>NC_042960.1:19230455-19890455 GCF_901001165.1 Salmo trutta | reverse complement strand
CCCACCATGAAGCACGGAGGAGTAATGGTGTGGGGGTGCTTTGCTGGTGACACAGTTATTTAGAATTAAAAAGGCACACCTAATCAGCATGGCTACCACAGCATTCTGCAGCGATACACCATCCCATCTGGTTTGAGCTTAGTGGGACTATCATTTGTTTTTCCAACAGGACAATGACCCAACACACCTCCAGGCTGTGTAAAGGCTATTTGACCAAGAAGTAGAGTGATGGAGTGCTGCATCAGATGACCTGACCTCCACAATCACCTAACCTCAACCCAATTGAGATGGTTTAGCATGAGTTGGACTGCAGAGTGAAGGAAAAGCAGCCAACAAGTGCTCAGCATATGTGGTAACTCCTTCAAAACTGTTGGAAAAGCATTCCTCATGATGCTGGTTGAGAGAATGCTAAGAGTGTGCAAAGCTGTCATCAAGGCAAAGATGTGGCTACATTGAAGAATCTCAAATATAAAATATATTTTGATTTGTTTAACACTTCTTTGGTTACTACATGATTCCATATGTGTTATTTAATAGTTTTGATGTTTTCACTATTACTCTGCAATGCAGAAAATAGTAAAAATAAAGAAAAACTTTAGTCCAAACTTTTGACTGGTACTGTACATTATAAGTGCTAAAAGGGGGTTGATAATAATACGACTTTGGAAATAAATAATATCAATATAAATAAGGCATGAAAAAGACGAAACAGCAGGAGAAAGTTACATCCATGCATAATGAATTGACTTAAATGGGTCGCAAAAAGCCAGATTCCTCGCTGAACTCAGCAGCTATGTTTGTCACAAAAATCCAACTGTCACTTTGAATCAGTATTTGGAGTTTTTCTTTTTCCAAAAGTCTGCTGTGTGTAGTTGTGTCAAATCTAAGCTGTGGTGTGTGTGTGTGTGGCTATGCGTGTGTGCGTGTGAGCAAGAGTGCATTTGATGTGATATGGGTTTTGGGCTGAGTGAAGTTTTCCGTTAATAAGCTGGCAGCTAGATTCTCTCTCACCCTAAACATCCCACCAGACGATGGTGGCTCTTCATGTGACAATGGTTCCTCCCACAAAAACTGCACACTGAGTTTGGAAACTAAACTCAACTCACAAGTCTGAGGTGTTGTTAAATGTTAAAGGAACATTACACTCCAAAAAGTTAGTCAGAAGTTTTCAGAGCTCAAAAGTATTCCAATCAAATCTTATTTGCCACATGTCGAATGAAACACGTGTAGACTTAAGCGTGAAATTCTATCTTACGATCCCTTTCACAACAATGCAGAGTTAAAAAGTAAGAAAAATGTGCAAAAACGAAAAAGGGAAACAGTAACACAATAAAATAACAATAATGAAACTATATACAAGGAGTTTTTCACCGGTACCGAGTCAATGTACAGGAGTAAGAGCAGAGGTGGAAAAAGTAGTCAAAAGTTATACTGTAGTAAAAGTAAAGATACCTTAATAGAAAATGACTCAAGTAAAAGTGAAAGTCACCCAGTAAAATATTACTTGAGTAAAAGTCTAAAAGTATTTGGTTTATGGATAGCCAGGGGCACACTACAACACTGTTCTCTTGATAAGTATGTGAATTGGACCATTTCCCTGTCAAAATGTAACAAGTACTTACGGGTGTCAGAGTAAATGTATGGAGTAAAAAGTACATTATTTTCTTTAGGGATGTAGTAAAGTAAAAGTAAAAGTTGTCAAAAATATAAATAGTAAAGTTACCCCAAAAAACTACTTAAGTAGTATTTTAAAGTATTTTTACTTAAGTACTTTACACCACTGGATAGGAGGTAGTTGAGGTAATTTATATACGCTAAACAAAAATATCAACGCAACATGCAATCATTTTCAAAGATTTTACTGAATTACAGTTCATATAAAGAAATCAGTCAATTGAAATAAAATTCATTAGGCCCTAATCTATGGATTTCACATGACTGGGAATACAGACATGCATCTGTTGGTCACAGATACCTTAAAAAAAGGTATGGGTGTGGATCAGAAAGCCAGTCGGTATCTGGTGTGACCACCATTTGCCTCATGCAGTGCGACACATCTGCTTCGCATAGAGCTGATCAGGGTGTTGATTGTGGCCTGTGGAATGTTGTCCACTCTTCAATGGCTGTACAAAGTTGCTGGACATAGGAGGCAACTGGAACACTCCGAGAATCCAAAACATGCTCAATGGGTGACATATCTGGTGAGTATGCAAGCCATGGAGGAACTGTGACATTTTCAGCTTCCAAGAATTGTGTACAGATCATGCGCCGTGCATTATCATGCTGAAACATGAGGTGATGGCGGCTGATGAATGGCACGACAATCTCGTCATGGTATCTCTGTGCATTGAAATTTCCATCGAAAACTGCACTTGCGTTCATTGTCCATAGCTTATGCCTGCCCATAACATAAACCCACCGCCACCATTGGGCACTCTTTTCACAAAGTTGACATCAGCAAACCGCTCGCCCACACGACGCTATCTGCCTGGTACAGTTGAAACCGGGATTAATCCAAGAAAAAGACACTTCTCCAGCATGCCAGTGGCAATCAAAGATGAGCTTCTGCCCACTGAAGTCGGTTACAACGTCGAAGACCCTGGTGAGGACGTCGAGCACGGAGACGAACTTCACTGAGATGGTTTCTGACAGTTTGTGCAGAAATTCTTCAGTTGTGCAAACCCACAAACCCCATCAGCTGTCCGGGTGGATGGTCTCAGATGATCTCGCAGGTGAAGAACCCAGATGTGGTGGTCCTGGGCTGGCGTGATTACGGTAGTGAGGCCAGTTGGACGTACTGCTAAATTCTCTAAAACGACGTTAGAGGTGGCTTATGATAGAGAAATTAACATAAAATTATTTGGCAACAGCTCTAGCGGACATTCCTGCAGTCAGCATGCTAATTGCAGGTTCGTCAAAACTTGCAACATATGTGGCATTGTGTTGTGTGACAAAACTGCACATTTTAGAGTGGCCTTTTATTGTCCCCAGCAGAGTAATGATGTGCAATGATCATGCTGTTTAATTAGATTCTTGACATGCCACACCTGTTTGGTGGATGGATTATCTTGGCAAAGGAAAAATGCTCAGTAACAGGGTGACTATGCATAGATAATAAACAGAGAACAGCAGCAGTGTAAAAACAAAGAGGAGGTGGGTCAATGCAAATAGTCCAGGTGGCCATTTGATTAATCGTTCCATAGTCTTATGGCTTGGGGGTAGAAGCTGTTAAGGAGCCTTTTCGACCTAGACTTGGCACTCCGGTACTGCTTGCCGTGCGGTAGCAGAGAGAACAGTCTATGACTTAGGTAAGTGGAGTCTTGGACAATTTTTCAGGCATTCCTCTGACACCGCCTAGTATTTAGGTCCTGGATGTTAGTGATGTAATGGGCTGTACGTATTACCCTCTGTAGCGCCTTACAGTCTGATGCCAAGCAGTTGCTATACCAGGCAGTGATGCAACCAGTCAGGATGTTCTCGACGGTGCAGCTATATAACTTTTTTAGGGGCACCCATCCCAAATCATTTCAATCGCTTGAGGGGGGGAAAAGCATTGTTGTGCCCTCTTCTCGACTTTCTTGGTGTGTTTGGACCATGATGTGTTTGTTGGTGATGTGGACGCCAAGGAACTTGAAACTCTCGACCCACTCCACTACAGCCCATCGCTGTGAATGGGGGCATGTTCGGCCCTCCTTTTCCTGTAGTCCACGATCATCTCCTTTGTCTTGCTCACGTTGAGGGAGAGGTTGTTGTCCTGGCACCACACTGCCAGTTCTCTGACCTCCCTATAGGCTGTCTCATCGTTGTCAGGGATCAGGCATACCACCGTTGTGTTGTTAGCAGACTTAATAATGGTGTTGGAGTCGTGCTTGGCCACACAGTCATGGGTACAGGAGGGGACTAAGCATGCACCCCGGAGGGGCCCCCCCATGTTGAGAATCAGCGTGGCTGACGTGTTGTTGCCTACCCTTACCACCTGGGCGCGGCCCATCAGGAAGTCCAGGATCCAGTTGCAGAGGGAGTTGTTTAGTCCCAGGGTCCTTAGCTTAGTGATGAGCTTTGTGGGCACTATCGTGTTGAACACTGACCTGTAGTCAATGAACAACATTCTCACATAGGTGATCCTTTTGTCCAGGTGGGAAACGGCAGTGTGGGGTTTGGTTGAGATTGCATCATCTGGGGATCTGTTGGGTCTATGAATTGGGGTGGGTCTAGGGTTTCCGGGATGATGGTGTTGATGTGAGCTATGACCAGCCTTTCAAAGCACTTCATGGCTACCTACGTGAGTGCTACGGGGCGCTAGTCATTTAGGCAGGTTACCTTCGCTTCCTTGGGCACAGGGACTATGGTGGTCTGCTTGAAACATGTAGGTAGTACAGACTCGGTCAGGGAGAAGTTAGAAATGTCAGTGAAGTCTCTAGCCAGTCGGTCCGCACAAGCTCTGAGTACACATCCTGCCAGTGCGTGAGTCAGTACAAAAAAAGGGGGTCAATGCAAATCATCGGTGTAGCCATTTGATTAACTGTTCAGCAGTCTTATGGCTTGGGAGTAGAAGCTGTCCAGGAACCTTTTGGTCCCAGACTAGGAGCTCCGGTACTGCTCGCCGTGCGGTAGCAGAAATAACAGTCCATGACTTGGGTGGCTGGAGTCTATGACAATGTTCAGGGCCTTCCTCTGACACCGCCTGG
Organism: Salmo trutta; assembly: GCF_901001165.1. NCBI lineage: Eukaryota > Metazoa > Chordata > Actinopteri > Salmoniformes > Salmonidae > Salmo > Salmo trutta. Next base: position 19,885,767 of record NC_042960.1, on the reverse strand, counting down.
TATAGAGGTCCTGGATGGGAGGGATCTCGGCCCCAGTGATGTACTGGGCCTTAATCACTACCCTCTGTAGCGCCTTGCTGTAGAATGCCAGTCAACATGCTCTCAATGGTGCAGCTGTAGAACTTTTAGAGGATCTGAGGTCCCATGCCAAAGCCTTTCTCCCTTTAATTATTTGAGGTTTTACCTTAGAGATAACGTCTAAACCGGAGATGCAGCATTTATATTTGTTAATCCCCAGCCCGTACATTAAGCTAACCCCAACTCCCTCAATTTACCGATGTAGCCCTGTCCTTTTCCACAGTAAAGAACCACCATTAACTGTAGAAGTTGGATGTCAATGGACAAATGAGATAGGCTAGATAGTGACAGTGAGCCCTGCCCTCTTTACTCTCTCTCCAGTCTGGTATTGGGCCTTCGATGTGTGTCCTGTGCCTGTCACTGCGTGGTACCTGGTCCATCCATCACAGCCTTCCCCATGGGAAGGGCTTGCCTGGACTGGCCACTATGAAATGCTACTTTGAGTTGGAGCTGATGACATCAATCAGAGATGGGACTCGGGATGTGACCATGGGAACCGGGATGGGAGGATGGACGGTGTGCTGAGATTCTGCATCTACCGTTATTTGAATGTTCGTTTAGAAGCACTACATATATTAAAATATATGTATTAGGGATATTTACTTCATGCACATAACTCGATTTTTTAAGATACAACATTTGAATTGCCTCGTATAATCTTCAACTAAGGACAGAATAAAAAGTTAAAAACTTGATGTTTCAGCCTGTTTCAACACTCGAGGTTCCGTACTTTAGGGATCTTCTGCCCAGCTTTGATATTTGAATGTAACCTCTAGCTCGGAGAGCAAACAACACTCATTACCGAAATACTCATGTGATAAGAAAGGGAGGGCAGAGAATGGGCCACGGACCAATCAGATAACGAGGAAAATGAGGCTTGCTGTTAAATTATGCATGGCGTAGACTGATTTGACGCTGTCTTACAAGAATATATACAGTATGTTCAGTGTGGAGGGATGATCATGCTTCCCACAGACAGATGATTCCAGATTTTAGATGGCCTACTAATGACTTATGAGAGTGAAAGAGAGAGAAAGAGAAGAGAGAGAGAGAGGAGAGAGAGAATAGAGAAAGAGGAGAGTGAGCGGAGAGGGAGAGAGGATAGAGACGGTAAGGTGGTAAGGCAAAGAAGATTAAGAGAAAGAGCGAAAGCATGAGACAGAGAGAGCAAGAGCGAGAGAGACAGAGGGAGAGAGACGCAGAGCAAGAGGCCCCAGACATCTTTGGCTGCAGTCCAATCATGTCTAGCTGCATGTCAGTTGTACTGGCCTGGTCCCAAGTGTGGATGAGCTCACCGGTGACTCACATGCACACACAGACACGCATGCATGCACACTCGCTCTCTCACACACACACAACACATAAACACACACACGCTGGGTCCAGCCCAGCGCGGCTCATCACACCAACCCCGTTGGGATCACACACGGTCCAGCCCAGCGCTGGCGCTGCACTTTCTCTTTTTTTTGTCACTAAAACACAGGTCTGAGACACGCTACTCTCAATAGGCAATAGCACAGTCACTGTGCACTGCAGTATAGGGACTGGAGAGAGAGAGAGAGAGAGAGAGAGAGAGAGAGAGAGAGAGAGAGAGAGAGAGAGAGAGAGAGAGAGAGAGAGAGAGAGAGAGAGAGAGAGAGAGAGAGAGAGAGAGAGAGAGAGAGAGAATCCCAAATCACTTCCTTCCCTTCGCCCCTCGGCCCTTCATTTGCACATTCACGTGCACCTCCGCCACTAAGCACAAGTGTCCCAAAGCTGAGGGTGTAAGGGCTAATTAGACCCTCCTATAACCACTTAGACTGACCCAGCAACGAATCCCATAAGGCATCGTGTTCTTTTTGAGTTTGCGAAATTTCACAAAAAAAGAAGAGGCGTGCCTAATTATATGCCATTATATTTGTTCATTTCAAGTCTTGACACATGTAAAAGATGAAATACCGCCCAAACTGTTACTGAGGTTTATATCTTGTAAAACGACAGGGGGGGGGGGATGTGCTCATTTGAATTCCATGTTTGTTTTATAATTTAGAGTGTGTTCCGTTGTTGATGGGTTTATTGAATCTCTGTCACACCCAGATCTGTTTCACCTGTCTTGTGTTTGTCTCCACCTCCCACCAGGTGTCGTACATTTTCCCCATTATCCCCTGTGCATTTATATCGGTGTTCTCTGTTTGTCTGCTGCCAGTTTGTCTTGCCAGTCCCCGGCATCTACATTTCGGAGAGAATCCAAGGTTACCCGAGTTCCTCCGAGGTCTGCCGACTCGCCTCTTCCCGAGCAACTCGGCAGAGCTAGGTTGTCTCCAGCCGAACGTTTACGCAGACTTAACACCAAGAGTTGTCTGTATTGCGGGACTACTGGTCATTACGTGTCTACCTGTCCATTAAAAGACCAGGCTCACCAGTAGGTACGAGTACTCTGGTGAGCCAGTTCGTACTATCAGAACTCAGGATAAAACCCAGATGAGGACAGTTCAAATCACAGAAGTTATTTACAAAACAGGGGGCAGGTAAACGACAGGTCAAGGCCAGGCAGAGGTCAGTAATCCAGGGCAGAGGTAAGGTACAGAACGGCAGGCAGGCTCAGGGTCAGGGCAAGCAGAATGGTAAAAATCTAAAGAACTAGAAAACAGGGACTAAAGAGAACAGGAGCACGGAAAAACACGCTGGTAGGTTTGACAAGACGAACTGGCAACAGACAAACGGGAAACACAGGTATAAATCCACAGGGGAAAATGGCGAAAATGGGTGACACCTGAAGGGGGTGGAGACAAGCACAAGACAGGTGAAACAGATCAGGGCGTGCCGCTCTCGCCACTCTCTGGAAGTCACCCTCAGAGTTTCGTCACGTGACAATCGAGTGCCCTAGGAGCGAGTTGGTAGGTGCGGGGGGGTGGTTTGGGATTCAGAGAGAAAAAGAGAAAGAGACAAAGTTTGTCTGTGGCCCAAACTAGTAAATCAGCCAGGTGTCATTAGTGTCAGAGTCCATGAAGTGGTGCAGCCCAGCCAGGACAGCTTGGAAGGGGAATTATTGTGACGTAAACACAGAGGAGAAGCATGAGTAAAATATAGAAAGTATACTTAGTAAAGATATTATAGATATTATATTATAGTCCACACAAAAATTGATGTTTTTTCATAATCAAAATACTTCACCCTAAACCTTTAAGGGACAAAACGCACCGCAAAGATGAACGACTGAAAACAGCCGGTGGCCGATGTGTGTTAACGATCACCTGCTGGGTGTCGACGTACGGTGGCGATTCAACGTGTAGAATCGTCAGGATGTCCTCTTCAGAGGGGATAGGACGGACAACCTCTACTTTTAACCGTTCGTCGGCGTGGTGTATTTGTCCTGTGCTTCTAGGCCCCCATGAAGCGTGACTACAGGGGCTGAGAAGTCTTATGCAACCTGTGCGTCATGGTGAGTTCCAAATGGACCCTCTGTCTCATATTGTCTGTGTGGACCCTGTCTGTTGAGTCAGGTTCGTTAATGTGTGTTTAGTGGAGGTAGATTAGTCAGCTCCCACACAGTACACTGCACACACACACACACACACACACACACACACACACACACACACACACACACACACACACACACACACACACACACACAAAGGAGAGAGCTGACCTTGGGTTCTCCTCTGCTGCTGCTCCCGCGGCTCCATCTCTCTCATGCGCGATTAAACCGGCGAGGCACAGCATCCCGCACACACACACACATGCAATGAGCAAGTTTAATAAGCACATTTAAAAAGCAAGTTAATTAGTGGGCTCCTCGACTTTGGAGTCAACGGTCCGCTGCTATGCTGGACTCGGCTAACCCCTGTGTGTGTGTGTGTGTGTGTGTGTGTGTGTGTGTGTGTGTGTGTGTGTGTGTGTGTGTGGACGTGTTTAACTATACTTGTATTGACCAGAAGTCCCTACAAGAATAGTAAATTAACAAAACATTTACCAACTGGAGACATTTTGTTAGTCCCCACAAGGTCAAATGCTATTTCTAGGGAGTTTAGGGTTGAGGTTATAATTAGTTTTAGGGTTAGAATTAGTGTTAGGGTTAGAATTCGGGTTAGGTTTAGGAGCTATGGCTAGTTTTAGGGTTAAGGTTAGGTTTAGGAGTCAGGGAAAATTGGATTCTGAATGGTACAGAATTGTGTGCCCACAAGGTTAGTTATACTAGACTGTGTGTGTGTGTGTGTGTGTGTGTGTGTGTGTGTGTGTGTGTGTGTGTGTGTGTGTGTGTGTGTGTGTGTGTGTGTGTGTGGTGTCCCACTGCTGCTTTATTGTCTAAGTGATACTTAGTCTTTTAGACTTACAAGCACAAGATTACCTGTGAGACGGGGTTGCAAGTAAAACAAATTGCTATTACCTGTGTTTGGGACTGTTGCTTTCCTATCTTGGGTGATACTAATAAGTCTTTTGCACTTACAAGCATCTACAAGAACATGATTACCTGCAATACTGGGTTGCAATTAAACAAGCTTGTTGTTGTTAGCACTTGGGTGGAGAGAGCTGATGACATCACAGAAGCATAGAATAATTCTCAAATGGTACCCTATCCCCTATATAGTGCACTACTTTTGACCAGGGGGAATAGGGTGCCATTTGGGACGCAGCTTGCATTTTCCTAACGGGGACGTGGTGGTCTGTCAACCAACTTCAAATGGAAAATGCGTGTACCTTGTATAGCTTGCATATAGTCTGGGCAACTGTCCTAATTGGGTGTCTCTCTACGATGAAAATGCAACCTTGGAGCTATGGGTTTGGGAGGGATTCGGAAAGCCAAGGCTTTTTCTCTTCCCGGAAGCCCGGCTAGCTATTGCAAGAGTTATCCCCTGTTAGTTTAAATCGGAGTCAATGGAGATGGCGCTAAGGCATTAGGAATTCGAGAAGCGTAAAAAGCTGTTATTAGATTCAGTTGGAGGCTCACTCAGATGCATCCATCGTGGAATAACGGAATGGACTTGCATCATTTGCAACTGTGCGCTGAAGTTACATGTAGCCTTGAAAGTGGGGCCTAGCTGCATCTGCTTGTTCCGGTCTCCACTTCCACTTGTATATTGTGAGAAATATACGAAGATGGACGGGGAAAACGTAATGTAAGAGGTTACGTTATTGACATGCAACACTGGCATGTACCGTATGGGTCCTGGTCGAATGTAGTGTACTAAATAGGGAATAGGGTGCCGTTTGGGATGCTGCCTCAGTCTCTCTTGCCCCAGAGCACTACTGTAGCGATGGAACGGGACACACATAGAAATAGAAATGACTAGAAGGGGGAAAGCCACTCAGCGCTTTGACCTAAATTAGAATGTCCACTCCAGTCATGAAATTTCTATGTGGGCGACCTTGCATTCTCCAACTACGAAACAAGCACACTGTGGCCCCAGAGGAACAGAATTTCCGAATGGCACATTACATTTTACAACTCATTTACGTTGTGCCCCTGACATGCAGCTACTCACATAAATCATCTTGTCATACTTATAATAACTTGGCATTTTGGCTGAAGCAGACATTTTCAAGCATATCCAAACACATAGGGCAAAGTTAATGGTCACGTAAGGTTGATGCTACTTAATCTATGCCACATAGCTACGCTAATCGTCGTTTCAATTAACACCCAAGCCTAATGGTGAAATCTGTGATTAGCTCAGTCACATTGTATTAGCGGAACTGGAGAGTTGTACTTTGTGTTAGAAGTGTGATAAACTCACACGACAGCTAAAAGCTGGTGCTAAAGTGGATGGTGGCCCATCATTATCATCATCTACCGTAATGGCAACCTGCACTCACGTCTGTTCTCTCTCTCTCTCTGTCTCACTTTCTGTCTGTAATGGATGGCTGCCAGAGATAATGTTCTGCAGGTCATTGCATTCTTTAACATGTTGTTGCCAAGCCGATAGATCGCAATGTCAGTATCGATTGTGACACAGAAAGCGCCACCGGGACTAAGAATGCTCGAGGTCCTGTAGGGAAAAGCTGAGTGTTTCTACGGGGATCTGCATTGTACACATACTTTTTCCAACCTACACTGTGAATGTTTAAATGATGTATTCAATATAGACAAGACAAATACAATAATTTGTGTGTTATTAGTTTAAACACACTGTGTTTGTCTATTGTTATGACTAAGATCAGATCAAATTTTATGACCATTTTATGCAGAAATCCCAGTAATTCCAAAGGGTTCACATACTTTTTCTTGCCACTCTATACTACTCCCCAGAAGTGGATAGAGAGTAGTGGGAGAAGAGGCGAAATGGTGACATTTGACTGTGTAGCCAAAGGAAAAGGGAGAATTATGAGGAGAGGTGAGAGGAGCCGAATGTCCAGAGGCCTCAGCACATTATCACACCCGCTCTCTCACATACAGTTCTCAGGGCAGTCCCCGAAGTGAGTGTGTTAACTGCAGGGCCATGACCTGGCAAAGTCCGCAGAGAAAGAAAAAAAGGCACTCTCTTTCCACTGTGACCTTGAGTAGCAGAGTGCTCTAGCCAAGCCCAGCTGGAGCTAGATTAGGGAATTGCTCAGAACAAGAGAGGTCAGAGAAGGAGTGATTGAGTAATCAGTGCAGAACCAAGGGGTGTCAGGACATCTCCTCTAGCATACAGGAGAAGGAGAAGGGGAGTGACTGTTGGGGACTGTTGGTTTGATGTCTGCTACAAGAGCATTTAGAGTCTGTTGATGCGTTCGACGGGCAAATCTGTAACTTAAATGTCAATTCCTATTTGCTCTCATAATTGACAGCCTATCAGTAAGGAAATAAATAAATAATTAACTGGAGACATGTAGGTTATGAATATCATGCTTCATAGGAATTTAGAGGCAATTCTGAACAGAATACTTACATTTTGTCAGAGTAGAAGACAAATATCAACAAACTGTTCAAGTACACAAGCGTGAGGACAACCAAAATTGGGAGTAGCTACAGCAGCAAAAAAAAAAAAAACACCAACACATTTTGCTAAGTCAAAGCAATAATTACAGCTCTCTCTTCTACTTTAATATTCACCACAAGTACCCTACAAAAAACTACTCGCACCAAAGACTACTTTGGCCTTGCCTTTCAAGTAAGTATTTGTGTTCAACATTCCATTTCCTATCAATACTAATGTTAAATTCCCACTGAAGTTCATTTATAGATCTGCTCACAGTATTCACTGCAACCCATCCAACTGCTAAATCAAACAAGCAAAGCGTCAGTACAAAGTAGAGTTCAACGGCTCAAACACGAGACATATGTGGCAGGGTCTACAGTCAATCACTGATTACAAAAAGAAAACGAGCCCCGTTGCGGACATCAACGTCCTGCTCCCAGACAAATTAAACAACTTCTTTGCTCACTTTGAGGACAATACAGTGCCACTGACACGGCCCGCTACCAAAGCCTGTGGGCTCTTCTTGTCCATGGCCAACGTGAATAAAACATTTAAATGTGTTAACCCTCGCAAGGCTGCCGGCCCAAATGGCATTCCTTGCCGCGTCCTCAGAGCATGCGCAGACCAGCTGTCTGGTGTGTTTACGGACATATTCAATCAATATCTATCCCAGTATACTGTCCCCACATGCTTCAAGATGGCCACCATTGTTCCTGTTCCCAAGAAAGCTGAACTATCACCCCATTGCACTCACTTCTGTCATCATGAAGTGCTTTGAGAGACTAGTCAAGGATCATATCACCTCCACCCTACCTGATACCCTAGACCCACTCCAATTTGCTTACCACCCCAATAGGTCCACTGACGATGCAATTGCCATCGCACTGCACAGTGCCCTATCCCATCTGGACAAGAGGAATACCTATATAAGAATGCTGTTCACTGACTACAGCTCAGCATTTAACACCATAATACCCTCCAAACTCGTCATTAAGCTCGAGACCCTGGGTCTCGAACCCGCCCTGTGCAACTGGGTCCTGGACTTTGACGGGCCGCCCCCAGTTGGTAAAGGTAGGAAACAACATCTCCACCCCGCTGATGCTCAACACTGGGGCCCCACAAGGGTGCATTCTCAGCCCTCTCCTGTACTCCCTGTTCACCCATGACTGCATGGCCATGCACGCCTCCAACTCAATCGTCAAGTTTGCAGACAACAGTGGTAAACTTGATTACCAACAACAACGAGACAGCCTACAGGGAGGAGGTGAGGGCCCTCGGAGTGTGGTGTCAGGAAAATAACCTCACTCAACGTCAACAAAACAAAGGAGATGATCGTGGACTTCAGGAAACAGCAGAGGGAGCACCCCCCAACCCCCATCCACATCAACGGAACCTTAGTGGAGAAGGTGGAAAGTTTTAAGTTCCTCTGCGTACACATCACGGACAAACTGAAATGGTCCACCCACACAGACAGTGTGGTGAAGAAAGCGCAGCGGCGCCTCTTCAACCTCAGGAAGCTGAAGAAATTTGGCTTGTCACCTAAAACCCTAACAAACTTTTACAGATGCACAATCGAGGGCATCCTGTCAGGCTGTATCACCGCCTGGTACGGCAACTGCACTGCCCTCAACCGCAAGGCTCTCCAGATGGTATTGCGGTTTGCACAACGCATCACCGGGGGCAAACTACCTGCCCTCCAGGACACCTACAACACCCGATGTCACATGAAGGCCAAAAAGATCATCAAGGACAACAACCACCCTAGCCACTGACTGTTCACCCCACTATCATCCAGAAGGCGAGGTCAGCACAGGTGCATCAAAGCTATCAGACCATCAAAGCCATCAGACTGTTATACAGCCATCACTAACATAGACTCAAATATCTGGCCACTTTAATAAATGAACTTAATAACGGTATCACTAGTCACTTTAAATAACGCCACCTTAATAATGTTTACATATCCTACATTACTCATCTCATATGTATATACAGTATTACTGCATCTTGCCTATGCCGCATGGCCATCGCTCATCCATTTATTTATATGTACATATTCTGATTCATCCCTTTACATTTGTGTGTTTAAGGTAGTTGTTGTTAATTTGATAGATTACTTGTTAGATATTACTGAACTGTCGGAACTAGAAGCACAAGCATTTCGCTACACTCGCATTAACATCCGCTAACCATGTGTATGTGACCAATAACATTAGATTTGATTTGAATGGAGGCATGCCATGAACAAGCAGGGTTTTCCGGCTGCCTTCGAAATCCCTGCCTCATGCTCAGGAGAGAAAGCAGAGAGAATAGAAGGGTACTTCCAATGCTCAGCAATTAGCTACCCCTTCAAACAGAGAGGGTGATTTCCTAGAGATATCACATCAGTGATTTGGCCCGTCTGCGTTGTCATCAGTGGTTATTGCAGGTATCTGTTTTGTTAGACCAAAAGCATGTGCACACCTGCTCGTCGAACATCTTATTCCAAAATCATGGCCATTAATATGGAGTTGGTCCCCCCTTTGCTGCTATAACAGCCTCCACTCTTCTGGGAAGGCTTTCAACTAGATGTTGGAACATTGCTGCGGGGACTTGCTTCCATTCAGCCACAAGAGCATGACTGAGGTCGGGCACTGATGTTGGGCAATTAGGTCTGGCTCACAGTCGGCGTTCCAATTAATCCCAAACGTATTCGATGGGGTTGAGGTCAAATACAGCTCCAGACCAATATTCCTCCTCCCAACTTTACAATTGGCAATATGCATTCAGACAGGTAGAGTTCTCCTGACACCCCCCAAACCCAGATTAGTTCGTCAGACTGCCAGATGGTGAAGCGTGATTCATCACTCCAAAGAACACTCAAACACTGCTCAAAATCAAATGAAATCGTATTGGTCACATACACGTGTTTAGCAGATGTTATTGCGGGTGTAGCGAAATGCTTATGTTTCTAGCTCCAACAGTGCAGTAATATCTAACAATTTCACAACGATACACACAATACTAAGTAAAGGAATGAAATTAAGAATATATATATATATATATATATATATATATATGTATATGGACGAACAATGTCAGAGTGGCATAGACTAAGATACAGTAGAATAGGATAGAATACAGTATATACATATGAGATGAATAACGCAAAATATGTAAACATTATTAAAGTGACTAGTGTTCCATTATTAAAGTGACAAGTGATTTCACATCTATGTATAAAGGCAGCAGCCTCTAATGTGCTAGTGATGGCTATTTAACAGTCTGATGGCCTTGAGATAGAAGCTGTTTTTCAGTCTCTCGGTCTCAGCTTTGATGCACCTGTACTGACCTCGCCTTCTGGATGATAATGGGGTGAACAGGCAGTGGCTCGGATGGTTGTTGTCCTTGATGATCTGTTTGTCCTTTCTGTGACATCAGGTGCTGTAGATGTTCTGAAGGGCAGGTAGTATTCCCCCGGTGATGTGTTGGGCAGACCGCACCACCCTCTGAAGAGGTTGTGGGCGGTGCAGTTGCCGTACCCGGCGGTGATACAACCCGACAGGATGCTCTCAATTGTGCATCTGTAGAAGCTTGTGAGGGTTTTAGGTGCCAAGACAAATTTCTTCAGCCTCCTGAGGTTGAAGAGGCGCTGTTGCGGGCAAAGAAGGTGTTTAGCTTGTCTGGAAGCAAGACTTTGGTGTCCAAGACATGGCTGGTTTTCCTTTTGTAGTCCGTGATTGTCTGTAGACCCTGCCACATACGTCTCGTGTCTGAGCCGTTGAATTGCGACTTCACTCTATAGTGACGTTTTGCTTGTTTGATTGCATTATGGAGGGAATAACTACACTGTTTGTATTCTGCCATATTCCCAGTCACCTTGCCATGGTTAAATGCGGTGGTTTACGCTTTCAGTTGAGTCCAATGGCGTCGAGCTTTACACTACTCCAGCCAACCCTTGGGATTGTGCATGGTGATCTTAGGCTTCTGTGTGGCTGCTCGGCCATGGAAACCCATTTCATGAAGCTTCTGCCGAACAGTTCTTGTGCTGACGTTGAGGCAGTTTGGAACTCAGTAGCGAGTTTTACAACAGTTTTACAACAGAGGACAGATGATTTTTACGCGCTACGTGCTTCAGCAATCGGCAGTCCCGTTCTGTGAGCTTGTGTGGTCTACCACTTCGTGGCTGAGTCGTTATTGCACCTAGAAGTTTCCACTTAATAACAGCACCTACAGGAAGACCGAGGTAGCTCTTGCAGGGCAGAAATTTGACAAACTATCCCATGATGGTGACACGTTGAAAGTCACTGAGCTCCTCAGTTCGGGCCATTCTACCTCCAATGTTTGTCAATGGAGATTGCATGGCTGTGTGATCCATTTTATACACCTGTCAGCAATGGGTAATGGCTGAAATAGCCCGAATCTACTCATTTGAAGGTGTGTCCACATACTTTTGGCCATGTAGTGTATCATGAGACTCAAATCAGAAAATGATGTCCATTGAGAGGGCAAGGAAAAGAAAAGGGAAGAAAAAAATCCACGTTTAAGTATCATGGTGCCGAAATTGGGTAGTTCTTTGCATTATTTTTTACATTTTATATCCATGAAATATGCCTCAGATGACACAGGTGAGAAGAGACCATTTAGTAGATGAAGGGGTAGGATAGGCTAACCATGTTGCCTTTTAACCTCCACAACAACTCTACAAGTAGATTCTGCATACTGGTAAACAAAAGTGCTGTTCCTCTCCTTTACACCTTCTACCTAGGGCCACTTCATAGACAGATCGTTCTTTCTGTTCTACCACTCAAATAGGAACAGGGGTGCATCTTTTAGGTTCCACACTGTCTGTAAGCACCCTACAGAGAGATGCAGTAGCATCTTTCATCCATCCCTCCCTCCCAAAATCTGCATGTTTTTAGGTCTAGGGCCAGTCTTGTTCCACTGGTTTAATGGATTATGACAGTAATGCAGCATGAGACCCTAATCCACCAGCCGCCATGCAGTGTCTCCCCCTCCCTCCCTTCATGACTAAACCTCCATAGTGTCTGTGAGTGTGTGTGTGTGTGCATCTGTGTGCATGTGTGTGTGTGTGTGTGTGTGTGTGTGTGTGTGTGTGTGTGTGTGTGTGCTTGCATCAATGAATCTGTGCATGTGTATATGGGTGTGTGCAAAAGACGCAGCGGGCTAGCCAGTAGTGTTGCACGGTATACTGAAACGTCCAATACTAGAACATGGAAAATGGTTTGGTAGTAGAATTAGTGTTAATTTTGGTACTTTGTCAAATGTGTCTCACGGGTAAAGCCTGTCTATCAGCGCAGCCGACCCCTTATTATAGCATGCACCCAGCCTGCTCCACTTACTCACTGCTAGCCTCCACTGGGAGTCTGGGCTGCATCATGTTAGCTCCTCACTCTGCAAAGAAGTTAACTCAGTTAAATAATGTGACACGGTATGTAGACATGTTTAAACTGTTAATTACTGTTCGCAAAACAATGTCCATACAGGCTAGAACACTTTACAATGGAAGAAAGAAGCCTATAGCGTCAAGCTTTGTAGGCTAACTTTGCCACCAAAAACTTTATTCATTCACTTATTCGGTTTCTCTCTCACGTCTCTCCCAAGGATTATCTATTGCCTCAGGGAACTGACTGCCTCGTGAATGATGCCATTACTGGTTAGAGAGACAGCAAACATTTTCATAAAATAATTGACTTCTATGCAAATGTTGTTGATATAAGTACAATGAAATAAGTCCCAAATGGAAGGGATTTTTTGTCATCTGTAGCCCCATGAAATCACCCAAAACAAGCTCAATAGCTCAATGCATCCACACACTCCTACTGAATGTGCCTTCACTTGGATATGCTACATCTTGGTTTACACACAGTGGTTGCTCCACTAAAAGTTTTGCGATAATAGTGCGGGACTTAGAGGTAATTTGTGGTTTAGTACGGTACCCTGCGTCACCACTTCATTGCTCCAGACCAGCGCAAGGAGGAGTTAGAGCACTGATTTTGCTTTTGGGTCCTGATAATTGTGCAAGACTTCAGTATTACTTACAAAAACTGTTGTTACACTAAGGTTTTCATTATTTTATTTTGTTAGGATTATTTTTCTCTTACTGTAGTACTGTAGCCCACTCCTGACCGGTCACATTGTACAGTGCCTGAGTGGTGCAACTGTCTAAGACACTGCATAGCAATGCAAGCTGTGTTGCTACAGATGCTGGTTCAACACCTGTGCCGACCTCGACTGGGAGACCCATGAGATGACTGTAGGTTTTTGGTTTCTCTCCCTCTAAAAACAGAAATAAATCATTCTAAATAACAAACTGTCTTTATTTACAAATTAGTAACAATGTCTCACCCCATGTAAAATAATGACCTTTTTCCCGCTCATTTTACATTATTGAAAACAAAATCAGCTCCAAAATATTGTTATTTTTCAAACAACGCAATTATTATTATTAATTTAGAATTATATAAAAGCCACTTGGATATTCTCAAAGTTATACACTACCATTCAAAAGTTTGGGGTCACTTAGAAATGTCCTTGTTTTTGAAAGAAAAATAAATATTTTGTCCATTAAAATCAAATCAAATTGATCAGAAATACAGTGTAGCCATTGTTAATGTTGTAAATGACTATTGTAGCTGGAAACGGCAGATTTTTTTATGGAATATCTACATAGGGGTACAGAAGCCCATTATCAGCAACCATCACTCCTGTGTTCCAATGGAAGGTTGTGTTAGCTAATCCAGGTTTATCATTTTAAAAGGCTAATTGATCATTAGAAAACCCTTTTCAAATTATGTTAGCACAGCTGAAAACTGTTGTCCTGATTAAAGAAGCAATAAAACTGGCCTTCTTTAGATTAGTTGAGTATCTTGAGCATCAGCATTTGTGGGTTTGATTACAAGCTCAAAATGGTCAGAAACAAATCAACTTTCTTCTGAAACTCATCAGTCTATTCTTGTTCTGAGAAATGAAGGCTATTCCATGTGAGAATAATATTTTACAGTGTAAAAAAAGTAAATCATTAAAATAAATAAAAAATGATTGTGTAAGAGTCGGGAAGCAAGTTCAGTGAGTGAGTGTTTTAATAAATAAACGTAACATAAAACAAAATAAGAAAACACGAACAACGCACAGACAAGACACAGGAACAGAAACAATAAAGCCTGGGGAAGGAACCAAAGGGAGTGACATATATAGGACAGGTAATCAGGGAGGTGATGGAGTCCAGGTGAGTCTGATGATGCGCAGGTGCGCGTAACGATGGTGACAGGTGTGCGCCATAACGAGCAGCCTGGTGACCTAGAGGCCGGGAGGGAGCACACCTGACAGATTGTGTACTAAAAATGTGAATGTATTTTTGCAGAGCATACAAACATGCCGACAACCATCCGTGGAGATCAGTGGACAAAGGGCTGGACAAAGGGCTGGACAACGGGCCGAACCAAAAAAACGCATGGTTGCCAAGAAGCGGATAGTTTTGCTAGATTCTTAAATTATGAACGCAGCATTTGTGTGTTGGAGTCACTTTAAATTCTTAATTGATCTACCGTTTCTATCATAGGCCACTGTAATCGATGGGGACTTAGGGCGGTACCATTCTGCTCATCTGATGAAGGTGTACAAGGATCAGATTCAAACTTTGAAGACCGAGATCGAGTCATTGAAGGCAGACCAGCAGAAAGAGAAACATTCTCTGACGGCAGAGATACGGGCGACGGCTGATGCATTGGTCCAGAGCCAGGCGGTATTGGCAGAGAGTCAGGCGGAGAATGACGCGTTGAAGAGGGCAAGGAATGAGACGGAGTCACAATCCATGCCAGGGACACCTGTGAGCTCTGGAACTCCACCTCCGACAGGTAGAGTCAACATACCTGGAGGGTTCATCAGGTCGTCGGTTCACCCTGACATTTCCATTCCTATTCTGACAACAGAACTTGACCAACTGCTCACCAGGCACAGCAAGGGCCGCCCGGACCGTTGTGCTGTTATGCTATAGCCTAATAAACAAATGCAGGTGGCTTATATCTTCAAAATGCTTTAAATGCTTTATTAAAGTGTAAAAGCATATACTGTACAGTACTGTATTTCTTCATCAGCATATTTATGCTTTCATTAATAAAACAATGATAAAAATACTCTTTCAAAATGCCAAAGTTTATTTAGTTATGGATCCATAACGAATTACTATGGGAATAAATATCACTGAATTACAGAAATATTAGAACAAAGTTGTCTAATTAAGGTAAACAAATTGTTGCTTACTGGAAAATGCTCTTTCAAACACACGGTCCCGTTGTACAGCGCCATTATGGCTATTAGCAGAGCTATATTTTGGCCTTTACGGGCGGAGCACAATTGGCCCAGCGTTTCTCTCCCTCTAAAAACACAAATAAATGTTTTGGCCTTTACAAATATTATTTTGGCCTTTATTCATATTAATCACTCACTTTCGTTTTTTTTAAAACAAAATAAACTCCAAAATATCATTATATTTTATCAAGTTGATGGCACAGTCATATAGTGGCACCTACATAAAGCAGAGTGACTCACTCATTCATGGCTTTGGATCAAAATAAATAAGTACCAACATTCTTTCTGATAGTCTTTAACAAAAAACTGTTTTGGTTATCCTGTCCTAGACACCATGTACAGTATTATAATAGCCCATTATGGGCTACTAGCAGGACAATATACCTTTACCAACACCTCTCTGTATTTTGATACTTTGTGGATGGGGGCTCCGAATGGATTGGATCTCCCGCAGTGCAAAATGCATTGCTACAGATGCAGGTTCGATACCCGTGCCAGCCGCCCCCGGGAGACCCATGAGGCGGCTTTGGTTTTAATTTAGAATCCTCCAATCCTGCATGCTGGGGCGGCAGGCAGCCAATTGGTTAGCGAGTTGAGCCAATATCCGGTTGCTGGATCAAATCCCTGAGCTGACAAGGTAAAAATCTTTTGTTCTGCCCCTGGACAAGGCAGTTAACCCACTGTTCCTAGGCCGTCATTGTAAATAAGAATTTGTTCTTAACTGACTTGCCTAGATAAATAAATAAAATAAAATAAAAATATGTAATTATTGGCCGAGAGTCACGTCATATTTTTCGATATACTGTAGGCCTACCGTAGGCGGAATTAGTCTCACTAGTGTTGAGTAAAGTGCTGTTAAAAGTGGTGTTGGTCTTATTTATTTAAAGAGCATATTGAAGTTAGAAGCAATAGGATTTGAAGCAATAGCCTACAACTATTTTAGCACCGTTTCGCACTGCTCTGAGACAAGCATGAGGACTTGTCTTGATAAATCAATGCGATTTTTATTTTCACTGAATCTCCATTTGGGAATTGGTTAGACTACAATTATGGTGTAGAAATGTTATGCTCTTAGTGTAACCTTTATTTAACTAGGCAAGTCAGTAAAGAACAAATTCTTATTTACAAGGACAGCCTACTTCTTCCTCCCCATCGGGGAATTGAACCCCGGTATCACGCGTGCCTGCACGACACGGAGATTCTTTAGCTAAATAGCCCAGTTCTGTAACCTACTCCCGACCGTCACGTTGTGCAGCGCTATAACGGAAACCCAGAGTTTTTGTTTTTCTTGGAACAGAAACACCATAATATTAATCAAATTAAATAAGCAACATTTCTTAAAATCAGTCCCATATACTATGTTCTTACAGAATAAGTTTTAAATTCTCTAGTACAGACACTATAGAAGGCTATCAAATTATTCTCAAAGATACCCTCTGGTGGTCAAACTGGCACTAACTAGCTTTAACGGTTACGATGGCTGACACGTAAATAACGTACCATAGAATTCTGCGGCACCACGCAAACTGTGCTGCAGTACGCTGCAACTTTTTAAAGGATGAACCATTGTAGTTTACCAATATAGATTTACCATTCAAATAAATTATTATTTAATTAACCCTTATTTTACCAAGTAAGTTTCTTGAGAAGACATTGTCATTTACAGCATCTACCTGGAGAATAGTTACAGTGGAGAGGGGGGGATGAAGGAACCTATAAGAAGAGATGATTAGATGGCCTTGATGGTATGAGGGCCTGATTGGGAATTTAGCCAGGACACTGGGGTTAACACCCCTAATAATACAATAAGTGCCATGGGATCTTTAGTGTCCACAGAGAGTCAGGACACCTGTTTAACGTCCCATCCGAAAGAAGGCACTTTACAAAAAGCAATGACTCCAATCACTGCCCGGGGGCACTGGGATATATATATTTTTTAGACCAGAGGAAAGAGTACTTCCTACTGGGTCCGCCAACACCAATTCCAGCAGCATCTGGTCTCCTGTCCAGAGACCAACTAGGCAAGCCAGCAATGATTACCATTATGTACTGTAGTTAGATTGTTTTTTACCAAAATCAAATTGATTGTATAATTGACTCATGAATGCCTACATGGCTGTCTCAAAGATGTTGTAAAAAAATGCACATGATATTGAACTCAAAAGATGCCCAACCATTGAAAAGAGCAGTAGTTGAGTGTATCTGTCTGGATCAAGTGCCATCTACTTTTCATTTTTTCTTATTAGATTTTTTTTTTTTCAATTTTTTTTAGGGGGTGGATCAGATTTAATATTGCGGATAGATTGTTGTTTCCATCAATGTAATTGTCTGCATCATTTCCAATCCCCCATATGTTTTTGGGGAATATATATATATATACACACACACACAGACACACATACCCACATTTTATATATATATAAATACATTCATCCATATACACATACACACACTTTTTTATATACACCTTCCTTTATTATTCCCCACAAACCCTACCACCGCTCCCTCAATTGGAGTAAACTAATAAACAATAACACGTAGGCTTCTACATACTATACACATTTTACAGATACTATCTATTTTACAATAGTTATATATTGTTTGTTTTTAGTCCTGGCCTTCTACTATTTCTGATGTCCATCCAGTTTGATTTCTATTTGCCATATACAGTATTTGCAACTGTGCTATTTCACAAAAGATCTGAACCTATATACATTTTACAGACCCCAAATATTTTACATTAGTTATCTTGTTATTAGTCCCACCCTTCAGCTCCATTCAACCCCTCCCATCTATCTCTTAACACCATCCATATTGGATTTCTATTCGTCATATATTTTCAACTGTGCTGCTTCACAAAAGTACTGAACCTTTCTATTCTCATAGATTCTACAGTGTAAATTAAAGATAAACATTAAAATAATTATATTATTGATCGATTGACTATGACTTTTCAAATTACCCAGTATTGCTATCTGCAGCGTTAGCTCCAGGTAAATGTTGCAATTCTTCAGCCATTCCTGGACCTGTGACCAAAAAGGAGCTACATATGGACAATACCAAAATAAATGATCTAATGACTCTGCCTCCTCGCAGCAAAATCTGCAGAGCTGGGAAGATTGTATCCCCCATATATATAACATTCTATTGGTTGCAAGAATTTTGTATAATAATTTAAATGGAGAAATTCAGTTTTGAATCCGGCGTCGTTTTTCATGTCAATTAATAAACCATGTGCCATGGAATCAGTACATCGAAAATCTCTTCCCAACTATTTCGCAATTTAAATGGAAAAGCAGTCCATTTTTTGGTCCTTAAATGAAACTGCAACAGCAGCACAACAACACCGGTCTCGAGGATGATCAGGACACATTTACATTTTAGTCATTTAGCAGACGCTCTTATCCAGAGCGACTTACAGTAGAGAATGCATAAATTTCATACATTTTTTTTTTTCGTACTGGTCCCCCGTGGGAATCAAACCCACAACCCAGGCATTGCAAACACCATGCTCTACCAACTGAGCCACTGGGCCACAGTTTCCGCTGCCGAAGTTGTGGCAGCATCGGACTGACCAGCAGCAGTGGCGTCAGACGGACCGGTTGTGGCGGCGTCGGTGGGCCAGTTGTGGCTGCTGAAGTGGCGTCGTCGGACGGACCCGTTGTAGGACGGACGGACTCGACGTAGTACGGCCAAATTGCAGCTGCCATAGTTGCGGTGGCGCCGGACAGACCAGTCGCAGCGTCATCGGATAGGCCATTCCCGCTCCCTTAAGGGTCCATTATTCTGTCACGTCGGCATAAATGATTCGGGAGACAGGCGCAGGAACACGGAATATATATTTTTTTTATTAAACCCAAATTACGGCGTGCCATGTAAAAAGGCACGGGGTCGAAGACCAAACAAACACGTAACAAAACACAGGGTAGAAACCCAAAACAAAAGAGCGACCTCGAATAAATAATACACAGGAGGAGACCCGTAATCATCTGCGCAATCCACAACCGCACGAAAGCCAAAACACACAGCACAGGTACTCACACGCACCAACGCGACATTTTAACAACAATCGACAGCACCATGGTGAACAGAGGGCACATATATACAAATACAATCAATGGGAATAGGGGCCAGGTGTGCGCAATGAAAGTTCCAGAGGGATCTGTGACACTATTTTACACCTAGGGTTGCTATACATAACTTCAACCCATTTTATAAGGGATTCTCCAAAATTGAAATATTCAAGGCATTTATATATAAACTCCAGTCGTACTTTATCAAAAGCCTTTTCAAAGTTAGCGATGAAAACCAGACCTGGTTTCCCAGATATTTCATAGTGTTCTATTGTTTCCAGTACTTGTCTTATATTATCTCAAAAGTATTGTCCATGTAAAAACCTGTCTGATTAGGATGAATAATACCTGACAAACCGTTTTAATTCCATGCGCCAAGCATTTAGCTAGAATTTTTTCATCACAACACTGAAGTGTAAGAGGCCTCCATTTTTTTTTATGGACTGGATCTTTATATATGTAACCCTCTCACCAGGCTCGAATAAGACTCACAATATTAACTTATGCAGAGTATCTCAGCAGCATGGGATGTTAGGTGAGAAGGACATCTCCAATAAGAATTCCTATTGTAAACTATCTAGGGTTATGACAATAGGGTATTAACTTCAGATTAAATGATTATAGGTTTCTGTTATTGAATCAGGATAGACCATCCCATGCATTAAATTACATTGAAACAATCAATGACTCCACCAAGGCAATATACATAACCTTCCATATGTGTATTAAAACATTTTCAAACACAAATACATTTTCATACACATCAAAAGAAATAAAAAATAATAAACCCCAATGAGTCGTGCACAACCCGTGTCCAAATTATTTCAAGTTTGCTTAACCGTTGGCGCGCGTTGGAGCTCAAAAAAATGAAGACACCCAAAAATATCCAGAAGCACCTCACGTTGTGGTTACTCACTACTTGGTAGATATTCCCTCAGCGAAGTATGGCAGTTCCATGCAGGTTTCCTCACAAAGTCCAAGGCAAGCACAGCTACCCATGCAGACAGTACTCCTTAGCCATAACCGATTACCATGGGAACACGAACTCATTAAGCTTCCCAAGCAATTATCTCCCGGTGTCACATGATGCTAGGCTAACCTCAATGCTGGCAAATACCTCCACAATGAGACGATAGCTTCAGTCTTTCCTAAGTTTTAACAAAATTATAATAACTCTTTTATAAAATAAAACATGTATTTCCCTTCATGTCTTAGTAGGTATGGGTTTTGTTCTAATTCTGTCGTCTTCTTTTATAATTTCTTTACCAACCGTCCTAAGGTAAAAACGTCCATCCTTTCATCAACGTCTTTTTTCCCTCTCTTTCTTTCCCAGGCCTCCCGTTAACCAGGTCAACTCCCATTGGCCACAACTTAACAAGCGACCTTATTGGTCAAAACTTAACACTTCAAAGTAAAACAAACTATTCACTTATACATTAAATAAATATTTCTTCAAAAGCATAATGCATTAACAACATTACAGTTTAGGAGCAATTCAATCATCTTTTAAATATACAACCAATTAATTATAACATATAAACTCAATACCTGGTTCAAACAAGGGTATTACATATATATATATATATATATATATATATATATATATATATATATATATATATATATATATATATATATATATATATATATATATATATATATATATATAATACACACCACTTGGATCCTGTTACAGTAATAATGAAATCAGACCTTCTTGTTGCGTGTCCGATAATCTACCATTTATATAGGAATGGTTAAACCATGCTAATAATGGTCCTCTGAGTATATCAAAAAAAGTTTGGTATACTTCCACTGGTATGTCATCCAGCCCTGGAGTTTTCCCAGCCTTAAAGGCTTTAATTGCATCAAGAAGTTCCTCCTCTGTAATTTGGCCTTCACATGAGTTTTTCTGTACAGATGTTAATTTTACATAATTAATATGGAAAAAATCCATACAATTAGTGTCGGTTAGCTGAGATGGAGGAGACAAACGAAAACATATGCTTAAAGTACTTTACTTCCTCTTTCAAATTTTTTTTCGATGAATCATGAGTGACTCCATCATTTGTAACAAGTTCTATTTTTTTGTGTAGCATTTCTATGTTGAAGAATGAAAAAGGATTTGGTGCATTTTCCCCCCATTATTCTATCCAGTTCGCTTTATTTTTATAATATATTACACTGGATCTTTCTTGAATAAGTTCCTCCATTTCCTTTTGTTTTTCATCTAACTTCCTCTGAGCCTCTATGGTACAGTTTTTATTGCTGTCTAACTGTACTGTTAGTCCTTTAATTTCCTTTGTTAATATGGACTCTTTTGACCTAAATTGCTTTTGTTTTATAGATGAGTACTGAATTGCATGGCCTCTAAAGGCACATTTAAAAGTGTCCCATACAATAAGGGGATCTGCTGTACCTATATTATGTTGGAATAAGTCTATTCTAAATTATTCTGTCCTAGTTAAAAACAAGTTATTATCCAGCATGCTTTGATTACATTTCCAATATCCTCGCCCATGTGGAAATTCTGCAAGAGTAATATACACTACCATTCAAAAGTTTGGGGTCACTTAGAAATGTCCTTGTTTTTGAAAGAAAAGCACATTTTTTGTCCATTAAAATAACATCAAATTTATCAGAAATACAGTGTAGACAATGTTAATGTTAGAGGTAATTTGTGGTTTAGTATGGTACTCTGTGTCAACACTTCATTGGCAAGTGTCTTGGCAATTTCTTGCATGGAATAGCCTTCATTTCTCAGAACAGGAATAGACTGACGCGTTTCAGAAGAAAGTTATTTGTTTCTAGCCATTTTGAGCCTGTAATTGAACCCACAAATGCTGATGCTCCAGATACTCAACTAGTCTAAAGAAGGCCAGTTTTATTGCTTCTTTAATCAGTACAACAGTTTTCAGCTGTGCTAACATAATTGCAAAAGGGTTTTCTAATGATCAATTAGCCTTTTAAAATTATTAACTTGGATTAGATAACACAATGTGCCATTGGAACACAGGAGTGGTGGTTACTGATAATGGGCCTCTGTATGCCTATGTAGATATTCCATATAAAATCTGCCGTTTCCAGCTACAATAGTCATTTACAACATTAAAAATGTCTACACTGTATTTCTGATCAATTTGATGTCATGGGCTTTTCTTTCAAAAACAAGGACATTTCTAAGTGACCCCAAACTTTTGAACGGTAGTGTACATGCCAAATATGTGATGATCCGACCGCATTCTGTCCAGTATCAACACTTTTTAAACGTTTGGTGCCAGAGAGAATGACATAAGAAAGTAATCAAGACGACTAGCTTGATTAAGCCTCCGCCATGTATATCTCACTAGGTCAGGGTATTTAAGCCTCCATATTTCAACTAATTCCAATATATCCATGACATTCATGATTTCCTTAAGTTCCTGAGGGTGATAGTTTGTAGTGTGATTTCCTTTACGGTCCATAGAGGTATTTAAAACCGTATTATAATATCCCACCATAATAATAGAGCCTTGTGTTGCTTGTAGGGGTTGATACATTCTTATATACTATATTTTCAAAGAAGCATGGTTCATCATTATTTGGACCATATAGGTTAATAAGCCATTTCTGTTTATGGTCCAATAACATATTTAAAATCATCCATCTACCTTGAGGATCTGTTTGGACAATGTGCACATTTGGATCAAAATTAGAGTTAATTAATATCATCACCTTTTTTGAAATTCTTTGCCCATGGGAGAAATATATTTTGCCCCCTCCCAGTCCTTTTTCCACAAAACTTCATCTAAAATTGTTGAATGAGTTTCCTGTGATATTATATTCCTTCTCTTTTAGCCAGGTAAATACTGATTATCTTTTCTTATTATCTGCTAAGCCATTACAATTATAACTGGCTATACTTATTTCACCAATTACCATAATGAGACACAAGTTTCAATTCTATTTATCATAATATATGTTTGCAAACGTACCATTAAAAAGGTACATGATGATTGAGTGTCCATATAGCTGGACCATGATATTTGCATTGCTACTAAGTAACCCTCCAATTGGTCTCCACTATTCCACCCACTAAAACCCCTCATCCCGAGTTGAGTTGTCATCCCAATTACCGGCAGACCACCCCCGACCCCCCGGATCCCATGGCCCCGGAGAAACCGGGACCCATCCTTGGAAAAGAGCACACAGTGCCACCCACAGAACAGAAACAAATCAACCGCCAGCTGAAAAAGCATTTCCATCGCCCTCACCTCGATTTGTGTTATATATAGCTATTAAAATATATAAATATATATATTTAAAACATCCTGTTTATCTAATTTCCATAATTAGCAATTCATATTTGTAGGAATGTAGGCAGTTTATGCAAAGGATTGTTACCTCTTACCAGTATTGCCATTACAAAAATTACATTTTGGCAAGTAATTATTATTTTCGCAAACAATTATTGTGATTCATCCTATATTGTCCCTAACATCTTTTTCTCGCTCGCAAAAGATACACACACACACACACACACACACACACACACACACACACACACACACACACACACACACACACACACTCAACCCCTTTCCCCCACAAACAACCATACACTCAGATGCTCAACAGTTGCACCATGACAGAGCCCAACTCAAGAAAGGTCTTGATTTACGAATGCATATACAGTTACAGCTGTATGAGAAAACTGAGCAAAAATGGGAAAAGAAATGGGGAGATTTGATTAACCATTGTCACGTCCTAGTTGGAGATCAGATATACCCCCTTCCCCTGAAACGTGTCTTATTTCTTTGTCGTACTATCGCTTTGGTATCACTTTGGTATCGAGTATTGTGATACTAAACCTGGTATTGGTATCGAAGTAAAACTTCTGGTATCGTGACGACACTACTAGCCAGTCACTTGAGCCAGGCCCTGGACCCTGAAAAGAGGGGGTGAATGCATTCACTACTCATAGCCAACACTGGCATTCAATCCGTTCTCACCAGAGCACTAACGCTAGCGAGGCTGCCGCGTGCCAAATTGCTAGTTAGCCAACGCTGCTGCTTTTACGCTCGACCACACTCACAAGCATGCTAACAGGCCCAGTGCCATTCAACACTGCAGGATAGCCAACATTGACACTTTATCCATTCGCTTGTGCCTGCCATGTTGACTTTGTAGCAAATTAGCATTGCTGTCCAAAAAGGCAAGGTTGCTACTTTTTTTTCATTTAACTAGGCAAGTCAGTTAAGAACAAATTCTTACTTACAATGACAGCCTAGGAACAGTGGGTTAACTGCCAGAACGACAGATTTTTACCTTGTCAGTTCGGGGATTCAATCTAACCACTAGGCTACCTGTCGCCTACTAAGTCAGTTAATGGGGAGTGTGTTACACGTTTAGGAGACGTGGCTACCATTGTGTATTTTTACCCTCCACTACACCACTGGACATGGCTCCAACCAGCTCTCAAAATGCTCAACTCCTCCAGACTCCCACGCTTCTTACCACGACTCATCACGACTCGCATTACGACTCATCAGACAGAAAGCTCATTTAGCCGTTAGCTACTCTGCGTTGGCATAAGCGAGTCTTCAGTTAGCGTCCCTTTGTTACATGAGGAGAGAAGCAGGCATATCTCCTCAACATTGGCACTGGTGTCAATTACACTCCAGGCATTTCACAGCAGATTATGTTCTTAATCATTCATTGTGTGTTAATTCAAATCACTGTCTGCTTGACACGATTTGGCTACTGCGCTAGGCTAAAGTAATTCAAAAAGAAAATGACTGTACACAACGGACAAAAATAAAGGAAGCCAAGTGGGATACAGCTAGACTGGCTTCAATGAGATTGCTGGGAAAAGGATAATGCAATTCCTATATCCCTCTATATGAACGGGTCTCTATACTGTAAAAACGTACATCACTTATGTGCATACAGTACACGCCTTAGAGGGACAATATACATCACTTACTGTTCTCTCCACTCCCCCTCCTCTCCCCTTCCCCAACACACGTGCACACACACACACACACACACACACACACACACACACACACACACACACACACACACACACACACACCTCTTGCTGATCAAACTCCAGGCCTGGGCTGCTCTGCATCGAAACCAGCCTTTGCTCTTTGCCAAAGTGACAAGGATCTACGCTGTGCTTCCAGACTTAACAATGCATGCATAATCATCCACCTTCTCATTGTCAATTATTTAGCCTTCCAGGGAGAGGTACGCTGGTTAGGAGAGCACTGAGTTAATGCGGTATGAGTCGATGTGTTGCAAGGACCGTAGGGCCCATTATAGCTCTGTTCCAGCTGAAGAATCAATACAAGACAGTTGACCATTGAGATCAAACATGAACCCAGAGAGAGAGAGAGAGAGAGAGAGAGAGAGAGAGAGAGAGAACACTGAAGAAGTTAAGAAGACCGACTCACCATGAACGACTCCATGTTAGTGGCACAGTACAAGAACCAGCCTGGGGAATCAGATAGGCATCTCTCCAGTGGGTTTCTAGGCTCTTAAGTGTTCAGTGCTCTGCAGGTGTGCTGTCAGAAGAACCACTTGTGGCCCCCAACAGCTACTGTATCAGACCTCCAGCTCGATATTTCTCGTCCTCAGGAAACCTTTTCCAATCCCCCCCAAAAACTCTGGCAACATCACGCGGAGAGCGAAGAGCGTCAGACACATCAACATTCCCAAACATCTCTGTGACTGGCGGAAATCCCTTCCAACAAACGGGATTAGGGGCGGAGAGAGCAGGAGCAGCAAATCCACTTTGCTTTTGCCCTCGACCGGGGCACATCTCCCATGACTCTCTATAGAGCCAATCCATGTTCTCTCTCTCTGACACGTCCCCTTCGTTTGCTACGGAGTTTACTATGGACTTCCCGCCAGTAATCTCCTCAGAGCATGGTTGCGTCCCAAATTGCATGCACCATATTCCCTTTAAAGTGCACTCCGTGTGACCAGAGCCCATAGGGTTTTGGTCAAAAATAGTGCATTACAGTGAATAGGGTGCCATTTGGGACGAAGCCCATAACTCAAGACAGCAAAGCGGACTTGTAGTGTGGCTGTAGACGCCGCTGGAGACAGTCGTATGGAAAAAAGAAAATAAAAACATGAGATGTCTATGGTCTGGAGCCCACATGACAAACAACTGTAGTAGACAATAGTAGCCTATCGGGACAATGCTTTGTTGAAGCAATCTCTCCATCGAATTCGCTGCTCAATTATACTACCAAAGTACCCTCCGTGCCAAAACAACACAACGCGTTTCATCTCTATACTCTAGAGGGTTTGGGTTCAGAGGTCCCTGTTGTATTTTAGAGATGTAGAGAAATTGATGGATTGGGTCCCGGCCATAGAGGAGTTTGTGAAATGCAATTATGAAGAGCGAGCAGGCAGGAATCCAAGGGACACCTAACCTCCTCACAAGGAGGCAACCACAAACAACATCACATTCATTATAGGTGGTCAATTACTTCCTCTTATGGCAGTAAAATAATTGTTTGCAAGCTGTTTTTGGGGTGGGGCATGTCAGATTCAGAAAGAGGAGTCGTTGGGTCTATTGGTTTATCCGTTCCGGGAAGAAAACGCTTCTTAACTCAATCAATGTTCTTTAAGCCTTTTGGGAGGGGAGGGGTCACCCGGCTGATGCATCCATCTAACCAACCAGATCCCAATGAATCCTAACCAATACATTGTCTCCTAACCGTAGATTGTCTCTTCTTCTGTGGACATAAAGGGATCCGAATGGCTCAAAGGAAGGAAGTCCATAATGATGAAAGTCCATTGGCAAGTGCGGTCAAGGGTGACCCAAAGGTCACCGCAGGGTTGAAAGACTCACTGGGAGGTGGAAGTGGGGGAGGGTTGAAGCCTGTAAGATGTGCATAGCAACAACCGACAACAACAATGTAACCTTCATACATCCTTTACATGTCATCATATCTAAACAGCAATACAACAGGCGGAAGCTTTCCTTTCCTGTGACATTTTCTCATGCTAATAGCAATAGATTTCTATGATTTGGGCTACCTATAGTGTGTCTGGAAATTAAAATAAGTTTTTAATGATTTTATAATCATTGACTTATTAAAATGATATAGACTGTGGCTCCACAAGGTGTAAAAGAGGATATTTGGGAGATGAATGTTTGTGTGTACGAATCTGGCCTAACCAGACTAGACTGATGAATGCTTCTTCGTAGTACATTCCCAAAAGAGTACGAATAGAAAAAGCAACACTATTTGATGTGAAAACGCACACGTTAGCAGATCAAAGGGATTGTTGAAAGGAGAACATCCTATCCCTGAACTCTATGGGCGAGGCGTTTAGACAAGGATGAAAATATTTGCTTTCTCCCTCGTCTCAAATAGATATTCAACTTAGATAAACATTCACACCACTAGCCAGGTATCTAGAATGTTCATAGATTTATCTTCTAGTGATGGATGTTAGCAAACTGGCCTTTAGTAGCTCACTGGCTGGCAGTGGTCCTCTGTCCACTGCATCCTGTGGCTGATTTGGCACGCCACACACACACACACACACACACACACACACACACACACACACACACACACACACACACACACACACACACACACACACACACACACACACAGAGAAAGAGAGAGATCACAACAAGCTCTCACAGTCTCACTGCAGAATTAGATGTTCATCCACGTCAAATATCGAAGTTGCTCTAAAGGTTTACGTTTAGTCACTCATTCCAAATGGTTAAAAAAGGTAAGGGTTAAGGTTTGGGATAGGGTAAAAAAATATCTATAATAATTAACAGTGTCTGAGGCTGGGATCGAACACGCAACCTTCTGATCAAGAGTCATGGGATTACTTGATGGTAATAGCGCTCACTGTTGCCCCTAGTGGCGGGTTTTGAATGCATTTCCTGACGTCCACGGGACATTTCCTGACGTCCACGGGACATTTCCTGACGTCCAATTTCGATGTCAACCTTGAATAATCTCCCTGGAGATTATGCATTTATATGATGTCAAAAACCATGGACAAACAAAACACGAACACTACCGAGCACCTTTTCTCATACATTGTTTGAAAACTGTGATGTAGCCTTTAAACATGTTCTCTACACAACCGTCTTCAGATTTTGGTTTGTGTATATAGGGAATAGGGTGCCATTTGGGACACAACTTCTGCGTAACATCCAGTGTCCAGCAGACGATAGATCGATAGGGATTTCATACAAACACACACACTGACTCTCTCTCACACACACCCTCACTCACTCACACACCCTTACTCACTCACTGACACACACACACACACCCTCACTCACTCACACACCCTTACTCACTCACTGACACACACACACACACCCTTACTCACTCACTGACACACACACACACACACACACACACACACACACACACACACACACACACACACACACACCCTCTTCTCTCGATCAATGGCTGTTATCAGAGGTATAGGGATAGAGAAACACGAGAGCGAGAGGCATGTGCAAAGTGAAGTGTAAAGTGGTACGTCACAAGCTGTGTTGGATGACCTTTTAAACTTTTTGGGGTATTACTTTATTTTACAGTGAAGGTATTACCAGGTATTTACGAACCAACGCTATTAACACAAATGATACTGCCATTTGCCACATAAAACGTCCAACTCAAAAGGTCAGTCTACGATCTCACTGGATTATTGAAGAGTCCCACATTACCCATACACTACGTATGAAGGATATGTAGTTAGGACACAGTGAAATCAGAAGTGACACAGTAAAATGTAAACGACAAATGAATAACCTATGAACCACTGATACACACCCTTTGTGGCAGAAAGTACATATTTACACCACAACATTTTATAGTAAATTCCAGGTCAGTACCAGCGGAACAAGTATTGCTACAGTGTGTTTCACTCTGTTTGGTGCAACCACAAGGCTCAGTCTTCTTTCAGCTTCCACCTTCCACTCCATCAAATTCTTAACTCAATTACAGGCACAATAATCGACTCAAATAATTTGAGAAATTGGAAAAACGTTCTATCATAATAGACAAGCTGTTGACTTTGTTAAGGAAACTCGTTAAGGTCGATAGCAATTACGGTTATTCCATCACTCCTAATTAGTTACGTTTCCAAATGAAAAGAAAACAAATACACAACAACAAAAAACACAGAGAAATAACTACGATTGTCAGCATTAGGAGGATGTTTGATTGATGCGGTGAGCTCTTCTCTTACTGGAGGGAGTGAGATAAGACACCCACGGCAACTCAAGTCACCCACGGCAACAGCATTCTCCTTTCAGGCAGAGAAACTGACAAGCCATAAAACAACTGGTGATGCTGCAGAACAGTGGTAAATATGGATCAAAATGGGGCGTGGGTTGTTGGTGTGGCCATGGGCATGGCCAACGGTGCGGTCGGTGAATGAAAACTTTACAGGCCATCCAGTTGGCCGCAGTGACAAAATGTAGCTGTTTTACAGCACATTTCCTGCAATTCTACACATTTTCTCATGGCTTATGCTATCTGAGTGACTCAATCATTATGACAAAATCAATGGGGGCCCCATGCCAGGACCAAAATATTCCTGAATTAAGCATTTTTTAAATTTTTGATTCTCACTAACTGTCCAGCTTTTATTTAGGTAATTGTTAGTTCTCGAAGATGAAGAATATATAGGTCCACTACATTATCTACAGACCTTAAATCTGATTTAGCATTTAAGCTGACAATGAAAACATTTTTCAATCTTAAAAACTATTTAATATATACTTTTTTTACTGTTTGGACATAGGCGGCCCGAAAAAAACCCTTAGGCTGCACTACAGAACGAAGAAATTCTGCTTGGGAAAACACAATCTCGCTCTCCTTCTCTCTCTCTTTCTCTCTCTCACTCTCTTTCTCTCCTTTTCTCTCTCTCACTCTCTCTCTCTCTCGCCATCTCCCTCTCCTTTCTCTCTCTCTTTTTCTCCCTCGCTCTCTCTCTCTGTCCCCTTCTCTCTCTCGCTCTCTTTCTCGCTCTCTCTTTCTCGCTCTCTCTTTCTCGCTCGCTCGCTATCTCTCTCCCCCCTCTCTCTCTCTTTTCAATTCAATTGAATAAATAATAAATGCTTTATAGGCATGAATGTGTGGTTGCCACTGTTGCCAAAGCAATGTATTACAAAAATAAATGTTTAGAGCAACAATAATAATATATATCAACAAAAAACAAATGTGGCAAAAAAGTAAATAAACAGACACAATTGAGAAATGTAATCCCCAAGGGCTCATCTGTATGACAATGCGGTAGCTCTTGTCTCTCTTATAATATGACCGGCCAGGGTTGATCTGAGCGTAGGGTTGATCTGAGCGTTCAACGGCAGTCAAGCACCCAAGCTAACTGGCTAACGTTGGCTAGAGAACACCTCACTCTGACCATTTTACTCACCATTGCAGAGCTGGTTAGGCTGTTTTCATGTTATCCAGAACATTGGTGACTGGATAATTAATTAAGCTTTTTTTGCCGACATTTACTGACACCGGCCATATTCAACGGGTGTTGAGCGTTAGTAAATTCATCAGTTATTCTAGTGACAGTGCTCTGAAATCGGAGTAGAACGCCATTGAATCACACGACTATACCACTTAGCTAAGAATTATGTAAATAATCAAGTCAATAAATGTTGGGTAGTTAGTTAGACAGCAGATAGATAATATACTGCCTGGCAAGTTCGATGTATTAGTAGCCAACTAACGTTAGGTAACTAGCGTACCGGTACATACTGCTGTAATGCTATAAGGTTCGTAAGGATCGCGTAGCTAATAAATTGTCAGCCAACATAACGTGTAACGTCACTTAAGGCATTGCTTTATTACATTTGTCAACATTTTCTTAACATAATTAGTTAAACCAATGAATTTGTATCTGCTCTCGTCGGGCTGCATATTTTCCGCCATTAAATCTGAAAAGTTATGAAGCCACGCCATTTTCTGAAGAATTGCATTACGGGCCCTAAAAGCACGGAAATAGTGTCCACTGCATGTATACTTCGTATTTTGGCGAATTTAGTACGTCATCCGGGAACTTTTGGCATACTAACTATATCCATACTATTGCCCATGTATATTTGATAAATCTACTTGTATATTATCTATGATATGGCGCTTTAACCATTGGATCACCAAGATCTGTAAATAAATCTACATGTCAACCTGCCTTGCCTTCTGCTGATGTCACTTACAACTGCTACAAGGTCCCTATTTTACAATTACATCATCAAAATGTAGACAAAATAATGAAAAGGGCTGTCTGGTAGCCTCAATAAATACACAAAGATTTGTAGTTGAACAAGTCGTTGCATGTATACTTGTGACTCGACTCCACTTCACTTGCTCTTAGAATGCACGACTTGATTTGAGTCTTGACCCGTTCTACTTGGGAGTCGACTTGAGACTCAGGACCTTGTGACATGAGACTTGCTCGTGACTCGAATAATAGTGACTGGAAAATATGTTGAATGGGAATCAATTGTTTGGTTTTTATTCAATTACTGTTTAGGAAGTGTGAGCTCATTGCTTAGTAACAAAGTGCTCATTGTGACCAATTGTGTCATCGGTCTCCGTCTAACCCCCCAGCGGGGGCCTTTAACTGTTGAATAAGGAAGTGAGATAATTTTTTATTTGTGAATTCCCCATAGCTCCTCATCATGGTAGTCCTGAATGAATAACTTTACTGACATACATAGGGTGAAGTTTCCGTTAGCGGAAAATAAGGAAGTGTGAATAAAAAAAAAAAGTTACACATGTCAATGACTCATGCGTTTGTTGGCCCATAAGAATGCTTCTCCTGCTCACTCTGTCAGTCAGATAAGAGATGCAGACTGTACGTGTGGGTCGAGGCCTGCAGCGATACGCAGCTCTGTGGAGCCTGGGTCTGCTCCTGCAGCAGTTTCACATTGTCATCCTGCTACAGCTCCCAGAAAAAAACAACCAGCTGAGGAAAGAACCCGAAGAAGAGGTGACCACCTACCCAGAGGAAGCGTCGGGTGACAACATCCTCGATGCCTCTGGACGTCCAGATGACTTGGTCCATTGGAATTCTTCAGAGTGTTCAACACAGGGGCTCCACAACTTAACCTTGACTGTGACACTGGTCTTACAGGAGCAGTACAATGACAGCGTGGATAGAATTCTGGAATGGATGCCCAGCTGCAACTCTTCCATTGAGGAGCATCTTCAGCACTTCTGGCAGTCCCAAGCCCTATTCAAACCCCTCTACCCCATCCTCTCAGCCCTGCTGTACTCTGTGTCAGGCTGCCCAGCGCAGGTGGAGCGGCAGCTGGGGGCGGCAGAAGTTGAGCTGGGCTGTGAGATGGCTGAGGAGGCCCTCATGTTCCTTCTGGAGGTGCTGGATGATACTGACACCAAGAAGCCAGATGATACAGATATGTACAACACCAACCAGGGTGGCTGCCACCCCACTGCAGCCGAAGTATTAGATGATCCGAACGAGCAGGATGTCCTGGAGGTTAAAATGGAAATCATCAACAAAAACCTTCTTAACCTGGGTGAGCTCGCCAGCCTATTGGAGCCTTATTTGGAAGCCACAGAAGAGTCTGAGAAAGAGCAGCTGAGGGACATCATCCTGGACCACATAACCTCCATGAAGGAGACACTTACTGAGGAGCAAGAATGGGCCGAATCCAACATGAACTGTATCAGACCTGCCGATATAGACACCAACATCTCTCAGAACGCCACTCTCCATCTGTTAAAGGCCATGAACATCTCTCACATTCAACACAGAGGGGCCATCCTTCACCCTCCTCAAATGCCAAATGCCTCTATCATACAAAGGCCTGGCCAGATAGAAATGCTACAACCAAATAAAACTCAGAATCGAAAGAGGCGCAACGCTCCACTCTCCAGCCGCAGTCCTTCTAGAGACAACACCACCGAAGAGGAAACTGAGAGGTTAATCTACAGACGGCAGCATCAGCAGATTCCAGCCACACTGTTCAACTCTACATCTCCTCTCTTTTTCTTCAAGATGGTGGGAGGGTGCAAGCTGCTGACCAGTAACGGAAGTGGCTGCTTGCCAGAAGAGTATAGTGACCGACTACTGGAGAAGCAGCTGTGGTTCTGGACTGATGCCACCACCCTACAGAACAAACACACCAATATCTCAATCCCTATCGAGGTCATTCAGTGCAAATCCAGCAACTGCAATGACAACATTCCCCTTGGGTGTACCTCTGGGGATGGTGGACATGTATGGATTCCAACAAAGGACTGTGTTGTTACTTTTAAATATGCCTTTGTAAACAGTCACAACCTTTCCAATACAAACCCCTTGTGGCAGCTGGTGCCTTTCTCATTGGAAGAGGACCATCTTCAAGATCTTGTTTGCCCAGTTTTCATTAAAACTAACTCCTTCCCCTGCCAGCTGCTGACTGAATCTGAAGGAACTGTGGTTCACGCCACAGCTCTTGACCTGGACTACCCTGAGACCCAGCTGTGGTACTGGAGCCAAGGCCATCTGATCAACTTTTACTCAGGCCTAGCTCTGGAGGCAGTGCCTGAGGACGCCAATGAGACTTCCTTTTACATCGTACCTGCTGCTCCTAAGGACAGAAAGGACAAGCACTACACACACCAGCTTTGGCATACAAACGGAGAGAACATACGGTCCACACTGCGACCGGACCTTAACCTTGACGTTATTCACAATGACCTGTTGAACATCTCAGTGGGTAGGTGGTCTTTTCTTGATGCTCTTAGTACAGACAATCAAATTACTGTCACAGAATGTGTCCAACTGTTTTTTGTTAAGATTGATGCCTTGCCTTGTCAGCTTCTTACTGCACAGGATGCAGAGCTTCACATGCAGTCTTTCAATAGCTCTAGAGTTCTTAACCAGCTCTGGTTTACACAAGGAGGGCGGCTCATAAACATGGCAAGTGGCCTGGCACTGGGTTTTAGAGCAGCAGTGAATACCACATCTGTCAGGGCAGAGCTACTCGCTCTGGATGACTTCCCAGACACCCAGAAATGGGACATGGACACACTAGTGTCCTCAAAGTGGGATCCAGATTGCCTGCTGTGTGTTGAAGGCACTGACCATAGCATTCAGGTTCACTGCAACCATAATATGAACACTCCATTCCACCGCTGGGAGTGGATTGAGTTTGGTACAGGTTTCACCAGTATGGAGATGATCCAGTGTCAGTACTTCATCAAAAGCAACCACCCTGCCTGTGAGGTTCTCACTGGGTTTCCAGAGACTGGTGCCATTCAGCTCCGACCTGTGACAGAGCAGCTGTTCCACCTTCAAATGTGGCATTGGAAGGGAAACCATCTTATCCACACAGCTAGTGGACTCTACCTCTCAACTCCAGACAATGGCAAGGAGAAGGGAGATTTAACATTAGAACAATTTGACCCATTATTAACACAGGTATGGAAGTGGGATGATCAAAATATCATGTCTGCCCTTAGTAACAACAGCGTAGTAACTTTACAGCATGAAAATGGAAAAATATCCCTGCAAATCAACAACAGTAATGCATTCCAGGAGTGGGAGTTTGTAGAAAGCAGTAGATCATCAAACGAAGATAACTTCCTGAACTGTCCCGTTCAGAATAGCAGTACTTTCTTCATTAGAAACACACTCATGCCATGCCTGCTGCTCACTGGAGCCCCAGATGGAAAGAGCCCTCAGTTTAGGCATTATGACTCAAATGCAGCACAGCTTTGGCAATGGGACTTCGATCACCTGGTCAATGTGGAGTCAGGACTAGCCCTGCACCTATCACACTCTAGAAACCCGGTCATGTTTGAAAAGTTGACTTTTGAAAAAGCCCAGAGATGGTCCTTGAACAAAGGTGTACTGAGATCGACAGCAAACCTTACATATGTTCTGACCCCTGCTGACCTGGCTGACCAGAGCCCTGTACTGTCCAGCTCCCAGTCAGAAGAGCCCCAGTGGGAGGTTGTTGGTGTGGAGAAAGTGTGGGAAGATCCTGAAGACTTTGTTTGCATCTATTTCATCCAGAACCAGTATTCACCCTGTGAAGTTCTAACTAGCTTTTCTGCTAATGAGACGATAAAGGCCCGCCCTGTGGTGGACGAACTAATAGACTCTCAACTGTGGTACTGGAATGGAGGCCGCCTTGTTCACACACAGACCGGACTGAGCCTGGGGCTAGTTGGTGGTTTGGGCCCAGAAGAAGACAGAGCTGTGACTTTGGTAGAAGTGAACATTGCTACAGAAAACAACACATGGGCATATGATGGAGGACACATTACAATTTTGAACAAATCCCTCACAATAAATGCAGATGATAATGGAACTATTAAAGTGTCTGCACCAAAGTTGGATGTTACTCAAGTGTGGAAATTGCTCAGAAAGGAGGAGGCCCTGAAAGACCCCCAACTGTTACACTGTGAGGCCCAGATCCCTCCGACACAGTATTTCATTAAGAACTCTGCCTATCCATGTAAGCTGTTAACAGCTGGAGCCAAAGGCCATAGTCCCCATTTCCAGGGCTTTGACACAGATATTATTCACCTACAGCTCTGGTACAAAGATGGCAGACATCTTGTAAATGTAGGAACCAACCTAGTCATTCAATTACAGCCCGAAGAAAGTAGTTCCTCCTCTGTCATTCTTTGGGATAAGTATGCGTTCTCCTTGCAGCAGAGATGGGAAGACCAAGGGAGCATTTTGAGAAGCATGGAGGGTACAGGCTGTGTCCTGACCATGGACAGTGACCACAAGGCATCCTGTGCCCCACACAGAGGACAAAGCCAGCAGCACTGGACCTTAGTGCAGAACAATGCTGGCCTGGAAGAGATTGTCTGCGTGTACTTCATCAGAAACCAGCACAAGTCCTGTGAGTACCTGACTGGATACTCTGAGGGAAGCCCAGTCCTACTCCGACCTGTCATGGATGAACTCCTGGAGAACCAGCTGTGGCACTGGGATGGGCCACGACTCACCAGCGTGAAGACCGGTCTAGTACTGCACCAAGATGTTAGTGCTGCAGCCAATGTGATCTTGCAGAGAACAGACTCAGGGGACAACACCACCCAGTTATGGACCCTCCATGACTCTGAGATCAAACCATTGTCTCGGAACACAGTCAACCTCGATGTTGATACAGGGAACGATGGAAGAATAAAAGTCAATTTAAAAAGCAATGGCTTAACTCAACAATGGGTCTTTGTGGAAATGACAGAGGCACAAGCAAACACAGACATTCTGTTCTGCACATCTCTGCCAAACAACCCTGCTCTGTTCTTCCTAAAGAACCATGCAAGGCCATGTGAGCTGCTGACTGCCTCGGAGGGGGATAAAAGAGTGGGGTTCAGAGGGTTCAATGGAAAAACCCTAGGATTGCAGCTGTGGTTCTGGCATGAAGGCCATCTGATGAACCTAGGAACAGGTCTCGCCCTGCAGCAAGGAGAGCCTGCAGTGCTCTGGCCACTAGCTACCTTCTCCAACAGGCAGCGATGGACGGAGGAGAGAGGCCAAATTCGCTCTCAGAAACAACCTACTTGTGCCTTGGCCATCACAACTGATTTAGGAGAAGCAACAGTGACTTTGAGCTGCTCTGCAACAACACCGTCTATGGAATGGCAAAAAGTATCATTCAACGAGGATATGACTAACTTTGATGATATTGTTTGCTCCTATTTTATTAAGAACAACTTGCAGCCCTGTGACCTGCTCACTGGGTTCAACAACGGAACTCCAGTCAAGGTGAGTCCATTGAATCCCCACCTAAACCAGCTGTGGTACTGGGAGGGACAACACCTTGTTAACAAGCAAACTCACCTGGTCCTCCACACATTAACGGACGATAACACTGTGAGGCTATCAGATAAACGCCAGGAGGGGAGCAGACAAGAGTGGCTGATGAACGACGGAGAGAGACAGTACATCCAGTCAACTGGAACAGAACTAGTGCTTGACTTATCAAGCTCCACTGTGGCCCTGGCCTTTAAAGCAGACCAGCAGAGCCAGCGCTGGTCTCTGGTCCCCTTGGAGTTGGGCCTAGACAACCTCGATCTCCTCAACTGTAAAACAAAGCGCAGCAACGTAGAGCAGTACTTGTTGAAGAGCGAACAGGATCCATGCCACCTACTCACACAAGTGGAAGGTGACCAGCTCTCTCTCCAAGAGTTCAGCATGGACTATGTTGACGGACAACTGTGGTTTAGGGAGAGCAATCACATTCTCAGTTCTCTAAACCATCTGGCTCTTAGTTCCAAAACCAAATTGGTGACTCAGTCTTGCCCTGTGACACTAGAGACAAGGTTCAGCTATGAGCTCTACCAGATGTGGCAGAGGGATGGCCAGCTCCTCCGGTCTTACCTCAGGGACAGAACACTTGTGTTAGTGTCTCAGGGAAAGAAGGTCATATTGCAGACTGCAAATGGACAGAAGGCTGAGAAGTGGACTTGGTTGAATTTACAGGACGTTAAAGAAGACACAAAGCTGGTCACCAGGTGCTCAAGGTGCTACGACAAAGGGGAGGAGAAGGCAGCTGAGATCCTTGGATACATCCCCTTCATTTCCCTTTTTTACAACCTGGTACGCTCAGCAGTGTATGCAGGGAAAGGGTGTAAAAAGGTAGCTTTGGACAGTCTTCTGGATGTAACCATTGATGTGGCTTTAGATCTAGGCATGGCTCTTGTTACTGTTGCAACGGCTGGCACAGCCACTTCAGTGGTACTTGGAATCAAAACTGGGATTAAACTTGGTGCTAAAGCTGGTGTCAAGGCCATTAATCAAGCTCTGAAAGCAACTATTAAAGTTGGCGTTCACTCTTTGAAAACAAGCTTTAAGGCAGTGCTCAAACAGGGTATAAAACAAAACACAAAACATGTTCTAAAAAACTCTTTAAAATCACTGAAAAACACTATGAAATCGATTAAGCATCTCTCCATAACAACAGCCAAAGGAGTAAAGAAGGTTTCCGTTAAGAGCTACCAGGTAGGACAGAAGGTGATCAACAGGATTAAGACAGTCTCCCAGATGGGACTTAAAGTACCACATAAATCTTTGACAAAGACAAGTTTAAAACAAGCCACTTTCAAATTAGGAAAAAGCATAAAAGCCAAGTCCAAAACTCTCGGCGTGAAACTTAAAGCAATGGGAAATGAGCTGGCGGCTGAGGCAGAGAGGAAAATCAAATTGCTCGATGAGATTGAAGCCAAGAAGGGCAAAACACTCAGACGCTGCAAACGTGAAATAACTCCACGCTGCAAAATGGCCAAGCGCAAGAAAAACAAGAAAACAAGCAATGCCTTTAATCCTAAACAAAAATTTGAAAATGATGAAAGGTTCTTAAGAGAAAAGTTAAACATCGACAAAAAAGATCTTTATGAGGAAATTTACAATAGATACAAAACAGAAAATAATCTATTTAGTATATTACAAAAAAATAAAAAAATTACAAACACTGATTTTCATAAGGACACTTTTAAAACCATGAAAAGTAGAGATGACATCTATGGGTCTATAAACAAAGAACAACAGCATTCCTACTTAGCCATAAAGACTGATAAACAACTAACTGGAATCAGTTATACTGATCTTGAAAAAGCAGGACATCATCACGATGGCTCACAAATTCACACTGAACTAAAAATAAGTAAAAATATACCGTTAAATAATCGAACACCTTTTGATCCAAAAAAGAGTGATGTGTACTGGTACACTAAA
This sequence comes from Salmo trutta, assembly GCF_901001165.1. NCBI lineage: Eukaryota > Metazoa > Chordata > Actinopteri > Salmoniformes > Salmonidae > Salmo > Salmo trutta. The sequence continues at coordinate 19,846,709 of NC_042960.1, read as the reverse complement.
AACTCTCCCTGTCTAACTCCATCAGCTGTTGGTGGGAAATCCTGCTTTGAAGTCATTCTTGAAAGATGCAAAAAATGGTTTAAAAATGTTAAAGATAAGAAATGTTATGTGGGATTCGACAAGTACTGGGGTTTTAATGGAGGTAACCTTGGACAATTTGCTAAGAACCTTGATAAAGCAGGACAAGTTGCTTTCGACCAAAGGATAAAAAGAAACATTTTTATGGAAGTTCTCAATGGTGGAAAAAAAGGTGGAGAATTAACAAAGGGATATGAAAAATTTGAAGAGTATTTGAGTTTTATACATTTATCTTGAACGTCAACAGAACGCTGCCTTTTGAACAAGGAAGCAAACTGGAGAATTGGGAAATTAGTGTTTACTCATTTAGCTGTGGGTGGAGTAATCCTGCCTCAAAGTAATTTTCCAAAGGGGCAAAAATATGTTTGAAATTGTAGCCTGTAAGACATGCTATGTGGGATTTTATAACTAGAGGGGTTAAGGTGAAACCTTACAAACTGTTATCAACCAGGCATTTGATGGTAATCTGTAAAACAGTTTATGAAAGTTCTGAATGGTGTGAGACTTCATATTAAAATTCTAAATCTTTCAAAGTTGCGAGTTTAATGCACATTTTCGTTAAACATGAAATCAATATGCATTCATATTTTTCCAGATACAATGGTAGAACCACTAGTGAGATATGCTTTCCCTTTGAAACTTAAGGTACATTTTACAAAATGTATTTTGGTTATGGTTTTGTTTTTGTTTTCTGTTCACTTTATTTATTGACCTTTTTTAACAGCGTATTTTGATGCCTTGTTTCATGTTTGTTTCATTTGTTACTACTGTATAATAAATTAATGGTTCAGAGAGGTGTAAAATCAAAGGTTAATGAAAGATATACAGTACCAGTCAAACGTTTGACACACCTACTAATTCTGGGGGTTTTCTTTATTTTTACTATTTCCTACATTGTAGAATAATAATGAAGACATCAAAACTATGAAATAAAACATATGGAATAATGTAGTAAGCAAAAAGGTGTAAAACAAATCAAAATATATTTTATATTATTTAACGATTACAAGCATACCCATAATATGATGCAGCCACCACTAAGCTTGAAAATATGGAGAGTAGTACTCAGTAATGTATTGGATTGGATTTGCCCCAAACATAGCACTTTGTATTCATGACAAAAAGTTAATTGCTTTGCCAGATGTTTTGCAATATTACTTTTCTCTACTTTTCTCCTATCACAGCAATTAAACTCGGTAAATGTTTTAAAGTCACCATTGGTTTCATTCCTCTCCAGAAACTGAGTTAGGAAGGACACCTGTATCTTTGTAGTGATTGGGTAATACACCATCCAAAGTTAAATGAATAACTTCACCATGCTCAAAGGGATATTCAATGTCAGCTTTTTTATTTGTATTGTTTATCCATCTACCAATAGGTTGTTCCCTTGTTTGCGAGGCATTGGAAAACCTCCCTGGTCTTTGTGGTTGAATCTGTGTTTGAAATTCACTACTCGACTGAGGGACATTTCAGATAATTGTATGTGTGGGTACAGAGATGAGGTAGTCATTCAAAAATCATGGTAAACACTATTATTGCACACAGAGTGAGTCCATGAAACTGTGACTTGCTAAGCAGATGTTCACTCCTGAACTTATTTACGTTTGCCATAACAAAGGGGTTGAATACTTATTGACTCAAGACATTTCAGCTATTAATGCTGTATACATTTGTAAACATTTAGAAAAACATAATTCCACCTCCATATCTGGCTTCTTTACCTGCGGGATCTGAGACAAATGATTTACAATGCTACATCTAACACTGATGGAGCCAATGTAGCAATGTTATTAAATAGAAACAACAAAACTCAAACATTTTGCGAGACGTTTTATTGTGACATTTCTAGCTTGTCATTGATGCAGAAATATGATACTGTAGTTGACTACATTCCTGGGCTGTGGCTAAGGCCTCGAGTTCTTCCTAGTCATGTCCTAGTTTCTGTACAGCACTTTGAGATATCAGCTGATGTAAGAAGGGCTATATAAATAAATTTGATTTGATTTGATGTCATGTCTTCAAGATAAATATCTGGGCTTACATACAGATGATAAATACATTATAATTATAATACAGCTTAGAGAGGGCATTAGTCTTCATATACTGGATTTGTTCCCCCTACTCCGACAGGCATTCCAAATGCAAGTTGTGAGCGATATAATATGATTCACATCTTCCTGCAGGTTAGCTTCCAACAGATGATTGGATATCACTTTGCAAACCGTCCTAATGTGACACATTAAGACATATTCAAATAAGGCTTTACACCGTTATAGCTCAAAGGAAGTAAACTGAAAGAGAAATGTACTCTGCTGTAGTTGACTGCACATTCAAAACAACACAGAAAAAGCCTAACGTGGCAAGGGAGTTGATAAAAAAAACGCTGCTGCCGCAACGCTACTGCTACAAGACCGCTGCAAGACTCCTACACTGCTGTGAGACCACTGTCAGACTGCTTCGCTGCTACAAGATCACTGCCTGGACCAAAAGACTGGACCAAAAGACTGGACCAAAACCCTACTACAACAGGTACCGTCTCTGCTGCTGCAGCATTTATTCAATAATTTATCATATTAATTATGATGATACTGTATATCAATGTGATATGAATGATTATTACTAGCACTCTGTATTTTACAGATGGTTTCAATCCATGTGAGTGCCCAGTGCAATCCAGAGCAAGTTCCAATTACTGTAGTATAGTTAAACAGAGAGACTGATACTGTAAATTTGACTTGCAACAGTACATAAGCCTACAGTAGTTGTGCTCTGTTGTTTTTTGGACTTGGACTTGGTTGCTTTCAATATATTCTGTCTAGTGTGGTGGCAGTGGCACTACAAACACTCATGGCACCCTAATCCCTATATAGTGCATTACTTTTGACCAGAGCCCCATGGGAGTGCACTTAATAGGGAATAGGGTGCCATTTGAGATACACATATGTTTTTATATTGTAGCCCTAACTTTGTTTAGATAGAACTGTGGTTGCTTCCCAAATTGCCCCCTTTTTACTACATAGTGCACTACTATTGAGCGCTATGGGCTCTCGTCAAAAGTAGTGACACTATATAGAGAATAGGAGGCCATTTGGGACAAAGCAGGTGGGAGAAAGGGCTTCCTAAATATGATCCCCAATTAGAGGCAACGATTACCAGCTGCCTCTAATTGGGAACCATACAACTCACCAACATAGAAATAACATGACTAGAAGACCCCCTAGTCACGCCCTGACCTACAACACCATAGAGAACCAAGGGCTCTCTATGGTCAGGGCGTGACAGTGGGTCCCAAAGACCCTCCCCAGTATTGATTAAGGGGACCTTAAGATTCATATGTTTTGCTGCAGGCCTTATAATAAGATACTGTTGCTATGTGTCTAAAAACTCTGCCACTATACGTTGCACAAGCCATCTATATTAGTCTTTGTGGTTAAGCCCTGGTTGTTGCGAGAGTATCCTTGCAGGCTGGGTCTCAGTCAAACCAAAACTAGACAAAGAGAAGTAACCACTGTCTGGTTTTGACATGTTGATATTGTGTGACAGTGGACAATGCTAATAAATTCAGAGAAGCTGCTGTCCTAGGTTGCCTTATATGGTAACCTCAGCTTATTGATACACACATACATTGATGTAGGTGATCATACCACTAGGGAGTGATCACATGAATAAAATCAGCTGTGCCATTAGGTGGGGTGCAGAACTTACTTGGAAACATGCGTGCTATGTTCCCGTTGTCAATTTCTGTCTGCAATTGCATTAATAAATTAATGATTGATTTACTTAAAGATATTGTCTGATTGCTGATTTCACCAATAAGCAAATGATTGACAAGGAACAAGGAACCTACCCCAACAAAAACTGTCAAATCCCTGAAGGGTTCTACTTCCTCCTCTCTGCCACAGCAAATTAATTCAGACATATCATTGATCCATTTAATCAACATTTTATTTCAGTGGGCTATCTCTTTGAAAGAACTTCTAAGCCTATTCATAATGTTATTTGGCTGGATGCTGTATTGTGATGGAAGGTAGGTTTGGAAACGTGTGGAGTTAAGTGAGTGAAAAAGGAAAATGGTTGCGAATACCAGAGCCCATGAGTGTCTGTGAGCAGAATGAAATAATTAAATAAAAACAATTCCTCAGCAATCTACACATAAATACCCCATAATGACAAAACAATAACAGGATTTTAGATTTTTTTGCAAATGTATTAAAAATAAAAAACATAAATACCTTATTTAGATAAGTATTCAGACCCTTTGCTAGGAGACTCAACATTTAGCACAGGTCCATCCTGTTTCCAGTGATCATCCTTGAGATGTTTCTACAACTTGATTAGAGTCCACCTGTGGTAAATTGAATTGATTGTAGATGATTTGGAAAGGCACAAACCTGTCTATATAAGGTCGCACAGTTGACAGTGCATGTCAGAGCAAAAACCAAGCCATGAGATCGAAAGGAGTTGCTCGTAGAGCTCCGACACTTAAATGGAAGAAGTTTGGAACCACCAAGACTCTTCCTAGAGAAGGCCACCTGGCCAAACTGAGCAATCTTGGGAGAAAGGCCTTGGTCAGGGAGGTGAGGAGCCACGACAAGCCTTTCAAAGCCCTTCATGAATACAGACGTGAGTGCTATGGGTTGGTAGTCATTTAGGCAGGTTACCTTAGTGTTCTTGGGCACAGGGACTATGGTGGTCTGCTTGAAACATGTTGCTTTACAGACTCAGTCAGGGACAGGTTGAAAATGTCAGTGAAGACACTTGCCAGTTGGTCAGCGCATGCTCGGCGCACACGTCCTGGATATCCGTCTGGCCCTGCGGCCTTGTGGATGTTGACCTGTTTTAAGGTCTTACTCACATCGGCTACGGAGAGCGTGATCACACATTTGTCTGGGACAGCTGATGCTCTCATGCATGTTTCAATGTTACTTGCCTCGAAGTGAGCATAGAAGTAATTTAGCTCGTCTGGTAGGCTCGTGTCACTGGGCAGCTCGCGGCTGTGCTTCCCTTTGTAGTCTGTAATAGTTTGCAAGCCTTGCCACATCCGACAAGCGTCGGAGCCGGTGTAGTACGATTCAATCTTAGTCCTGTATGGACGCTTTGCCTGCTTGATGGTTCGTCGGAGGGCATTGCGGGATTCCTGCTCCTTGAAAGTGGTAGCTCTACCCTTTAGCTCAGTGTGGATATTGCCTGTAATCCATTGCTTCTGGTTGGGTAGGTACGTACAACCACTGTGGGGACGATGCACTTATTGATGAAGCCAGTGCCTGATGTGGTGTACTCCTCAATGCCATCGGAGGAATTCCGGGAACATATTCCAGTCTGTGCTAGCAAAAAAGTCCTGTAGCTTAGCATCTGCTTCATCTGACCACTTTCTTATTGACCAAGTCACGTTTTTTCCTGCTTTAGTTTTTGTTTGTAAGCAGGAATCAAGAGGATAGAATTATGGTCAGATTTGCCAAATGGAGGGCAAGGGAGAGCTTTGTATGTGTCTCTGTGTGTGGAGTAAAGGTGGTCTAGAGCTTTTTTCCCCTCTGGTTGCACATTTAACATCTGGTAGAAATTAGGTAAAATGGATTTAAGTTTCCCTGCATAAAGTCCCTGGCCACTAGGAGCGCCACCTCTGGATGAGCGTTTTCCTGTTTACTTATGGCCGTATACAGCTCATTGAGTGCGGTCTTAGTGACAACATCGGTTTGCGGTGGTAAATAGACAGCTACGAAGAATATAGATGAAAACTCTCTTGGTAAATAGTGTGGTCTACAGCTTATTATGAGATACTCTACCTTAGGTGAGCAAAACCTTGAGACTTCCTTAGATTATGTGCACCAGCTGTTGTTTACAAATATACATAGACTGCCACCCTTTGTCTTACCAGAGGCCGGTATTCTATCCTTCCGAAAAAGCGTAAAACCCACCAGCTGTATGTTATTCATGTCGTCGTTCAGCCACGACTCGGTGAAACATAAGATGTTACAGTTTTTTATATCCCGTTGGTAGGATAACTATGCACTATTTATGAAGCATTTATTTATCAAGCATGTTTGCACACATTGCGGGTTGATATGCATCTGATGCATATGCTAATGGTACGCCCGGCAACGTTCTTACATGCTGAAAGGACAGGCGGTCCTAGTGCTAAGTGTGCAGCGCCAATCATTGTTGGCTCAATAACCCACATTTTTTATTTAACATTGTTATTAGGAAATATTCCAAAAATCAGCTCTTTTGCTGCCACTCCCTAGGGGTGGGGATAGTAGTAGATCTTAATAATTATCGCCCCATTTCAAGGCTTCCTTGTCTTGTTAAGATTCTTGAATCCTTTGTAAATTTACAACTTACTCTTTTTATCTGAGAAATGTATGCTGAACAAAAATATAAACTCAACATACAACAGTCAAATATTTTATTGAGTTACAGTTCATATGAGGAAATCAGTAAATTAAAATACATTCTTTAGGCCTTAATCTATGGATTTCACATGACTGGAAATACAGATAAGCATCTGTTGGTCATAGAAACCTTAAAAAAATGGGCATCACAATGGGACTCAGGATCTCGTCACGGTATTTCTGTGCATTCAAATTGCCATCGATAAAATGCAATTGGGTTGGTTGTCCGTAGCTTATGCCTGCCCATACCATAACTCCACCGCCATCATGGGGTACTCTGTTCACAACGTTGACATCAGCAAACCTCTCGACCACACGACGCCATACACATTGTCTGCGGTTGTGAGGCCGGTTGGACGTACTGCCTAATTCTCTAAAACAACATTGGAGGCGGCTTATTGTATAGATATAATCATTAAATTCACTGGCAACAGCTCTGTTGGACATTCCTGCAGTCAGCATGACAATTGCACACTCGATCTAAACTTAAGACATCTGTGGCATTGTGTTGTGTGACAAAATTGCACATTTTAGAGTGGCCTTTTATTGTCCCCAGCACAAGGTGCACCTGTGTATTGATTATGCTGTTTAATCAGCTTCCACACCTGTCAGGTAGATGGATTATCTTGGCAAAGGAGAAATGCTCACCAACTGGGATGTGAATACATTTGTGCACAAAATTTGAGAGAAATATCTGGGACCTTTTATTTCAGCTCATGAAACATGGGACCAACACTTTACATGTTGCATTTATATTTTTGTTCAGTATGATTATTTAGCCTACCCCACCCACAGTAGCCTATATACACTCAGGTGGTGACACACATCTCTGCGTGCCTAGCAGATATCTCAGCTTGGATGTCGTCCCACCACCTCAACATCAACCTCGACAAGACGGAGCTGCTCTTCCTCCCGGTGAAGGTCTGCCCTCTCAAAGATCATGGTTGACAACTCCACAGTGTCATCCTCCCAGAGTGCAACGAACCTTGGCGTGCCCCACATTTCATCTGAAATTGTTCTTTAGAGATTGCAACCCCTCTGTCCCCACAAAAGTGTGTTTTGGGCTCCATCTACGTTCATTCCACCTAGGCCTATTGAAATAGTTGTGGATACGTACTACAGACTGGTGTGTAAAGACATATCCAAGCTAGAGGCAATAGGAAATGTCAGGAATAACTGAGCTGACATATGGAATTGTTTTTTAGATGGTCATACTATGGATGATTTAGCTATGTGATTTGGAATTTTATATAAAAAATGTTTTGATAAAATATAGATTTTGGCCTTCACTGCTAAAGCCCGTAGAAAAACACTGAATAACACATTCATAAATGGAAAACAGGACAGTACAAAAATAAATGAAAGAAACAAGGTTTTGAAGTGTCAAATTTAGGATATATTTTATGTAGGAAATACATACATATTTTTTACACATATTTAACCGTTTTTGGGGTAGGCACAAAATTACCTTCATTAGTTTTTTAAAACCGGTACCGGTTACCTTTAGACAAGACATAGAGCAAAATGGAGAACCCCATTGTGTTTGTGGGAATCTCCCCTTTCCATAGTCCCATTCGTTTGTAGCCCAAACGGTGTGGACGCTACCAAACAGAAGTTGGCACATCAGTGGTACAGAATTCAGACGAGTCTCCTGACACTTGTGGGGTCGTAAAGCAAAACAGAGAACCATCGTGTTCGTGAAAGTCTCCTCTTTCCATAGAGTGGTCATAATTGTCAAACCGTTGGGACGCTACAGACGTGTTCGGGAGAAGACCAATTTTCTGAATGTCTCATGGTCTGACAAACACGCTCTAGCTCTGCCACCTTTCACCGCAGATACGGAAGTGCGACATATGGTGGATTGAGACGCATCCAATGCAAAAAAAAAACAGATATCTTAAACTGATGGATTTTGATGGGGATTGTTTTGTTACGTAACTTAGATTGATGCACACATTGACTCTAGGAGGTTAAACTTCTTCCTGCTAATAAAAACGACTCCACACAACATAATTGTCCAAATAATAGTTGCGCACCTCAGATTTTTTTTTCTCCCCAGTACTTGGCTTTTCACTTTTTTTTAAGTATTTGAAATAGCTTAATCCAGTGGTTCCCAAACTTTTATAGTCCCGTACCCCTTCAAACTTTAAACCTCCAGCTTCGTACCCCTCTAGCACCAGGGTCAGCGCACTCTCAAATGTTGTTTTTTGACATCATTGGAAGCCTGCCACACACACACTATATGATACAAGTATTAAACATAAGAATGAGTGTGAGTTTGTCACAACCCGGCTCGTGGGAAGTGACAATGAGCTTTTATAGGACCAGGGGCACAAATAATAATATTATAATAATCAATCATGTTGCTCTTTACTTAGCCATCTTACATATAAAACCTTATTTGTTCATCAAAAATTGAGAATAACTCACCACAGGTTAACGAGAAGGGTGTGCTTGAAAGGATGCACATAACTCTGCAATGCTGGGTTGTACTGGAGAGAGACTCAGTCATTTTCCACACAGTCTGTGCCTGTATTTAGTGAGGACCGAGAATCACATACAGTTGAAGTTGGAAGTTTACATACAAGTTTACATAGGTTGGAGTCATTAAAACTCGATTTCCAACCACTCCACAAATTTCTTGTTAACAAACTACAGCTTTGGCAAATCGGTTAGGACATCTTCTTTGTGCATGTGTGACGACCCTCCCGCTCTGTCTGCTGTATTTTCTCTCTTTGCTCTTGTTCCTTATTAGGATGCCAGTGGGCGGAGTTGGAAGGGTCGTCAGCTAAATGGGAAACACCTGGGCTCGGGTGTGTCCCAGGATAAATAGACCTCTTCCACAGTCATTGGGGAGACTCTCTCCATGCAGACACCTTGTTTTTGGTTGTGCTAGTTATGGTATCTAATAAATATATATATTTTTGATACTCCTTGTCTCCACGTTGTCTCCCTTTTGTTGTGAACTCTGAGCCGGTTCGTAACAAGTGGGAGCTCATCCGGGATCTTGAACTTGTGTTTGGGAGAAAACGTGGAGGTATGTTAAATTGAGGTGCTTGGTTTGTTAGTTTGAGTTTGGTGCTCAGTACTGGTTGCCTTTGTTGGTTTGGTTTGTGTGCTGCGTTGGAGAGAATACATTGGTTAGTTTCCAGGCCCTGCCTAGCCTGGAAATGCTTGTTCTACTCGCTGTTGGAACATTGGTCTGAGGAGGTGAGTACAATCAGCTGTGTACCTCGGTGGGAGATTTGGATAGGGTAGTGAAACTTACTACCTGGAGCTATAGCCTTTTTCCCCTGATAGGCTTAGCGACGTGTTTCATTTTTGGAATATGTTGGGCGTTGTTAATGTTTGTTATTTTTGTGTGGTGTCTGTGGACTGAGCAGTTGTCTCGGGGGCACATCCGTGGCTTGGTGGAATCTACCAGCGCGCTGGGGGGTTACTTCCTCGCCAGCGGGCTACAGTGCATAATTACCCACCGCAAATCTGCATGAAGACTAGGGTTGAGTTATTGTAGGTTTTGGGGAAGCTCCATTTCTCATCTCTTTTCTGTGGTGCCCGGTGTGATTGTATTCTCTTGTTGTGGTCTGGTGTGCTCAGCTGAATCGTTGGAGTGACTATGAACCGTTGGAGTGACTATGAACCGTTGGAGTGACTATGAACCGTTGGAGTGACTATGAACCGTTGGAGTGACTATGAACCGTTGGAGTGACTATGAACCGTTGGAGTGACTATGAACCGTTGGAGTGACTATGAACCGTTGGAGTGACTATGAACCGTTGGAGTGACTATGAACCGTTGGAGTGACTATGAACCGTTGAGGAGTGACTATGAACCGTTGGGAGATACGGTCTCTTGTGTGCCCTGTTCCTGAGTGTTATGTGACTGACCATTGGTTGGTTTTGTCATGTTCTAACTTTCCTGTCTGTTCCCTCCTGGTCTTGTGTTCTCCTTTCCTCTTAAACGTTGCTTCCTGTGCGCAAAGGTTGCTGAGGTTTGGGGAGAAGGAGGTTGGCTGGGGCAAGTGGAAGGTGAACATGTAACCTCTCGTAAATTTGGGACGCAGAGGCCTGTGTCGCTTTGGGACGCAGAGGCCTGTGTCGCTTTGGGACGCAGAGGCCTGTGTCGCTTTGGGACGCAGAGGCTGGTACGTTGTTCCGGGGCCCTTGTTGGTCCCCGGTTTTATGGGGGGGGTGTGTGACGACCCTCCCGCTCTGTCTGCTGTATTTTCTCTCTTTGCTCTTGTTCCTTATTAGGATGCCAGTGGGCGGAGTTGGAAGGGTCGTCAGCTAAATGGGAAACACCTGGGCTCGGGTGTGTCCCAGGATAAATAGACCTCTTCCACAGTCATTGGGGAGACTCTCTCCATGCAGACACCTTGTTTTTGGTTGTGCTAGTTATGGTATCTAATAAATATATATATTTTTGATACTCCTTGTCTCCACGTTGTCTCCCTTTTGTTGCGAACTCTGAGCCGGTTCGTAACACATGGCACAAGTAATTTTTCCAACAATTGTTTACAGACAGATTATTTTACTTATAATTCACTGTATCACAATTCCAGTGGGTCAGAAGTGTACATACGCTAAGTTGACTGTGCCTTTAAACAGCTTGGAAAATTCCAGAAAATGACGGCTTTAGAAGCTTCTGATTGGCTAATTGACATCGTTTGAGTCAATTGGAGGTGTACCTGTGGATGTATTTCAAGCCCTCCCTTCAAACTCAGTGCCACTTGGCTTGACATCATGGGAAAATCAAAAGAAATCAGCCAAGACCTCAGAAAAAAAATTGTAGACCTCCACAAGTCTGGTTCATCCTTGGAAGCAATTTCCAAACGCCTGAAGGTACCACGTTCATTACAAACAATAGTACGCAATTATAAACACCATGGGACCACACAGCCGTCATACCGCTCAGGAAGGAGACGCGTTCTGTCTCCTAGAGATGAACGTACTTTGGTGCGAAAAGTGCAAATCAATCCCAGAACAACAGCAAAGGACCTTGTGAAGATGCTGGAGGAAACAGGTACAAAATGATCTATAACCACAGGAAAACAAGTCCTATATTGACATAACCTGAAGCCACTGCTCCAAAACCGCCATAAAAAAGTCAGACTACGGTTTGCAACTGCACATGGGAACAAAGATCGTACTTTTTAGAGAAGTGTCCTCTGGTCTGATGAAACAAAAATAGAACTGTTTGGCCATAATGACCATTGTTATGTGGGGGTGCTTTGCTGCAGGAGGGACTGGTGCACTTCACAAAATAGATGGCATCATGAGGGAGGACAATTATGTGGATATATTGAAGCAACATCTCAAGACATCAGTCAGGAAGTTAAAGCTTGGTCGCAAATGGGTCTTCCAAATGGACAATGACCCCAAGCATACTTCCAAAGTTGTGGCAAAATGGCTTAAGGACAACAAAGTCAAGGTATTGGAGTGGCCATCACAAAGCCCTGACCTCAATCCTATAGAAAATTTGTGGGCAGAACTGAAAAAGTGTGTGTGAGCAAGGAGGCCTTACAAACCTGACTCAGTTACACCAGCTCTGTCAGGAGGAATGGGCCAAAATACCCCCAACTTATTGTAGGAAGCTTGTGGAAGGCTACCCGAAACGTTTGACCCAAGTTAAACAATTTAAAGGCAATGCTACCAAACACTAATTGAATGTATGTAAACTTCTGACCCACTGGGAATGTGATGAAAGAAATAAAGGCTGAAATAAATCCTTCTCCCTACTATTATTCTGACATTTCACATTCTTAAAATAAAGTGGTGATCCTAACTGACCTAAGACAGAACATTTTTACTAGGATTAAATGTCAGGAATTGTGAAAAACTGAGTATAAATATATTTGGCTAAGGTGTATGTAAACTTCCAACAACTGTAGGTCCATTAAATTATCTACATACTTTATATCTGATTTTAGTGTTTAAGCTTACAATGAAAATGTTTTTCCATCCCAAAAATGATTTAAAATATACTTTTTTACTGTTTGGACATAGGCGTCCCGAAAAAAAACCCTTAGGCTGCACTACAGAACGAAGAAATTCTGCTTGGAAAAAACGATCTCTCTCCTTCTCCTTCTCACTCTTTCTCTCTTATCTCTCTCTCGCTCTCTCTCTCTCTCTCTCTCTCTCCAATTCAACTTAAAAAATAAATGATTTTTTGGTACGAATGGGTGGTTGCCACTGTTGCCAATGCAATGTATTACATAAATAAATATGTTTAGAGCAACAATAATAATATATATCAACAAAAACCAAATGTGGCAAAAAAGTAAATAAACAGACACAATTGAGAAATGTAATCCCCAAGGGCTCATCTGTATGACAATGCGGTAGCTCTTGTCTCTCTTATAATATGACCGGCCAGGACATCATCTGCAGAAATAGCGATTGTCTCTTTGTTTTCTGCCACCAAAATGCAGATTTTCTCCTCAATAGGAAGTTCAAGAAATCCTGCAATTCTTTCTTTGAATTTCAGAAGATAAATACCTCTGATTGAGTCATATTTTTCGCAGTGGAGTAGGAAGTGCTGCTCATTCTCTATTCACCAGACCCACAGTTCTTACATAAGCTGTGTTCGAATACCCATACTAACATACTGTATACTACATACTTAATGAGTATATACTTCAAACTATAAGTTCATTTTAGAATTCTGGAAACTAACGGTATCCTTTCCGTTGAGCGTACAAGAGCTTAGCCTGTCTACCATAAATTGATGCTCTTGCTAGCTTGTTAGTTTAACAAATGACTAGGTAAACATTTTACGATTTCAGGTGTGTTCGTAAATTCAATCTGGAGTGCCAGTGTGCGCTCTGAGCGTTCCTCAATCCAGAGCGTTGTCAGATTGTCCATTCGTAAATTCAGAGCGTTTCGCTCTTGAAGCGTTCAGAGTGCACACTGGACCCTCTGACCAAGGAGTAGGGTTGATCTGAGTATTCAAAGGCAGTCAAACACCCAAGCTACCTGGCTAACATTGGCTAGAGAACACCTCACTCTGACCATTTTACTCACCACTGCAGAGCTGGTTAGGCTGTTTTCATGTTATCCAGAGTGTTGGTGACTGTAACTGTGCTGCTGGCAACAATTGAATTACTCTTTTTTTTGCCGACATTTACTGACACCGGCCATATTCAACGGGTGTTGAGCGTTAGTAAATTCATCAGTTATTCTAGTGACAGTGCTCTGAAATCGGAGTAGAACGCCATTGAATCGCACGACTATACTACTTAGCTAAAAATTATGTAAATAATCAAGTCAATAAATGTTAGGTAGTTAGTAAGGTAGCAGATAGTTAATATACTGCCTGGCAAGTTCAATGTATTAGTAGCCAACTAATGTTAGGTAACTAGCTGTAATGAACACAAAGGGAGCCAGAGAGCTGGTTTCAAGCGCAGGGCGCAGCAGGTGTTTATTAGTAAAGGACCACAGGAAGAAGCAGATAGCTGGGTCCAGGGGCAGGCAGAAGGTCATACACAGGGACTCCAAAAAGGCAACAGTACAGGCAGGGAAAAGGCTAGTAACGTCATTCGGGAGATCAGGCAATAGGTTGATAACAGGAAATAAAGGGGCAGGCAAAAACACAGGAGGAGTAAATTACAGGGAAAACCCAGAGCTCCAAAAAGACAAACAATACCTCACAATGAAGGGGTGCAAAGAACTGAACTAAATAGTTTGTGTTTGTGAACAGGTGATCAGAATTCAGGTGATTGGGATCTGGAGAGTGATTTTCTTAAAATCTGAAAAGTTATGAAGCCACGCCCTAAAAGCACGGAAATAGTGTCCAATGCATGTATACTTTGGCGAATTTAGTACGTCATCCGGGAACTTTTGGCATACTAACTATATCCATACTATGACCAATAAGCATACTATATACTCAATTCACGTCACAAATAGTACAGTTAGTGCGGTTAGTATGAGTATTCGAACACAGCTATAGTCTTTCTTCTCTGACCTTCCATGTTTTTCTATGGCTTGCCAGACTATTGTCAGTGAGTCTGTACATTGTTAATGTCTTCCTTTGTTTAAATTATTTGATTTTGACAAGGTGTTTGACAAGGTGTTATTTAGAATTTGGCAACATTGAAGTTTGTGATTAAATTGAATTTGGTTTAGCCAAGAATTAGTGTATGTATTTTGGTTAGAAATTTCTATGTGCTTGAATTTTGGTTGGAGACTGTTGCTCTAAAGGGTCACTCTCTGGGTTGTGGTGTTTGCATTTTAGAGCCTTGTGATGATAATATTCGGGATCACAGTGTGCTAGGCTCTTTTTTCAATTTGGAGTGCTAGGTGGGGGGGGGGGATCTCCCAAGTTCTGCCCTACAGGCTAGGTTTGGGGAATTTATGTGCACACTTAGAATATTTGTAAAAAATGCCAGGTGTATTTGATGTATATTGAAAACTACCATATAGAAGGATTGGCCTTATGACAGAGTCAAATAATTTAAGCCAAATTCTAATTGGTGGGTTAAATTTACACAGCACCTTTCTAATTGCAAAATATGTTCTGCATGCTTTATCTGGTAGAGACTTGGCCATGTCAAACTGCCCAGATGAACTTATAGCCAGACAAAGGTGAGTATAGATGGTGTGTTTCAGGGTTCTCTCTCTCGCGCTCGCGCTCGCTCTGTCTCTCGCAGTGCATGCTGGGAGTTTTTTGGAGTTTGAGTGTTTGGTGTGGAGGGCTCTGTCCTAACTAACTTTCTTTATTCTGTCCTTGGTCTTTTCTTTCAGTTTTATTTTCTATGGTGGAGGGTTAATGCACTATTTGTTTTAGGGGAATCCACAGTTTTTTTCAAAGTTAGGTGTGGAAGAAGACAGAGTTAGTTTCCTGGAATTTGGAAGGTGTGGTGTGAGCAATGGCTTCTCAGCCTAGTGCGTTGGAGACGCTGTCGATACGGCATGGATTCAGGTGTGTTCCTGAGAATGGAGTTAAGGTGGAGGAGGTTCTGCTTGCAGTCGGTGAACATGTAGGAGCTGAATATATACATTCCGCTTCTAGAATGAACAAAGCTGTGGTTGTGTTCACGAAAATAGCAAATTTGGTTGGTAGGCTAAATGCTAGTGGAATATTTCTAAGGGGTGTGTTGGTGCCAATTTCGCCTCTTTCTACCCCTTTGACAAGGGTAGTAGTTGCAAATTTGCCTTCGTTTATTACGGATGATCAAATCAGGAAAGCGCTGAGTTGTTTTGGTAAGTTTGCTAGCGGGTTTCGTGTACTGTCGGCAGGTTTTCAGGCAGATGCATGTTGTTTTGTTCCGGAACCAAGTGTTTATGTTTCTGAATAACAATGAGCAACAGCTAAATGTGCATTTTAAAGTGAGGTATGGGGAGGAGCACTACGCAGGGTTTGCCAGCACAGATAGTCTACGGTGTTTTGAGTGTGGGGATTTGGGGCATAACAGTTTTGCTTGCCCACATAAAGGCCATAGACAAGGTGAGGGCTCAACGCCAGTGGGGGAAATCAAGGTCAACGTGCAGGGGGCAATGAGATGCCAGCAGAAGCAGAAGCTGGGCCTAGTCATGCCAGGGATGGTGGTGTAGATGAGGCTGGGCCTAGTCATGCCAGGGATGGTGGTGTAGATGAGGCTGGGCCTAGTCATGCCAGGGATGGTGGTGTAGATGAGTTTGGGCCTTGTCATGCCAGAGATGGTGGTGTAGATGAGGCTGGGCCTAGCCATGCCAGAGATGGTGGTGTAGATGAGGCTGGGCCTAGTCATGCCAGGGATGGTGGTGTAGATGAGGCTGGGCCTAGTCATGCCAGAGATGGTGGTATAGATGAGGCTGGGCCTAGCCATGCCAGAGATGGTGGTGTAGATGAGGCTGGGCCTAGCCATGCCAGAGATGGTGGTGTAGATGAGGCTGGGCCTAGCCATGCCAGAGATGGTGGTGTAGATGAGGCTGGGCCTAGTCATGCCAGAGATGGTGGTGTAGATGAGGCTGGGCCTAGCCATGCCAGAGATGGTGGTGTAGATGAGGCTGGGCCTAGTCATGCCAGGGATGGTGGTGTAGATGAGGCTGGGCCTAGTCATGCCAGGGATGGTGGTGTAGATGAGGCTGGGCCTAGTCATGCCAGAGATGGTGGTGTAGATGAGGCTGGGCCTAGTCATGCCAGAGATGGTGGTGTAGATGAGGCTGGGCCTAGTCAGGCCAGAGATGGTGGTGTAGATGAGGCTGGGCCTAGTCAGGCCAGAGATGGTGGTGTAGATGAGGCTGGGCCTAGTCATGCCAGAGATGGTGGTGTAGATGAGGCTGGGCCAAGTCAGGCTATAGGGCAGAAATGTGTGATCCTATGTGTGCTCAGGTCTTGTTCGCAGGACTCCCTAAGCTCTCTCTGTCACAGGACATTCCTCTGTTGTCCCATGAGCCCTCTACAACCTCTGTGTTAAGGTTAGGAACATTAGGAGCCTAACGGGAGGTAAGGCACATGAGTGGCAGAGGGTATGTGGGGCGGAGAGTATGGCGGGTTTTAGATGGAGGGGGCTCTACAAACCCCCAGTACTAAAGAGGTCAGGGGACCTCCAGTGGAGGGTTCTTCATAGAGCCCTGGCCACTAACAGCTGGTTGGCATGGGTTGAACTGGGAATCAGGCAGGGGTGTCCTTTCTGTGTAATGAAAGAAACTGTGATTCATGTGTTTTCTGTGTGCGCCAGATTAATGTCTCTGTTGGAATGTCTGTGTGAGAGGTTTGGGGTGGTTTTTACTCTTGGGATGTTTATAATGGGGTACAGGTATTCGAATAAGGAGAAAGCCAAATGTGTTTTGTTGAATTTTCTGTTTGCTCAGGCGAAGTCGGCTATTTGGCTAAGAAGGAGGAACAGGGTCAAAGGTGGGGGATAACTGACCCTTCACTATTATTTAATGGGATGGTTTCTGCGCGCCTTAGGGTTGAATTTGAGTTCTATAGAATGATAAAAAGTGTGGAGATGTTTCAGGAGACATGGTGTGTTGGGGGGGCTGTCTGTATAGCTGGGGAAGATGTTTTGGATATGCGGTTGTAGAAGTGGTGAGGTTTTTTGGTTATTGTGATGTTGTTTTGTATCGTGTGGTGGAGGGAAAGGTGAGTATGGTACATGTATGCAGTTCAGGATATATTTTGGTGTTTTATTTTTAAGGGGGGTGGTGAGGTTTTAATTAAATGAGAATCTTTCATTAAAGAAAGACCGAAAGAGTCTCTCTCTCTCTCTCTCTCTCTCTCTCTCTCTCCTACAAGTGTAGGAAGAGGACAAGCCAATCAGTTGTTGTTTCTGCTGTTTTCGTTTGCATTCAACCACTTTGACAGAAAACACAGTAGTTGTGTTTTAAATATGTTCGCAAATGTTTATCACGCACAATACCGTAACAGCTAGCGTATTCTTCTCATGGTCCACTGGCTTTCCTTGCAAAAATCAATAAAACCCATCTTTGAGAGGAATATTTTAGTTCTCTAAACAACAGTATTACAGACCATAGAAATATAATTACTAGAATGGGGATCCACATTCAGAGTTTCTATCCCATTAACTCATTATATTTCTATGTTACAGACCATCTCTTAGCTGTAGGCTGGTGGAGTGTATCGTGAGTCGGTAGTCAATATGGGTGTACATTTAGCTTTATTACCAATGTGTGTGCGCATGAATGGGTCTATGAGTGAGTGTCATAGTGTATGTGTGTAGTAAGTGTGTATTCTGCAGTTGTGTAGGAGGAGGCTGAAAGGGGAGAACGGCTGGAATGGAGTGCATGGTATCAAACACATGGAAACCATTTGTTTGATATATTTACCACTGTTTCATTTATTCCATTCTAGCCTTTACGATGTGAGCCCGTCCTCAGATTTAAAGTACAACCAGCCACGACTGGTTTGTGTTCATGTGTTTACGCCACGCCAGAAAGGAAAGGGACTCTTCAGCCATGTACATTTCTACGGGTTCAGCTCATGTGGCTCTGAAGTAAAGTACCACTGACTACAGCAGAGGCAGCGGCCGCTCACTATGCCTCTGAGGGAGACTGAATTAAGCCTGAATGGGCCAAGTCATTCATGTGTAAAGTACAGCACAGCAGTCCCTCCTCTAGCCTCCGCTGGGGCCCGGGGACAAAGACCCACCTTCCCCAAAGAGCCACAATGGTCACGACTACAGCTTAGCTAATACAGCCAAGGACCGCTAACACGGAAAGAATTTCAACCTCTGCATGTCGGATTTTCGGGCAACTCAAAAGGGATTTCTATGGGGAGTTTCGGTACAACTGGTGACCGGGGAAAGCAGCTTGGCAGGCTGTGGACGGGGAGTGAGAGTCTTCTAGCTGACTAGGGATCTATGTGACTGAATCTGCATTCGCTGCACTTCTACTGCTACAAGAACCGTCTCAGCACCCTGTATCAGTGTCCCTCTGTGTTTCACACACATTAACACACACACAGAGAGTGCGAGAGCATAAGGGGGAAAGAATGGGACATTAACAGATGGTCCAGTGCGCTTTTAATTACTGTCCCCGATGGCCAAAGTGCTAACGCTGTGGTTCCCCCAGATTAGAGCGATGCAAGAGAGAACACCAAGCTGTAATAGAGTACGATTACTTTGTCTTATTCTACGTTTTTTATGACCTCTTTCTGCACAATTAGCATGTTGAAAACTGCAGGTGTAGACTTTAACTCGTGCTACTGCAGAGGTACAGTATGTTGATGACTATTCATACTGCAGGGCCGAATTCCAAAGCCTTGAAAAAGTTGCTGTAGATTGTCGCGGTAACTTTCCTGGGTAGAGTAGGTTATAATATAGCAATCCGTTGGATTTTCTATTGATGCAGTGAAACTAAAACTAAACTAAACAACTTTATACTCACCATAAAACATTGACAGGGACAGCAGCTCCCCAAGCATAGAATGCTACCTTCAAAAGGGCCCGATGATGTGACATACTGACTCCAGCGTCCGGTTTATTTAGAGTCGCACACGCGGACACAGACATACAGACACACACACACACCACTGCTGTGTCTCCTGTGCTGGGGGCCAGGTAGCAGACACTGTCATTGTCATGCCCGGGCAGTCATGTCCTTGTCTGTCTGTCTGGGTCCTGGCTCGGGTTTATGATGTGTGAAGGCAAACAGGCAGGCCCGAACACTTCCGTGTGTGACTGTGATAGTGGCTAGGACACACAAACACGCACACACACACACGCGCACGCACTTGTACTATCCCCTCCAGTCATACTGGTGACAGGACGGGATAGAGCTTGAGGGGTGTCAAATGCCTCGGCGGCGTCCTGTGTACTTAAGAGGTGTTACCGGGACTCTTCATTTGGCACACTTGTGCACTCCACTCATTCGGGGGGGGGGGGGGGGGGGGGGGGGGGTGATATATGACTGGGCATTTGTGTCGGCTCTATTCACTATTCATGTACGGTGACTGGCTAAAAGGAGCTCCCTGACAGTGGAGCTCCCTGACAGTGGAGCTCCCTGACAGTGGACTCTCTGCTCTGTCTTCCAACCCACAGCTTTAGCACAGCCATGCAGGCTAGAGCCTGGTAACATGTATGTGGAAGCCAAATCAGCCACTGTGTGGAGCTGGGTAATCTAGCCAGTATAAGACATCCAAGGATTCCAAATGGACTGGATAGGTGCTGACAATTGGGGCTATTTATTCATTTAGGCCTATTTAATTGAACCTTAATTTTACCAGGGAGGTCAAATTCTTATTTACGATGACCGCCTGTCCTGGCTATCTATATGCCTGAGCCTCTCTGCCCACCCCTCCCTCCCTTCTCTACTGTACTGACCTGCTCTAAAGAGTCACGGAGTCTCTCCAGCATTCAGAGGTTGGAGTGACCGACAGGTCCTGGCCTTGTCTCTGCCAATCAGTCAAGTCCTCTCCAGGCAGACGAGGTCCACTCAGGCTGCTGACCGCTTTGAGCGCAGGAGCCCAGCGGCAGAAGGACAGAGATGGCCGGGTTTAACGGTGATCTATTACTATTACATGATAATTATCACATGGTTTAGAGACCTAAGGGAATATGACTATCGATGATTATTACAATGAAGATAAATATGATTGTATAAAGATGACATTATTAGAGTGCTGGCTCAGCCTGTACTCTTTAGGCTACTTTTGGTTCATATTCAGGCTCATATTCCCTCTATTGTCGACTCGTGGCATGGAGAGGTTAAGATGCCTGTGTTTTCCTCTCTCTTCTCTGCAGTCTTCCTCTTTATTTCCCTTCAGTCTTTGTCTGCAGTCTGTGGTCCAAATGTTTACACACTTCCATGGCAGCTGAGTTGACTTTCCCGTCGGACAGACTCATCGTAAGCCAGCCCGTAGGAGTGTCAGTGTTGGGGTACAACCCAAATGGAACCCTATTCCCCATTTAGCTCACTTCTTTTGATCAGAACCCTATGGTATTCCCTATGGGCCCTGGTCAAAGGTAGTGCACTACATAGGGAATAGGGTTCCATTTGGGACTGACGCACTGTACTACTCCATCAGCAGCAGGCAGCAGTGCTAGCTAGCTAACAGGGAAGGCTGCTGTATAATAAATGGGCCTGCTATCTCCTGCACTGTCAGGTGGTATAGCTAGCAGGCTCTCTGGGAGCCTCCGGAGGCAAGGCTTTTATTCCCCGGCTGAGAGCAACACTGAATCATCCAAATTGACAGGGGGAAAAAATCTAGCGTGTCCCCGCTCGTATCCGAAAGCTCTTCTCCCCGCACTTTCACAGGGACTACCGTGGCCAAGATAAAGGAGCTTGCCTATTGTGCTTATTCCTCCGAACTCGGTTGTAAAGGCAACCCATGCCTCCGTTTGCGAGGCCGAGAGAGACATTAAGAGAGTGTATCTTATCTTGGTTATAGGCCTATTACTAACATTCCTGCAGTATAGATAAACAGAACAGCAGCTAATGCTGTATTCACGCTGTATTAATCACCTAGGTCGGTTCTCAAATGGCACCCTGTTCCCCCATAGTGCTCTGGTCAAAAGGAGCGCACTATATAGGGAATAGGGTGTCATTTGGGACTGAGCCATAGGCGAGCACTCACAATGACCAGGGATGGCCATGTCTCTATTCACAATACAGCTACAAATGAACCAAATGGATGATCTAATGGAGACAAAGCTAATTGATATTAGTAACATACAGTGCCTTCAGGAAGTATTCACACCCCTTTACGTTTTCCACATTTTATTGTGTTACAGCCTGAATTTAAAATTGATTCCATTTAGATTTTTTTGTCACTGGCCTACACACAATACCCCGTAATGTCAAAGTGGAATCATGTTTTTAGAAACGTTCACAAATCAATTTAAAATGAACAGCTGAAATGTCTTGACTCAATAAGTATTCAACCTCTTTGTTATGGCACTCTTAAATAACTTAAGGAGTAAAAATGTGCTTAACGAGTCATATAATACGTTTCATGGACTCACTCTGTGTGCAATAATTGTGTTTAACATGATTTTGTAATGACTACCTCATCTCTGTACCCAACACATACAATTATCTGTAAGATGCCGCAGTGAACTTTAAACACAGATTCAACCACAAAAACCAGGAAGGTTTTCAAATGCCTCACAAAGAAGGGCTCCTATTGGTAGATGGGTAAAAAAAAGCAGACATTGAATATCCCTTTGAGGATGGTGATGTTATTAATTACACTTTGGATGGTGCATCAATACACCCAGTCACTGCAAAGATACAGGTGTCCTTTCTAACTCAGTTGCCGGAGAGGAAAGAAACCGCTCAGGGATTTCACCATGAGGCCAATGATGACTTTACAGTTTAATGTTACAGTTTAATGGCTGTGATAGGAGAAAACTGAGGATGGATCAACAACACCATAGTTACTCCACAATACAAACCTAAATGACACCACATATCACTGAGTACCACTCTTCATATTCAAGTATGGTGGTGGCTGCATCATGTTATGGGTGTGCTGTCATAGGCAAGGACTAGGGAGTTTGTTTTGTATTTGTTGATAAAAATAAATGGAATAGAGCTAAGAACAGGCAAACCCCTAGAGGAAAACCTGGTTCCGTCTGCTTTCCAACAGCCACTGGGAGATTAATCCACCTTTCAGCAGGACAATAACATAAAACAGCCAAAGGCCATATATACACTGGAGTTGCTAACCAAGATGACGTTGAATGTTCCTAAGTGGCCTAGTTTTGACTTAAATCAGCTTCAAAATCTATGGAAAGACTTGAATTTTCAATAAATTTCTAACAATTTCTGAAAACATGTTTTCACATTGTCATTACGGGTATTGTGTGTAGATGGGTGGGAAAAAAACATGTTTAATAAATTTAAAATTCAGGCTGTAACACAACAAAATGTGGGTTAGGGGTTAGGGGTTAAGGGTTAGGTTTTTGTTTGTTAAGGAATCCACAAGGTCGATCTGATGCCTTCAAGCTAATGCAGAGACTGGGGGGGGGTTGCACTCCGCTTGCCGAATGGGGGAGTCGAGGGGTCCGGGCACAGGTTAGGGTATGTAGGTCAAGGGGTATGTCAAAGGCACTGTAAGTTGGAGGAGTAGGCTAGCTAGCCCCTCTAGACCTATTAGGTTATGTCAAAAAATACTTCCCTTTTTCCATTCGCTAGTTCTCTGTCCCAAATGGCACCCTATTTCCTAGTGCACTACTGTGGGTCCTGGTCAAAATAGTGCACTATAGGGAATAGGGTGCCATTTGGGATATATCCCACGGTCACTACCAATCCTTCTTAGGAACAGAGTGGCCCAGTACTGACCTGTGTGATGATTGGGAGAAGTTGAAGCTCAGAATGAAATAGAACACGATTATGTTGCATCTCTATGATCTGAAGGTCCACCAGGGGCTAATTAGTTTAAACTTATACAGTACTGACTCTTTCTTAATACAAGTCCTCTCTTCCACCTTCTCTCTCCCTCTCTTCTGTCTCTCCCTCTCTTTCCCATCCCTCTTCCTCTCACCCTTTCCCCCTCTCCCTCCCTCCCTCTCTCTCTCCCCGTATCTCCCTCTCTCCTCTCCGTCTACCCTTCTTTCCCTCCCTCCCTCCCTTGTCCTTTTACATGGAGAGCGTGTACTAACTGAGATTATTATCATTTACAGTCAGAGATGCCTGACGCTTGCCTGCCCAACAACAAAGACTTGCGGGGGAACTCACACCACACACACAAACTCATACACACTCACACACAATCTCGCCAAATCAATGGGCATCATGTCGGAGGATTCACACGTTCCACCATGATCACAGACTATAGAAAATAACGAGCCTGGCTCAATTAGCACAGAGGGAGATCAGTATTACCGTATGTTCAAGTTGCTCTCATTGAAGCCACAATCTGGAATCTGGGAATCGTGTAAACTTGTTCTAAACTATCATGTTGATGTCAGGGACTGTCTGTCCTTGCGTCTACACTGTAAAACAAATCTAGTTGTTTGAACTAATTATTATTAAGTAACTGGTTATACAGCCTTTTTTTTTTACTCAACTTTTCGGTCCAAGTGTTACCTGAACAAAAACAATTAGTTGGCCCAAAACTTAGCTCAAACTTGAGAAAATGCAGGTAAAAATGCAGTCAACTTAAAATGATATGTTTGCTTAAATTGTCTCATATGTTCATTCAACTAGAAATAATTTTTCGGGCATCTTAACTAAAAAAAGTCTGTGGAACTAGTTACATACACACAGTGCTTTAACATACAATGTTTTCAATTTACATAGTTGACACCCATACATGATAGGCTAGATTAAGCAGCCACCTATGGCGGCACTTGAATTTGGGGCGGCATTTTGACAATTGGCTGCCGCCTTCCGGCGCCCCTGATCGGCTACTGCACTGCCGGCGGCACCCCAGCCACCAGCTCATAGCGTTTCTGCAATTCCCGCTTCTCCCGAAATTCACTCCCACTATGCTTGGTGTGTTTATATGGGATTATGCAATTGTGAAACATTAACAAAAATGAATCAGCCAATTCAATGATTGTATTGTTTTTTTAGGTTTGTGTTTGACGAACATGATTAGTGATTAAGGCAGTAGCCTAACCTAGCCTGTTAACATTAGCTAGCTACTACTAGCTGTAATCATTTTAGCTAATCAGATTCTTGATTGCGCCAACGAGCGCATTACGCAGCTTTAAGAGCACAGCAGTGTTTTCAGCATCCTGTACAACATCCCCAACATCAAGGACATGGACACTGCAGCACTTACCAGGCACTGCGCAACACTGGAGAGGGCCCTTACGTACGGGGATTCCAGGGCCCTCGACACAAAAGATCTGCGTAATGAGCTCAAAGTCTTGAGCAGGAGACTGGACAGTGAGGCAAAACCACTCAACGCACTGGAGTACATATCCAGACACCAAATGGCCTCCTTGTATCTCAATGCCTTTGTTTGCCCTGAGAGTTCTCA
The DNA here is from genome assembly GCF_901001165.1 of Salmo trutta. Lineage (NCBI taxonomy): Eukaryota > Metazoa > Chordata > Actinopteri > Salmoniformes > Salmonidae > Salmo > Salmo trutta. The sequence goes on along the minus strand of NC_042960.1, from coordinate 19,821,864 downwards.
CACTCCCGGTGACAGTGGCAAGTGGAGAGCGCACATTCTCCAAGCTCAAATTCATAAACTACCTGCACTCTACTATGAGTCAAGAGAGACTCAAACTTTGAGAACAAGGCTACCTAAATTCTATCAGCATATTGATTGCATATCAAAATATCAAAATGGTGCTGACAGAGATGGTCGCCTCGCTTTGAGTGCAGTATTTCGTTTTTTTATGTATTATTTCTTACATTGTTACCCCAGGAAATCTTAAGTTTTATTACATACAGCCAGGAAGAACTATTGGATATACGAGCAAAGTCAACTTACCAACATTACGACCAGGAATACTACTTTCCCGAAGCGGATCCTCAGTTTGAACCACCACCCAGGACAATGGATCTAATCCCAGTAGCCGACCCAAAACAACGGCGCTGCAGAAGGGGCAGAGTTAGCGGCCTTCTGGTCAGCCAGATAAACACCTCTCTGGGAAGAGGAAGGGTGGGGGTGGATGCTTTATGATTAACCACTCATGGTGTAACCATAACAACATACAGGAACTCAAGTCCTTCTGCTCACCCGACCTAGAATTCCTTACAATCATTTTACCTACCAAGAGAATTCTCGTCAGTTATAGTCACAGCTGTGTACATTCCCCCTCAAGCAAACACCAAGACGGCCCTCAAGGAACTTCACTGGACTCTATGTAAACTGTAAACTATATATCCGGAGGCTGCATTTATTGTAGCTGGGGATTTTAACAAAGCAAAATTAGAGAAAAAGGCTAACTAAATTCTATCAGCATATTAATTGCATGACACGCAGTGGTAATACTCTCGACCACTGCTACTCTAACTTCCGCGATGCATACAAAACCCTCCCCCACCCTCCCTTCGCCAAATCCGACCGTGACGCCATCTTGCTCGTACCATCTTATAGGCAGAAACTCAAACAGGATGTACCAGTGACGAGAACCATTCAACGCTGGTCTGACCAATCGGTAGCCACGCTTCAAGATTGTTTTAATCACGCGGACTGGAATATGTTCCGGTCAGCCTCAGAGAGCAACATCAACCTATACGCTGACTCGGTGAGCGAGTTTATAAAGAAGTGCATTATAGATGCTGTACCCACTGTAACTATTAAAACCTACCCTAACCAGAAACCGTGGATGGATGGCGGTATTCGTGCAAAATGGAAAGCGCGATCCACCGCATTTAACCATGGAAAGAGGTCTGGAAATATGGCTGAATATAAACAGTGTAGTTATTCCCTCTGCAAGGCAATCAAGCGAAATTCCGGTACAGGGACAAAGCGGAGTCGCAATTCAACGGCTCAGACACGAGACGTATGTGGCAGGGTCTACAGGAAATCACGGACTACAAAAACAAAAACAGCCACGTCACGGACACCGACGTCACGCTTCCAGACAAACTAAACACCACCTTGCCCGCTTTGAGGATAATACAGTGCCACCGTCATGGCTCGCTAACAAGGACTGCGCCCCACCCCACCCCTTCTCTGTGGCCGACGTGAGTAAAACATTTAAACGTGTTAACCCTTGCAAGGCTGCTGGCCCAGACGGCACCCTAGGTGCGTCCTCAGGGCATACTGAGACCAGCTGGCTGGTGTGTTTACGGGCATATTCAATCGCTCCCTATCCCAGTCTATTGTCCCCACATGCTTCAAGATGGCCACCATTGTCCCTGTACCCAAGAAGGCAAAGATAACTGAACTAAATGACTACCGTCCCATAGCACTCACTTGTGTCATCAGGAAGTGCTTTGAAAGACTAGTCAAGGATCGTATCACCTCCACCTTACCAGCCACCCTAGACCCACTTCATTTTGCATACGGCCCCAATAGGTATGACGCAATTGCCATCACACTGCACTCTGCCCTATCACATCTGGACAAAAAGAATACCTATGTAAGAATGCTGTTCATTGACTACAGCTCAGCATTCAACACCATAGTCCAACTCCAAGCACATCATCAAGCTGGAGGCCCTGGGTCTCAGCCCTGCCCTGTGCAATTGGGTCCTGGACTTTCTGACAGGCCGCCCCCAGGTGGTGAAGGTAGGAAACAACATCTCTACTTCGCTGACCATCAACACTGGGGCCCCACAAGGGTGCGTGCTCAGTCCTCTCCTGTACTCCATGTTCAGCTACGACTGTGTGGCTATGCAACTCAATCATCAAGTTTGCAGACACAACAGTAGTGGGCTTGATCACCAACAACGACGAGACAGCCTACAGGGAGGAGGAGTATGGTGTCAGGAAAACAACCTCTCACTCAACATCAACAAAACAAAGGAGATGATCGTGGACTTAAGGAACCAGCAGAGGGAGCACCCCCTATCCACATCGAAGGGACAGCAGTGGAGAAGGTGGAAAGTTTTAAGTTCCTCGGCGTACACATCAAAGACAAACTGAAATGGTCCACCCACACAGGCAGTGTGGTGAAGAAGGCGCAACAGTGCCCAAAACCCTGACAAACTTTTACAGATGCACAATCGAGAGCACCCTGTCAGGATATATCACAGCCTGGTCGCAACTGCACTGCCCTCAACCGTAAGGCTCTCCAGAGGGTGGTGCGGTCAGCACAACGCATCACCTGGGGCAAACTACCTGCCCTCCATGACACCTACAGCACCCGATGTCACAGGAAGGCCAAAAAGATCATGAAGGACAACAACCACCCGAGCCACTGCCTGTTCACACCGCTATCATCAAGAAGGCGAGGTCAGTACAGGTGCATCAAAGCTGGGACCTGAGAGATAGAAGTTGTTTTCAATCTCAAGTCCATCAGACTGCTAAACAGCAATCACTAACTCAGAGAGGCTGCTGCCTACATTGAGAAGGTAAGCGTTGATCATACACTTGCATTAATTTGTAAGATCACTTAATTATCTATCACCTGTTTACTTAGTATTTCTTTTATTTAAATAGACTACATCCTAATCTCGCTCTCCCTCTCCCCCACTCTCTCCTCCTCTCTATTTCTCTCTGTCTCTTTCAGATGATTTGATTTCAGGGCCATGGACAGCTACCGAGAGAGAACATCGCTGACTGCAATGCAGCACCACAGAAGAGGAAAGAGGCCACTTTAGGCGGAGACTAAATAAATAAATGCTGAAACTGATGTTGGTCAATCAAATTCAATATGTAAATAACGAAATTCGTTAAGGCTGGGTCATTGACAAAAAGCATACTTTACACTGCTCCAGCAAAACGATCTCACTCCTTTTTACAGTTCTACAGGAACATTAAAATATTTGTTAAATATGTAATATAAAAGTGCTATTTTATTGTACCAATTGTGGGGTCGTGCCATGTGTGATAACACATTTCATATTATTAGTAAGAAACACTGTTTCCTACCATAGGCAGCTGGCTGCATAGTGATAGCAACATCGTCACTCTCCGATGCAGGGGTTAAAATAAAATTCCCTTCTGCCTAGGTCCTCCTATAAGTGCATGCGTGCACCAACATTTGTTATGGGCATAATCATAGAATTACATATAAAATTGGAATCTATTTCTACCTATTCCAAAAAATAAGTGGTAGCCTACCTGTTTGACAGACACAATTATGCTATCCATAGATGTCGGTATAGCCAAATACTCCAATATTGCCACATGTACTGATTAAATACCTCCGTGTCTGGGAAGGGCTTGGTGTGTTATGTTAAAACCAGGGCTCGAATTGCGTGAGGAAAGGGCAAAAAGGATATCTATTGTTTGTTTTCTATTTTGAAATACATACATGAAACATATCCAAATTATATCAAGCGTTCTATAACAACGCTTAACTTGGTGATGCTTCATGCTAGAAACAAGCTCGAAAATGCCGGCGAAAGACGTGACTCCGAAGCATATGGAGATATATTGATTCCTCTCTATGACATTCTGAAGCTGAGCTGCAGCCTATAATATTCCAGGAGATAAAAACATTTTTTTGCTATTCTGTCCCTATTATAGTAATTGAGTTTTTCTCTTTCTGAAAAAAGATGTTTGTTTAAACCCAGGCAGCTTTTAGGGAAGCACTTCTGTTGTTGGGATATACAACGGACGAGTAGCCAGCAGTTGAAGCTTACATTTGTCTGCGTCAGTAGAGCCTCTGTCTGGGTGGAAAGGTAACTTTTGAAAGTGCCATGCTTAGATTCATAAGGATGTCTAATATGTAATTATTTGCAAACAGCTGCTGCAAACAAAACACTCTGGTTTGACATTGAGAAATCTGATTAGCCTTCCCTGTAGCTCAGTTGGTAGAGCATGGTGTTTGCAACACCAGGGTTGTGGGTTTGATTCCCACGGGGGCCAGCACAGAAAAAAAATAAAATAATAATAATAATAATGTATGAGTTGTATGAAATGTATGCATTCACTACTGTAAGTCGCTCTGGATAAGAGTGTCTGATAAATGACTAAAATGTAATGTAAATGATTAGAATGCCTATTTCTCGGTCCATTATTCCCTGAAACTTCTATTTCGTGGAGGGGACATATTTTTTTCTACCTAGGGTGTCAGAGTGTCCAGGACCGGCCCTGCATGCGTGTGTGTGTGTGTGTGTGTGCATGTGTGACTGTGTGTGTGTGTACATGTGTGTGTGTGTGTGTGTGTGTGTGTGTGTGTGTGTGTGTGTGTGTGTGTGTGAGTGTGTGTGTGTGTGTGTGTGTGAGTGTCTCTAAATAGACTGGATAGTGGAGTCAGTATGTCACATCATTGTGTTATAAGCACTGTGTGTGTGTCTGTGTAGCTAGTTCCACAGCCTTTTTTAAGTAAGATGCTAAAATAATAATTGGGGCCAACTATTTGTATTTAGTTCTTTCGTATGAATGAACATATGAGACAATTTGAGCAAACACATAATTTTAAGTGAACTGCATTCTGCCTTTTTTTTACAACGTTGGAGCTAAATTTGGGCAAACATTTTTTTTCAGGTAACACTTGGACTGAAAAGTTTAGAAAACTAAAACAAGTCTGTGTAAGCAGTTACTTAATAATAATTAGCTGAAACAACTAGATTTGATTTACTGTGTAGAACGCTGGCTATGAATTTGAGAGGGCTTCCATTTCCCTGGCCCCATCACTACACTTCATACCAAAACAACTGGCGCTGCTGCCGTTTTTCTGATGAACAAATCCCAGAGTGTAGCTTTAAAGAAACAACAGGAATAATTATATCCTAGTAACAGTAATACACCGATTCTTCTCTTTATGAAATTGAATAATTGAATCGTGTTTCTGTGTGTGACAGCGTAATTCATGTTGCACATTAGGTTCGTTTTGCAGGGAGACTCAAATGGATCAGAATTGCCAAGAGGTTCAGGCATGGGTGACCAAGGTAAATGAATGATCACACACACACACACACACACACACACACACACACACACACACACACACACACACACACACACACACACACACACACACACACACACACACACACACACACACACACAGAAAACACACACACACACACACACACACACACACACACAAACACAAAGTAATTACTTAGTTGTGACTTTCCTTAAGTCCTCGTAGGGACCAGAATAACATTTTGTACGCAATGGAACAAACATTGTTTTGCTACACTTTAATATAAAGGCTAATATACTGCTAAAAAAAATAAAGGGAACACTTAAACAACACAATGTAACTCCAAGTCAATCACACTTCTGTGAAATCAAACTGTCCACTCAGGAAGCAACACTGATTGACAATACATTTCACATGCTGTTGTGCAAATGGAATAGACAACAGGTGGAAATTATAGGCAATTAGCAAGACACCCCCAATAAAGGAGTGGTTCTGCAGGTGGTAACCACAGACCACTTCTCAGTTCCTATGCTTCCTGGCTGATGTTTTGGTCACTTTTGAATGCTGGCGGTGCTTTCACTCTAGTGGTAGCATGAGACGGAGTCTACAACCCACACAAGTGGCTCAGGTAGTGCAGCTCATCCAGGATGGCACATCAATGCGAGCTGTAGCAAGAAGGTTTGCTGTGTCTGTCAGCGTAGTGTCCAGAGCATGGAGGCGCTACCAGGAGACAGGCCAGTACATCAGGAGACGTGGAGGAGGCCGTGGGAGGGCAACAACCCAGCAGCAGGACCGCTACCTCCGCCTTTGTGCAAGGAGGAGAAGGAGGAGCACTGCCAGAGCCCTGCAAAATGACCTCCAGCAGGCCACAAATGTGCATGTGTCTGCTCAAACGTTCAGAAACAGACTCCATGAGGGTGGTATGAGGGCCCGACGTCCACAGGTGGAGGTTGTGCTTACAGCCCAACACCGTGCAAGACGTTTGGCATTTGCCAGAGAACACCAAGATCGGCAAATTCACCACTGGCGCCCTGTGCTCTTCACAGATGAAAGCAGGTTCACACTGAGCACATGTGACAGACGTGACAGTCTGGAGACGCCGTGGAGAACATTCTGCTGCCTGCAACATCCTCCAGCATGACCAGTTTGGCGGTGGGTCAGTCATGGTGTGGGGTGGCATTTCTTTGGGGGGCCGCACAGCCCTCCATGTGCTCGCCAGAGGTAGCCTGACTGCCATTAGGTACCGAGATGAGATCCTCAGACCCCTTGTGAGACCATATGCTGGTGCGGTTGGCCCTGGGTTCCTCCTAATGCAAGACAATGCTAGACCTCATGTGGCTGGAGTGTGTCAGCAGTTCCTGCAAGAGGAAAGCATTGATGCTATGGACTGGCCCGCCCGTTCCCCAGACCTGAATCAAATTGAGCACATCTGGGACATCATGTCTCGCTCCATCCACCAACGCCATGTTGCACCACAGACTGTCCAGGAGTTGGCGGATGCTTTAGTCCAGGTCTGGGAGGAGATCCCTCAGGAGACCATCCGCCACCTCATCAGGAGCATGCCCAGGCGTTGTAGGGAGGTCATACAGGCATGTGGAGGCCACACACACTACTGAGCCTCATTTTGACTTGTTTTAAGAACATTACATCAAAGTTGGATCAGCCTGTAGTGTGGTTTTCCACTTTAATTTTGAATGTGACTCCAAATCCAGACCTCCATGGGTTGATGAATTGGATTTCCATTGATTATTTTTGTGTGATTTTGTTGTCAGCACATTCAACTATGTAAAGAAAAAAGTATTTAATAAGATTATTTCTTTCATTCAGATCTAGGATGTTATTTTATTGTTCCCTTTATTTTTTTGAGCAGTGTATAATAACACTATATCGCTTATATGTGTGTTTGAAAATAGCTGTTTAGGTGGGGTTCAATCTCTGTCTGCATAATTCTGGATTCATTCCCAATGGAACATACTTTGTATGTTAGAATTGAATAATATGATAACATGATAACGATAAATAGCCTATGTGTGTGTCACTGTTTATACGGCTTCACTCCCTGTCTAGGATTCATTTAATTCTGGATGAATTAACCCTTCATTAAGGGTTAGCCAAAATCAATTTGCATCGGCAGGTTCAATTTATCAACCGCTGCCTGTAAATGGATATTTCATTAAAACGAGAAATAATTGAAAGATAACAAGAAACACATCTCCCCTTACAGATGTGGGATCTTCATTTCAGCCTGTTTACTGAAGAAAATAGCAAGAAAATAATCCTGCAGCAACAGGAAATATAAATTATTATGTGGATTATAGTTAATGGACATTTTTGTAGGGGTTGATGCATTTTTCGTAAGGGAAAAATCAAGTCTGAAATTTCAAAAGGGGAAATTGCAAACTTTAGAAGCCTTTTTAAACCTCAAATACACTACAAGTTGCAGGAATGTTAATTTGATCACCCGGGTGCAAGAATGTTATCCTGCAACCGGGTGATCAAATTAAGATCCTACATCTGTATGTGAGTCTGCAGGAAACAAAGCCACTCACAAAGAAAAAGATCAAGCTGAGGAGAAATAAGGACACATTGGCCTACATGTGCAGGCACCCAAATCAACAACACCAAAAAGGAGCTATCACAGAGACAGGGAAACTACATAGAAATACCAACCAGAGATGGAAAGCAAAGTTTTCACACACAAGCAAACACAAGCGTGGGTCTCCATTAGTCCATATATCCTATTGAAGACAAGCCCTCATCCACTTCTCATATCAATCTGCAAGCACTTCCTGTGTTTACTGGGAGCAGCTCGGCCTTCACACGGCCATACCAATTATCTACAGGACATGTCAGGGGCGAGGGGTTAGAGTCAGCACAGGGCCATACCAATTATCTACAGGACGTGTCAGGGGCGAAGGGTTAGAGTCAGCACTGGGCCAGACCAATTATCTACAGGACGTGTCAGGGGCGAGTGGCGAGGGGTTAGAGTCAGCACAGGGCCATACCAATTATCTACAGAACATGTCAGGGGCGAGGGGTTAGAGTCAGCACAGGGCCATACCAATTATCTACAGAACATGTCAGGGGCGAGGGGTTAGAGTCAGCACAGGGCCATACCAATTGTCTACAGAACATGTCAGGGGCGAGTGGCGAGGGGTTAGAGTCAGCACAGGGCCATACCAATTATCTACAGGACGTGTCAGGGGCAAGGGGTTAGAGTCAGCACAAGGCCATACCAATTATCTACAGAACATGTCAGGGGCGAGGGGTTAGAGTCAGCACTGGGCCATACCAATTATCTACAGGACGTGTCAGGGGTGAGTGGCGAGGGGTTAGAGTCAGCACAGGGCCATACCAATTATCTACAGAACATGTCAGGGGCGAGGGGTTAGAGTCAGCACAGGGCCATACCAATTATCTACAGAACATGTCAGGGGCAAGGGGTTAGAGTCAGCACAGGGCCATACCAATTATCTACAGGACGTGTCAGGGGCGAGTGGCGAGGGGTTAGAGTCAGCACAGGGGCATACCAATTATCTACAGGACATGTCAGGGGAGAGGGGTTAGAGTCAGCACAGGGCCAAACCAATTATCTACAGGACATGTCAGGGGCGAGGGGTTAGAGTCAGCACAGGGGCATACCAATTATATACAGGACATGTCAGGGGCGAGGGGTTAGAGTCAGCACAGGGCCATACCAATTATCTACAGGACATGTCAGGGGCGAGTGGCGAGGGGTTAGAGTCAGCACAGGGCCATACCAATTATCTACAGAACATGTCAGGGGCGAGGGGTTAGAGTCAGCACAGGGCCATACCAATTATCTACAGGACATGTCAGGGGCGAGGGGTTAGAGTCAGCACAGGGCCATACCAATTATCTACAGGACGTGTCAGGGGCGAGGGGTTAGAGTCAGCACAGGGCCATACCAATTATCTACAGAACATGTCAGGGGCGAGTGGCGAGGGGTTAGAGTCAGCACAGGGCCATACCAATTATCTACAGGACATGTCAGGGGCGAGGTGTTAGAGTCAGCACAGGGCCATACCAATTATCTACAGGACATGTCAGGGGCGAGGGGTTAGAGTCAGCACAGGGGCATACCAATTATATACAGGACATGTCAGGGGCGAGGGGTTAGAGTCAGCACAGGGCCATACCAATTATCTACAGGACATGTCAGGGGCGAGTGGCGAGGGGTTAGAGTCAGCACAGGGCCATACCAATTATCTACAGAACATGTCAGGGGCGAGGGGTTAGAGTCAGCACAGGGCCATACCAATTATCTACAGGACATGTCAGGGGCGAGGGGTTAGAGTCTGCACAGGGCCATACCAATTATCTACAGGACATGTCAGGGGCGAGGGGTTAGAGTCAGCACAGGGGCATACCAATTATATACAGGACATGTCAGGGGCGAGTGGTTAGAGTCAGCACTGGGCCATTCCAATTATATACAGTACGTGTCAGGGGCGAGGGGTTAGAGTCAGCACAGGGCCATACCAATTATCTACAGAACATGTCAGGGGCGAGTGGCGAGTGGTTAGAGTCAGTACAGGGCCATACCAATTATCTACAGGACGTGTCAGGGGCGAGGGGTTAGAGTCAGCACAGGGCCATACCAATTATCTACAGAACATGTCAGGGGCGAGTGGCGAGGGGTTAGAGTCAGCACAGAGCCATACCAATTATCTACAGGACGTGTCAGGGGCGAGGGGTTAGAGTCAGCACAGGGCCATACCAACTATCTACAGAACATGTCAGGGGCGAGGGGTTAGAGTCAGCACAGGGTCATACCAATTATCTACAGGACATGTCAGGGGCGAGGGGTTAGAGTCAGCACAGGGCCATACCAATTATCTCCAGGACGTGTCAGGGGCGAGTGGCGAGGGGTTAGAGTCAGCACAGGGCCATACCAATTATCTACAGGACATGTCAGGGGCGAGTGGTTAGAGTCAGCACTGGGCCATACCAATTATATACAGGACGTGTCAGGGGCGAGGGGTTAGAGTCAGCACAGGGCCAGACAGACAGGGAGTAATTAAACAGGCTGTATGAAAAATTATTTCTCACACAAGCACCTACACACACACGCACAAAAACACATGCACCAGTGCACACACTGCTCTAAGCGGAGGGTTACGTCACCGCACAGTCACATTCCATGTGCCACATACAGAGAGCATACAGGCACTGCTGAGTAACAGCACAACTTGGCCTTTCTCACGTGTTTTCTGTTAGAAAACAAATACACAGAGAGAGAGAGAGAGACAGAGAGAGAGAGAGAGAGAGAGAGAGAGAGAGAGAGCACAGGCTGAGGGGAATGAGGTACTCGTGTACTAGGGACAAAGATGGACACTCCCAATAGCCAACAAGCAGAGACAAAGTCACGACCTTGTTGCGCTGCCAAACCACACCACATGTCCACCTCATAAATCACATTCATCCTACTTCAACCCCAAAGCCAGAAAGGGGGCAGTGGGCTACAATATGCAGCCTCAGTTGAATCTTGACTCAGACATGAGATGGGCCTAGTTAGATGGCATGGAAATAGGGATGTTCGTAAAGGTTCAGTTTATATACCAGAGATAAATAGAGACTGTATGCTGATGAATGGGACAGGAGAGCACAGAGCATAGAACAGTCTATACTGTTCTTTCATATCCAATCTCAAACAGAGTTCTGCTGTTTGGACACCGTGTTGGGCTGAGTTAGCTTAGCAACTGTAAAGTGTAAACGGCTGTCTTGGTCCTAGTCTGGAGAGACTCAGCCACCCCGGAGGACTGTGCCCAAAACAGACGAGGCAAGGAAGCAGAACCACGCCATCGCTGCTCAGACGTGACAGGGTCGTGATCCAGACTGTGCGTGCGCGAGTGTGAACTCGCACCCCACACACACACACTTACACACTTCTCTCTCTCTCTCTTCCTCAGAGCGGTAACAGACCTTCCACGGTGGCTGAGGCGGACAAAAGGGCATCAGTGCTCAAGCATGACTCCACCTGGCCTTTTTCCACCCCAGCTAGCCAAGGAGGAGATGAACCCTTTGGATCCCTGTGTCCTCCTGGGTGGCAGCACCGCTTGGTTACCCGCAGAGATGAGCCTGACGTGTGTGTGTGTGTATGTGTGTGTGTGAGAGAGAAAAAGAGAGGGTGTGATTAGCTCTCACTGATTAAACTAGCGCTCCTCGCTAGCTAGCAAGAGGCTGAGCCAACTCATCTCTGTCAATGCCATTCTGAGTCTATTCACAAAGACACTGTCCATCCATCCATTCACACATTGATTTCAGTCATTTATTTAACTTGACCTGCCTGAGATTGAAGCACAGAGAAAATATTTTGAACGTATGGTCTATTCAATTAAACGGTAGTGTGAATACACAGCAAGTGGCACTTGAATTTCAACAATGAAGTTTCTTGAAGGTCAAAGTTACAGATGGCTGAAGTTAATCAAATGTGAAGTGCGCGCAGATAAAAGATGAAGCAGAATTAGTTCTAAAGTTGAATCACTGGTAAAGCTTTAGAAGTCTACTTTGGATTGAGTGCTAACGACTGATCTCTGTTGGAGACCATGACATTTGAAAAAGTTGGAATTTTGGCAGCACTTGATTTCACAGGCCATGAGTTTGATTACAGATCACTTTGTTGATGCAACTGCTGTATATAAGGCTAATAAACAAATATGGGAACTACCCTAAACTATCCCAAACATGGAAACTGTCCTAAACTAGCCCATAATATGGAAACTAGTACAGTTGAAGTCGGAAGTTTACATACACCTTAGCCAAATATATTTAAACTCAGTTTTTCACAATTCCTGACATTTAATTCTAGTAAAAAATGTCCTGTCTTAGGTCAGTTAGGATCACCAGTTTATTATAAGAATGTGAAATGTCAGAATAATCGTAGAGAGAATGATTTATTTCAGCTTTTATTTCTTTCATCACATTCCCAGTGGGTCAGAAGTTTACATAACACTCAATTTGTATTTGGTAGCATTGCCTTTAAATTGTTAAATTTGGGTCAAACGTTTCGGGGTAGCCTTCCACAAGCTTCCCACAAAAAGTTGGGTGAATTTTGGCCCATTCCTTCTGACAGAGCGGGTGTAACTGAGTCAGGTTTGAAGGCTTCCTTGCTCGCACATGCTTTCAGTTCTGCCCACAAATTCTCTATGGGATTGAGGTCAGGGCTTTGTGATGTTCACTCCAATACCTTGACTTTGTTGTCCTTAAGCCATTTTGCCACAACTTTGGAAGTATGCTTGGGGTCATTGTCCATTTGGAAGACCCATTTGCCACCAAGCTTTAACTTCCTGACTGATGTCTTGTGATGTTGCTTCAATATATCCACATAATTGTCCTCCCTCATGATGCCATCTATTTTGTGAAGCGCACCAGTCACTCCTGCAGCAAAGCACTCCCACAAAATGATGCCGCCACCTCCGTGCTTCATGGTTGGGATGGTGTTCTTCGGCTTGCAAGCCAGCCCCCTTTTCCTCCAAACATAACAAGGGTCATTTTGGCCAAACAGTGCTATTTTTGTTTCATCAGACCAGAGGACATTTCTCCAAAAAGTATGATCTTTGTCCCCATGTGCAGTTGCAAACCGTAGTCTGTTTTTTTATGGCGGTTTTGGAGCAGTGGCTTCTTCCTTGCTGAGCGGCCTTTCAGGTTATGTCGATATAGGACTCGTTTTACTCTGGATATAGATACTTTTGTACCTGTTTCCTCCAGCATCTTCACAAGGTCTTTTGCTGTTGTTCTGGATTGATTTGCACTTTTCGCACCAAAGTACGTTCATTTCTAGTAGACAGAACGCGTCTCCTTCCTGAGCGGTATGATGGCTGCGTGGTCCCATGGTATTTATACTTGTGTACTGTTGTTTGTACAGATGAATGCGGTAACTTCAGGTGTTTGGAAATTGCTCCCAAGCATGAACCAGACTTGTGGAGGTCTACAATTGTTTTTCTGAGGTCTTGGCTGATTGCTTTTTATTTTCCCATGATGTCAAGCAAAGAGGCACTGAGTTTGAAGGTAGGCCTTGAAATACATCCACAGTACACCTCCAATTGACTCAAATTATGTCAATTAGCCTATCAGAAGCTTCTAAAGACATGACATCATTTTCTGGAATTTTCCAAGCTGTTTAAAGGCACAGTCAACTTAGTGTATGTAAATGTCTGACCCACTGGAATTGTGATACAGTGAATTATAAGTGAAATAATCTGTCTCTAAACAATTGTTGGAAAAATTACTTGTGTCATGCACAAAGTAGATGTCCTAACCGACCTGCCAAAACTATAGTTTGTTAACAAGAATTTTGTGGAGTAGTTGAAATACGAGTTTTAATGACTCCAACCTAAGTGTATGTAAACTTCCGACTTCAACTGTACATCCATCTGCCTTCCTCACTAAACTGTTAACCCAAAATAGGCGGTGTACACCCGTAGATACGTCTACTGTCTGTGTAGACACCTGCACAGCCAATACAAGCCAAAAACATTCTCTCATCTCTCCTTTACCCTCCTTTACTTCTTCACCTGCTACTCTTCTTTGCTCCTCCGTCTTCTCTTTCCCTGTCTGTTTCCCTTTCCTCTTCTCGTTGAAGCGGCACGGTACAGATGAGACAACCGCTTGACACATAGTTGTCACAGGCCGTGACAAAAAAAGTTCACATTTCATTAAAAAAAAATTCTATCACCCATGGCAAATAGAAAAATGGGCGGAAGAGCAGGAGACATATGGGGGGAAAAAAGTGTCTGAAATGAACCAAATCAATCACACAAGCTTTGTCTTAAGGACTTCCCTGTAGCTCAGTTGGTAGAGCATGGTGTTTGCAACACCAGGGTTGTGGGTTCGATTCCCACGGGGGGCCAGCACAGAAAAAAAATGTATGAAATTGTATGAAATGTATGCATTCACTACTGTAAGTTGCTCTGGATAAGAGCGTCTGCTAAATGACTAAAAAATGTAAAAAATGTAAAAATGTCTTAGCGAAAATGTTTCCTCTCCTCTATTTCAAATCTTGTCTCCCTTGAGCTGTGATTTTTAGCGTTTCCAGCTGCTGCACTCTTTGGAGACCGGCTGCCTTCATGAACTATGTGTCCGTGTAATAGATGAAGCATAGCATTTTCATATTTTGCTGCACTGTTGAACTGCAGTATAGTGACCCAGGCTATCTTACTAAGTTGGCCTCACTCTCAGTAGTATAGGAGAGTCAAGAAGTCCATTTACAGAGGGGAGAGAGAGAGAGAGAGAGAGAGAGAGAGAGAGAGAGAGAGAGAGAGAGAGAGAGAGAGAGAGAGAGAGAGAGAGAGAGAGAGAGAGAGAGAGAGAGAGAGAGAGACTGTCCATGGTGGAAGCCTTCTTCCTCACACAGCAGCGAGAGGAAGAGGGCAATGTTCCACTCCCAGTTTTCATAAACACACACACTAATGTCTCTCTCATCCACAAATAGGCTAGACAAACAAAAGCTGACTCTCTCATCTCTAGCTCAGAGCAGTGTGTGTGTGTGGTGTACTATCTCTGTTCCAATCAGTGTGGTGTCTGCCATGTGCCTCCCAGCATGGGGGCCTCCTATGGGAAGCCCAGCCCTCAGCCACATCACATTCTGCTGACCAAACTCTAGCAACCCTGACTGACTGTGTGTGTGTGTGTGTGTGTGTGTGTGTGTGTGTGTGTGTGTGTGTGTGTGTGTGTGTGTGTGTGTGTGTGTGTGTGTGTGTGTGTGTGTGTGTGTGTGTGTGCGTGTGCGCGTGCGCATGCGTGTGCGTGTGTTTGCAATACAATGTTAACCAAAGAACTGCCGGTGACTTTCAACTGTCCTTGCCATCATCACCACAAAACAACCAGCACATACACACTAGGACTACTAATGAACTGTCGTTTGACAAGCAACCAATTGCCACACAGCACTACAAGCTACAAGTTCTGGTTCATTTTGCTTCATCACAGAATACAGGCTAATTCCCGCACACTTGCCCAAACTTTTTGCTTTCTTTGGAATAACATATCTCAGTGCCTCAGAAGGAAATCAAATTCCATTCTCTATTTTCTCACACATCAAGTCATGCTTTAAAGATCGCATCTGTTTGGCTGTTGTTGCTTGTTTGTTAAGCCAGTCGTCCAGGGATGCCAGAACCATCCGTCACTAAACCAGAAATAAAATCAACAGCAGAGATTAAAGAGAACAGAAATGATGCTCGATACAATGGGGCAGACCGAAGCTGGCAAGAAGTGTAGAATCGATACCTCCAAAACTCTCAAGGGGAAGCTGGAGTAAAGGGGCTGTAGAATATAATGCTAAACAGTAAGCCTAGCATTTTCAAAACCGATACGGACAGTGTGTGTATGTGTGTATGTGTGTGTGTGTGTGTGCGTGTGTGTGTGTGCTGCTACCTGCCCTGAAGCGGCAGGTTTATCAAAGCTGTCTTAGAGAAGCGGTTGCTAAGCACGCTAGTTTCTGGGGAATGCCTCTATGGAAAGAAAAACTTCTATCTTTTGAAGCCTTTTCCATACAGAATCTCTTTGCCTGCTAGTCTCTCTGCTAGTCATTCCAGCATGTTGTCAGCTTTGTTGTCAGCTATAACCAGCGAGTGTGAGTTCGGCTGGGTTTGATCCCAAGTCTCCTGTGCACCACAAGACTGTTAGCCCAACGAGCTAAAGCCTAGGCAGCAGCCCAGGCAAGGTTACTCATCACAAGACTGCGTTAGCCCAACGAGCTAAATCCCAGGCAGCAGCCCAGGCAGCAGCCCAGGCAAGGTTACTCATCACAAGACTGCGTTAGCCCAACGAGCTAAAGCCTAGGCAGCAGCCTAGGCAGCAGCCCAGGCAGCAGCCCAGGCAAGGTTACTCATCACAAGACTGCGTTAGCCCAACGAGCTAAATCCCAGGCAGCAGCCCAGGCAGCAGCCCAGGCAAGGTTACTCATCACAAGACTGCGTTAGCCCAACGAGCTAAATCCTAGGCAGCAGCCCAGGCAGCAGCCCAGGCAAGGTTACTCATCACAAGATCGTGGTTCGCGGGACCACCTCTGATAAAACTGTCTCTCACTAGCCAGATGACTCGGTTGGTCCAACCCCAGTATAGCTTAGATTTTATAACCAGTGACTTTATTACCAGTAAAACCAGAAAGCGTCCTACCTTGTCGCTAGCTATAACCAGTGAGTAAGTGACCAGCTGGGTTTACACCAAGGTCTTCGGGCGCACCGCAAGACAGGTGAAGCCCAGGCTACAGTTTAGGCAGCACGGTTACTCGTCATGTGATCGCGGTCCGCTGAACCACCTGCGTTACCCCCAACAACTCTGTTAGCCTGGTGAGCTAAAGCCTCTGCTAAAAGCTATGTGTCCCTACCTGTGTGACCAGGGGCTCCAGCAGCCGCTCCACGGTCAGGGTGCGGATCTCCAGACTCTTGGGGTCCCATTTCAACAGGATGGGGGACGTAGCGGTGGTCATTGTCTCTGGCGGAGGAACAAACAGAGAGACGAGTTAGAAAAACACACTTATTTGGTTAGAGGCAAAACAGATGTTGTTATTTCAGCGGCGAGGCATTTTTCAAAGAATGCCCCGTTTATGTCTCCCTCTATTCCTAGGCAGCGACACTTCATGCACCATCAACATCAATTTGAAAGAGGGATGGATTAGAGAGTGGGAAACTTAATGGAGGAGTTTGGTGGCTTCGCTTTAGAGCTTTACGTTTCCTTTTTGACGGGGAGAGACATAAAACTATTTCAGACAGAGGAGACTAGTGGGATGGTGGCAAGCGCCTCAAAACACACTTGAAAGACAAGCATATCAACTCTACCCTGGTTCAGCCTATAAGTATCAAAACTGGGGAAACAATGAGACTTTAAACTTCTTCCTATATCTGCAAACCTGGGCATGGACCAGAGAGTCTCTGCCATAGCCGTGGGAAGTCGTTTTGGGTTGGGGGTGCTGCGATTTAGCAAAAATAATTGCTAGTGCTGAAGACGTCTAAATCGTTCCACTAATCCAGGACTAGTAGGCCCAGTGCAATACCTTTTGTGAAAACATTTAAACTAAATGTATTTGAGTGTTTACCAGCACTTATAACAGTCTGATAATTATCTTTTCAAAACAGTTAATCTGATATCTGTGGAATATAAAAAACCCTTGCTTGACATATGTTTTCCAGTTTGAGATACTTTGCAAATTGATTTTATATCTATGTGAAAACAGAAATGGTCTATTCATTCCTTTTTCCATTTCACAGTGAGGGGAAAAAAGTATTTGATCCCCTGCTGATTTTGTACGTTTGCCCACTGACAAAGAAATGATCAGTCTATAATTTTAATGGTAGGTTTATTTGAACAGTGAGAGACAGAATAACAACAACAAAAAATCCAGAAAAACACATGTCAAAAATGCTATAAATTGATTTTCATTTTAATGAGGGAAATAAGTATTTGACCCCTCTGCAAAACATGACTTGTTGGCAATCACAGAGGTCAGACGTTTCTTGCAGTTGGCCACCAGGTTTGCACACATCTCAAGAGGGATTTTGTCCCACTTTTTTTATTTGATGTTTAGGTTTAGTGTCTTTGACCATCATTTTGCACCTTTTGATATAAATATTTGAGGACAGGGTTTTGTTCTTTCTGGATTCCATTAGAATGACGATCGCAGAGAAAGGTACAAATCCAAACTATTGAATCCTGCAAGATACTGTTGTTAATTATACAACTACCTATTTTTGACAAAAGCAAGACGCTGAAAAAAAAGTTTTTTTCCTCCCACATTACAGAGGTCCATGTCAGTCCACTAACACAAGTAAAGGGCCAGTGCACTACTTTAGTGAAAAAAATACATGTAAATGACAAAAGAAATCAGGCAAAAGCCCACTGATTGCATTAAAGGACAACTACACCACTCACATCTCCCCCCGTGGAGGCTGCTGAGGGGAGGACAGCTCATAATAATGTCTGGAACGGAGCCATGTATTTGATCTATTTGATACCATTCCACTTCATTACCACGAGCCTATTCTCCCCAATTAAGTTGCCACCAACCTCCTGTGAACTCCACCCTCAGCGGTTAAAGATTCACAGTAAAGACACCTCCACGTTAACTAGAATGGAAGAGTCTGTACTGAGATTCTTTAGTGGTGTTGTGTTGAAGTGTTTTATTAAGGCTTGAATGTGATTCAGGGACACCTCGCACTGTTTTGCCTACTGCCTTCAAACCTGATTGTCATTCAGAAGAGTGTGTTGGCCTAGATTTGTCTCTCAGTCTCTATCATTCCTTTCGGTGGGACCGAGAGCGAGCGAGTGGGATTCTGATTACTAAAAACATATGTGGGTACAAAGCTTGAGCAGTGGCTTTGAAGAACAGAGCTAATATATGCAGGTGAGTCTCTGATTAAGGCAGGAAACTGAGGCGGAGATACAGGCAGGGATCCATTTGGAAATATGAGAGAGAGAGAGAGAGAGAGAGAGAGAAGTTTGACTGAGGTGAGTTGAAAAGTACGGAACTAAGTGGAATTCCAATGATCACCATTGAAAAAACCCTTAGGAGTATATAGCTGAGGTGAGAAGTACCACTCATATTTAAATTAAGTCTAATTCAAATCGGTTCTATTAACAAATTAGATACCTATAATTTCGATGAGTACTACCACGCTACACACAGATGTGGCCGTGCGCACACACACACACACACTCACACACACACACACTGAGGCAAGTCTAAACCCTGACATATGCTTGTGTAGGGGCCTCCTCCTATAGACTATACTATTGTCAGTAGGGGGGGATCTGACTCACTGGGGTTATTTGGGGTCGATAGAGTCCACAGCAGAAGGATGGAGAGGGGCAGAGGAGGGAGGAGGGCTGCCATTGCCATGGGGACGTGAAGCTAAGCAACACTCCAGTCCAATGTTGCCAGCTGGGGCATGTGGGCGGGGGTCCAGTGCCTATGTCTGGGGGGTTGAGGGAAATTGACAGTTCTGGACTAAGGGCTTCTAAAACAAGGCTGGGGGTGAATAAAGCCTCTGGGAAGACAGGCTAGCATTAAGCTCTCATTCTCTTCTATAGTAGCTAAATATGCTCTACATGAAGTCTACACCTGCAAAGACAAAATCTTGCCTACTAGCCTGAATTACGAATATTTCAAACAGTATCACATGAACAAGAAACACATTGTATAATATGCATTGTAAGAAGCCAAATTGAGTGGCTCTTCCCACACAGAAAGAATGGTCATGGAAGTAAAGCGTGTATTTTGAAATGTCATAGGAATTGCCCAAAATACCTGTAGGCCTTTACAAACTCCTGGAATTAAACCCAAAAATATGTGTCCTTTGCAGTGAGGAGGAGTTCAGACAGACTGCCCACACACACAGGCAGAGTCGCACGGACACACACACACACACACACACACACACACACACACACACACACACACACACACACACACACACACACACACACACACACACACACACACACACACACACACACACACACACACACACACACACACACACGTACAGCAGAGTAAAGTGTGCCCTCGCTGACATTTCTCTGACATTCACTGACATTTGTGGAACAAACATCAGAAGCAATGTATGTTTACAGCCGGGGAGAGGTTCATTAGGTGAAGCTAACTTAGAGCAAATTAATGCAATCGCTCCTCCAGACGACTTTTCCCTTTACGGTCGATGTCCACGCACCCGCGAAGATATCCGTTTTTTTTTTGGGGGGGGGGGGTCGCATTAAATGGTCCCCCCAGTTCTCTACTAGCTCAGACCAACCCATGTCGTAATTGATAGTACAGGGAACCCCACATGCAAGAGAAAATAAGAAATAGAGAACAAACGATAAGACCAGAAATGTATTTTCCCCTGACTAGATCTCCCAATTAAAGTCCGCTGGCAGCCGAAACGGAGTGACAAATGCCTCTAATTGCAAACTATGTCATTGATCAACTATGAAAATACACCGGGAAAGAAAATACCCATGTGGAAGTAGCATTGCATTATAGCACACGCATTCTACTTGCTACTTAACAGACATCACTCGAACCTTGTCCTCAGCTCCCCTCTCTCTTCCCGCGGGCGGTACCATTTCATACAGATAGACACGTTCAAGTACAACTTAAGACAGTGGAAGACAACGAACAATAATCGTATAACCTTCTGTGGAATTACTAACGGCTTTGGACACTTAGGAAATGTCAAGGGGGCGTATTCCCTTCTCTTCTCTCCAGAAATACCCCGGAGGAGAGGAAGAAAGGAGAGGAGGAGAGGAAGAAAGGAGAGAAGGAGAAAAGTGCCAACACCTGTAGCTCACGCAACTGTTGACGCCATGGCAACAGCGAAAGAGAGTGGAGCTTGTCGATGGATCCGTCCCAAATGGCACTTTATTCCATATATAGTGCTTTACTTTTGACCAGGACCCTGGATCTGGTTAAAAGTAGCGCACTATATAGGAAACAGGGTGTCATTTCGGACGCACAACCTAGGCTACACAATGTGTTACTTTGAAGTCATATGTAACGCTTGACTATGAGGTCTGTATTAAGTAATGGAAGAGGTTGCTATGAGGATGTATGAGAAGGTATGAAGTGGAACAAAGGGTAGAGATAGTGTTATGCTAAACTAAGGATATTGAAGTGGTTCAGGTGAACTAAGGATGTATACTGAACAAACGTATCAACTCAACATGCAACAATTTCAACGATTTTACTTAGTTACAGTTAATATACGGAAATCAGTCAAATGATATAAATTAATGAGGCCCTAATCTATGGATTTCACATGACTGGTAGGGGCACAGCCATGGGTGGGCCTGGGAGGCCATAGGCCCACCTACCTGGGAGCCAGGGCCACCATCTAGGGAGCCAGGCCCAGCCAATCAAAATGGGGTTTTCCCTAAAAAAGGGCATTATTACAGACAGCAATAATCCTCAGTTTCATCAGCTGTCCGGGTAGCTGGTCTCAGACGATCCCGCAGGTGAAGAAACCGGATGTGGAGGTCCTAGGCTGGCATGGTTACACGTGGTATGTGGTGGTGAGGCCGGTTGGACATACAGCCAAATTCTCTAAAACAACATTAGAGGCAGGTTATGGTAGATAAATGAACATACAATTATCTGCTCTGGTGGACATTCCTGCAGTCAGCATGCCAATTGCACACTCCCTCAAAACTTGAGACATCTGTGGCATTGTGTTGTGTGACAAAACTGCACATTTTAGCGTGGCCTTTTATTGTCCCCAGCACAAGGTGCACCTGTCTAATGGTAATGCTGTTTAATCAGCTGCTTGATATGCCACACCTGTCAGGAGGATGGATTATCTTGGCAAAGTAGAAATGCTCTCTAAAATGGATGTAAAGAAATTTGTGCCCAAAATTTGAGAGAAATAAGCTTTTCGTGCGTATGGAACATTTCTGGGATCTTTTATTTCAGCTCATGAAACACGGGACCAACACTGTACATGTTGCGTTTATATTTTTGTTCAGTATATTTTGTCTCTGCCCTCACCCCCACACACACACACCAACAGTATAAAAGCGGCCAACCTCCACCTTTTCTAAACAATAATATTTCAGTTTCAGCTCTGAAGACAACAACAGTAGGAGAAGGAAGATAATGACAACTGTTGGGGGTTAGGATGTGAATTTCAAAGCCTATTGTCACTGAAGCTGCTAATCATTTATGCCATGGTCGAGAGAGAATAATTATGATGCTCATGAGAAGAGAGCCTGCATGTTACACACGCATGCACACACACACACACACACACACACACACACACACACACACACACACACACACACACACACACACACACACACACACACACACACACACACACACACACATTCTCCCCACAGAGAACAGGCCTAGAGAATGTCCTGCTGGCAACTGATGTGACGTAGATCATTGTTGGCAGTGGATTATGCCACTGTAATGTCACAAACAACGCCCCGTCAGTGGATGTATTCACATAATGCCTTGCTGTTATCAGATGAAGGCTACACGCTGCCAAGATGGCTGAAACGCTGAAATGTCTTCAATACAACACATTTGTTATTATTGTTCCGACTTCCAAGCCAGCTCTTTGTATACGCTCTGTCTCTCTCAATCTCTTTCTCTCTTTCTCTGTTTGTCTCTCTCTCTTCGGTACACCCACCCTCTCACTCTCTCTCTCTCTCTCTCGCTGCCAAGATGGCTAACCACTGCCGTGCTTTTGTGATATTCAAAAACTGAGGAGTATTGTTCACACAAACAGCAGGTGTTGACAGCAAAAGAACGAGCCAAGAAGGAGCGAAGCATATTTTCTCTTGAATTGTCTTGGCTGACTCACAGGAAATATCTTGAAAAATATCTGCAGAGGGAAGAGTGTGAAATTCCATCTGATGGTTATAGCCAGTTATTTTTATGGATGGTTATGTGGATATAACATTTCCAATGTAATGTAACCCTTAATTCACCCAATATCTACACCTCTTAAACATTGTAAGCTAAGATGCATATTGTAGAGCAAACATGTTTTCCTCTTGAATTGCCTTGGCTGACTCACAAATCACAGAAAAAATCTTTAAACATATCTGCAGATGGAAGATTGTGAAATTGCAGTTGGTCATAGGCAGTAATGGTTATTGATGGTTATGTGGATATAACATTTCAAATGTACCGCAATTTCCGGACTATTAAGCGCACCTGACTATAAGCCGCACCCACTGAATTAAAAAAATATATATATTTTGAACATAAATAAGCCGCACATGTCTATAAGCCGCAGGTGCCTACCGGTACATTGAAACAAATGAACTTTACACAGGCTTTAACGAAACACGGCTTGTAACAAAAATAAATAGGCTTTAACGAAACACGGCTTGTAACAAAAATAAATAGGCTTTAACGAAACACGGCTTGTAATTGCTATGATGAGGGTGACAAAATGACTACCGTAATCAGAATGATGGGAAGTTTGAGAGCGCTCGATTTAATCTAAACAGTAAACAAAAAAGTTGTTTGACCTTAACCCGTTCGGCAATTTCATTGGTCTAATGAAAGCTTCATGCCGCCAAAAAACTGAGCACGTCACAGAATGTGTTTTTTTGGAGAGAAAAAAATTTAAAGCAGGAAAAATCCATATATCAGCCGTGTCATTGTTAAGCCGCGAGGTTCAAAGCCTGGGAAAAAAGTTGCGGCTTATAGTCCGGAATTTACGGTAATGCAACCCTCAATTTCCCAACACAGATGTAGGATCTTAATTTGAGGCAGTTTACTACAGCAGGAAAATAATCCTGCAGCAACAGGAAATGAGAATTATTATGCAGACTCGAATTAATGGATTTTTTTGCAGGAGGTTTTCGGGTTGATACAATTTACCCTTTAACCTCTTACATCTAGACATTCCGCTAGCGGAACACCTGCTCCAATATCCAATGATGGGCGTGGCGCAAAAAACAAACTCCTCTAAAATCCGAAAACTTCAATTTTTCAAACATATGACTATTTTACAGCATTTTAAAGACAAGACTCTCGTTAATCTAACCACACTGTCCGATTTCCAAAAGGCTTTACAGCGAAAGCAAAACATTAGATTATGTCAGCAGACACCCATTTTTCAAGCTAGCATATAATGTCACAAAAAACAAAACCACAGCTAAATGCAGCACTAACCTTTGATGATCTTCATCAGATGACAACCCTAGGACATTATGTTATACAATGCATGCATGTTTTGTTCAATCAAGTTCATATTTATATCAAAAACCAGCTTTTTTACATTAGCATGTGACGTTCAGAACTAGCATACCCCCGCAAACTTCCGGTGAATTTACTAAATTACTCACGATAAACGTTCACAAAAAACATAACAATTATTTTAAGAATTATAGATACAGAACTCCTCTATGCACTCGATATGTCCGATTTTAAAATAGCTTTTCGGTGAAAGCACATTTTGCAATATTCTCAGTAGATAGCCCAGCCATCACGGCTAGCCATTTAGACACCGACCAAGTTTAGCCCTGACCAAAGTCAGATTTACTATAAGAAAAATGTTATTACCTTTGGTGTCTTCGTCAGAATGCACTCCCAGGACTTCTACTTCAATAACAAATGTTGGTTTGGTCCCAAATAATCCATAGTTATATCCAAACAGCGGCGTTTTGTTCGTGCGTTCAAGACACTATCCGAATGGTAAAGAAGGGTTACGAGCACGACGCATTTCGTGACAAAAAAATTTGAAATATTCCATTACCGTACTTCGAAGCATGTCAACCGCTGTTTAAAATCTATTTAAATGGATTTTCTCGTAAAAAAGCGATAATATTCCGACCGGGAGTCGTTGTATCCATTCAAAGACGATAGAATAAAAACATGGTGTCGTCTCGTGCACGAGCATGAGTCCCATTGTCCGCTGATAGACCACTTGCCAAACGCGCAAATGTGTTTCAGCCTGGGGCTGCCTCGATATCATTCAGCTTTTTCCCGGGCTCTGAGAGCCTATGGGAGCCGTAGGAAGTGTCACGTTACAGCAAAGATCCTAAGTCTTCAATAAACAGAGACAAGAAGAACAAGATCTTGTCAGAGAGGGCACTTCCTGTAAGGAATCTTCTCAGGTTTTTGCCTGCCAAATGAGTTCTGTTATACTCACAGACACCATTCAAACAGTTTTAGAAACTTTGGAGTGTTTTCTATCCAAAGCTATATGCATATTCTAGTTTCTGGGCAGGAGTAATAATCAGATTAAATCGGGTACGTTTTTTATCCGGCCGTGAAAATACTGCCCCCTATCCATAACAGGTTAAAGTGGAAATTACAAACTTTAGAAGCATTTTTAAATCTCGAACACAACAAGTTTGGATTTCCTGCTATGAAGGAAAATTCTCAGCAACAAAAGAGTGATCAAATTAAGATCCTACATCTGTATCTACACCTCTCAAACATTGTAACCTAAGATGCAAATTGTAGAGAAAACAAATGCACACACACACACATACACACACACACATGCACACACACACCACAGTCCTATCAGTCACAAACACTGAGTACACATGCGCACACACACACAGGCTTGCGCTGAGGAAGGGAGAGAGAGAGGGAAGGAGAGTGTGTGTGAGAGTCTGACAGTGAAGCAGAGCGCCCCAGTGAGCCAAATCATTTACTATTCCACTTTTCTAATGAGCTACAAACTCATGTTCAAACGAGCCACGCGAGAGGAGAAGAGTAGAGGAGAGAGGCACAAAGCGAGAGAGAGAGAGAGAGAGATTGTGCGCGTATGTGTGTGTGTGTGTGTGTGTGTGTGTGTGTGTGTGTGTGTGTGTGTGTGTGTGTGTGTGTGTGTGTGTGTGTGTGTGTGTGTGTGTGTGTGTGTGTGTGTGTGTGTGTGTGTGTGTGTGTGTGTGTGTGTGTGTGTGAGAAGAGCGAGAGACTGAGAGAGAGCGATAGATAAAGAGAGAGAGAACCTGAGCTCTGTCTAGCAGGTAAGCACTTGTCTCGGCCCCACAGCCCTTCCTTAAAGCAACCACAAGTAAACAAACAACGAGTAAACAAACAGAAATAGAAACACATAGAGTCAAAGACCAACAGACAGAGAATGGTCATAAAGGCAAAGCTGCTTCAAAATAGCAAGGAGCCACTCACAAGTGGGAACAGGTCAGTGTGATTAGCATCATTAGGCCCTTCACTCTGAAGTGTCGTGATTCATTCATGGGAGACAGTGGCCAGGTAAACAAAACCAAAGCATGGATTGCTATCTTACCGTGTCCATAGACTGCTTATGGGGGAAGGAACCATCATATCAGTTTGTAATTTAGGTTCCTTTAATTGAACACAGGCCAAAATGGATCATGTTTGTGTTTGCGAACTAATGAAAAGAGCAGACAGTAATATTCTAACAACTGGGAATGGGCAACTATGGTGTGAGAAACACTGAGAAACAACACCGAGAGGGAATTTGGTTCATGCCATTCTAATCCAATCAGTTCAAGAGATGAATTCATACTCAAATCGTGAACTGAAAATTGGCCATTACTTTCAGAGGACGGAAGAGAGTGAGAGAGAGAGAGAGAGAGAGAGAGAGAGAGAGAGAGAGAGAGAGAGAGAGAGAGAGAGAGTGTTCGTGCGTGTTCGTGTGTGTGTCCTCGCCAGGTTGTTGGCCTGATGGGCTTGGTGGCAGAGGAGAGGATTAGAAACAGAGAGAGCGAGATGGGGAACAATCAGCCCTGAACGGGAGTAACCCTCACTATTTCACTCTACTGAGAGTGCTGTAGAGAGGAGAGAGAAGACACACACCTACTGCTGTAGGGCCACTGAGGATTGGGATTTTTTAAATTTTATTTTACTTTTATTTAACTAGGTCAGTGAAGAACAAATTCTTATTTACAATGACGGCCTACCCCGGCCAAACCCGGACGACGCGGGGCCAATTATGCACCGCCCTATTGGACTCCCAATCAAGGCCGGATGTGATGAAGCCTGGATTCAAACCAGGTACTGCAGTGACGCGTCTTGCACTGAGATGCAGTGTCTTAGACCACTGCGTCACTTGGGAGCCCAATGTGGAGGGTAGTCGGAGAAGATGGTCTTTGGAACAAGATAAGTCAGGGTCTTCTCTTTGATGGGTTTACCCTGCTCTGGCTCAGGGAGGAGAGGAGAAGTGCTCAGCTCAAATACTGGTTTCTTGTCATCTCCTACTCTTTACTCTCTCATCTCTACGCTGCAAGCAAAGAGTGTGTGTATGCATGCCTATTTAGAACCAGGAACAGATATAGTCCTTGGTTCTCTCCAGACCTGACTGCCCTTGACCAGCACAAAAACATCCTGTGGCGTTCTGCATTAGCATCGAATAGCCCCCGTGATTTGCAACTTTTCAGGGAAGTTAGGAACAAATATTCACAGGCAGTTAGGAAAGCTAAGGCTAGCTTTTTCAAGCATAAAATTGCATCCTGTAGCACAAACTCAAAAATGTTCTGGGACACTGTAAAGTCCATGGAGAATAAGAGCACCTCCTCCCAGCTGCCCACTGCACTGAGGCTAGGAAACACTGTCACCACCGATAAATCAACTATAATTGAGAATTTCAATAAGCATTATTCTACGGCTGGCCATGCTTTCCACCTGGCTACCCCTACCCCGGTCAACAGCCCTGCACTCCCCACAGCAACTCGCCCAAGCCTCCCCGATTTCTCCTTCACCCAAATGCAGATAGCTGATGTTCTGAAAGAGCGGCAAAATCAGCCGGGCTAGACAATCTGGACCCTCTCTTTCTAAAATGATCAGCCGAAATTGTTGTAACCCCTATCACTAGCCTGTTCAACCTCTCATTTGTGTCGTCTGAGATTCCCAAAGGTTGGAAAGCTGCCGCGGACACTCTAGACCCAAACTGCTACAGACCTATATCTATCCTACCCTGTCTTTCTAAGGTCTTCGAAAGCCAAGTTAACAAACAGATTACCGATAATTTTGAATCCCACCGTACCTTCTCCGCTATGCAATCTGGTTTCAGAGCTGGTCATGGGTGCACCTCAGCCACGCTCAAAGTCCTAAATGATATCATAACCGCCATCGATAAGAGACATTACTGTGCAGTCATATTTATTGACCTGGCCAAGGCTTTCGACTCTGTCAATCACCACATTCTTATTGGCAGACTCAAGTGTGTCAAATCGGAGGGCCTGTTGTCCGGACTTCTGGCAGTCTCTATGGGGGTGCCACAGGGTTCAATTCTCGGGCCGAATCTCTTCTCTCTATACATCAATGATGTCGCTCTTGCTGCTGGTGATTCTCTGATCCACCTCTACGCAGACGACACCATTCTGTATACTTCTGGCCCTTCGTTGGACACTGTGTTAACTAACCTCCAGACGAGCTTCAATGCCATACAACTCTCCTGAACGCCTCCAACTGCTCTTAAATGCAAGTAAAACTAAATGCATGCTCTTCAACCGATCACTGCCCACACCTGCCCGCCCATCCAGCATCACTACTCTGGACGGCTCTGACTTGTGGATAACTACAAATACCTAGGTGTCTGGTTAGACTGTAAACTCTCCTTCCAGACTCACATTAAGCATCTCCAATCTAAAATTAAATCTAGAATCGGCTTCCTATTTCGCAACAAAGCATCCTTCACTCATGCTGCCAAACATACCCTCGTAAAACTGACCATCCTACCGATCCTCGACTTTGGCGATGTCATATACAAAATAGCCTCCAACACTCAACTCAACAAATTGGATGCAGTCTATCACAGTGCCATCCGTTTTGTCACCAAAGCCCCATATACTACCCACCACTGCGACCTGTACGCTCTCGTTGGCTGACCCTCGCTTCACTCTCATCGCCAAACCCACTGGCTCCAGGTCATCTACAAGTCTCTGCTAGGTAAAGCTCCGCCTTACCTCAGCTCACTGGTCACCATAGCAGCACCCACTCGTAGCACACGGTCCAGCAGGTATATCTCAGTGGTCACCCCCAAAGCCAATTCATCCTTTGGCCGCCTTTCCTTCCAGTTCTCTGCTGCCAATGACTGGAACGAACTGCAAAAATCACTGAAGCTGGAGACTCATATCTCCCTCACTAGCTTTAAGCACCAGCTGTCAGAGCAGCTCACTGATCACTGCACCTGTACATAGCCAATTTGTAAACAGCCCATTCAACTACCTCATCCCCATACTGTATTTATCTTGCTCCTTTGCACCTCAGTATCTCTACTTGCACATTCATCTTCTGCACATCTACCATTCCAGTGTTTAATTGCTATATTATATTTTATTGCTATATTACTTCACCACCATGGCCTATTTATTGCCTTATCTTACCTCATTTGCACACACTGTATATAGACTTTTTTTTCCCTACTGTATTACTGACTGTATGTTTTGTTTATTCCATGTGTAACTCTGTGTTGTTGTATATGTCGAACTGCTACGCTTTATCTTGGCCAGGTCGCAGTTGCAAATGAGAACTTGTTCTCAACTAGCCTACCTGGTTAAATACAGGGGAAATAAATCAAATAAAAGTATGTGTATGAGTGTGTGCGTTCGCACGTGTGTGAATCCATGTCAAATGCCAATACAGATGAAGGATCTTAATTTGAGACAGTTTTCTACAGCAGAAAAATAATCCTGCAGCAAAAGGAAATTGGAATTAATATGTGGATTTTAATTGATGGACATTTTTATAGGGGTTGATACATTTTTCGTCAAGGAAAAGCAAGTCTGAAATTTCAATGTCGAAATTACAAACTTTAGAATCCTTTTTCAAACTCAAAATACTACAAGTTTGCACAGGAACATTTTCAGCAACAAAAGAGTAATCAAATTAAGATCATACGTCATATGTGTGTGTGTGTGTGTGTGTGTATATGTGTGTGTGCATACGTGCATAAGAGCATGCATGCGTGTGCACATGTCCTGTACTCGAGAGTAGCCTACCAATTGAACCTTTGCACGTATCTGAGAAATCCGAGAAAATTTGGTGAGAGTGTGGAGGTATTTGGAGCTTTTTGTGGTTTTTTTTGTTATTTAAATCCCCCTGAAACCCAAAAGGATAGAATGACCCATTTTCCAGTTCCCAAAATTGCGTCTTACTGCTAAATCTTATGAAACGTGGCTGCCCCGGAGCAGTGTGGATTAGACAGAAGATTAAGAACCAGAGAAGAGAAGAGAAGAGAAGAGAAGAGGGGTAAACATTGTGTGCGCACGCACACATGCTGAAACACACACATACATACACATAAATAAACTGCTCACCTATGTTCTCACAAAAATATCCAATATATATATATATTGTAATGGTGAGAGGTTAGCAAGTTTTGGGGGTATGATACTTGTGCATCTAACTTTCTCACTCATTATTTTTCACGATCCATTCAGGATTATCCGTAATCATGGTAGAGGTGTTAAGAAACATATTCTATTCTTATTTACAATAAAAGTCACTACAAAATGACACAATACATTATTTACCATTCATTTCTTTTGGCCACAAGCACAACCAAAACAAACAGCATATGCTTCCAACAAATGTGTAGAGTCACAATCTTGATGTAATCATTGTGTGTGTCACGTCCTGACCATAGTAAGATGTGATTTTCTATGGTAGAGTAGGTCAGGGCATGACAGGGGGTGTTTTGTGTTTTTCTATGTTTTCTATTTCTATGTTTAAGTTCTAGTTTTTCTACTTCAATGTTGTTTTTTTGGGGGTTGATCTCCAATTGGAGGCAGCTGGTCCTCGATGCCTCTGATGGGAGATCATATTTCAGTAGGGGTTTTTTCCACCTCTGTGGGCAGTTATTTCTGTTTAGTCTTTGTACCTGACAGAACTGTATTTCTGATCATTTGCTTTTGTTATTTTGTCTTTAGTATTTTTGAGTTAATAAATATCATAATGAGCACTCAACACGCTGCGTTTTGGTCCCCTCTATACGACGCACGTTACAGTGTGCTAGGAATATGAGACCAAATACTAAACTTTTGACTACTTTAATACACATAGCTGAATTTGTCCCTATATTGTTGGTCCCTTAAAATGAAGGGACTATGTACAAAAAGTGCTGTAAATTCTAAACGGTTCACCCAAAATGGATGACAATATATTCAAATTAAAGCTGACAGTCTGTACTTTAACTGCATCGTTATTGTATCATTTAAAATCCAAAGAGCTGGAGTTCAGAGACAAAACAACAAAGTTGTCACTGTCCTAAAGCTTTTGGAGCTCACTGTATGTTTTATTGCCACAGTGAAAAGTCTTGTTTTACAGCTTCACCTTACGGTGAGCTAGTTTCAGCATTGCAAGAGGGCTTCTCGACACACACACACACACACACACACACACACACACACACACACACACACACACACACACACACACACACACACACACACACACACACACACACACACACACACACACACACACACACACACACACACACACCTCTCTTGGCTCGTCTGTGGGTGTCTCCGAAATGGCGCCGTATTCTGTACATAGAGCCTTATGGGCCTTGGTCAAAAGTAGAGCACTGTGTAGGGAATAGAATGTCGTTTGGGACGGGCCTTGTGTCAGAGCAGCTTTATGCCTGGCCCTGGTGTTGAATGTAGCACGGCTCCAACAGAGTCTGTGAGCGTGCCACTGCGAAGAGGTGTGGAGAAGAAGGACGTGACTGAGAACATTACTGGGATGATAGTTTTTTTACACACACACACACACACACACACACACACACACACATAAACACACCACAACCACCACCGCAGATAATGACAAAGTGTGAAATACCACTTTTTTACAAACACACACACGCACACACACATAAACACACACACACACTCACCTGGCTGTTTGGGGTAATTAGTTTAATGTTGCACAGTTGTCTCTCTTACAATCAGCTCTATTTTCTGAAGGAGTGGCAACTCCAGCACAACCTCAGCTAATGAATATGTTTAATGAGCAAGAAACAACAAACGGCGTGGAAATATCCCACATTAGGCGACAAATCGCTGACTTGTGAAAAACAACAGCATGGGAGCCAACCAGTGAGGCGTCTCTGTGGATTGGGTTCAGCCTAACCTAGTGTGCGTCCCACATGGCACCCTATTCATATAGTGCACTACTTTTGACCAGAGGCCTATGGGCCCTGGTCAAAAGTAATGTACCATAAAGGGAAGAGGGTGCCATGCAGCCCTAGTTTTGCAGAGCTGCCTGGCCATTTGTAGCTGGTTTGTGTTTTCACTGTCAGCCTTTGTCCTGTTCCAGAATCTCTCACAGAAATGTGACTGGTGTTGTTGTGTCTACCACACCCATCCCTACCTTCCACATCTCACACATCTCTCTCTCTCTCTCTTTTTTCTCTCTCTCTCTCTCTCTCTCTCTCTCTCTCTCTCTCTCTCTCTTTTTTTCTCTCTCTCTCTCTCTCTCTCTCTGTCTCTCTCTTTTCTCTCTCTCTCTCTCTCTCTCTCTCCTCTCTCTCTCTCTCTCTCTCTGTCTCTCTCTTTTTCTCTCTCTCTCTCTCTCTCTCTCTCTCTCTCTCTCTCTCTCTCTCTCCCCTTTTTCTCTCTCTCTCTCTCTCTCCCCTTTTTCTCTCTCTCTCTCCTCTCTCTCTCTCTCTCTCATGCTGGTACTATGTCATACTGCAAGAGACATGATCCAGCATAGTCAGAGAACAACCCCCCGTCACTTCTTCTAGCTACCTCAATTCCCCAATCCCATCTCTTCATTATGACACAGTGGATCTCTGCACCTAGCCCCGAGCACAGCACGAGAAATAAAACGATCAGCGTGATACAAACAGTT
This sequence comes from Salmo trutta, assembly GCF_901001165.1. Taxonomy (NCBI): domain Eukaryota; kingdom Metazoa; phylum Chordata; class Actinopteri; order Salmoniformes; family Salmonidae; genus Salmo; species Salmo trutta. The sequence continues at coordinate 19,789,286 of NC_042960.1, read as the reverse complement.
GAAGTTAAATCCACAAAAAGCTCTGTTCACATCTTCAACCACTCCATCTCCTGCCAAGATGAATGAAGTCTTGGTTGCAGAGCTCCTGAAACAATGAGTCCTCTCTAGCCTACAGAGAAAGAGAGAGAGAGAGAGAGAGAGAGAGAGAGAGAGAGAGAGAGAGAGAAGAGAGAAAAAGAGAGAAAAAGAGAGAAAAAGAGAGAAAAGAGAGAGAAGAGAGAGAGAGAGAGAGAGAGAGAGAGAGAGAGAAGCGGCTTGAATCCAAAGCAATTTTCCAGTGCTACTCCTTGTGAAGGACAACATCTCGTTTGCAGATGGCCTTGCCTCCAGTGAGGGTAAAGATAGAGATGATTGTGTTCAGCAGGTGGTCTCACAGACGTAGCCAATGGCGTCGACGGCCATGTGCCAACTGGGTCTGATGAGAGGTGTGTCCGAAATGGCGCCCTCGCCAGCCACTGCCAACAACCAAAGCAAATTAACATTGGAATTAGTCCGAGTCAATGACGTGCTGTCACTAAATTCCACCCCCGGCCACGACGTTTCCATCCAATGTCACCTTCCCCACATTGAAATGTGATGCAGTCAGGGATAAAACAGTCTTGAGTAGGCAGGACATCGTAAGGATATGATAAGCTGAACAAGCAGAAGTCTTGGAGAAATCAGAGAGAGAGAGGAACCTCACAGTACTTATGTGGTTGTTGATGATGCTATTTGGGGCTTTATTTTTGATTTGTTAATCATGCATGACTCATAGTGCCTTTAATAAACGCACCTCTGCAGAGACAGACAGGGACCTGAAATAGGCCTGGGTTGCTCTAACACAGCAGTCCTTTTCTTACCAGGGATGTTCTGACGGTTGTAGGGGAAGAGGACCACGCATCACCACCACCATCGATCCAACAGCCTCCTACACGGTGGCATCATCACCGTTAGGGATGATCACGGTTATTCGATTATTTGAATATTTGAACGGACCTTAGTAATCGATTTACTTCACTTTGGAGAAGAAGAAGAAAGAAGAAAAAAAAATAAATCGGCCTATTTGAATGAAAAAGGCTTTGTTTAAAATGAAATGATCTATGTGACATTGCTACATTTTTATAAAACAACAGTTTTGTGACAGTTATCATCTCATACTGGAAACGTATTGACAACAACTGAGTGTTGGAGTGGTAATGACGTGGAGCGCGTATTGACTACTGAGATCCACGGACACAAACAAGCGGAGGCAGCCCTAGGTGTTAATCCACTGACGCCTCATCAGCCGCACTGGACCTGCATCAAACCCCAGCGCCTGACAAATCAATGCCATCGTCACCTCTCCAACAACCAACACTTGGCTTCAGTACCAAGTGGCTCTGGCACTGGCCTAACAGCGCTCCTTAGCAAACTGTCATGGCAAATGGCCTAGTCAACAGGACCCCTCAACGAGCAGCTAGGCAAATTCTCTGGCCAGGGGCCGTGTGTATGAACTGATCCTAGATCTGCACTCCGACTCTGAGACACTTTATTGATACGGGGCCCAGGTCTTTATGGCGAACGAGACTTGATCTCAACGGGACTAACAAAATACAAACTATAGGCCCTGGTCAAAAGTAGGACATTATATAGGGAATAGTGTGCCATTTTGGATGCAGACCTTTTGATGATGGCTAAGACCATCCACAGAGCTATAGTAAGCCACCACCCACCCACACAACAGGTCTGTGTCAGTCAATAGACTCTCCACTGCATTCACCCAGAGGACTCTCCACTGCATTCACCCAGAGGACTCTCCACTGCATTCACCCAGAGGACTCTCCACTGCATTCACCCAGAGGACTCCACTGCATTCACCCAGAGGACTCTCCACTGCATTCACCCAGAGGACTCTCCACTGCATTCACCCAGAGGACTCTCCACTGCATTCACCCAGAGGACTCTCCACTGCAGGACATACAAGTAGCTCATTTCCATAATTACGTCTCCATTGCCTATACTGTATTTTCCCTCAGTGAGTGAATTAACCTGGCTTCCCCATGGTTGTTTAGCAGACAATTTTATTAAAAGTGATTTACTGTACAGAGGTGTCAACATCTCGACAGTAACTTGTATTTTTTAGTAAGCTATATGTGGTTCATCCGGGAAACAAACCCACAACCACGGGGTTTGTTAAGCAAGGGTACAACTTTAGATAACAAACCTTTCTGACATGTAGGATAGGGAATCATGTCAGTAGTAGTGGAGGGAATCATGTCATTAGTAGTGGAGGGAATCATGTCAGTAGTAGTGGAGGGAATCATGTCAGTAGTAGTGGAGGGAATCATGTCAGTAGTAGTGGAGGGAATCATGTCAGTAGTAGTGGAGGGAATCATGTCAGTAGTAGTGGAGGGAATCATGTCAGTAGTAGTGGAGGGAATCATGTGAGTAGTAATGGAGGGAATCATGTCAGTAGTAGTGGAGGGAATCATGTCAGTAGTAGTGGAGGGAATCATGTGAGTAGTAATGGAGGGAATCATGTCAGTAGTAGTGGAGGGAATCATGTCAGTAGTAATGGAGGGAATCATGGTAGTAGTAGTGGAGGGAATCATGTCATTAGTAGTGGAGGGAATCATGTCAGTAGTAGTGGAGGGAATCATGTCAGTAGTAGTGGAGGGAATCATGTGAGTAGTAATGGAGGGAATCATGTCAGTAGTAGTGGAGGGAATCATGTCAGTAGTAGTGGAGGGAATCATGTGAGTAGTAATGGAGGGAATCATGTCATTAGTAGTGGAGGGAATCAAGTCATTAGTAGTGGAGGGAATCATGTCATTAGTAGTGGAGGGAATCAAGTCATTAGTAGTGGAGGGAATCAAGTCATTAGTAGTGGAGGGAATCAAGTCATTAGTAGTGGAGGGAATCATGTTAGTAGTAGTGGAGGGAATCAAGTCATTAGTAGTGGAGGGAATCAAGTCATTAGTAGTGGAGGGAATCAAGTCATTAGTAGTGGAGGGAATCATGTCAGTAGTAGTGGAGGGAATCATGTCAGGAGTAGTGGAGGGAATCATGTCAGTAGTAGTGGAGGGAATCATGGCAGTAGTAGTGGAGGGAATCATGTCAGTAGTAGTGGAGGGAATCATGTCAGTAGTAGTGGAGGGAATCATGTCAGTAGTAGTGGAGGGAATCATGTCAGTAGTAGTGGAGGGAATCATGTCATTAGTAGTGGAGGGAATCATGGCAGTAGCAGTGGATGGAATCATGGCAGTAGTAGTGGAGGGAATCATATCAGTTGTAGTGGAGGGAATCATGTCAGTAGTAGTGGAGGAAGTCATGGCAGTAGTAGCAAGACAGAGTAAGCTGAACCTCGGCAAGACGGAGCTGCTCCTCCTCCCAGGGAAGGACTGCCCGTTCCATGATCTCGCCATCACGGTTGACAACTCCCTTGTGTCCTCCTCCCAGAGTGCTAAGAACCTTGGCGTGACCCTGGACAACACCCTGTCGTTCTCCACTAACATCAAGGCGGTGACCCGATCCTGTAGGTTCATGCTCTACAACATTCGCAGAGTACGACCCTGCCTCACACAGGAAGCGGCGCAGGTCCTAGTCCAGGCACTTGTCATCTCCCGTCTGGATTACTGCAACTCGCTGTTGGCTGGGCTCCCTGCCTGTGCCATTAAACCCCTACAACTCATCCAGAACGCCGCAGCCCGTCTGGTGTTCAACCTTCCCAAGTTCTCTCACGTCACCCCGCTCCTCCGCTCTCTCCACTGGCTTCCAGTTGAAGCTCGCATCCGCTACAAGTCCATGGTGTTTGCCTACGGAGCTGTGAGGGGAACGGCACCTCCGTACCTTCAGGCTCTGATCAGGCCCTACACCCAAACAAGGGCACTGCGTTCATCCACCTCTGGCCTGCTCGCCTCCCTACCTCTGAGGAAGCACAGCTCCCGCTCAGCCCAGTCAAAACTGTTCGCTGCTCTGGCACCCCAATGGTGGAACAAGCTCCCTCACGACGCCAGGACAGCGGAGTCAATCACCACCTTCCGGAGACACCTGAAACCCCACCTCTTTAAGGAATACCTGGGATAGGATAAAGTAATCCTTCTACCCCCCCCCCCCCCCAAAAGATTTAGATGCACTATTGTAAAGTGGTTGTTCCACTGGATATCTTAAGGTGAATGCACCAATTTGTAAGTCGCTCTGGATAAGAGCGTCTGCTAAATGACTTAAATGTAAATGTAAATGTAGCGGAGGGAATCATGTCAGTAGTAGTGGAGGGAATCATGGCAGTAGCAGTGGAGGGAATCATGGCAGTAGTAATGGAGGGAATCATGTCAGTAGCAGTGGAGGAAATCATGGCAGTAGTAATCGATTGAATCATGGCAGTAGTAGTGGAGTTAATCTCAATAGCAGCAGGAAATGGCTATAACATCTGACATTTGTTCCATGTTTGCTTACTGAATGTGGCCCTGGTGTTGCCAGTGCCACGGTCAAACCCACTGATCTTTTGGGACCATGCAGTTACAGTGGCAGAACCATAGAAATATTATGTCAACAAATATACACTTTGTATATGTGGTCCATGCAGGAATCAAGCCCACAACCCTGGTGTTGTCAGCAACATGGTTTAACCCACTAAACCATTGGGATCATGCAGTTCCACAAGGGTCTGGACTAAACAGACACTTATTGGGAGTCATCATGGCAGTACATGCTGTTCTGTTCTGTCAGGGCCATGTTGATATACAGGGATTAACTTCACTAGAGTACTACTACTACTACTACTACTCTGTTTCCTGCTGCTGTTGAGATTAACTCCACTACTACTCTGTTTGCTGCTGGTGAGATTAACTCCACTACTACTCTGTTTGCTGCTGGTGAGATTAACTCCACTACTACTCTGTTTCCTGCTGCTGTTGAGATTAACTCCACTACTACTCTGTTTGCTGCTGGTGAGATTAACTCCACTACTACTCTGTTTGCTGCTGCTGGTGAGATTAACTCCACTACTACTCTGTTTCCTGCTGCTGTTGAGATTAACTCCACTACTACTCTGTTTCCTGCTGCTGGTGAGATTAACTCCACTACTACTCTGTTTCCTGCTGCTGTTGAGATTAACTCCACTACTACTCTGTTTCCTGCTGCTGGTGAGATTAACTCCACTACTACTCTGTTTCCTGCTGCTGGTGAGATTAACTCCACTACTACTCTGTTTCCTGCTGCTGTTGAGATTAACTCCACTACTACTCTGTTTCCTGCTGCTGGTGAGATTAACTCCACTACTACTCTGTTTCCTGCTGCTGTTGAGATGAACTCCACTACTACTCTGTTTCCTGCTGCTGTTGAGATTAACTCCACTACTACTCTGTTTCCTGCTGCTGGTGAGATTAACTCCACTACTACTCTGTTTCCTGCTGCTGGTGAGATTAACTCCACTACTACTCTGTTTCCTGCTGCTGGTGAGATTAACTCCACTACTACTCTGTTTCCTGCTGCTGTTGAGATTAACTCCACTACTACTCTTTTTCCTGCTGCTGTTGAGATTAACTCCACTACTACTCTGTTTCCTGCTGCTGGTGAGATTAACTCCACTACTACTCTGTTGCTGCTGCCCTCAATTGATGTTAATACCATGATACCATGCTGTTGATACTGTGATAAGCACACAGGGACGTAGTAGAAACAAGGTCAAACTCATTTATCTGTTGGTTTTTGATTTCTCTCCCTCCTGTGCATTTGGTTCGATCAGAAAACAAATAAACACTTGGCTTTTGGAAAAAACAAGTGTGAATGAATCATCAAGTACAAATTAATTTAGCCTAGTCAGTTAGTGTATGAATTAGGAAGCTAGCCTACCAATCGTTGTGTTCCAGTTTTTCGCAAAGGAGTCCTCTCCTGTAGAGCTCAACCGATTAATCGGAATGGCCGATTAATTGGGGCGGATTTCAAGTTTTCATAACAATCGGTAATCGGCATTTTTGGCCGCCGATTTTGGCCGATTATATTGCGATCCACGAGGAGACTACGTGGCAGGCTGATCACCTGTTACGCAAGTGCAGGCAGCAATGAGCCATGGTCAGTTGATAGCTAGCATTAAACTTATCTTATAAAAAACAATACATCTTAACATAATCACTAGTTAACTACACATGGTTGATGATATTGCTAGTTGAACTAGCTTGTCCTGCGTTGAATATAATCAATGCGGTGTCTGAAACTGTGTCACTTCTCTTGCGTTCTGGGCAAGCAGAGTCAGGGTATATGCAGCAGTTTGGGTCGCCTGGCTCGATGCGAACTGTGTGAAGACCATTTCTTCCTAACAAAGACCGTTATTCATTTGCCAGAATTTTACATAATTATGACATAACATTTAAGGTTGTGTAATGTAACAGCAATATTTAGACTTAGGGTTGCCACCCGTTAGATAAAATATGGAACGGTTCCGTATTTCATTGAAAGAATAAACATTTTGTTTTTGAAATGATAGTTTCCGGATTTGTTTATTATATTATAATTAAATCTATGATTTGATATTTTATAGAGCAGTCTGACTGAGCGGTGGTAGGCAGCAGCTGGATCGTAAGCATTCATTCAAACCGCACTTTCCTCCGTTTGCCAACAGCTTTTCGCAATGCTTGAAGCACAGCGCTGTTTATGACTTCAAGCCTATCAACTCCCGAGATTCAGTTCAGTTCAGAATGGGTAGCTAGGCTGTGAGCGGCGTGTATATGAATGGTTCAGTTCAGAATGGGTAGCTAGGCTGTGAGCGGCGTGTATATGAATGGTTCAGTTCAGAATGGGTAGCTAGGCTGTAAGCGGCGTGTACAGGCTTCATTCCACAAACATCTGGGTCCTGAGTGATAAGTGCTGGGCTTGGCATCCCACAGAGCATTGAGTTGCTTAGGGAGACAGCTTCAATACAGTTAGATGACAGGAAGTAATTTCCCCCTCTCTCTAGCCAACGCTGGGCTAATGTTAACACCTGCCTGCCGTCGCCACAGAAACCTCATTGCGGCCTCATATAGTGGGGTTTATTGGCACTCCCATGAACGGGCTTCTGATAGCTCTTAACTTCCCAGGGCCAGATATGCTTTCACATTGTGCCAAACCAAAGCCTACACTTTTGATTAGCATGCTACGACACTCTTCTGACGCAAATAAACCCGGGTTCTAACTCCCAGCGTCAGTCACGCCGTCTGCTGTTCACTAGAGCTATGATATAGGCCCACTAATGTCATAGTGACACAGCCATAACAGGTTCAGCTCACACTTCCAGTGAGTTTACACTTTCAGCACGTTAGAAGTAGGCTACATGAATAAAAAGCAGCTAATAAGTTATGGTGACTTACAGTGATGCTGTTCAATAATTCAAAATGTGTATACTCAGAGTTTGGTAAATATACAAGAGTATTTGCAGAGAGGGCTGAGGCAAATGTCAGATATCGAGGAAACTTTTGAAATATTGAAGTTGTGCTTACATGGATTAAATGTGCATTAAGGATTCTGTAACATTCAGAGAAAAAGCAGCCTAAAAATGTCCCTATCCCTTCTCATTACAGGAGCTAATATGCCACCTCTGCAGTGGCCCAGATTCACAGGAGCAGGAATGTGTGCGTCGCACGGCCAGAGAAGGCTGATCAAAGTAGGATCGGAACATGTGTGAAGCCTCAGGGCAGCCTTGCAGGTTCCCCGGCATACGCACGCATGTATGTATACATACATAACCACACACACAAACATACACACACTCGCACACACATACACAGATGTGCCCTTTCTCTTTCTCTCCCTTTAAAGCGCACACTCTCTCTCTCTCTCTCTCTCTCTCTCTTTCTCTCATACACATGTATACACATAAACTCGCACATACCTTGCGAGTTCAAAGTAAAAGCAATGCAGAGGCTTTGAGACTGCTGATTTGAGAGCGAGGTGCAAAACAACAACCTCAAGCTCGTAGCCCACATGAGAGCCCTAGACGAAGAGAGGGAGAGGGAGAAACCAGCAGGTATGAAACTAATAGCTCTCGAGATCATAATGAAATTGGTTTGCTCTGATGACATCCGCCGATGCAATTTCAGCGAAACACGCGCCTCGAATTAGTCGAAATTACAGCATGTCAATTTCCTGCCTGTGTCCTGCTGCATGAGTCAATGACTAGCCTATTAGATGATAACGTCTTTCGCAGGCGTTTCTCTCAACTCAACCCCACCCACTCACCTCCTCAGCTAGCTGCTATGAAGAGACTTCAAACTTCAAAGACCAAAGTGACAGGCTTAATCAAAGTTGTGCCACCATACAGTGTGACACTTGTGTTAGCTACCATACAGTGTAGCCTGGAGCAGGATGCTCCCTCCATACACTGTTGCAGATCAGGCATATGACGAACATAAGCTGTTTTTGGGGTCCCTGGCAGCTAACCACTAGCTTGACATTCCTTATGAATCATTTCTGAAGTCAGCATCTATATAAAGCCTTAGAAAGGGTTTATGAAGGCTGAAATCAGCTATGTAGCCTTACAAAGGGTTTATGAAGCAGTCATTTTGCCTTTTACAAGTTGTACTTAAAGCAGGACCTCTTCATCTTTAACTTACGGCTGACTGTGCAGGCGCACAGTGAGAGGTGTAGCGTCCGTCCCAAATGATCTACACAGTGCCCTATTGTTGACCAGAGGTAGTGCCCTAAAAAGGGAATTAGGGGGCCATTTTAGGACACACACATGGAGTAATGTATAAATCTGCCAGGCCTCTCCGTTTGAAGAACTATTAAAGAGAAATCCCTCCTTTTATTGCTTTCCTGTAACAGATATTATGCCATAAAGATTTCCCTTTTACAGCGTCACTCATTACAGAATAAAAGGACCAAGGCACGACGACGGGAGATTCAAATTGCTTTCCGTACTCGTAATTACTTTTTTCCCCCAACAAATTGATCAAGTTTGAACCAATAACAAAAACAGATGTCTGGTGACAAGCAATTCTATCCGGGCAACGCAAAATTGTCTCTAGACTGGATTACTTAGTAATTCAAAATAGGCTGCTTTCCAAATGGCTCCCTATTCCCTACATACAGTAGTGCACTACTTTTGACCAGGGCATTATATAGAGAATAGGGTGCCATAGGAGACGCACCATAAACTTCACTGAAAATATGATGTTGAGCCCAGATAGGAGAATTGGATGGTGGAGATGCTTGAGGAGTTTTATAGCTTGTTGTTTCATTTCAAAGACAAGCTCATATACACAGACCCACACTGAAGTCCCTCTGAACATTCAATACATGTTTTAAATCAGTACTAGAAATACACTGGTCACATCTCAGGCTTTTGTCTTCTCCATAGAGGACGCACACCCTAATTGACTCATATGTGACTATGTGAGAGTCAACTAAGTCTAATTGACTCTTATGTGACTATGTGAGAGTCAACTAAGTCTAATTGACTCTTATGTGACTATGTGAGATTCAACTAAGTCAAATTCACTCTTATGTGACTATGTGAGAGTCAACTAAGTCTAATTCACTCTTATGTGACTATGTGAGAGTCAACTAAGTCTAATTCACTCTTATGTGACTATGTGAGAGTCAACTAAGTCTAATTGACTCTTATGTGACTATGTGAGAGTCAACTAAGTCTAATTCACTCTTATGTGACTATGTGAGAGTCAACTAAGTCTAATTCACTCGTATGTGACTATGTGAGAGTCAACTAAGTCTAATTCACTCGTATGTGACTATGTGAGAGTCAACTAAGTCTAATTCACTCTTATGTGACTATGTGAGAGTCAACTAAGTCAAATTCACTCTTATGTGACTATGTGAGAGTCAACTAAGTCTAATTGACTCTTATGTGACTACGTGAGTGTCAACTCAGTTTTGTCTCCTGCAGTGCACTGACTACTTTCCAGGACACACTAATACATGTTCTCACCTATTGTAATTATTCACTTTGAAACACAACAAAGGCAGCACCAGACCCTCAGAGCCCTCTCAGTCTCTTTGAAGTAAACACAACAAGGCAAAACTAGCACACACACCGAGCACACTCAAACTGAAACCATCCCCCTTCTAACAATATGGGGGTAATTCTCCCAGAGCTTGAAACCAGCCAGCCATCTGCCCCTTTGAAAAGACGTTGTTGGATTTCTCACACGAGGGGAAATCAGTAAAGCGCACCTGCTGTCTCTCCTTGCATGGCCCCTTCGTCTCAGCGGCGGAGGCAGACGCAGATGATTCATGATGAATATTTTGAAGACAGGAAGGGAGCATAAAAAGGCTCCATTAGAGCGGTACTGACATCCTCTTGGCTGGGCTCGCAGGAATGAAAAGGGCAATCTGGGATAGTCCCGATATTGAGCTTCCCAAATGCTAAAAAAAAAGAAAAAGGTTATAAATGTATTTGAGATACTGTTTATACTTAGATTTCCCTGTCTTCTGGAAAGCCTACATAAAAATCAGGCCAAATGAGCACGGCCGTTACTTATCCAAGTTAATGGAGAACATTTAGTGGTTAAACCGTATTAACAAGACGAGAGAAAAATGGAATTACTGTTGGGTTTTTAAATTCTAAACCAAGAGCATGAAATTACATATGGCAAGCTGTGTTCTAAGGATTGGATTTTGGACAAGATTTCGGATTTCTGTGTTTTTGGAATAGAATGATATGGTCTGACAAGCAAATGTGCTGTCATTCAGTCAGGGTGTGACAAATGTTATGTCACTTCAACAGCACCACAGCCAAATTGTTGGTATAATTGTGTCATAATAAGCTATATAGACAAAATAAAAGCTATGTTTTTACAGATAAGAATCCATTAAATTGCTGTTCCCACTATGTCCAGTAGCCTTTGCCTTTTTGGTGTGTGTGTTTAAGAGTCCTTCATTTGGTCGGGTACCACGGGTACTCAATCAGCTGGCGGGTGGTATGAAAACTTTCCTTCAACCCGTGGGTCGGTTCCCAATTCAGGACAATTATAATGCGGGTTGGAAATGTTTAAAATCAAGAGAATTCCAAAATGAATGAACGATAACTTATTCAGCATGCAGCAGTAGGCAGCCCACTCACTGTTGCATTGTGTGCCTAGCAACCGGAGTAAACAAACACGCAGTGCCCATGCTTCAAACCCATAGTCCCTAAACGACGTGAGGTTCACTGCAGTCACGTGGGTCGTACTGGGGTACGGATGTAAAAATCCCCAAAAATTGCCGCCCATTCAATTTGCCTTGTTAAATCTTGTTCATTCTCTTAATTAAATACTATGACTGAATGTCTGATACAACATACTTTGGTGATATCGTTATCAACCTACTGCATATCCCTTAAAAATATACATTTTTGTGTGCAGGGTGTGCTAATAGCATGATAACACTTAAGACAAACTGGTAGAGTAGCTAGCATGGCAAGCCATCGCTGGCATTCACTGGTTGAAGTAACTTTTGAGTGTAATGGAGTTGACTGGTGACTATGACATGAATATACAGTATACAGTTGAAGTCGGAAGTTTCCATACACTCAGGATGGAGTCATTAAAACTTGTTTTTCAACCACTCCACAAATTTCTTGTTAACAAACTATAGTTTTGGCAAGTCAACATCTCAAGGACATCTACTTTCTGCATGACAAGTAATTTTTCCAACAATTGTTTTACAGACAGATTATTTCACTTATAATTCACTGTATCACGATTCCAGTGGATCAGAAGTTTACATACATTAAGTTGACTGTGCCTTTAAACAGCTTGGAAAATTCCAGAAAATGTTGTCATGGCTTTAGAAGCTTCTGACATAATTTTTGACACCATTTGAGTCAATTGGAGGTGTACCTGTGGATGTTTTTCAAGGCCTACCTTCAAACTCAGTGCCTCTTTGCTTGACATCATGGGAAAATCAAAAGAAATCAGCCAAGACCTCAGAAAAGGTTAATCCTAGGGAGCAATTTCCAAATGCCTGAAGGTACCACGTTCATCTGTACAAACAACAGTACGCAAGTATAAACACCATGGGACCACGCAGCCGTCATACCGCTCAGGAAGGAGACGCGTTCTGTCTCTTAGAGATGAACATACTTTGGTGCGAAAAGTGCAAATCAATTCCAGAACAACAGCAAAGGACCTTGTGAAGCTGCTGGAGGAAACAGGTACAAAAGTATCTATATCCAGACTAAAACGAGTCCTATATCGACATAACCTGAAAGGCCGCTCAGCAAGAAGAAGCCACTGCTCCGAAACTGCCATAAAAAAAGCCAGACTACGGTTTGCAACTGCACATGGGGACAAAAATTGTACTTTTTGGAAAAATGTCTGAGGAAACAAAAATAGAACTGTTTAGCCATTATGGCCATCGTTATGTTTGGAGGAAAAAGGGGGAGGCTTGCATGCCGAAGAACACCATCCCAACCATGAAGCACGGGGGTGGCAGCATCATGTTGTGGGGGTGCTTTGCTGCAGGTGGGACTGGTGCACTTCACAAAACAGATGGCATCATGAAGGTGGAAAATTATGTTGATATATTGAAGCAACATCTCAAGACATCAGTCAGGAAGTTAAAGCTTGGTCGCAAATGGGTCTTCCAAATCGACAATGACCCCAAGCATACTTCCAAAGTTGTGGCAAAATGGCTTAAGGACAACAAAGTCAAGGTATTGGAAAAATCCATCACAAAGCCTTGACCTCAATACCATAGAAAATTTGTGGGCAGAACTGAAAAAGTATGTGCGAGCAAGGAGGCCTAAAACCTGACTTAGTTACACCAGCTCTGTCAGGAGGAATGGGCCAAAATTCATCCAACTTATTGTGGGAAGCTTGTGGAAGGCTACCTGAAACGTTTGACCCAAGTTAAACAATTTAAAGGCAAGGCTACCAAATACTAATTGAGTGTATGTAAACTTCTGACCCACTGGGAATGTGATGAAAGAAATAAAAGCTGAAATAAATAATTCTCTCTACTATTATTCTGACATTTCACATTCTTAAAATAAAGTGGTGATCCTAACTGACCGAAGACAGGGAATCTTTACTAGGATTAAATTGTGAAAAACTAAGTTTAAATATATTTGGCTAAGGTGTATGTAAACCTACGACTTCAACTGCATATAACATTCGCAAATTTTGGACGGGAGCTATAATACAGTTATTGTTGTTTGAAATCAGGCTTGGCTGCACTGCTTTAAATTGGGGAAAGACTGCTTCTGTACCCCGGTCGTCCCCACTTGCGTGAATTTAGTTAAATACATTGATGTTATTGGCGGGTACCGGGTCGGCTCTTGGAACAATTCTACGTGGGTCGGGTTGGGAAAAATCTGCCCTGATGTCAGGTGTCGGGTGGGTCTCGGAATTGATATGGCCGCCACGGGGCGGGTGTGGCTTCAAAAAAGTGTGTGTGTGTGTTTGCTGAGTCAGAAGAACACCACTGACTCATCCAACAAAGGTGTCCTAACAGTGACAAAATGTCAGACAAATCTCCATTCCGTCTCTTCTAAACTGCAGGGTTAGCGTGTCTGCTATGGGAAGCCCCATAGGCTCTAGGTCATGATGCTATAGCTAGTGAACCCACCATATCCCCGCCCGGTCTCTCTCTCTCTCACAGACAGACAGACAGACAGACAGACAGACAGACAGACAGACAGACAGACAGACAGACAGACAGACAGACAGACAGACAGACAGACAGACAGACAGACAGACAGACAGACAGACAGACAGACAGACAGAGTTTGTCTTTGCTTGGTGATTCCCCTTAGGCTTCATTCTAGCTGGAGAGATAATAAGTGAGAACTCTAGGAGACCGAAAAAATCCTATAGCATGTCGTCTCGCCCAGGAGACACCCACAGTCTCTCTCTTCTCTTTCTATGCTCTCTGTCCTCTCTCTTATACCGTTTCTCTTTATTAGGCTAACCCTTAATGCTGAGACTATGTCATACTGCAAGACACATGATCCAGCACAGTCACCTACAGTGGGGAGAACAAGTATTTGATACACTGCCGATTGTGCATGCAATAAAATGCAAATGAATTACTTAAAAATCATACAATGTGATTTTCTGGATTTTTGTTTTAGATTCCGTCTCTCACAGTTGAAGTGTACCTATGATAAAAAATTACAGACCTCTACATGCTTTGTAAGTAGGAAAACCTGCAAAATCGGCAGTGTATCAAATACTTGTTCTCCCCACTGTATACAGAGAAAACAGGACATGAGTGAGTGATTGATTGACAGACACGGTACAGCTCTAAAGTGAGCATATGCCGGCCTTGGTGTGTCTGTGCAGTCAGTAGTGAATAAGGGATTTATCAACACAAAAAGATTGCATAGTCAGGGTTGAAAAAGAGAGAAAAAAAAGATATCCTGTCTTAAACAATAGAGAAGTTAATGCACAAAGACACTAGGGCCCGCTCACTGCGGGGGACGAGCTGAGAGCTGAGCCGGTACTGGGGGGCCACACTGGACCCTGATCTATAGCGCGTCTGTGTGTGTCTGCCACAGTGAGATTCTGCAATTGTGTGTGGGTGTGTGGCAGTCATTGCGTCTGTGTGTGTCTAGAGACCGTGACGCTGCAGCAGGCAGGATGGACAATGGGAGGGGGTGTGGGGCGGGTAGGCAACACTGCCTCTGAGCCCTACAGGGAGATTTGCCTCAGATGGAATCAAAAGAACAACAAGGCGTTCCAGGTACGGGGCGGATAACGGGAACAGCAGATAGATAGAGAGAGAGAGAGAGAGAGAGAGAGAGAGAGAGAGAGAGAGAGAGAGAGAGAGAGACAGAGGTAGAGAGGGAGGGAGGGAGGGATGCCAATATAGCACATTGAATTGAAATGAGATAGAGCGAGAGAGAGAGAGAGAAAGAGTGGAGATGCTCAGATAAGTGACTGAGCCTCACAGGGATTAGCATAGCGAGAGAGTGTGTCCCCCCCAAACGACACCTCATTTCCTACATAGCTCTGTGGGCCCTGGTGAAAAGTAGCCAGCGCATTATGAAAGGAATGAGATTCAGACTTATGCTGAACGATTGTACTGTGAATGCTGTTTGTGAGACATCAGAAAGAAAAAGTGACCATGACCCAGCTCTACTTAGACTTCTGTAAATCATAGAAAGACCTTGGTTACTCTCTAGGCCTTGATCTAGCCAATGAGTCTGCTTTTAAAGGTCAGAATATCTATTTGTATTCCCGTAGTGGGTGAATGACAGACAGGCACTGGAGAGAGAAAGAGAGAGAGCGAGAGCGAGAGCGAGTGAGATGGATGTGTCAGTTCAAATCTGGTATTCCATGGATACATGGAAGGGAAGACTTGTATTAAGAAAGAGTCAGTACTGTAGAAGTTTAAACTAATTAGCCCCTGGTGGACCTTCAGATCATAGAGATGCAACATAATCGTGTTCTATTTCATTCTGAGCTTCAACTTCTCCCAATCATCACACAGGTCAGTACTGGGCCACTCTGTTCCTAAGAAGGATTGGTAGTGACCGTGGGATATATCCCAAATGGCACCCTATTCACTATAGTGCACTGGTCAAACGTAGTGCACTGTGTAGGGAATAGGGGGCAAGTTAGATGGAGGCATCACCACGGCAGGTGAAGTCAGGGGAGCAAAAATAACTGAATGATAATAACTTCTCTCTTTATCTTCCTCTCTCTACAACACCAAGTATGTTAACTGAGGGTGAAACCTCATCCTTTTATAGAACAGAACAGAATGATCATTGATGGCTTTAAATAGTTACATCACACAGTAAGTACAGTGCTAGAAGTCCTGTTTAAAAGTCCATTCACTTGATTTGAAAGTCTGTGGCCGTATCAAACATCTCAGAATTGGATTGCTGATTCAGGATACATTTTGCCTTTTAGATCACAATGGATAAGGTTACATGGACACTTAACTTTTTTTTGTAAATAGCATGGTTTGTTGCGTTGTTCGTAACTTGTTTTGTACATAATGTTGCTGCTACTGTCTCTTATGGCCGAAAAGAGCTTCTGGACATCAGAACTGCGATTGCTCACCTCAAACTGGATGAAGAGTTCTTCTTCAATGAGTCGGACGGGAGGGATATAATACAGACCCCCGACCAGGCCCAGATCCCCATTATTTGATGGGGAAGGAAACGCAGATTTCGCAGAAAGAGATCAGGGTGCCTTGTGAGGATCAGGCGACGAGTGGCTAATCTGCCCATGCCTTCCGTCCAGCTAGCAAACGTTCAATCGCTGGAAAATAAATGGGACGAACTGAAAGCACGTTTATCCTGCCAACGGGGCATTAAAAACTGTAATATCTTATGTTTCACCGAGTCGTGGCTCAACGACGACATTAAGAACATACAGCTGGCGGGTTATACACTCTCAACAGGACAGAACAGCAGCCTCTGGTAAGACACGGGGTGGGGGCCTATGCATTTATGTAAACAACAGCTGGTGCACGATATCTAAGGAAGTCTGAGGTTTTGCTCGCCTGAGGTAGAGTATCTCATGATAAGATCACACTATCTACCTAGAGAGTTTATCTGTATTTTTCGTAGCTGTCTACATACCACCACAGACCGATGCTAGCATTAAAACCAAACTCAATGAGCTGTATACCGCCATAAGCAAGCAGGAACCAGAGGCGGCGCTCCTAGTGGCCGAGGACTTTAATGCAGGGAAACTTAGATCAGTTTTACCTCATTTCTATTAGCATGTTAAATGTGCAACCAGAGGGAAAACAATTCTAGACCACCTTTACTCCACACACAGAGACATGTACAAAGCTCTCCCTCGCCCTCCATTTGGCAAATCTGACTATAATTCTATCCTCCTGATTCCTGCTAACAAGCTAAAATGAATGCACCAGTGACTCGGTCTATAAAAAAGTGGTCAGATGAAGCAGATGCTAATCTACAGGACTGTTTTGCTAGCAGAGACTGGAATATGTTCCGGGACTCTTCCGATGGCAGAGGAGTACACCACATCAGTCCAGTGACCGTGACCTTTATCAATAAGTGCATTGAGGACGTCGTCCCCACAGTGCCTGTACGTACTGTATCAGGCTCAAGGGTGTGGGGTTTCCATGTCACCAAGTTCAATAACAAAACATGCACCAGGAGCACAACTAGAATGCAAATGGACAGTTTATTAGGGATTTTTGTCATTGGGGAAGAAGGGGAAAATACAAATTACTTCACAGTCCACAAGCCATTCTCGTTGTCCATTCCGTTCTCCAGGGGTAATCCTAACACTTGGGTCCTCCGCCAATCCGGTTCAGTACACAAGGGGGGTAATCCGACAGTCCAGGTCACAACGGGTAATCTCACAGATATTGTTCCCTCTTCTCCCACTCTTCATAACACACATATTTCTCTCCTTTCTCTGCCGCTTCCTCTTTTATCCCCAAGCACTCCCTGGCTTTATGAACCACAGCCTCGCCTTGTTGGGGCAGGAAGTCCATATAAGGCTCGGGAGTAGAGCCAGCGGGCTGAAAGATATCTCCCCTCAATAACCACACCCCTCACCTCTCCCTGCCATCTGCCACAGTACATACCCCAACCAAAAGCAATGGATTAAAGGCAACATTCACACTGAGCTAAAGGGTAGAGCTGTCGCTTTCAAGGAGTGGGACTCTAACCCGGATGCTTATAAGAAATCCCACTATGCCCTCCGACAAACCATCAAACACCGGCTACGACGCTCGTCAGATGTGGCAGGGCCTGCAAACTATTGCAGACTACAAAAGGGAAACACAGCCGAGAGCTGCCCAGTAACACAAGCCTTCCAGACAAGCTAAATTACTTATATGCTCGCTTTGAGGCAAGTAACACTGAAACATACATGAGAGCATCAGCTGTTCCGGACGACTGTGTGATCACGCTCCACAGCCGATGTGAGTAAGACCTTTAAACAGGTCAACATTCACAAGGCCGCAGGACCAGACGGATTTCCAGGACGTGTACTCCGAGCATGCACTGACCAACTGGCAAGTGTCATTTTCAACCTCTCCCTGTCTGAGTCTGTAATACCAACATGTTTCAAGCAGACCACCATAGTGCCTGTGCCCAAGAAAACTAAGGTAACCTGCCTAAATGACTACCGACCCGTAGCACTCATGTCCGTAGCCATGAAATGCTTTGAAAGGCTGGTCATGGCTCACATCAACACCTTTATCCCAGAAACACTTGACCCACTCCAATTTGCATACCGCACCAACAGATCCACTGATGATGCAATCTCTATTGCACTCCACACTGCCCTTTCACAGCTGGACAAAAGGAACACCTATGTGAGAATGCTATTCATTGACTACAGGTCAGCGTTCAACACCATAGTGCCCACAAAGCTCATCACTAAGCTAAGGACACTGGGACTAAACACCTCCCTCTGCAACTGGATCCTGGAATTCCTGACGGGCCACCCCCCAGGTGGTAAGAGTAGGTAACAACACATAGACCACACTGATCCTCAACACGGGAGCCCCTCAGGGGTGCATGCTCAGGCCCCTCCTGTACTCCCTGTTCACTCATGACTGCACGGCCAGGCACAACTCCAACACAATAATTAAGTTTGCTGATGACACAACAGTGGTAGGCCTGATCACCGACAACGATGAGACAGCCTATAGGGAGGAGGTCAGAGACCTGACCATGTGGTGCAATGACAACAACCCCTCCCTCAACGTGATCAAGACAAAGGAGATGATTGTGGCCTACAGGAAAAGGAGGACCGAGCACTCCCCCATTTTCATCGACGGGGCTATAGTGGAGCAGGTTGAGTGCTTCAAGTTCCTTGGCGTCCACATCACCAACAAACTAACATGGTCCAAGAACACCAAGACAGTCGTGAAGAGGGCACGACAAAACCTATTCCTCCGTAGGAGACTGAAAAGATTTGGCATGGGTCCTCAGATCCTCAAAAGGTTTTACAGCTGCACCCCTGAGAGCATCCTGATGGGTTGCATCACTGACTGATATGGTAACTGCTCGGCCTCCGACCACAAGGCACTACGAAGGGTAGTGCGTACGCCCAGTACATCACCGGGGCCAAGCTTCCTGCCATCCAAGACCTCTATACCAGGCAGTATCAGAGGAAGGCCCTAAAAATTGTCAAAGACTCCAGCCAGCCTAGTTATAGACTGTTCTCTCTGCTACCGCATGGCAAGCAGTACCGGAGCACCAATTCTAGGTCCAAGAGGCTCCTAAATAGCTTCTACCCCAAGCCATAAGACTCCTAGACAGCTAATCAAATGGTTACCCAGACTATTTGCATTGCGCAGCCCCCCCCCCCCGTTGTATTCGGCGCATGTGACAAATAAAATTTGATTTAGATTTAGACAGGGGGGGGGATCTAGGCTCTTGGCCTACTGTAGCAACTAAACTGAGATGTGCAGCCTATCTTTAGTGTATTAAGTAGCTAGAAGAATAGAACAGAGTATAACTTTTTTGTCCATTGGTTAAAATGGAAATGTGTTTTCTGCCTGGAGAGCCCGGTCCTGTATATAAAAAAGTGACCTACGTAGCCTATTTCCGATGCATGGTAGACTACCAGGCCTTCTACGATAGTTAAAAGACATCAGACCTCAATAGGCTGGGAGATGAGACAAAGCTGGTGATTGAAAGTCCTTTTCCGTAATGCAGGGGAGCTGATACGCTATAAGCATACGACCCTGTCACATCTATGGCTCTGTGCTCCTACCGAGAGGTCATGCCATGCTAGATCACATTAGGAGTCAGACAAGTCACTAAGTTCCATACTAGCACCACTAAAATGCACGCCCGATGCTAGGTTCATACTGGATATCAGAACACAGCCAGTGGGTTTTGCCAAAAATATTGCCAATTTATTACCTACAACATACTCAGGGCAGCCAAACACCCTGTTGGTCTGACTGGGTATTCAAGTCATTGTCGGCATCTCAAATGACACCCTATGCCCTATATAGCGCACTACTACTAGTACCCTACTGCTGCTGGGCCCTAGTCAAAAGTAGTGCACTATAAAGGGAGTAGGGTGCCATTTGGGCCTCCACCATCATCTCAGAACAGATTCTGTAGATGGAAAGTGATAGAGAAGCTCTAGTAGTCACTTGAGGGAGGGGAGAAGGTGCCAAGGTGCAAAGTGCGCACTTGAAGTGGATTAAGTACCCTGAACATCAAAGTGGATAACTAAGTTGTGGTTGAGAACCAGCTATCATCACCCACTGACTGCACTGTCAGTGAGTGAACGAACCAAGGTGGTTAATTGGTGTCAGTCGGGGCCCACTCACAATTGATAGGACCTCTACGGACAGCGAAGAATCCATTAACAGTTCAATCCTGTCAAGATCAATAACTCTACTTGGAGGATATGGGCAACAGCTTCTTCTTTGGAAGTCTGAGAGGGGAATTATTAAGAAATGTTTTATGAAAAAGGTCTCAGAAGAGCCTTTAAAAATGCCCTGTAGCAAGTCCGCCCTGAAAAATTAGACTTGTCTGCTGGACAATGATGAACAAAGGTGTCTTCGGACTCAGAGTCTGCTTGCTAAAATAACTTGTAAGTGCTCCTCAATCTTCTAGTCCATTAGCTAACGCTCTACCTTCCCTGGCCTATTCCTTTTTTAATTGAGCCGATAACAACTTTATCACAAGTAATTTCACCTCTTAACAAGATTGGTTCGCTCTTTCCATGCTTTGGTGATTTAAAAGATTTCCCAATGCTCAATTTATCAACTATACGCTTGAAACAAATTAATATTTCTAACTACGCAATAAGGGGTAAAACGCAATAAGGGGCTTATTCCCTAATTACATAGTTACAATTTTCTTACTTCAAGTACGGAAAACTTAACTGTACTAAACAGTAGCATGCTAGTTTTTTAACTGCCCTGTGAAGAATATGATTGAGTGCTTTTTTCAAACATGGTGTCTGCTAAGTAGGCTACTAGAGTGAAAACTCTCTTGGCAGCTGCAAATGTTTACTATGCAACTGAGTCCAAGGAGAAGGTAGTATACTGGTGGGTGTGGTCTTTGGCTGATTGACAGCTGGTGAGAATGCAGCTGAGTGCAATGCGCTCACTCTCTCCAGCAGCAGTGCACTGACCGCTGGCTGCTGACACTACACTTTCCACCATGTCACTGGATCATCAGACCACCTGGGTCCAAATAGTATTTGTTTTCTTCTAAATACTTTGAGTGTTTGATTGAGCCTGCCTTGAGTGCCAGACAGGCGGGGTTTGGGACCTTGGGCACTATTCCATTGGTTCCAGTGCACCAGGCAAGCCCTATCAAGTGCAGCTGAAGTACTTGAACTACAACGAATACTATTTGAACCCGGGTTTGTGGGGCATCTCTATGGGGTCTCCCATGTAGTCACTACTTTGTATAGACTAGGCTAGACAGCTAAACAAACAACATGTCAGCCTGAACTGAACAAAAGTGAACAAAAGGCATTCTCTAGGTTATTGTGACTTAAATGCATCATCACCCAAAATGTCCAACTGTTTTCAGAGGGCCTGAGTCACGTGTAATGCTACTCATACTGAATATTACAACAAATACTGAGTCATGTCTCATACAACCTCATGTCTCCATCAAAGACAAATGTGATGCCTCCTAATTAAAGGACAAAACCTTGGTGTCGCTATCAATGGAAACATTTGACCAATCCTACATGAAAACAACCAAAGGATCAAAGTTGTCGGTGCAATAACATTCAACAGTGTAGTATACACACAGCAACATTACGCACTGTGGTCAAGAGTTACAATCGATGCGGCAGATGATGCACAGGTCAAAGTATTGGTACATCCTATAGCCTTTAGCATTTTCACATAAGATGACCAGCCCTGAGTCATCCTATAGTGTGTTTTTCTTACCTTAGAATAGATAGGCCATTCACCAATGCAGAGCCTCAAAACATCGAAACCTTACTCCTTGTGAGCGACAGACTGAACGCAGGCAGTGGAGAAACCTCTACCTGGGTTGTGTTCATTAGGGTACACAAAGGAACATGTTTAGCAGCGGAAAGGGAATATGTGTGTTTCTATACAGTCCCTCTCTGTATCAGTCTGTTTGCTTCCGTTTGGTGCCTAATTCACACAACCTTAGTTCAACCTGCATTTCTGTCCCAGGCTACAGGGCTTCCATGGCTACCGTGAAGCCTTCCAGCTGTAGCTAACGACCACAAACAGACTCCAAGGTGTCCTGCCAATATGGCCCCCACCACTGTCGCCCTGGAGACCAGCAACACAATGCAATCCTATTGAACTGTTATTGATTGTGTATCTAGGGCCTAGCTTATAACAGCTCCAGGACAACACAACAAGGAACTAGTAAGACCGCAGCCCTATAACTCGACCCAAACACTCTGACTGTGTCTCAAATGGTACCCTATTCCTTACATAGTCCACTACTTTTGACCAGTGCCATAGGGCCTGGTCAAAAGTAGTCCACTAAATAGGGAATAGGTTGCCATTTAGGACGTACCTCATGAGATGCACTGAGTTAGGCCTATATGGAGAACCAGTGATGGGCATAGTCTGCATTTCTAATGACCTGTGACCTTTAGAGTAGTGGTGGACATGCACACACACAAATGACAAAGCGCTGTCACTGAAGAAATCACTTGTGAAGAAAACACAGAGGGAGCCATATATACTCTCTGTGAGTGTTCTCCCTGAATGCCTGGGTGCCAATCAAAAGTTCAAGTTCTAAATTTGGCCACTCCGTGACCCCTGGAGCTCTCTGAGATGCCAGGCCCAGATCCGGTTACAGAGACAGAATGTGTGTGTGTTTATGTTTGTGTGTGTGTGTGTGTGTGTGTGTGTGTGTGTGTGTGTGTGTGTGTGTGTGTGTGTGTGTGTGTGTGTGTGTGTGTTATCCACAAATCACACACCAAATCATAACCCAGCCATTACTGTATGGGACCATATTCAATAAACATGCACAGACACATAGGTCTACACACACTACTACTTTGCTATTGAACAGTCAGCCATTCACTACTACTGGTGTATTATTGGACAGGCACTGCTTCTTGTCTGGAGGGATGAGTTTGTGCACCAACAAAGCCAAGGGCCTATTTTAGTATCGGGGTGTTTTTAAAACAATTACAAAACGTGTTTACCATCTAACTGTAGATAAGGAAAAGTACTACAGCACCACATTTGTATGGCATTTCCACCCTAAACTGAACTCTTGGAATATATAAAAAAGAGATGTTGTGCTTTCTTTGCCCCTTACTCTTTAAATGAATTTAATACTAGATAAATAATAAAATAAATACTAAATAAATAAATACTGTAAATACTGTAAATAGTACATAAATAATAGGTAGGTAAATACTGTAATAGACAAATAATAGATAGCTAATAGTAGGACAATAAGGAAATAATCAGGCCAGGCATAAGTACGCAGGTGGCACTGTGCTTTGGCGCTCACATGCTATGAATGCATTCATTGAACAGCTTCAATGCCATTTCATGTTAGGTGCTAAGGCAAAAACAAGACTTGCAATTAGCGGCTTACCTGAGTCACGAACTTCATTCCCTAACTACCTGTCAATAATTCAACAATAAATACAAACAATTATGAAAAATGTTGTTAAAAAAAATGACAACTGTGCACTACCCTACTACACCTAATTTTAAACCTGCCTGATAGCCCACCTGAAAACAGTCAAGTAAAGTTAACTAATTCAAAATGATTCCGCGAGAAATGTTGAATAGCACTACTGTTGTGGTATTAAAAATAGAGGATTAAATTAAGCCACACTACAGGATCGGTGGGTGAGCTAACGTAGGCTAATGCGATTAGCATGAGGTTGTAAGTAACAAGAACATTTCATAGGACATAGACATATCTGATATTGGCAGACAGCTTAACTTCTTGTTAATCTAACTGCACTGTCCAATTTACAGTAGCTATTACAGTGAAAGAATATCATGCTATTGTTTGAGGAGAGTGCACAGTTATGAACTTGAAAAGTTATTAATAAACCAATTAGGCACATTTGGGCAGTCTTGAGTCAAAATTTGGAACAGAAATACAATGGTTCATTGGATCAGTCTAAATCTTTTCACATACACTGCTGCCATCTAGTGGCCAAAATCTAAATTACGCCTGGGCTGGATTAATACATTATGGCCATTCTCTTGCATTTCAAAGATGAAAAATACAAAAATATGCATGTTTTTTTCTTTGTATTATCTTTTACCAGATCTAATGTGTTATATTCCCCTACATTCATTTCACATTTCCACAAATGTCAAAGTGTTTCCTTTCAAATGGTATCAAGAATATGCATATCCTTGCTTCAGGTCCAGAGCTCCATGCAGTTAGACTTGGGTATGTCATTTTAGTCGAAATTTTTAACAAAGGGGGCGGATCCTTAAGAGGTTGTGCCTGCCCCTATGTGATATATTCAGACAACGAGTAGCCTAATAGTATAGCCTAACTGAGACAAAGAATAACGGATGCATTATCCGGATGATGGGGTTGGAAATATAGGACGCGCACTGACATGGGGCTCCAGACTGAAAGATTCAGATTGGAAAAGGAATGAGTGGAATAACGAGTAATTCCATCATTTTAGGTCCCAATCAACACAAAGCCACTCGAGGCTATACGAACCGATGTTGTATTCAGGCGGAAGACCCATTCCCTAGAATAAAAGGCAGCCAATGTCAGTACCTTAGCTGCTATCAAGCTAACATGCTACACTAGCCAGCTCTTGAGACTCGCCCGAAAGAGGCTCGCGCTGACGGTGCGCTGGCAGGCTCCAGCACTGCTTGCTGGATGGTATGGTACCTGATTAGATAATGGTTAGCTATCATGAATTATCCAGCAATGCCCGGAAAAATAACCATATATATCATAGAGGTATTAAACGTTGTTTAAAATGGATGCGTTATAATTAGAATATTAATTTAAATAGAGAAATTGACAAGGATGCGTGAACCTCGCCTTGCTACAATGTAGCGTCTGACCCAGCACCGAGACAGCGCTACAATACTGCTAGCAAACACCGGCTAGTGGCTGTCTTCAAAGCTTACCTTGTTTGATGACAGCTCTTGTATTTCAACAAAATATGTATAATGTATTGTTTCACTGTGTATTCCTAAAAGATACTGCCTTCTCGGTCTCGTTCCTTCGGCTGAATCGCCTAAATCCGTGCGCTTTCCTTCAGAATAGTGCTGAATCTGAATGGGTGCACGGCATGCGCGGCTGTCGGTATCTAGGAAATTCTACCGCCGCTCCCTGCCAAATAATGACCCCTCCCACCGCTGAAGCCACAGCCATAGAGAAGACAGGTGCTGATTGTGCGCAGCTCCATGGAATAGTGAGTGCCTTGCAATATAGTGAGCTGTGTGGTACATTCAAAGGGCTGTCAAATCAGCGGTCTCGCTCTCATCCGCGCATGTGCAGTATCTCGGTTGAGAATGCATCCTGCTACTAGATTGACAGAGTCTTTTTTTATGCGTACCGTTGCCAAATTCTGACTCTGAAACTCTGGAAGTGGGACAAGTCGATGATGCGCATGGTCTGCATGGACTGATAACGATTATGGTTATGCCTGTGTGTTTTTTAAATTGTATTTAGGAAAGCGTAAAGTAATCTGTGTACCACCGGTATGCGTGTTATGGAAACGGCTAGGGCAAGCTATAAACAAGAAGAAAGACTGGAAGCGAGAACAAACACACAGGCCTTGTTGTCAATATCTGACCAGTTATGGGTTAAATGTGTATGTGCTAAATATGGGCAATTCCATGGTAACAGTGACAGTGACATTGAGACTCTGTCAAACAAAACCATTTTTGTCAAACAAAACCAATGATTGCAAAGTTAAACAAACCATACCATATGCACAAGGACTAATTTGAACAATTTCCATGAAAATGTTTACAAAAGCACATTTACTTGAAGAATGGTGCAGATGCAAAGTTTGTTAATGGCACAAACAGCACAGACCATCATTATGTTACCAAATTTAGCATCTGCACTATTCTTCACCGTGGAATTGCCCATCCCTCCATATGTCTTTGGACAGTGATGCTCACCTTTTTTATTTGACTCTGTACTCCAGCATTCTGAATATGAGATCAAATGTTTCATATGAGGACAGTATAGAATGTCACCTTTTGTTTTAAGGTATTTGCATACATATCTATTTTACCATTTAGAAAGGAAAGCACTTTATGTATCAAGTCCCCCCCATGTCAAGAAGTATTTGAACAACTTCACTTATTGTGTATAAAAGTAGTCAGAAGTTTAGTATTTGGTCCCATATTCCTTGCACGCCATGACTACATCAAGGTCATTGGATGCATTTGCAGTTTGTTTCTGTTGTTTTCGGTTAATGCTTTGTCCAATAGTACTGTAACTGAATGGTGATGTCACGGACGTGATGAGAGACGGATCAAGGCGCAGCGTGATTGGAGTTCCACATCTTTTATTACTGTGAAACTTAAACAAACCAAGAAACAAACAACAAGACGTACCGTAGTGCTACATGCACTTACTCAAAACAATATCCCACAAAACACAGGTGGGGAAAAAAGGCTACCTAAATATGACCCCCAATTAGAGGCAACGATTACCAGCTGCCTCTAATTGGGAACCATACAACTCACCAACATAGAAATACAATGACTAGAACACCCCCCTAGTCACACTCTGACCTAAACCCCATAGAGAACCAAGGGCTCTCTATGGTCAGGGCGTGACAGGTGATGACTGGAGTCATTTTCTTTCTAAGTGAGTAGATGTTTCTGAACACTTTGAAATGAATCCTGGTAATGTCATGATTAAGGAAAATCATGAATGAATCAGGAATAATGATGGATGAGATGCCATTCAGAGGCTACAACAAAACATGGTAACTTCTCACCATTACAGGGGAGGTTAGTATTTTTTAGGGGGTGTGACCTTTGTGCCTCTGTAACCTTCTCACTCATCGTTATTCACAATTCATTCATGATTATCCATACTCATGGTAGAATCCACATCATGGGCATAGGCATGGGGGGGCCTGGGTGGACACAGACTCCAAACTGGCACAATACATTATTCACCATTCAGTTCTTATTGGGCCAAAAATCATCCAAAGCACAACCAAAACAAGCCGCAAATGCCTACAACTGCCTACAACTGCCTACTTGAATATTTGTCCATATACTTATGACTTCTTCAAATGGGTGAACTAGATAAATAAAGTGCTTTCATTTCTAAACATTAAAACTGATTTGTATGACAATCCCCTTAAATAAATGCTGACATTCTGTACTGTCGCCTAAAATGAGACATTCTATTGCAAATCTAAAACGCTAAAGTTTAGAGCCAAATTAAAAAATGCAGCGTCACTGGCCAAATACATATGGAGGGGAGTGTATCTGCCAAAAGGTTGAATGCCTATATCTGACCACATACAATTGTCATCATTACATAAATTGATGGAAAACATGCAGAGTTAATGCATAAACATACTTTGGCCATCACTTTTTATGGTTTCTAAAACCTGACAGGTGCTAAATTCAAATTCACTGATAGATACAAGTAGGTGTATTTGGAACCCATATAGGGCGCAAAGACGTGTCATCCTCAGATTTCATTTAGCTGGTTGTCTAAAGGTCTATTTTTGAGCATAGAGAAAATATATGCATAGCCTATATTAATGTCAATTGAGCTAATTTAGGTGACCTACCCATTAATAACCCTATATTATCATATCACACACATCTTGCAAGTTGCTTAGCAACACATGGACGCCTGTTTTGTGCTGCTACCATGCTGTGCTGCTGCCATGTGTTGCTACCGTGTTGTCATGTTGTGTTGCTACAGTAGCATGCTGTGTTGTCATGTGTTACTGCCATGCTATGTTGTTGTCTTGGGTCTCTCTTTTTGTAGTGTTGTGGTGTCTCTCTTGTCGCGATGTGTGTTTTGTCCTATAATCATTTATCTTTCATCTCAAAAAGAGTCCTTTTGCCTTTTTGGTAGGCCGTCACTGTAAATAAGAATTTGCCTAGTTAAATATAAAATAATAATAATAAAAGAACAGGTGCCGGCACCGGTATGGAACCTGTTTGAATTTGATGTGTTGACATTCACGCTGGCTTTAGTCACAGGAGGACTTTAAAATGGCTAAACCTGAACAATATAACACGATTGCCATCCTTCCAAATTGTTCCTACAGCCACAGCTTGAAATTGGCAGTGTATTCCAAAGCTGGCATTTGCCATGCTGTGCCAATCGGAGTTTGAAATTATATCTCGAATGGGAAATGAAAATGCGGCAGCCATTTCAATCAAGAACCATGAGATTGCTAGTGCCACATAAAGGCATCTTTACAATGTAATTACATTACAATGACTGCATATCACATGTTCCATACAATTTGGATGAGTGCAAATCACACTAACAGGCCTATTGTGTCTGCTATCATTGACTCAAATTGGTGCCGCAAACACAATGGGATATGTCCCAAATATTTTCTGTAGTGCACTTCTTTTGACCAGGGCCCATAGGGATTAGAGTTCCATTTGGAACACAGCCATTGTAAACTGCACCTTGATTCGATGTGTCAATCATTGACATACACATGGATACACGTGAATATGATCTAGGCTACATTCATCCCCCTTTATTATAACACTATAATAAAACCCAACCATGTAGTCTACCATATGTGACTAGTTTCAGGAAACTAGGCCTATGTCACTACTTCACAGGAGAGCAATTTGAACGTAAACTTGATTAAAAAAAAAACATTTGTTTTTTTTGTCAGAAATGCCTTCTGGAATACGTCAACTTTTATGTGCAGTAATAACAACCTTGTATGCCATCTGTAAATACTAATACAATTGTTAAATTACGAGCCTAGTTTGTTTAGCCACAGAAAAAGACAGCAACATTCCCGCTAGCCTTGATTGTCTGAGATAATGAGTGGGCTGGACATGCCGAGAGATGAGTTCGGATTGGTCTGTCAGGTAGCACGGTTCTGTCTATTTGAGGTGGTCAGTATGTGTAGGTAATCCTGTCTAATGTTGTAGAACTGCATAAGTGCTGCTCTCCCCTTTCTGGAAGACCGAGTTTTGAAATCAGTGGAATTAGAGTATGATAGCTAAGGAGATGGAAAAAACACCTGTCTCCGGATTTACATCTTAAATTTAATTAAGGGCAACCATGACATCCGTGATAGGGAGAAGCGCAAGATAATCTAGCTAGCTACATTTTCAGATATTACACATTTCTAATTTTGAGAGAAATTCGGTTTCATTTCGAGTTCAAGTGCTAATGTTAGCTAGCTGGTTCGCTAACGTTACGTCTATGATCTGTGTAGTAATATTATTCGTATTTCAGAGCCATTTACTTTGCTAGTTATAGCCTAATGTTAACTAGCTAACATTGAACCTGGTTGGTTAGCTACCTGCATATTCCTACAGAGTAACGACATCATGAGTTGGGATTATGGTTAATTGTTTAGCTAGCAAGCTAGCTATGTGTCTTAAAAAAAGACTCCGCTATGCAAGTAACCATTTCAGTAGGATGTCACTGCTTCAACTGATGATAGACGTAGCTGATACATTTTCTCTGACTATCTACTACTCTCGTCTGAGTGTGCCAGAGCGCAGAATAAGTGACGAATTTACGAACGCTCAACACCCATTGAATATGGCCGGTGTCAGTAAACGTTGGTAAAAAAAAACACAAATTGTTCCCAGCAGCACAGTTGCAGTCACCAACGCTCTGGATAACATAAAAACAGCCTAACCAGCTCTGCTTGGGCGAGTAAAATGGTCAGTGAGCTGTTCTCTCATTTGTGTCTGGAAGTAGCTAGCAAGCTAGCCAATGTTAGCCAGTTAGCTTGGGTGCTTGAACGATGCTGAATGGGTGTTGACAAAGAATAGCTCTCTAGTAGGTACCAAAACATTCAAAGGCCATTTTGTCAAAAGTGAGGATACAAGTTGATCAACTTTCAAAGTATAATTACATTCCCATTGTTCTTCACCTGTACTGTAGGATTTACCAGTCTCTACTTTTATCCAATGTAAAAAACACAATTTCAAATTTTGCTACATAAGACCGAATTGAGCCGGTCAGTCACATATATAGCCTACCTTTGAAATATATATATATATTTTATATGACCCTGCTTAGCTTCAGAGGTAAACCAGCAGTGGGGTGAATGGTGCAATGTTGCTGGAATGAATGTGCCAAAACTTGCAAATGGAAAAAAGGCAGCGAAAGCAAAGGTCAAGGTAACATAACCAAAGACATGGAAAATTGCAGGAAAGAGGGAGTGTTTTTTTATGTATATTTTTTATGTATGTTTTTTTATGTTAAAAAATACAATCTACCTGCAGTGAAGCCGCTCAACATTTCCATTCCATTCAGTCATCTAGCAGACTCCCATCCAGAGCAACCCACAGGAGCAACCAGCAACCAAGGGCACGTTGACAGAGCTCCCAACAAGTCAAATCGGAGACCCGAACCAGCGACCTATTGGCCACCGACCCAAGCTCCCAACTGCCAGGCCACCAACCATCCAAGATCCAAGGTTGGATGGGGAGTGTTGCTGCACAGCTACTTTGAGGTCTCTTCAGAGATGTTCGATCGGGTTCAAGCCCGTGCTCTGCCTGGGCCACTCAAGGACATTCAGAGACTTGTCCCGAAGCCACTCCTGCGTTGTCTTGGCTGTGTGCTTTGAGTCGTTGTCCTGTTGGAAGGTGAACCTTTGCCCCAATCTGAGGTCCAGAACGCTCTGGAGCAGGTTTTCATCAAGGATCTCTCTGTACGTTGCTCCATTCATCTGTCCCTCGATTCTGACTAGTCTCCCAGTCCCTGCTGCTGAAAAACTTCCCCGCAGAATGATACAGCACCATGCTTCCCCATAGGGATGGTTCTAGTTTTCCTCCAGACGTGCCGCTTGGCATTCAGGCCAAAGAGTTTAAACTTGGTTTTATCAGACCAGAGAATCTTGTTTCTCATGGTCTGAGAGTCTTTAGGTGCCTGTTTTTCGCTTTGTCATTATGAAGTATTGTTTATAGATTGATGAGGATTTTTTTTATTTAATCAATTTTAGAAATATGCTGTAACGTAACATAATGTGGAAAAAGTCAAGGTGTCTGAACACTTTCCAAAGGCACTGTATTTACATGTGTGCATGTGTGTGTATGTCTGTGCCTGTGCACATGTATGAGTTTGAATGCGAGTGAGTGTGTGTATGTACGCGTGTACAAAAATGTGTACAAGAAGCTGCGAGGCATCAGCCTCAGGCATACAGGCATTGGATTTAACAGCGTTGTCCCTCAGTGTCATTCAAACTTACTTTTTTATTTTTACTTCATTTTTTACTTTTATCTTTGACCGGAGGCATTTTACTTAATCAACTTATCATAAAAAAAAATTCTCACCTTTCAAAATTATTTCCTTGTAATATTTTGTTTTGCTATCAGTACTTTTGGGTTTATGTTTGCTTTCAATATCACTATTTTTGTTTGCAAAATTAAGATTTTTTTTCCCGACATAAGTTGTGCTTGATATTAATGGCACAAAAGTAACTCACTCACTAGGGGATTGCACCATATAATATCACTAGCACTCAATTACACTATTACTCCCCACCACAGTTTCAGTAAAAAGCTGAGCGATGAGGCTGGAGAAATGCAACCACTCTCAAATCCATAGACTATGCTATGGATGCAAGGACTGACCATCCATGATATAAAAAATGTTTTTAGGTACTGGTTGTTTACATTTATTTTGTTTACAAACATTGGAGTAAAACAATCCTCTATTTTGGGGTATGACAGTTGAACTAAGGTCATGAGGTGTTACGTTCCCCAGTTTCTGTGTTGTTTTGGGTTTGGATGTGTATGTGTTTCAGGACGGCTTCCTGGATTCCAAGCAGCTGATTGGTCGGCCCCATTGCAGATTGGAGCTCTGACCCCGCCCTCTCGTCAGGAGATACAGCTGTCTGCTATTACAGACTCCTTCATAACTTGAAAAGCCAGTGTTCCTTTGTTAGGAAGAGCGAGCTTCTTTGTATGTGCTGTGAAGTATTTTGTAGCCGGTCCTGCAGAAGTATGTGTATGTCAAAAGGACTGTGTTTTTGATTATTGAAATTGTTCACTTTACGTTAGTAATTATTCTGTTTTTGTTCCCAGGGGGGGAAGGCACCTTGGGAGTGTTTAGGCAAAAGGCCTTGCGGGCATACATAACCTGTAGTATTTACTGTCTATGCACACTAGGTAAGACCTGGCGGACAATCCCCTGTATTTTGGTTAGCGCGCCAGGTGGGGTTAAGAATAGGTAAGTAGTGAGTAGGCAGGTAAGGTAGGAGAGGGGACTCTTTAACTTTTACTTTCTTTGCTTTGGTTCCGTCCAGCCCCTTTTCCCCACATTACAATATTAAGGAAATAAATTCCCTGTAAAGGTAACATTCTCTGCCTCTGTCATCCTTACCTGCACCTACAATCACATACCTCTTTCACTCCACGGGGAGTTGAGTGTAGCAGGGTGTTGCGTTCCCTCCTCCAAGAGGTGTACGTAACATGAGGCATTTATATGTTATATTCTTCAAGAGTCAATGGGTTCATATTATTAATTTATATGGCCAAAAATGTATGTATCAACTAAGGTTTGCCCCTTTAACAGGCAGTGACTTTCATTCAAGCATTTCGCTTCACCCGCAGTGTCACGTCCTGGCCAGTATAAGGTTTAATTAGTATTGTAGTTTGGTCAGGACGTGGCAGAGGGTATTTGTTTTATGTGGTTCGGGGTGGTGTGTTTGTTGTAGGGACATTTGATTTAAGTATTCTGGGGTTTTTGGGCACTGTTTGGTTTTCATGTATTCTATGTTTAGTCTAGTGTGTCTGTTTCTATGTTTTGGTTAATTGGGGTTGGGACTCTCAGTTGAAGGCAGGTGTTGTCTATTTGCCTTTGATTGAGAGTCCCATATATTAGGGTGTGTTTGTCATTTGTGGGAGATTGTTCCGTGTTTAGTGTGTGTAAACCTAACAGGACTGTCAGTGTAGCGTGCGTTCGTTTTTGTTATTTTGTATGTTCATTTTGGGAATTTATTAAAAGTTCAAAATGAACCATCTCAACTCCGCTGCATATTGGTCCTCATTTTCCGATGATGATTTCGCTATATCGTCAAGCGACGAGGAAATCCCTGACAGAATCTCCCACCAACTAAGGACCAAGCAGCAGAGGAAGGAGCAGAGGAGTTGTGATTTGGACAATCGGGAGAGAAGGACATGGGAGCAGGTTATGGCCGGAGAAGGCCCATGGAGTAAGGCTGGTATGGACCGGGAACGTTTCCGAGGGACACGACTGGCGTATAAGCACGAGAGGCACCCCCAATAATTTTTTTGGGGGGGGCACACGGGTAGTTTGGCTAGGTCTAGGAAGAGCCGGAAGCCAGCTACCCGTGGTTATATGGAGGAGCGTATGGGGTGGAGAGCGCTATGTTTCGCTGAGGAGCGCACTATCTCACCCATACGCACGCACAGTCCGGTGCGAGTTATTCCAGCCCCTCGCAGGTGCCGTGCTAGAGCGGGCATCCAGCCTGGTAGGAGGATGCCTGCGCAGCGCATCTGGTCGCCGGTACGACGCCGAGGACCAGGCTACCCAACTCCCGCTCTACGCACGGCTACCATCAGGCCCCTGCACAGCCCAGTCTGCCCTGTACGAGCACCCCGCTCGTACAGGGCTACTAGTTCCATCCAGTCAAGGCGGGTTGTGCAGGAGGTAAGATCTAGACCGGCTGTGCGCCTCCATAGCCCTGGGTTTCCAGCTCCTGTCTCTCGTGCGGACCCGGAAGTGCGTCAACCCAGTCCGACTCGTCCTGTTCCCGCTCCCCGCACTAGCCTTCAAGTGCGTAAACCCAGCCCCGCCAGTCAACAGTCGTCGGAGCTGCCCGCCAGTCAACAGTCGTCGGAGCTGCCCGCCAGTCAACAGTCGTCGGAGCTGCCCGCCAGTCAACAGTCGTCGGAGCTGCCCGCCAGTCAACAGTCGTCGGAGCTGCCCGACTGCGCTGAACTGCCGGAGTGGCCAGACTGCGCTGAACTGCCGGAGTGGCCAGACTGCGCTGAACTGCCGGAGTGGCCAGACTGCCCTGAACTGCCGGAGTGGCCAGACTGCCCTGAACTGCCGGAGTGGCCAGACTGCCCTGAACTGCCAGACTGCCCAGACTGTCCCGAACTGCCAGACTGCCCAGACTGTCCCGAACTGCCAGACTGCCCAGACTGTCCCGAACTGCCAGACTGCCCAGACTGTCCCGAACTGCCAGACTGCCCAGACTGTCCCGAACTGCCAGACTCCCGAACTGCCAGACTGCCCAGACTGTCCCGAACGGCCAGACTGCCCAGACTGTCCCGAACGGCCAGACTGCCCAGACTGTCCCGAACGGCCAGACTGCCCAGACTGTCCCGAACGGCCAGACTGCCCAGACTGTCCCGAACTGCCAGACTGGCCAGACTGCCCCGAACTGCCAGAGTGGCCTGACTGCCCGGAACGGCCAGAACCGGAGCCACCTCCTGATATAGGTGGGTTGGGGAGGGGGGGTGTAGCACAGTGCCGTCGTTGACGGCAGCCACCCTCCCTTCCCTCCCTTTAGTAGAGGGGAATTTTTGTTTTGTTGTTGTTTTTGTTTTGTTTTTTGTTTTAAAGGTGCTTCAGGGGTTAGCACCTTTAAGAGGGGGGGGTACTGTCACGTCCTGGCCAGTATAAGGGTTAATTAGTATTGTAGTTTGGTCAGGACGTGGCAGAGAGTATTTGTTTTATGTGGTTCGGGGTGGTGTGTTTGTTGTAGGGACATTTGATTTAAGTATTCTGGGGTTTTTGGGCACTGTTTGGTTTTCATGTATTCTATGTTTAGTCTAGTGTGTCTGTTTCTATGTTTTGGTTAATTGGGGTTGGGACTCTCAGTTGAAGGCAGGTGTTGTCTATTTGCCTTTGATTGAGAGTCCCATATATTAGGGTGTGTTTGTGTTTGTCATTTGTGGGAGATTGTTCCGTGTTTAGTGTGTGTAAACCTAACAGGACTGTCAGTGTAGCGTGCGTTCGTTTTTGTTATTTTGTATGTTCATTTTGGGAATTTATTAAAAGTTCAAAATGAACCATCTCAACTCCGCTGCATATTGGTCCTCATTTTCCGATGATGATTTCGCTATATTGTCAAGCGACGAGGAAATCCCTGACACGCAGCATCTGCTAAATATGTGTATGTAACCAATAAAATGTGATTTGATACAGCAGAACTATGTTGTCATTTGAAATGTTTTATTCTGTCCACTGTTCTGTGAATGTCCCACAAGATCATTACCTTGTCCCGCATTTGGGCTTCTTAAATGTGTTCACCTTAATTCCACTGGTGGAAACATTGTTACTGCAACATGTTAACATAATGTTTTCACAGGAGAAAAACATTACTTCAACCCAACATGTGAATTTGTTTTACATGTGAAACAGCAAATGTGATTTTTACACGTTGTCGGAAATGCAGTTTTACACGTTGCAATGTGGAATTGAATTTTCACATGTGAAAAACGTTCACATTGCAACGTGTAAAACTGCATTTCCGATTTTCATAGAAGTTTTTAACATGTGAAACTACAATTCACATGTGAGATGAAAACATGTTATTCTCCTCACGTGAAAAGGTGGTGTTAACATGTGAACTCTAAATTGAATACATGTGAAAGTATGGATTCACGTGTGAAATTTAAGCTCAACATGTGAAAACAGCTGTTTTTATAATCTCAAAGTGTGAAAATGTGTTTCTTTCTCACCTAATGAATTGCCTGTCATACAATAGAAAAAGTGGTGTGGAATCTCTCCTCTGCCGACAACTTTTTGCTGAATCGTCCATTCCCCTTGGTGATCCGCCTGGCGATTGGCACTTTCCATAATGAACCTGAGACTCCGGAATGTGTGATGCGCTGTTCTAAATATTAATACATCAGATGGGGTAGTGTGTGTGTGTGTGTGTTTTTAACAACATGATTGGTCCACCATGGGGAACCCATTTCTTTGTTATTATCAATAATGACAGAGCATTGACGTGATCCTATCATACAAGAGCAACTTTTTCTTACACATCCTTTAAAATCCAAAGCCTGGTGAATCAATAACTATTATCGGTTTATTATGATATTCATGAAAAACGTATCTAAAAAAGCTCTGTTCGGCTGCTCTTTGCAATCATTTGGCACGTCCATGGTCGTCTGAAGTATTTGATGAGGCTTCATTTGCACACTGCTGTAAGAGATTTGGTCACAGTTGTTCTCTCTCTCTCTCTCAGAATCTTCGTTTACCACATGAGTCAGCTCCTAGCTGCGCTCGGAGGGGTGGAAGAGCGGCAAGTTACATTCAAGTGCAGTCTGTTGAATTTGAAGACAGTTACAGGGCCCTGGAATAAGCAGATAATTACAAAAAAAGCCTTGCACAGAAAAGAAGATATGCCTCGCATGTGATTACGCTGCGAGTTCAAGCCAACATATTAGGTCAGTCATTGGTGAATTAGTTAAAAGGGATATCGGGCCAAGACACAGCGAAGTAGCAGAGACAAATGTAGCAGAGACAAACTGTTCAACTTCCACAACCTTAGGAGGCAAGGAAAACAATGGAGACAAAGGTTTATTTTGGTTTATTATTTTCTCTCTCAAAATTATACATTTCAAATTAACCATCCGGCTGTGCTTAACTTTAGTAGATAGTTGTTAAGGTAACACTTTTGTCTCCATAAGAATGGAATTCAAGATAATTGGGTTTGGTCATTAATGTTGTCATGCTCTAGTCTAGCTTATTTGCAACTGTCCTGTGAAAGGAGTAGCATTACCCATTACCTCGTTCAGATTTTCAGATGGGGAAATATACGGTCTTCACCGTACCCGTCCCTCTCTGTGTCGTATTCCCCGCCTCTCCATCCCTCTCTTTAGAAATCAGGAGGCGAGGGAGAGAGGAGGAACAGTTAATAGCAACTCATTGTCTCCCAGCTCAGCATGGCGGCTCCCGGTGAATGGCAGGCAGTGGCCAGGGCTGGGACAAGCTGTTGGTGGTGGGGGCCATTTCTTATTTGTCAGGGGGGAGAAGCCAGGGCTTTGTGGGATTATGAGGCACTCAGAGTGGAGTAACTGGGGCTCCAGTCTCCACCCTCCGCCTAGCTCCTCTGTCCCCACCCAGTCCCAGAGCCCCTCTCCCAGCCTTAGCCATCTGCTGCCCCTGCTTCATCTGGAGCAAAGCTGATCTGCACTGGGAATAGAGCTGTTTCCATCTGTGGATAGATATAACTATATGCTGTATTTGTGCATCATTTTAGCTACACACAGATCCAAGCAAGAGGCATTACTTGATGATGAGCTACTAACATAATTATTTTGCATACAACATTTAAAATAAGTCATTTGTCAAATAGTGCTAAGACAAACAAGACCACATTTAAATCCACCAAACTCTTGTAGCTCCACCACCATCCTTGTTAGAGAAGAATGTCTCACTGGCACCCCTATGGTGGAACAAGCTCCCTCACGACGCCAGGACAGCGGAGTCAATCACCACCTTCCAGAGACACCTGAAACCCCACCTCTTTAAGGAATACCTAGGATAGGATAAAGTAATCCTTCTAACCCCCCCCCCTCCCTAAAATATTTAGATGCACCATTGTAAAGTGGTTGTTCCACTGGATATCATAAGGTGAATGCACCAATTTGTAAGTCGCTCTGGATAAGAGCATCTGCTAAATGACTTAAATGTAAATGGTCCCCAAAAGGAAAAAGGCTATTTTAGGTTTAGGGGTTAGGTTTAGGGTTAGGGTTAGAATTAGGATTATGGTTAGAATTAGGGTTAAGGATTAGGAGTTAGGGTTAGGTTTAGTTTTAGGGATAGGGGTTTGGTGTTAAGGTTAGGGTGAAGGACTAAGTTAAGGGTTAGGGTTACGGTTTAGGGAAAATATGATTTTGAATGGGAATACATTTTTCGTCCCCACTTGGATAGTAAAACCAATGTGTGTGTGTGACCAGGCTTGTCCACAGCAGGCGAGACTCTCATAAAACTCCCATCTGCTGGGGCCACATGTTCCAACGCCCAGTGTCTGGCTGGAGCCCTGATCCCCCACCCTGAGATTTAGGCAGACACTGTCATCAACACTGGAGAGGGTGTATAGCACACTACCTTTATAGCACACTACTTTTGACCAGTGCCCATAGACCCATGGTCAAAAGTAGTTCACTAAATAGGGAATAGGGTTCCATTTGGAATGCAGTCCTGGACTCATTTCTGGACTCATTCTTAATTTAGGTGTAATGATGTCATCACTTTCACCAAACACCAGTTTTACGAGCGAAGCAGGGGAAATAACAGTGTCACATCATCTTGACTCGCACATCTAGGCCGCTCAGAAAAAAGAACCGTAAACACCAGCAGTAGATTAGCAGTAAATAACAAAACTGAAGTGGAGAAGCAGCTGACCCTTGGCTTGAACCTTGAACCCAAGAAGCCAATTTCTGCTCCAGGTTGACAATTCCTCTAGGTACAGATCTAGGATCAGCTTCCCCTCCCCCAATCCTTTACAATTGTGGGGAAAATGCTAAATTGACCCCGGATCAGCGTCTAGGGTCAACTACATCCAGGTCCCCAATCTCTCTTGAAGAGGAAATGTCCCTGTTTCGAGACATTTCTGTCGATCTCACTCCGGTTCTGAGAAGCAGCATTACATAACTGCAGGGCTGTTGAACTGTTAATGAACCTCTCTATGTTACATAAGCACCCAGTCACATCTGGTGATGTATCCAGCAATTGTCACGTTCGCTATCTTCGAACTCCCTGTCATAAATAAGCCAAGGCGCAGCATGCCGGTAATTCCACATCCTTTATTTTGAAGTGAAACCGAACAAAACAATAAACAGGATAAACAGAAACGTGACGTTCTGGGGCTGCTCCAAGGCAGCTACACAAAAACAAGATCCCACAATTCAAGGAGGGAAAAGGGCTACCTAAGTATGGTTCCCAATCAGAGACAACGAAGGACAGCTGCCTCTGATTGGAAACCACACTCAGCCAAAACAAAGAAATAGAAAAACTAGATTGCCCACCCCACATCACACCCTGACCTAACCAAACTAGAGGAAAATAAACGTCTCTAAGGTCAGGGTGTGACAGCAATGTTAAAAAAGGATGGGAGAACTCAGGACTCTGTTAAAAAACAATTGAAATAGGTCCTATTCATTAGAGCAAAACATTTAGCAACAGACAACTAATATGAAAGTTTCTTATTGTGCAACTTCATATACTGTAGTACCTCCCCGTTTTGGTTGCCTGGCTACCCATCCACATCGCTCCTGCCTAAAGCCACGCCCACTAATGAGTCTGGATCTCCTCCACGACGACATTTCGAATGTGAACACATTCAAACTGTTTTGATTGGTCCCAGAAACCGATGGGTTGGGCCAGAGCCGGAACACACGTGGGTAAAGCGAAGCTTCGGAAATAGTCATTGGCTTTGATACTCCGATTGGTTAGACACAATCCAAATGCTGCTGATGACTTGTTTTGTACAACGCTCCGCATTTTGATGTCAGCATAAAGGATATCTATGATGGCTGTCTCAGACTGAACGTATGGAGCGATAGATAGAGCAGCGGAATCCAATCCAGTATGAGTCGTCAGGCAACCATTTCGGGCCCGATTCCATTTTGTGTCTAGTGAACACGACACTACTCTCCTCTCTCCGTTCAATAGCCTCCTTTCTCTGTTTGACTGTAGAAGTAAGCCTGCTGGATGGGTGATTGGGTTTGGAGCAATGGGTTTGGAGGTGTAGGCCTAGCAATTTTTTTGCCACTAACGGATAGGCATATGGGAACTGAGCTAATGCTAGGGGAAGATTCAAGTTTCTCATTAGCTCTGGTCTATTTCATCCAGGAAAAAGGCAGAGCGAAGCAGGATTGGAATTAGCAGGGCTAATTCAATTCTGGCTCCTCTTGCTGTGGTGTACGCGGCTCCGCGGAGGAACAATATCCAGCTGTAAAATGCTTTGCTGGAGGATAAACAAAGTTAATGGAGGAGGAAGAGGAGAGAGGGAAGCACAATCAACCGTTCCGGATAAGATGGATGTTGGTGATAGAAAGAAATGCTAACAGAATTAAGTCAGCCCAAACTTTTGTTGTTTATTTGATTGATTTCAAATACAAAAGTGTGTCGTTATCAACTGGTCTATTATTGTCCAATCAGGAGAATGATTTCATTTCTTTTCATAAAAACCCATCTAATTTTTGTCTGTATAGAAAACAAACAAGAATAAGTATTGATGGCTTTTTTTCGCCACTGCTTGTGCAGGGTACACTTTATGCTTTTTCAATGCTTCTACACCTTCCACCTTGGTTTCTGTTTACAGACGGATAGATTGCTTTGTCCGATGCTTCAGCTCGGATACGAGACTTTCCCAATCAGCCGCGTGGTGTGAAACAGGGAAGGCCCCTCTCTCTGCTATTCTGTTGTAACTCATAGTTCTCTCCCTCAGACAGAGCAAGGTGCAATGTGATCAACTGTAAAATGAGCCATTAACAGTGTCAGAGCAGCAAAGCGTCAGTCACCACTCACCGATAACAGGAGGCAACATCCATCTCAGATCCCAAAATAAACGGAGGAGAGTCAACGACACATACGTAAGACAACATTCAAAAACATTCCTCTCCATACGTCCACTATGGATCACAACATTTTCAGATACTGTTTTAATCCATTCCGCTGATCATGAAACAGCAGAGATGGCCGTCGCCTAAGACAGCAAAGTCATCAAGCTCTTCTTACTGCATTTAACGAGTCATCGACTAACCCTAACAAGTGTAGCCAGTCTCCTGATCCACGTGGCGGCAAATTCACAAAGGCAGTAGGAGGTCGCTAATTCGATTAACGAGGCTATCCCAGACGACTGCATGCTACTAGTGATTTTAAGTTTAATCACCTCAGTCACAAAGCTTAATCAGACAATTAGTAATTTAAGCAAAACACTTAAACAAGGGGCTAAATACTTAAACTAAAAACGGCATATATATTATTTATATTATTATATATACATACAGTATACCCTATCATTATTCATAAACTGTCTGGTTCGAGCCCTGATTGCTGATTGGCTGACAGCTGTGGTATATCAGACCGTATACCACGGGTATGACAAAATATTTATTTAAATTTGTATAATTATGTTGGTAACCAGTTTATCCTCAGGGGTTGGTGGTATATGGCCAATATACCACGTCTAAGGGCTGTATCCATGCATTCATGCATAAGAACAGCACCTTAGCAGTGGTATATTGGCCATATACCACACCCCCTCTGGCCCTATTGCTTAAATAATCAGCACCATGTTTTTTACTGAAGTGCCTAAATCAAGCAGTAGGAGCGAGCACTCTCTACGTTGTGCTCTTTCTCTGAAACAGACTCGATGAATGGAAGGACAGATTGACATCAGAGCTGCTAATGACAGTTTAGACCATGCGTTGCAGGCTGGGACTTCACAGGTTGATGCTCTGGGGAGACGGTGAATCAAATCTACTTTATTTGTTTATTTGCTACCTTTTTTGGACTGGATGTATCTACTATACATTGAATATATTGTATGTCTCTAGACGGACGGCTGTGATAAGACGCGGGTTTTAACACTCCTAGTTACGCTGTAACACTCTAATGTAATTCCTGTCATGCATAGAGGTTATGGGAATCTTAGTAAACCCATCTATGTGGGTGACCTACTGTAGGTCAATGACAAGCAAGGCCAATAGCTCTGGCCTGCATGAGGCTTGGCAAGTGTTTCTCTAATTCTCAAAATGAACACTTTCCCTTAAAGTGTGACTATGTTTTGAAGTATTGTGTATACTGGAATTACACATTGCAGCAGTGCACTCGGGGCCAGGTTAAAGGTTTGAGTTTTTGCTGTATATAGTAACAAGAATAAGTACACAGCAGCAATGTTACCAAACAAACACTGGTTAAATGATCTTTTAAGTCAAACGTGACATAATGCATCCATTACAATTGTGGTATGGATTTATCTCTAGCCACTGGCTGCATGTATGGATTCAATCTGTTAATCCACAAATGAATCCAGAAGAACAGATAGCATGTCCGGCTGCGTCGGATATGACCATAGGTAGGCACAGAGGAACATAGGCAATGGAAAGTACAGAACGCTATTTGCTCTGGGTTCAAACTGTGTTCATTTACAACATATTAATTGCTCCGCTAATGTCAACCTGAATGCTTTGTTATTTTAGTAGTTGATTTGCCCCTAAGAATCCTGCATCCATTGCCCTTGCCTTGCCAGCCTGTGGAACACACATACTGTATTAACCCCTGCTATTATCATCACATCAACACTTTACCATGACCTCATTATCGCAGACTTCTCCTAGCCCAGCAGCTCATCCAATGGACCTGTAGTAATGGTGCTATTAATGTAGTAATCACCATCTCATTTCATTCACAACCCCGAACACCCATATTGTTCCTCCCCCTACCCGTCGGTGCTCAGACAGTCTGGGATATGATTGGAA
Source organism: Salmo trutta (assembly GCF_901001165.1). Lineage (NCBI taxonomy): Eukaryota > Metazoa > Chordata > Actinopteri > Salmoniformes > Salmonidae > Salmo > Salmo trutta. The sequence continues at coordinate 19,746,854 of NC_042960.1, read as the reverse complement.
ACGATTCGCCCTGTAAATGAGGTTTTGTAGGACGACTCTTCCTTTCTTCTGCCTGATGTAATAAGACATGCCACATAAAGGTCTGCGGTGCCGCCTAGAGAGGTGTCAGGTGAGAAAAGAGAAAATAATTATATTTTGTTCGAAATAAAATTCTGATATGATGTGCTAACCTGGCTAAGGCTAACACAAGTGTCAGGCACGTTAACTCATCACGTGTGCATGGCTCTCCAAACCACGTCTGTTCCACAAGCAGGCTGAGGCTGCATCCAAAATGGCACCCTTAATTACTACATAAGGAACAGGGTGCCATTTGGGACGTTTACGTCGTTGGTCCATCCATCATCCGTCCTGGTAATAGGAGTGATCCCTGGTGTTAAATATAACTCCATCCCACTCCCTCGAATTCTAACTCGGGGTCTCGCTATGTACAGTGCAGTACCTGAATCATGAATTAAAGATAGTTCATTATTTAATACATGAAGCAGGAAATTAATCATTTAGATCAGCGTCAGTTTGATATATGGCAGTGTGGCATGCAGTGTGGACCATGAACTGTGAAGTCCCATCCCTCCTCCCAAATGGCACCCTTTTCCCTACATAGTGATAGCTTTGGTCAAAAGTAGTGCACTCTATAGGGAATAGAGTGCCATTTTGGATGCATCCACATACAGTGGTGCAGTCTGCCAAGACCCCACATTAGAAAGCTTGTACCGCATGCCCCCGCTCATGATAAAATAGCCATGGCAAATGGATTCCCTAATAAGGCCAAGCATATAAGAAAAGAGGACTAATCTGTCGTAAATGTGTTACTTCTGGAAAGTGTCCATTGACTTGGCTTGGTTGCTTATGTTCTCAGAAAATGCACCGAGGTGCATTTTGAAATGCATTGTTCATCATCGCTCACTCAGGGAGGCCACTACATATTTCCCAATCATGTTTTTCCCTCTCTGCCTTTACTGGAAGTTTGTTTGTTTGCCTCGCAAGATGTCAGGACCGTGTGTGTTCCCGTAGATAAGCTTGGCTAGCAGGCGGCGTACATCACCCAGGGACGGGAGAGGAATACAATGGACCAGCTCAGTGTATGTCTGTGTCCCAAATGGCACCCTATTCCCTATATAGTGCACGATGGCACTGGTCAAAAGTAATGCACTTTATAGGGAATAGGGTGCCATTTGAGACGCAACCTGTGAATGGGAAACAGTGTTGTCTGTCTGTCTTTAGCCCTCCCCCTCTCCGCTGCTCAATCAACCCCCAGCTCAAAAGAGAAAATAGTTATGTCGTCTGTCAGTTTTTTAAAGCAGATTGTCTGCTGCGTCTGAAGATTGAGTGTTCAGATGACTTCTGGTGAAATGATAGAGGGAGGGGAAAAAGGGAATACAGAAGGAGGGAAAAATCTGAGCTTCAAGGCACACGAGGTAGGGAGCATTTCCCTCATAAGATAAGAGATGAGAGCAAGGCTTTGTCAAGATATCCACACCGGCAAACTGCGTATTGAAAGGTTAAAATTTGACATGTTTTTTTTTCACCACCTAACCCTTCCAAATAGATTATAAAGAAGGTAAAACGAAGTGGTAAGCTGGTGTGAACATTGGAACGTAGCCTAGATAATGCATGCATCCATCCAGAAGTAAAGCAACCACTCTGCATCTCCAGAGGCTAGGGGAGTCTAGCTGCGGCATTGCCCTGCCCTACACTTGGAACACTTGGGACTTGGAAATGGGTGGATGGCACACCACTGACCACAGAGAAAGGAAGGATAACTACTTACTTTGACTACTTATCTATACAGGTTATTCTCATTGATGGCAGAAGTCAACCAAGTTGATTTTAAGCTGAAAAATGTTTGGTTATTATTGAGGATTATGATGTTTTAGCCATAATGTCTGACTATTTTTAAACCCTGGTAATGCAGAATGACTTGTAATGTGAGGATAATCATCACTGGATTTGTGAGAAAATGGTTTACCAACATGGTAAAATGGTTTACCATGATAATCAAGTTTTAGGGAAGACCCAGATGCATACGGTGTCGAAGTAATAAAAGTTTATTACTAGAACAGGAGCAGGCTATTACTAATATACTAATACTTTTAGTAAAAGTATGTATCTACAACTCGCAATCTGTGGATTATATTCGATTAGATAGATTGAAATTGTGTGTTAAACATCACAGCATAGTTGAAAGATATATGGTGCGTAGAAATCCGAAGAGGGTGGCCAGCGGAGATAGGTGGGATGGGCTGAGGGATGCTGAGGGTTGGGATGTGGAATTGGAGACAAGTGGGAGTGGAGTTGCTGGGCGGGGGCATAGAATGACGGTCAAAGATAAAAGTATAAATAAGTAAAAATAAAACTTTCTCGGATGATTAAGGGGCAGCTCTTGGGGAACTGTGTGTGTGGGGGGGCGATATTGGGGGGGGGGGGGGGGCGATATTGGAGGGCTGCTGGCCTGGCTGTTGGGAGATGGGCCGGTGGCTGATGGATCGCTAGTTCGACGTGCCCTTGAGCAGGGTGTTGACCCTGGTTGCTTCTGTGTGTCGCTCTAGATGGGAGTCTGTTAGATGACTAAGGTGATGTAGGTTTTGAGCGGCTTCACTGCAAGTATATTGTATGTTTTAAACATTCAATAATAAAAAATAATACAACATTTAAAAAGAACAAAACGACAGGTCAAGGGCAGGCAGAGGTCAGTAATCCAGATCAGAATCAAAAGGTACAGAATGGCAGGCAGTCTTAGGGTCAGGGCAGGCACTATGGTCAACATCTGGAAAACTAGAAAACAAGAGCTATAGAAAAAGACATGAGCAAGGCAAAAATGCTGGTAGGCTTGACAAGACGAACTGGCAACAGACAAACAGAGAACACAGGTATAAATACACTGGGGATAATGGGATAGATGGGCGACACCTGGAAGGGGGTGGAGATAAGTACAAAGACAGGTGAAACAGATCAGGGTGTGACAATGATAACATACTGTTACACATACAGCAGACCCCAGTGCACACAACTTCCTCCTTCATTCTCTCTCTCTATCTGTCTCAAAGACACACATACACACACACACATGCATGTACACACACGCACCCAAGTATGCAAATGTATTATATTTTTTGTATTTGTATATTTAAACCTCTTAATAAGCTGACAGTCCCCAAAATTGGGCACTGGAACTACTTTAAAAGATATGTATATGTTTACACGGCTTATTTTATTGATTTCCCACCATTTTATAATTCAGAAGAAAGCAATCCCGACCTTCCTAAGACCATGTAAAGGTCCTCTGTGGAATAAGCTGGTATTTGCGTCCCTCTGGTGGTCAGCTGCATCATTACATTAATTTATATCACTTCACTGCAACGTTATGGCAAAGGGGTGGTCCTTAGAAAAACATTTATTCAACTGATTCAGGGCACAGATATGGCAAGGAAATCACTGAATGTGTCTCAAGCAGGCAGATCTAAATACATAACTTCATGGCTCAACGATAAAGAATGTGAACTACCCACTTCCTTAAACCTAAAATAAGTAAAGTCATTTTATGAGGAAGTCAAACATTTATTTTACGTCAGAAGTAGACACATTTTTCCCTTTACCTATCCCTTCTCCCCTTGTCTATAGGACGGACGTATGCTGTTTAAAAGTCCCAAATGTTGATTTAGACGTTCACAAATTTAACAGATTTTGACTATCACTAATGTCATGATATGTTTGGTAAAGTAATAAAGAAGGTGAAATATGACATATTGCAAAATATGAAAAGGCTTATCATATCATAACATTTGTATATGTTTTAGTGTACTTTTATTGTGTATTAGATCATATGGGTTGAATTTTTTGTTTGTTTTTATCAGACATAAATCATTCCAGGTGAGCGCCAAAGGTCATAGCTTTATGGTGGGGGGGGGGGGGGGGCTAAATGTCTGTCAGCTCAACTACCTTCCTGCTTATTTCCTGATAGTGTAGCTTCCTGTGGACCAGTAGTTATGTTTCACACATCATCAGACACAACATGAAGTCAGTACAGTAGACTCAACAGAACAGATTTTACAACAGAAATAGCTAATTTTGTTTTTTTGTATTAGCATATGAATAAAATCCTTACTTATTAGCTTCATGTGTATTAGCAGTTATGTTTCACACTTCAACAGATACAACATGAAGCCATTACAGTAGACTCTTGATAAGTTCACACTCACTACTTGGGAACCAAATGCAAATATGCAAATGTGAAGAAAATGCCATAGCACACAACTACCCATGCCATTTTTTTGTCATCTTCCTCTATTGACACACCTGGGAGTGACATCTTCAGCAGATAGTCACACAGACAAACACAGAGACAAACACACACACACACACAGAGACAGACACACAAAGAAACAGACACAGAGAGACAGACACAAGGCAGAGGCAATTAGAATACAACACATCCACAAAGATATGCTTTATTGACAACAAAATCAACATTTTGCAATGGCCATCTCAGTCTCTTGACTTGAACCCCATTAAAAACCTGTGGTTTGAATTGAAGAGGGCAGACCATACGTGCATATGAAGGACATCAAGCATCTGTAAAGATTCTATATGGAGGAATGGTCTAATATCCCTCCCAATCTATTAAAACATTTTAGAAAAAGGCTCAGTGCCGTTATCCTCACAAGGGGAGTTTTGCAGTGTTAAAAACAGGGGTGCCAATAATTTTGACCCCTATCTTTATTGGATTTTTTTAATTACATGTTAAACCAAATATCTTTCTATGAGCAATTGTATTAGTATAAAATATCATAATAAAAAATATGTGGAGCTCAGTATTTTAATTATTTTATACAGTCTTTTTTGCTCATCTTTATCAAGGATGCCAATAATTTTGGACCTGACTGTATATATTTATCTTTTTCAACAATATGAGTTTCTCTACAAATCAAAATGTATTTGTTACATGAGCCAAATACAACAGGTGTAGATCTTACTGTGAAATGCGTACTTACAAGCCCAACCTGTTAGGGCTAGGGGGCAGTATTTACACCGCCGGATAAAAAACGTACCCGATTTAATCTGGTTACCACTCCTACCCAGTAACTAGAATATGCATATACTTATTAGATATGGATAGAAAACACCCTAAAGTTTCTAAAACTGTTTGAATGGTGTCTGTGAGTATAACAGAACTCATATGGCAGGCAAAAACCTGAGAGATTCCTTTACAGGAAGTCTGACCATTTATTGGCTTCCTTTGACATCTCTTTCCAAAACAAAGGATCTCTGCGGTAACGTGACACTTCCCACGGCTCCCATAGGCTCTCAGAGCCCGGGAAAAAACAGAATGTCGTCATTCCAGCCCCAGGCTGAAGCACGTTATCGCCTTTGTCAAGTGGCCGATCAGAGGACAAAGGGCTTAGGCTCGTGCACTGGCCGCACGAGCCTAATCTGCACTGGTCGTCTTTCTTTTTTTCCCTCTATTTACCGAAACGCAGATTCCCGGTCGGAATATTATCGCTTTTTTACGAGATAAATTGCATAAAAATTGATTTTAAACAGCGGTTGACATGCTTCGAAGTACGGTCATGGAATATTTAGACATTTTTTGTCACGAAATGCGCCATGCTCGTAACCCTGATTTACCATTTCGGATAGTGTCTAGAACGCACGAACAAAACGCCGCTGTTTGGATATAACGATGGATTATTTGGGACCAAACCAACATTTTTTATTGAAGTAGAAGTCCTGGGAGTGCATTCTGACGAAGAACAGCAAAGTTTCTAAATAGCTAGCCCGTGATGGCTGGGCTATGTACTTAGAATATTGCAAAATGTGCTTTCACCAAAAAGCTATTTTAAAATCGGAGTTCTGTATCTATAATTCTTAAAATAATTGTTATGCTTTTTGTGAACGTTTATCGTGAGTAATTTAGTAAATTGTTAGTAAATTCCCCGGAAGTTTGCGGGGGGTATGCTAGTTCTGAACGTCACATGCTAATGTAAAAAGCTGTTTTTTGATATAAATATGAACTTGATTGAACAAAACATGCATGTATTGTATAACATAATGTCCTAGGTGTGTCATCTGATGAAGATCATCAAAGGTTAGTGCTGCATTTAGCTGTCTTCTGGGTTTTTGTGACATTATATGCTAGCTTGAATAATGGGTGTCTGATTATTTCTGGCTGGGTACTCTGCTGACATAATCTAATGTTTTGCTTTCGTTGTAAAGCCTTTTTGAAATCGGACAGTGTGGTTAGATTAACGAAAGTCTTGTCTTTAAAATGCTGTAAAATAGTCATATGTTTGAGAAATTGAAGTAATAGCATTTCTAAGGTATTTGAAAATCGCGCCACAGGATTCAACTGGCTGTTACGTAGGTGGGACGATTTGGTGCCACCTAGCCCAGAGAGGTTATTAACCAACAATGCAGTTTAAGAAATAGAGTTAAGAAAATATTTACAGGTTAGTCGAGGTAATTTGTACATGTAGGTAGGGGTAAAGTGACTATGCGTAGTTAATAAACAGCGAGTAGCAGCAGTGTAAAAACAAAGGGGGGGTCAATGTAAATAGTCTGGGTGGCCATTTGATTAATTGTTCAGCAGTCTTATAGCTTGGGGGTAGAAGCTGTTAAGGAGCCTTTTGGACCGAGACTTGGCGCTCCGATACCGCTTGCCGTGCGGTAGCAGAGAGAACAGTCTATGACATGGGTGACTGGAGTCTTTGACAATTTTTTGGGCCTTCCTCTGACACCGCCTAGTATATAGGTCTTGGATGGCAGGAATCTTGGCCCGAGGCAGGAAGCTTGGCCCTTGTAGACATTTTTGAGAATCTGGGGATCCATGCCAAATCTTTTCAGTCTCCTGAGGGGGAAAAGGTGCTGTCGTGCCCTCTTCAAGACTGTCTTGATGTGTTTGGACCATGATAGTTTGTTGGTGATGTGGACACCAAGGAACTTGAAACTCTCAACCTGGCCTCAACACAAGTGTCTAGATTGGTCTGACTGAATCTGTTACCGAGGGGACTTGCAAATGTGTGGATGGCACACTGCTGACCACAGAGAAAGAGAGAGTAACTACTTCAACAATAAGGCTTCAATTTTTATTTCATTCAACTTTTATCTATACAGGTTCTTCTCATTTATGTTTTTAAGATGAAAAATGTCTGGATATTATTGAGGATTATAAACTGGGTGGTTCAAGCCCTGAATGCTGATTGACTGACAGCCGTGGTACATCAGGCCGTATACCACGGGTATGACAAAACATTTATTTTTACTTATCTAATTACGTTGGTAACCAGTTTATAATAGCAATAAGGCACCTTGGGGGTTTGTAAAATATAGCCAATATACCACTGCTAAGGGCTGTGTCCAGGCAATCCGCATTGCGTCGCGCGAAAAGAACAGCCCGTAGCCGTGTGTCACAGGATCCAACAAAAGTGGCGCCCCTCCTCGGTCGGGCGGCGCTCGGCGGTCGTCGTCGCCGGCCTATTAGCTGCCATCGATCGTTGTTTCTGTGTCTTTTAGTTTTGTCTGTCTGTTCCGCACCTGTTTTGTGTCTGTCATTAGTGGGGGCTTATTTAATGTGTGTTTTCAGTTGGGGTTTTGTGCGGGATTGTTTATTGATCACTCAGGACGGTGGGACGTATTTTTGTACGTTGTGTTTCCGACAGTTTTGTCAAAAGATTTACCGGGCTGCGCCCCTTGCCTTTTGTGCCGTGGAATATATACCTTTTTGTGTTTTATGGGAATGTGTTTTTTCCCAGGCAAACTTTGTGTAGCGCCCTGTGCTTTACGGCCTTTGTGTGTGTCATTTCATTAAAAGACACACCTCCAGCTCCTCTGTCTCCTGCATCTGATTCCGCCTCTACACCAGTCCAAATCAGTCGTGACACCGTGGTATATTGGCAATATACCATACCACCTAGAGCCTTATTGCTTACTTATGACATATTAACCATAATGTCTTACTGTTTCTAAACCTCTAAGTACGGGTATTGGCCTAACCCTGATAATGCTGACCCTTCTGAGAATGAGGATAAGTGCTGAGGTGAATGCAGAAACATTGCATCCTCTGAGGCTGGGAATGACTTGTCATGTGAAGACAATGGTCATTGGGTTTGTGAGAAAATGGTTCACCAACACCATGACAACACATACAGCAGACCACAGTGCACACAACTTCTTCCATTACAGCAGACTCTTGATAAGTTCCCACTCACTACTCAGGAACCAAATGCAAATATGCAATGGTGAAGAAATTGCCATAGCCACAACTACCCATGTCCATTTTTTGTCATCTTCCTCTGTTGACACTTCCCTAGGAGTGACATCTTCAGCAGATAGTCACACAGACAGAGACAAACTCAGAGACAGATACACACACAGAGACAGACACAAGACAGAGCCCCGTGTGACTCAGTTGGTAGAGCATGGTGTTTGCAACGCCAGGATTGTGGGTTCGATTCCCATGGGGGGCCAGTACGGGGAAGAAAAAAAAAAGTATGAAATGTATGCATTCACTACTGTATGTCGCTCTGGATAAGACCGTCTGCTAAATGACTAAAATGTAATGCAGAGGCAAATAGCACACATTAAATCCACAAAGATATGTTTTGTTGACAACAAAATCAACATTTTGCAATGGCCATTTCAGTCTCTGGACTTGAACCCCATTAAAAACCTGTGGTTTGAATTGAAGAGGGCAGACCATACGTGCAGATGAAGGACATCAAGCATCTGTAAAGATTCGGTATGGAGGAATGGTCTAATATCCCTCCCAATCTATTAAAACATTTTAGAAAAAGGCTCAGAGTTTTGCAGTGTTAAAAACAGGGGTGCCAATAATTTTGACACATATTTTCTTTAGATTTAAAAAAATGTTTGTTCAACAAAATCTCTTTCTCAGAGCAATTGTATTAGTATAAAATATCATAATAAAAATGTGGAGCTCAGTATAGTAAGTCTTTTTTGCTCATCTTTATCAAAGGAGCAATCATTTTGAACCTGACTGTATATATTTATATTTTTCAACAACGTGAGTTTCTCTTCGGCCTCAACACAGGGCCAAGATCGGTCTGACTGAATCTGTTACCGAGGGGACTTGCGAATGTGTGAATGGCACACCACTGACCACAGAGAAAGAGACAGTAATTACTTCGACAATACGTTTTCACATTTATTTTCATTAAACTTTTATCTCTACAAGGTTATTCTCATTGATGGGTTTTAAGAAGAGCAATGTCTAGATATTATTCAGGATTCTGATGTTTTAACCATGACATCTGACTGTTTTAAACCTCTAGGTATGGTATTGGCCTAACCCTGATAATGTTGGCCCTTCTCAGAATGAGGACAGTGCTGAGATGAACACAGAAACATTATCTCCTCTGAGGCTGGGAATGACCTGTCCCTCAATTTGTGAGAAAATGGTTTACCAACATCATGACAACACATACAGTAGACAACAGTGCACACAACTTCCTACATTTTGTCTCTCTTTCTCTCTTTCTCAAATAAAAACAAAATGTATTCATAAAGCCTTCTTTACATCAGCAGATGTCACAAAGTGTTTATACAGAAACCCAGCCTAAAACCCCAAACAGCAAACAATGTTTTTATTTTTATTTCACCTTTATTTAACCAGGTAGGCCAGTTGAGAACAAGTTCTCATTTACAACTGCGACCTGGCCAAGAAAGCAAAGCAGTGCGACAAAAACAACAACAGAGTTACACAAACAAACGTACAGTCAATAACGCAAAATAAAAAAAAAATAGAAAGCTCTGTGTGTGCAAATGTAGAAGAGTAGGGAGGTGAGCAAAAATAGGCCCTAGAGGCGAAAATAATTACAATTTAGCATTAATACTGGAATGATAGATGTGCAGACGATGATGTGCAAGTAGAGATACTGGGGTGCAAAAGAGCAAGAGGGTTAGTAATAATATGGGGATGAGATAGTCGGGTGTGCTATTTACAGATTGGCTGTGTACAGCTACAGTGATCGGTAAGCTGCTCTGACAGATGATGCTTAAAGTTAGAGAGGGAGATATAAGACTCCAGTATCAGAGATTTATGCAATTCGTTCCAGTCGTTGGCAGCAGAGAACTGGATGGAAAGGTGGCCAAAGGAAGTGTTGGCTTTGGGGATGACCAGTGCAATATACCTGCTGGAGCGTGTGCTACGGGTGGGTGTTGCTATGGTGACCAGTGAGCTGAGATAAGGCGGGATGTTACCTATCAGAGACTTATAGATGACCTGGAGCCAGTGGTTTTGGCGACGGATATGTAGTGAGGGCCAGCCAACGAGAGCGTACAGGTCGCAGTGGTGGTCAGTATATGGGGCTTTGGTGATAAAACGGATGGCACTGCGATAGACTACATCCAGTTTGATGAGTAGAGTGTTAGGGGCTATTTTGTAAATTACATCGCCGAAGTCAAGGATCGGTAGGATAGTCAGTTTTACGAGGTTATGTTTGGCGGCATGAGTGAAGGAGGCTTTGTTGCGAAATAAGAAGCCGATTCTAGATTACATTTTAGATTGGAGATGCATAATGTGAGTCTGGTAGGAGAGTTTACGGTCTAACCAGACACCTAGGTATTTGTAGTTGTCCACATATTCCAAGTCAGAACCGTCCAGAGTATGATGCTTGTCGGGCGGGAGGGTGCGGGCAGAAATCGGTTGAAGAGCATGCACTTAGTTTTACTCGCATTTAAAAGCAGTTGGAGGCCACGGAAGGAGAGTTGTATGGCATTGAAGCTTGTTTGAAGGTTTGTTAGCACAGTGTCCAAAGGGCCAGATGTATACAGAATGGTGTCGTCTGCGTAGAGGTGGATCAGAGAATCACCAGCAGGAGTCAGGCAAGTTGCTGTAGGGGGTGATGAGATGTTGGCCGGTGTAGGGGTAGCCAGGTGGAAGGCATGGCCAGCTGTGGAAAAATTGTTATTGAAATGAAATGAAGTGATGACAGTGTTTCCTATCCTCAGTGCAGTGGGCAGCTGGGAGGAGGTGCTCTTATTCTCCATGGACTTTACAGTGTCCCAAAACTTTTGGGAATTAGTACTACAGGAAGCACATTTCTGTTTGAAAAAGCTAGCCTTAGCTTTCCTAACTGACTGAGTATGTATATCGGTTCCTGACTTCCCTGAAAAGTTGCATTTCGCGGGGGCTATTCGATGCTAATGCAGAACGCCACAGGATGTTTTTGTGCTGGTCAGGGCAGTCAAGTCTGGGGTGAACCAAGGGCTATGTCTGTTCTTTGTTCTACATTTTTTGAATGGGCATGCTTAGTTAAGATGGAGAGGAAAGCACTTTTGAAGAGCAACCAGGCATCCTCTACTGACGGGATGAGATCTATATCTTTCCAGGATACCCAGGCCAGGTCAATTAGAAAGGCCTGCTCGCTGAAGTGTTTTAGGGAGTGTTTAACAGTAATGAGGGGTGGTCGTTTGACCGCGGACACATTACACACGCAGGCAATGAGGCAGTGATCGCTGAGATCCTGGTTGAAGATAGCAGAGGTGTATGTAGAGGGCAAGTTGGTCAGGATGATATCTAAGAGGGTGCCCATGGTTGCGGATTTAGGGTTGTACCTGGTAGGTTCCTTGATAATTTGTGTGAGATTGAGGGCATCTAGGTTAGATTGTAGGATGGCTGGGGTGTTTAGCATGTCCCAGTTTAGGTCACCTAACAGTATGAACTCTGAAGATAGATGAGGGGGGCGATCAATTCACATATGGGGTCCAGGGCACAGCTGGGGGCTGAAGGGGGTCTTTAAGAAGCGGTAACGATGAGAGACTTGTTTCTAAAATGTTGGATTTTTAAAAGCAGAAGCTCAAATTGTTTGGGCACAGACCTGGATAGTATGACAGAACTCTGCAGGCTAACTCCGCCACCTTTGGCAGTTCTGTCTTATCGGAAAATGTTATAGTTAGGGATGTAGAAGCACGGTGGCTAGGAAAAACTCCCTAGAAAGGCAGGAACCTAGGAAGAAACCTAGAGAGGAACAAGGCTCTGAGGGGTGGCCAGTCCTCTTCTGGCTGTGCCGGGTGGAGATTATACATGGCCACTAAGACCAGATCGTTCTTCAAGACGGTTATAGATGACCAACAGGGTCAAATAATAATCACAATGCAACAAGTGAGCACCTCAGGAGTAAATGTCAGTTGGCTTTTCATAGTCGAGCATTCAGAGTACTAGACAGCAGGTGCGGTAGAGAGGGAGAGGGATAGAGATAGTTGAAAACAGCAGGTCCGGGACAAGGTAGCACGTCTGATGAACAGATCAGTGTTCCATCAACACAGGCAAAACAGCAGAAATTGGATCAGGAGCATGACCAGGTGGACTGGGGACAGAGAAAGCCAGGAGTCATCAGGCCAGGTAGTCCTGAGGCATGGTCCTAGGGCTCAGGTCCTCCGGGAGGGGAGAGAGCGAGAAAGAGATAGGAGAATTAGAGGGAGCATACTTAAGATCACACAGGACACCAGAGAAGACAGGAGAATTACACCAGAGAAGACAGGAGAATTACACCAGAGAAGACAGGAGAATTACACCAGAGAAGACAGGAGAATTACACCAGAGAAGACAGGAGAATTACACCAGAGAAGACAGGAGAATTACACCAGAGAAGACAGGAGAATAACACTCAGCCCTAAACTGAAAAAAGGTGGCCAAAATGACACATTTCGTTTGCAGAATGAAAACATAAAATACATGACACACAATCAACTACCTCCATCAAAACATACTGTACAACTTGTTATGTAATGATTTTTTCCTACATCTATCAATATACCCTAACAAGGTTAACCCTCTTTTATAAGTCTGTGCCATCTGTTGATACTACAACTCAAACCAAATAATTATAGTACGCACCATTAAGACAACTAAACATATTATCACAACATGGGCTGCATTCTTTTTTCCTAAAATTATTTTACCAAAGATGACCAACGCAGAAAGAATGTCACTCAAGCGCATGAATATCCAGAAACAAAAGGCTTTATTTGACCTTTTTCCATTTTAACTGAGAGCTGAACTTTCCTCTATGGGCCCCTCTACCTCTCATTTGCCCTCTGCCTCTTACTTGGTCCATTCTTACAAACAGCAAGTCAGAGGTGACCTCTTTTACGCATGAATAAGGACTGATTGAACAATTGTGCAAAGAAGATTTGCACGCTTGCAAAAGTAGTTTACAATCATGGGAGTCATTTGTATCAGCTGTGACCAAATGCTTGAATTTTGTTTGACATGATTTACTCAACTGACTTCTGCGTTTTTTGTAGAGAGTTGTGTTTACTGTTTTGCACAAATGTGCTTAGCATTTGCATACTTTGTGAAAGCAATGAGTAATGACTTACTGTTTTGCAAAACGGTATATTGTTGTGCTCATTAAGTTATGATGGCACTCAAGTGGACCCCAGGTTCATTAAAAGTGTCTTAGCAATCGAGAAAAACTGTAATACATTCCTTCCTATTTCCTGATAATGTGGCTTCCTGTGTACCAGTGGTTATGTTTCACAACGTGAAGTCAGTCCAGTAGACTCAACAACAGAATAGTTTTACAATAGAAGTTGATTATTTTGCACATTTCATTTTTTGTATTAGCATATTAATAAAATCTCTACTTCTTATCTTCCTGTGCACCAGTAGTTCTGTTTCACACGTCGTCAGACACAACATGAAGTCAGTACAGTAGACTAATAAGTGTAAACTCACTACTCAGGAGACCAATACAAATATGCAAAGGAGAAGCTGTAGCCACAACTACCCGTGTCATTTTTTTATACCTCACTAGGGGTTACACCTTCACATAGATAAAGACAGACACACAGACGATACAGAGACAGACACGAACACAGAGACAGACACAGAGACAGACACAAGGCAGAGGCAATGATATCACTATAACCTGAGACTTCATGTGAAATTACAGCACAGAGTACAAGAAGCATCAGGCATTGCTGAAGATGTCTGAGGCCATCTATGCCATGCCAGACATGACCAAGAAGGTCAAGTTTGACAGAAGTAAAGCTGAGGAAAGGATTGTGGACATCTACGTCGGTGCAGACACCCTGAGGGACCATGAGACCAGCACCAAGACAGAAGATGTAGAACATACTTCAACTAATGGACCGGGAGACCAGCACACAGGTAACACACACACACACACACACACACACACACACAATATACACACAAATACTATACACACACATCTTTTTACGTGTACATAGAGCCCGATAGCACAGGGAAGAGACCCTTCCTAGCTGTAGCGGTGTGTCTGGGGCTGCTGTGTGTTCTCCTACTGGCTGGGATCATAGGACAATCTGTCCACTGTAAGTATAGCTAAATTGTAATTACTATAATTCAGGGGCAGTGCCGTGGGTATAATCTGACTTAGTGAGTAACTTTTCTAGGCCGACAACAGACCAGATACAACCTGTCTAAAGAGGGAGACGTGCTACAGACCAGACACAACAACCTGACTAAAGAGAGAGACCAGCTACAGACCAGACACAACAACCTGACTAAAGAGAGAGACCAGCTACAGACCAGACACAACAACCTGACTAAAGAGAGAGACCAGCTACAGACCAGATACAACAACCTGACTAAAGAGAGAGACCAGCTACAGAGGGAGAAAGATGATTTTATGGAAAAGTCCTCTAATCCGAGTGAGTTTACCTAATACACGATCGTAACATTAATTGTACATGTTCAATATGCACAGGGCCGTAGCTACATGAGGACATTGAGGTGCTGACCTCAGTAACTGTTTCTAATGAGAAAAATGAATGAAATAGATTCTTCATCTGACTGAGTTCTATTCGCGCCTCTTCGCAAACGAGTGGAATCAAGAACAGTGGTTTGTTTGTTAAGTTTTCCAACGTCAACCCGGATTTGCATCCTGGATTTGCCTTTTAAGCAGCACTTTCACCACTATCTCAAACGGCTAACTCCTCCCTCTCACGGCACAGGCTGAGGGCCTGAGACGTGAAACGAACTACCCCAGCTCGTAGTCGCTCATGTAGACACTAGTGATGCTGCTGACTGTGTTTGCCAGATGCCAGACAAAAGTACATTTTAAAACCCACCAGCATCTCCTGCCGTGTCTACAGACATGCCCATACGAATCCAAGTTGAATCTCAGAGAATGAGTAGAAAACTATTAAATAGTCGCTAATAGATACTTCAGTCAGTCATGTTTTTCTAATTACCCGCCACAAACACAGTAACAGACAGAGTCACAATCACACAGGTATCCATAAAATCAATGCATTAGTCTTACAGTCAATACGTCACAAACTCATTGCTATAACACCATGTGAAAGAATAGCAGAATTTCCATTCATTTGAAATAAATAAGCAATACATTAGTAATAATCCGTCATCATGTCTGTAGGATTATGAAGCAGAGACTTCTATTGCAGTAATGTTGAAGGGCTCTGGGTAGTATTACTGAGCCAGCTAGAAGGATGAAGTAAGACGGTAATGTTAAAAGGAGCCTACCTCAGCAGGAGCAAAAAATAGGCTACTAAGCTCTCATAATAACTTTGCTTTACAAAGATTAGGCTACTAAGACAGACAGTGATGTGGCGCTCCGTGGTGAGGCTGAGGCAGGCTGCAATGCATGCAGGAGGAAGCAGAGGAACCAGAGAGAAAGGAAGCAAGGCGGGGAGAGGTTAATACAGTGGTTCCCAAACTTAGGGTTGGGGCCCCATGTGGGGTCCCCTGACTAAATCTGCATCAAAGAAGTTAGGAACTAAAAGAAAAGAAGATGTGTTTAAATATGAACATATTCACATTGCCTGTCTTCCCTATAGGCCTACATTTAAATGCACTCAAAATGCAAACAATGCAGGTCTAAAATAGTCCTACATTTCCATTACATCACTGATTGTTCCTCTTATCTCGATCACCACTGGAGTTTATAGTTGACCTATTACCCATCTTTTTTAACCACAACAACATCATTAATGTAATGTGACAATATGATCATCTGTGTGCTCCATTGATATCTGTTTGTGCGGAGCTTGATTAGTAATGCCTAGGAACACAAATGTGAACGCAATGTCAGTTGAGAAAAGCCATATCTATGTAAAGAGATGATGAATTACGCAGTTCAACAATACAACTGACTGAACAGTCACTGATGCTACTTGTCATTGTAAGTCATTTCTTATATTTCTTCCCTTTCTGGGGTATAACATTAATATTGTGTAGCTACTAGGCTTTGTGTTTGTAGATCAACTGAGGTGAATGAACCTACAGCAGCCAAGGTGATAATGGCTGGGGTCAGTTTTGCTTGTTTTTGCTGTTCTCCAAATAGCACTTTAAAGTTTTTTTTGTATTATATAGAAATTGAAACCCTAGTTACGGCCCTGAACGCGCACTAAAATGTTGTTTGTATTCTTTTATTAATGAGTGCAGAATAATGAGATGGCAATGAATGTTTTAACTAACCTGTTCTGAAGGCTGGAACAAGTTTGAATCCTGTTGGTACTTCGTCTCTACTGAGAGAAAAACCTGGAGTGAGAGCAGAAAGGACTGTGTGGCGAGAGGAGCAGACCTGGTGATCATAAACAGCAGAAAGGAACAGGTGAGAGAGTGGGGGGAGATAGATAAATACATGGAGAGAGAGAGCGAGAAAGAGAGAGAGAGACATGATAAACATATTTTGATCAGTATTAATTTATCTTTCTCAACAACAGAGATTTCTCTTTGCCCTCAACAAGAGAGTCTGGATCGGTCTGACTGACAGAGAGACTGAGGGGTTCTGGAAATGGGTAGACGGCACACCACTGATAACAAGGTGAGAGATTTGACCATCTAGTTGTGATATGGAAACTTTGAAAACAAATGATATTGCTTCAGATCATCTTCATAAAAACAAATGTTTCCCTTCGTAGATGTCATTCAATGAGCTCTATAGATGAATAATAGAAACCAAGCATTATTTTCTTCAAGAAACTAAAAAGTTATTTTTTTACACTATGTATATGTTTTTTACTTTTTGTTGGTGGCCCACATCTGACAGCGTGTGGCTTTAAAGCTAAAATAACACAGGCATTATTTATTTGATTTAGAATGATGTTTAACAGACAGTGTGACTGTCTGGTTCTCTGTGTTTTTAACATAGGTACTGGGTAAACAACCAGCCTAATAATGGTGGCAGTGTTTCAACCTTTCCGGGGGAGGATTGTGTTGGACTAAGAGATGGACAAGGTCAGCCTGAAAAGACATGGAATGATTTAAATTGTGCAGAAAAACGTAACTGGATTTGTGAGTTGTGTAACAATAACCTACTGTAACAACTACCCCTCCCTAACCCCCCCTCTCTCTCTTCATCTCTATGACTCTCTCTCTCTCTCACTCTCCCTCTCTCATTCTGTCTCCATCCCTACTCATTTATGTTTGTTTCATTCTGAACATATGAATCAAATTCCCATTTACTTCCTGGGATACATTAGTAGCTTCCTGTCTTCAGTAGTTAAATGATGGACACCTCATCAGACACAGACAATGATTGAGACACAACAACACTAAAAGTAAACAGCTGCATTAGAACAGGTAGAAGGGAACAGTATGAGGTTGTTAAGTCAGTACAGTCGACTCCTGATGAGTGCACGTCAGTTAAGTGCGAGACCTGGGTTCAAATACAACTTGAAATCTTTCAAACACTTTGAGCGTTTGCTTTAGCCTGTCTTCAGTGCCAGGTGGGTACTGGGGCTTTTCTGTTGCAACAGAAGTATTTTAAATGATTTCATATAGAGAGGCATTCTGGCAGTACTCATTAGACACTGGATGAAGAGGGGCGAAATCATGATTTTTCACTGTCCTCATTTCAATAATGTTGTTGCCTTGATTTTTTGGGTCTCGTTGTCTCCAGATTCACAGACACCCAAATGTAAATTTGGCCTATTGATTAACGAGACCCACTGTTTATCTTATTATTTTGTGCTATAATTTGCAGTTTACCTTGGAACATATTATCATTATAATTATTTTACATTGTTGTGCCTCAACGGGCCGTTAGCTATAAATAGGATCTATGTGCAATGGTCAGGTCCCTCTGAGGACGATGTCAGCTTGATGTTGAAATGTCAGTCACCTGTTCGCATCCTGTACAATGTATTAAAGTGAGCAATACGAAATCAATCTCTGCATTTTTTTGGTGACTGCTCCAACTCCTTTTACCTCAAATTAGTCCTTTTGGAAGTGTTCCTTGGCAAACCATTCTAATATTTCCATACAGTATTTCAGACACAGACACAGACACAGGGGTGGTGATAGGTTCAGAACCTGAGTAGACATTGCTGTATAGTCAGAAAACACAATACATTGTTGGAGATGTTTGAGGCCATTCATGACAAGCCAGATGTGACCTAGAAGGTCAAGTTTGATAGAAGGAAAGCTGAGGAGAGGATTGTGGACATCTACGTCAGTGCAGACACCCTGAGAGACCATGAGACCAGCACCAAGACAGAGAGGTAGAAGACACTTCTCCAAAGAACAGACCGGGAGGTCAACCTAATACACACACAATCTTTCTCTCACACACACACACACACGCACACGCACACAAACGCACACGAACATGCGCACACACACACACACACACACACGAACACGCGCACACACACACACACACAATGCAAAGAAAAACTATAAACACATATTTTATAACACAGGGAGAGACCCTTCATAGGTCTTGATGTGTTGTCCTACTGACTGGGATCATAGGCCTGTCTGTCAACTGTTGGTGAATGTTATAATTCCTACAAATTACCGGTAGTTCTGTGGTTTTCTGTTTTAGTTGTTATTGTAGATAACGGGTCTCTCAGAGGTTCTTAGTTTATAAGACCAACTCATCTGCAGAAAGAGTCTTCTTAGTTTATAAGACCAACTCACCTGCAGAAAGAGGCCAAATACAGACCAGTTACAAAACCCTGACTGAAGACAGAGACCAGTTTTAGAAAGAGAGAGACCAGCTACAACACTCTGAATCAAGAGAGAGACCAGCTACAGAGCAAATCAAATCAAAGCAAAATTATTTATATAGCCCTTCTTATATCAGCTGATATCTCAAAGTGCTGTACAGAAACCCAGCCTAAAACCCCAAACAGCAAGCAATGCAGGTGTAGAAGCACGTTGGCTAGGAAAAGCTCCCTAGAAAGGCCAAAACCTAGGAAGAAACCTAGAGAGGAACCAGGCTATGAGGGGTGGCCAGTCCTCTTCTGGCTGTGCCGGGTGGAGATTATAACAGAACATGGCCAAGATGTTCAAATGTTCATAAATGACCAGCATGGTCAAATAAGAATAATCACAGTTGTCGAGGGTGCAACAAGTCAGCACCTCAAGAGTAAATGTCAGTTGGCTTTTCATAGCCGATCATTGAGAGTATCTCTACCGCTCCTGCTGTCTCTAGAGAGTTGATAACAGCAGGTCTGGGACAGGTAGCACGTCCGGTGAACTGGTCAGGGTTCCATAGCCGCAGGCAGAACAGATCAGTCACTATTTACAACACCCTGACTAAGGAGAAGGACAAGCTACTGTCATGCCCTGACCTGAGAGTCAGGGTGTGGGGTGGGCATTCTATGTTTTGTATTTCTTTGTGTTGGGCCGAGTATGGTTCCTAACCAGAGGCAGCTGTCTATCGTTGTCTCTGATTAGGAACCATACTTAGGCAGCCTGTTTTTCCTTTGGGTTTTGTGGGTAGTTGCTTTCTGTTTAGTTGTATGTACCTGACAGAACTGTTGGCTGTCATTTTTGTTTAATTTTGTAAAGTGTTCATTTTTGCATTAAACGACAAGATGAACATATTCCACTCTGCTCCTTGGTCTACTCATTTTGACGCCTGTGACAGAACTACCCACCACAAGAAGACCAAGCAGCGTGGGCAGGATGACTGGACCTGGGAGGAGATCCTGGATGGGGCAGGACCCCGGACAAGGCCTGGGGAGTATTGCCGTCCGCAATGGGAGATCGAGGCAGCGAAAGCGGAACGGCGATACTGGGAGGAACAGGCAAGAAAGCAACAACGGAAGCCCGAGAGGCAGCGCCAAAACATTTTTGGGGGGTCACACGGATAGATTGGCTAAGGCGGGTCTAACACCTGAGCCAACTCCCCGTGCTTACCGTGGGGAGCGAGTGACCGAGCAAGCACCGTGTTATGCAGTGATACGCACTGTGTCGCCAATGCGTACTCACAGCCCGTTCGTACCATTCAGCTATCATATTTGCCACCAATGCTCCTTATAGGACACATCACTGCACTCTATACTCCTCTGTAAACTGTTCATCTCTGTATACCCATCGCAAGACCCACTGGTTGATGCTTATTTAAAAAACCCTCTTAGGCCTCACTCCCCCCTATCTGAGATATCTACTGCAGCCCTCATCCTATCCTCCACATACAACACCCGTTCTGCCAGTCACATTCTGTTAAAGGTCCCCAAAGCACACACATCCCTGGGTCGATCCTCTTTTCACTTCGCTGCAGCTAGCAACTGGAACGAGCTGCAACAAACACTCAAACTGGACAGTTTTATCTCAATCTCTTCATTCAAAGACTCAACCATGGACACTCTTACTGACAGTTGTGGCTGCTTTGTGTGATGTTTTGTTGTCTCTACCTTTTTGACCTTTGTGCTGTTGACTGTGCCCAATAATGTTTGTACCATGTTTTGTGCTGCTACCATGTCGTGTTGCTACCATGGTGTTGTTATGTTGTGTTGCTACCATGCTATGTTATCATGTGTTGCTGCCTTGCTATGTTGTTGTCTTAGGTCTCTCTTTATGTAGTGTTGTGTTGTCTCTATTGTTGTGATGTGTGTTTTGTCCAATATTTATATTTTATTTATTTATTTATTTTAGATCCAGACCCCTATCTCCGCAAGTGGCATTTTGCCTTTTGGTAGGCGGTCATTGTAAATAAGAATTTGTTCTTAACTGACTTGCTTAACTAAATAAAGATTAAATAAAATAAATAAAAATAAATAAAGAAGTGATCTTACATGAAAGTTCTCGAATCTGTTTACCTAATACATGGTCATGAGATCAAATATGAGAACATAACAACTGCCAATTCTGAAGTTTTTGAAAGAGCTAATGTAAGAGCTGGTGACGGATGGGAGCAAAATGTTCCCTACTGAAATCTCCATTATGCTTTTGTTAAGTGGGAAAAAAATATGTGAAAAATACATGTGAACCTTGTGTCTGAAAACCACATCTATTGTTTCTCACGGGAGCTCTAGAGGAAGAAGACATGTCAAATGAATGACGGAGAGAGAGAGAAAACAAAAACATTGTGATGCTAAGATTTAGAGAAAAGCATACTGTACTCTGTAAAATACATGTCAGAATTGTGTTTATTAGAAACATGTACATTTCCAGCATCAGGCTATGTTTAGTAAAAAGTTTGTAGATTTTTTTCATGTCCAGTTATAAGCATACTGTCACGTCCTGACCAGCAGAGGGCATATTGCTTAGTCTAGGTCAGGATGTGGCAGGTGGTTTGTGTTTGTTTAATGTTGGATGATTGGGACTTCCAATTGAAGGCAGGTGTGTATAGTTGCCTTTGATTGGAAGTCCTATATAGGTGTGTGTGTTTGTCTTTGGGGTTGTGGGGAATTGTTGTGAGCACTGCTGTGTTTGGTATAGCCTGCCACACCGTCACATTGTGAGTACCGTTCATTGTTTTGTTTATTGGTTTTCAGTGGATGCTCTACTCCTTTTGTTTTCAACATTAAAAACATGAGTATCCACACTTCCGCTGCATTTTGGTCCTCTTTCACCGACGACAATCGTGACAGAATTCCCCACCTACAAAGGACCAAGCAGCGGAAGAAGGCTGGCGAGGTAAGGGAGACCGAGAGGCACCCCCAATAATTTTTTAGGGGGGGGCACAAGGGGAGTGTTGCGGGGCAAGTATGGAGCCCCAGGCCAGCTCCCCGCACTAGCATGGAGGTGCGTGGTCACAATCGGGTACGCCCAGTACCAGCACCAGGCTTCAAGTGCGTGAACCCAGCCTCGTCAGTCAACAGTCGTCAGTGCGGCCCGCCAGTCAACAGTCGTCAGAGCTGCCCGCCAGTCAACCATCACCAGAGCTGCCCGCCAGTCAACAGTCGTCAGAGCTGCCCGCCAGTCAACAGTCGTCAGAGCTGCCCGCCAGTCAACAGTCGTCAGAGCTGCCCGCCAGTCAACAGTCGTCAGAGCTGCCCGCCAGTCAACAGTCGTCAGAGCTGCCCGCCAGTCAACAGTCGCCAGAGAGGTCAGACTGCGCTGAACTGCCGGAGTGGCCAGACTGCGCTGAACTGCCGGAGTGGCCAGACTGCGCTGAACTGCCGGAGTGGCCAGACTGCGCTGAACTGCCGGAGTGGCCAGACTGCGCTGAACTGCCGGAGTGGCCAGACTGCGCTGACCTGCCGGAGTGGCCAGACTGCCCTGACCTGCCGGAGTGGCCAGACTGCCCTGACCTGCCGGAGTGGCCAGACTGCCCTGACCTGCCGGAGTGGCCAGACTGCCCTGACCTGCCGGAGTGGCCAGACTGCCCTGACCTGCCGGAGTGGCCAGACTGCCCTGACCTGCCGGAGTGGCCAGACTGCCCTGACCTGCCGGAGCGGCCAGACTGCCCCGACTGTCCCGAGCCGCCAGACTGCCCCGACTGTCCCGAGCCGCCAGACTGCCCCGACTGTCCCGAGCCGCCAGACTGCCCCGACTGTCCCGAGCTGCCAGACTGCCCCGACTGTCCCGAGCCGCCAGACTGTCCGGACTGCCCCGACTGTCCCGAGCTGCCAGACTGCCCCGACTGTCCCGAGCCGCCAGACTGTCCGGACTGCCCCGACTGTCCCGAGCTGCCAGACTGCCCCGACTGTCCCGAGCCGCCAGACTGTCCGGACTGCCCCGACTGTCCCGAGCTGCCAGACTGCCCCGACTGTCCCGAGCCGCCAGACTGTCCGGACTGCCCCGAGCCGCCAGACTGCCCCGACTGTCCCGAGCCGCCAGACTGCCCCGACTGTCCCGAGCCGCCAGACTGCCCCGACTGTCCCGAGCCGCCAGACTGCCCCGACTGTCCCGAGCCGCCAGACTGCCCCGACTGTCCCGAGCCGCCAGACTGCCCCGACTGTCCCGAGCCGCCAGACTGCCCCGAGCCGCCAGACTGCCCCGACTGTCCCGAGCCGCCAGACTGCCCCGACTGTCCCGAGCTGCCAGACTGCCCCGACTGTCCCGAGCCGCCAGACTGTCCGGACTGCCCCGACTGTCCCGAGCCGCCGGACTGCCCCGACTGTCCCGAGCCGCCGGACTGCCCCGACTGTCCCGAGCCGCCAGACTGCCCCGACTGTCCCGAGCCGCCGGACTGCCCCGACTGTCCCGAGCCGCCGGACTGCCCCGACTGTCCCGAGCCGCCGGACTGCCCCGACTGTCCCGAGCCGCCGGACTGCCCCGACTGTCCCGAGCCGCCGGACTGCCCCGGCTGTCCCGAGCCGCCGGACTGCCCCGACTGTCCCGAGCCGCCGGACTGCCCCGACTGTCCCGAGCCGCCGGACTGCCCCGACTGTCCCGAGCCGCCAGACTGTCCAGACTGCCCCGACTGTCCCGAGCCGCCGGACTGCCCCGACTGTCCCGAGCCGCCGGACTGCCCCGACTGTCCCGAGCCGCCGGACTGCCCCGACTGTCCCGAGCCGCCGGACTGCCCCGACTGTCCCGAGCCGCCAGACTGTCCGGACTGCCCCGACTGTCCCGAGCTGCCAGACTGCCCCGACTGTCCCGAGCCGCCAGACTGTCCGGACTGCCCCGACTGTCCCGAGCCGCCAGACTGTCCGGACTGTCCCGAGCTGCCAGACTGCCCCGACTGTCCCGAGCCGCCAGACTGTCCGGACTGCCCCGACTGTCCCGAGCCGCCGGACTGCCCCGACTGTCCCGAGCCGCCGGACTGCCCCGACTGTCCCGAGCCGCCGGACTGCCCCGACTGTCCCGAGCCGCCGGACTGCCCTGACTGTCCCGAGCCGCCGGACTGCCCCGACTGTCCCGAGCCGCCGGACTGCCCCGACTGTCCCGAGCTGCCGGACTGCCCCGACTGTCCCGAGCCGCCAGACTGTCCGGACTGCCCCGACTGTCCCGAGCTGCCAGACTGCCCCGACTGTCCCGAGCCGCCAGACTGTCCGGACTGCCCCGACTGTCCCGAGCCGCCAGACTGTCCGGACTGCCCCGACTGTCCCGAGCTGCCAGACTGCCCCGACTGTCCCGAGCCGCCAGACTGTCCGGACTGCCCCGACTGTCCCGAGCCGCCAGACTGTCCGGACTGCCCCGACTGTCCCGAGCTGCCAGACTGCCCCGACTGTCCCGAGCCGCCAGACTGTCCGGACTGCCCCGACTGTCCCGAGCCGCCGGACTGCCCCGACTGTCCCGAGCCGCCAGACTGTCCGGACTGCCCCGACTGTCCCGAGCTGCCAGACTGCCCCGACTGTCCCGAGCCGCCAGACTGTCCGGACTGCCCCGACTGTCCCGAGCCGCCAGACTGTCCGGACTGCCCCGACTGTCCCGAGCTGCCAGACTGCCCCGACTGTCCCGAGCCGCCAGACTGTCCGGACTGCCCCGACTGTCCCGAGCCGCCGGAATGCCCCGACTGTCCCGAGCCGCCGGACTGCCCCGACTGTCCCGAGCCGCCGGACTGCCCCGACTGTCCCGAGCCGCCGGACTGCCCCGACTGTCCCGAGCCGCCGGACTGCCCCGACTGTCCCGAGCCGCCGGACTGCCCCGACTGTCCCGAGCCGCCGGACTGCCCCGACTGTCCCGAGCCGCCAGACTGTCCGGACTGCCCCGACTGTCCCGAGCTGCCAGACTGCCCCGACTGTCCCGAGCCGCCAGACTGTCCGGACTGCCCCGACTGTCCCGAGCCGCCAGACTGTCCGGACTGCCCCGACTGTCCCGAGCTGCCAGACTGCCCCGACTGTCCCGAGCCGCCAGACTGTCCGGACTGCCCCGACTGTCCCGAGCCGCCGGACTGCCCCGACTGTCCCGAGCCGCCGGACTGCCCCGACTGTCCCGAGCCGCCGGACTGCCCCGACTGTCCCGAGCCGCCGGACTGCCCCGACTGTCCCGAGCCGCCGGACTGCCCCGACTGTCCCGAGCTGCCAGACTGCCCCGACTGTCCCGAGCCGCCAGACTGTCCGGACTGCCCCGACTGTCCCGAGCCGCCGGACTGCCCCGACTGTCCCGAGCTGCCGGACTGCCCCGACTGTCCCGAGCTGCCAGACTGCCCCGACTGCCCCGACTGTCCCGAGCCGCCGGACTGCCCCGACTGTCCCGAGCCGCCAGACTGCCCCGACTGTCCCGAGCCGCCAGACTGGCCGGACTGCCCCGACTGCCTGGAACGGCCAGCACCTGAGCCACCTCCAGGATAGGTGGGTTGGGGAGGGAGGGTGTAGCACAGTGCCGTCGGTGACGGCAGCCACCCTCCCTTCCCTCCCTTTTTGTTTAGGGGGTATTGTTTGTTGGTTTTGTTGGGGTATTGGGGATTTTCTTGTGTTTTTCTTTTTTAGGTGCATCCCGGAGTCTGCACCTTGAGAGGGGGGTACTGTCACGTCCTGACCAGCAGAGGGCATATTGCTTAGTCTAGGTCAGGATGTGGCAGGTGGTTTGTGTTTGTTTAATGTTGGATGATTGGGACTTCCAATTGAAGGCAGGTGTGTATAGTTGCCTTTGATTGGAAGTCTTATATAGGTGTGTGTGTTTGTCTTTGGGGTTATGGGGAATTGTTGTGAGCACTGCTGTGTTTGGTATAGCCTGCCACACCGTCACATTGTGAGTACCGTTCATTGTTTTGTTTATTGGTTTTCAGTGGATGCTCTACTCCTTTTGTTTTCAACATTAAAAACATGAGTATCCACACTTCCGCTGCATTTTGGTCCTCTTTCACCGACGACAATCGTGACACATACGGTATATCACTTTAAAAATAATAATTACAAAGGCACAGATTGATAAATAAAGGTACAATGTAATTTAACAAGGTCTACCAGCTTTCTGATTGAATGTGATTAGATAGTTAAAACAGTGTCTCTGTAACGCCCTGGCCATAGAGAGGGGTTTTTGTTCTTTATTTTGGTTAGGCCAGGGTGTTACATTGGGTGGGCGTTCTATGTTCCTTTTTCTTTGTTTTTGTATTTCTTTGTTTTGGGCCGTGTGGCTCCCAATCAGGCACAGCTGAAGTTCGTTGTTGCTGATTGGGAGTCACACATAAGGAGCATGCTTTTCCTTTGGGTTTTGTGGGTAATTGTTTCTGTTAGTGTTTTGCACCTGACAGGACTGTTTGGCTGTCGGTTTTCTTGTTTTGTTTTTGTATAGTGTTCTTTCTGTTATTAAATTCAATGATGAACACTAACTCCGCTGCACCTTGGTCTACTCTCTCTCGTGACAGCCCTTACAGTCTCCTCCAGGTTGACACGTCAGATGGGCAGAACTGTACTGAGAGGACACACATATACTGTACAAGACGCATGCAGACGCACAGACGCACGCAGGCCACACGCACACACAACACACAAGTGAAGTTGCCTTTAAAACCTCTGATGAAGACATTTCCCACAAACCCTGCAGAATAACACACAGACAGCGTTGATACAAAAAAAAATGCCCCTAAATGGTCATCAGTGGCATAACGAGTTTGAGCCATAACGTGCCCTCCGTTTGAAGGCTGCGGAAACAACCAACATTCCTCGCAAAGTGATAGGCTGAAAGGCTGCACTTGTCACTATGTGTTGTCCTGCAGCTGTCATGTTCTATCACTCTGTTAGATGATCCTGTCAGGTCGATGTTCCTGCTTGAAGGTGGTTGGATACTCAAAACATTATATTAACTGCAGTGGACCAGAGACAGAGCTCAGAGAGGTACCAGGTGAAGTCACACATCAGAGCTACTACTCAACTACTTGTCAGTACAGTTAGAATCATACAGTAGATACTACCATTACAAGTCAGTTAGAAAGGTAATCATACAGTTAGTTAAGATGGATGACTACATCAACGAAGAGGTTGTTGAAATTGACAAGGTTATTGAAGAAAACAAGAATGGAGCAATGAGGAGAGTGACAACTGAGACACATCACTCAGGTAAGAACACAGAAACTCTGTCACACAAACGCACACACAAGCATTGGGGCCCCCCCCCTCACCCCACAGATAGTAAATGAACATGTCATAAGCCTTGATAATTATGTTTTTTAACTACAGGAAATTCGCTTTAAAACTGTTACATTTCTCTCAGCCTCATGGCAAAATGTGTAGAATAGCAGGAAATGTGCTCTAAAACAGCAACATTTTCTCACTTCCCCATGGCAAAAGAAAGACACCCCTCCCAGGTTGGGTGTGGGGGGGCTTGCTCAGACCTGCTCTACACCACTGGCCCACACACACTCACACACACACAACGACAAAGACCTACAAACACATGACGCAAAAACAAAAATGTCCCAGTGGAAAAGTTTTTTTTACAATTATTTTACCCCACATTTAAATATGCAAATGGGGGTATGTTTTCAGTGTATTCAGAGGTTTCAACATGTCATACTGATACAGTCAATTCCTGTGGACCCCAGGGAAGAGTAGCTGCTGCAATCGCAAAAGCTAAAGGGGATCCTAATAAAATACAAAAAATATCAACAGACAGCTGTGAGAAACGATCCTCTTGTAACTTATTTTAAATGAAACTGCACTCTGCTGTGTACGTCCGTGTGTTTTCACACCAGTGTGTATCTCCCCAGGACCTGACGGTTCAGAGAGAAGACTCTACGGGATGGTTGCTGTAAGCTTTGGGATGCTGTGTGTTCTACAAGTCGCTCTCAACATCTCCCTGCGACTAGAACGTGAGTGGATTGTTGTTAAATTATCACGTTATATCAGACTTTGACAACAAGCTAAGTGCTTCCTATGTTAGACATGTTTAAATGACTGGCAATCCACATCCAATATATTCTGTCCTCTTTTAGCAGACTGTCTGACTAAAGAGAGAGACCAGCAACAGAAGGAGAAAGATGATTTTATGGAAAAGTTCTCTAGTCCAGGTGAGTTTACCTAATACACAATCATAACATTAATTGTACATGTTCAATATGCACAGGGCCGTAGCTACATGAGGACATTGAGGTACTGACCTCAGTAACTGTTTCTAATGAGAAAAATGAATAAAATAGATTCTTGGTCTGACTCAGTTCTAATTGTGCCTCTTTGCAAACGAGTGGAATCAAGAACAGTGGTTTGTTTGTTTAGTTTGCCAACATCAAAACGGATTTGCATCCTGGATTTGCCTTTTAAGCAGCACTTTCACCACTATCTCAAACGGCTAACTCCTCCCTCTCACGGCACAGGCCGAGGGCCTGAGACGTGAAACCAACTACGCCAGCTCGTAGTCCGCTCATGTAGACACTAGCGACGCTGCTGACTGTACATTTTAAAACCCACCAGCATCGCCTGCCGTGTCTACAGATATCCCCATTCGAATACAAGTTGAATCTCGGAGAATGAGTACAAAACTATTAAATAGTCGCTTATAGATACTTCAGTCAGTCATGTTTTTCTAATTACCCGCCACAAACACAGTAACCGACAGAGTCACAATCACACAGGTATCCCTAAAATCAATGCATTAGTCTTACAGTCAATACGTCACAAACTCATTGCTGTAACACCATGTGAATGAATAGCAGAATTTCCATTCATTTGAAATAAATAAGCAAAACATTAGTAATAATCCGTCATCATGTCTGTAGGATTATGAAGCAGAGACTTCTATTGCAGTAATGTTGAAGGGCTCTGGGTAGTTATACTGAGCCAGCTAGAAGGATGAAGTAAGACGGTAATGTTAAAAGGAGCCTACCTCAGCAGGAGCAACAAATAGGCTACTAAGCTCTCATAATAACTTTGCTTTACAAAGATTAGGCTACTAAGACAGACAGTGATGTGGCGCTCCGTGGTGAGGCTGAGGCAGGCTGCAATGCATGCAGGAGGAAGCAGAGGAAACAGAGAGAGAGAGAGGAAGCAAGACGGGGAGTGGTTAATACAGTGGTTCCCAAACTTAGGGTTGGGGCCCCATGTGGGGTCCCCTGACTAAATCTGTATCAAAGAAGTTAGGAACTAAAAGAAAAGAAGACGTGTTTAAATATGAACATATTCACATGGCCTGTCTTCCCTATAGGCCTACATTTAAATGCTCTCAAAATGCAAACAATGCAGGTCTAAAATAGTCCTACATTTCCATTACATCACTGGTTGTTCCTCTTATCTCGATCACCACTGGAGTTTATAGTTAACCTATTACCCATCTTTTTTAACCACAATATCACTGATATTAATACAGAATCCT
The DNA here is from genome assembly GCF_901001165.1 of Salmo trutta. Lineage (NCBI taxonomy): Eukaryota > Metazoa > Chordata > Actinopteri > Salmoniformes > Salmonidae > Salmo > Salmo trutta. The sequence continues at coordinate 19,717,516 of NC_042960.1, read as the reverse complement.
TAGTGATATTCAAATCATTAATGTAATGTGACAATATGATCATCTGTGTGCTCCATTGATGTCTGTTTGTGCGGAGCTTGATTAGTAATGCCTAGGAATACAAATGTGAACGCAATGTCAGTTGAGAAAAGCCATATCTATGTAAAGAGATGATGAATTACGCAGTTCAACAATACAACTGACTGAACAGTCACTGATGCTACTTGTCAGTGTAACTCATTTCTCATATTTCTCCCCTTTCCGGGGTATAACATTACTATTGTATAGCTACTAGGCTTGTGTTTGTAGATCAACTGAGGTGAATGAACCTACAGCAGCCAAGGTAATAATGGCTGGGGTCATTTTTGCTTGTTTTTGCTGTTCTCCAAAAATCACTTTAAAGTTTTTTTTATTATATGGAAATGCAGTATTTTTTTGGAAAGTTTCTATACAATTAATCCCGCTGTGTTACGATATCAATAAAACTCAAACCCTGGTTACGGCCCTGAACGCGCACTAAAATGTTGTTTGTATTCTTTCATTAACGAGTACAGAAAAATGAGATGGCAATGAATGTTTAAACTAACCTGTTCTGAAGGCTGGAACAAGTTTGAATCCTGTTGGTACTTCGTCTCTACTGAGAGAAAAACCTGGAGTGAGAGCAGAAAGGACTGTGTGGCGAGAGGAGCAGACCTGGTGATCATAAACAGCAGAAAGGAACAGGTGAGAGAGTGGGGGGAGATAGATAAATACATGGAGAGAGAGAGAGCGAGAAAGAGAGAGAGAGACATGATAAACATATTTTGATCAGTATTCATTTATCTTTCTCAACAACAGAGATTTCTCTTTGCCCTCAACAAGAGAGTCTGGATCGGTCTGACTGACAGAGAGACTGAGGGGTTCTGGAAATGGGTAGACGGCACACCACTGATAACAAGGTGAGAGATTTGACCATCTAGTTGGGATATGGAGACTTTGAAAACAAATTATATTGCTTCAGATCATCTTCATAAAAACAAATGTTTCCCTTCGTAGATGTCATTCAATGAGCTCTATAGATGAATAATAGAAACCAAGCATTATTTTCTTAAAGAAAAGGAAATAAAAAGTAGTTTTTTTAACACTACGTATGTTTTTTACTTTTTGTTGGTGGCCCACATCTGACAGCGTGTGGCTTTAAATCTGAAAAATACAGGCATTATTTATTTAATTTAGGATGATGTTTTACTGACAGTGTGATTATCTGGTTCTCTGTGTTGCTAACATAGGTACTTGGGGAGCAACCAGCCTAGTAATGGTGGTGGTCATTCAAGCTATCAGGAGAAGGACTGTGCTGAACTAGATGATGGACAACATCAGCCTGAAAAGACATGGAATGATTCAAATTGTGAAGAAAAACGTAACTGGATTTGTGAGTTGTGTAACAAAAACCTTCTGTAACAACTACCCCTCCCTAACCCCCCCTCTCTCTCTTCATCTCTATGACTCTCTCTCTCTGACTCTCCCTCTCTCATTCTGTCTCCATCCCTACTCATTTATGTTTGTTTCATTCTGAACATATGAATCAAATTCCCATTTACTTCCTGGGATACATTAGTAGCTTCCTGTCTTCAGTAGTTAAATGATGGACACCTCATCAGACACAGACAATGATTGAGACACAACAACACTAAAAGTCAACAGCTGCATTAGAACAGGTAGAAGGGAACAGTATGAGGTTGTTAAGTCAGTACAGTCGACTCCTGATGAGTGCACGTCAGATAAGTGCGAGACCTGGGTTCAAATACAACTTGAGATCTGTCAAATGCTTTGAGCGTTTGCTTTAGCCTGTCTTCAGTGCCAGGTGGGTACTGGGGCTTTTCTGTTGCAACAGAAGTATTTTAAATGATTTCATATAGAGAGGCATTCTGACATTACTCATTAGACACTGGAACCAGAGGGGCGAAATCATGATTTTTCACTGTCCTCGTTCCAATAATGTTGTTGCCTTGATAGACACACTATTTATCTTATTATTTTGTGTTATAATTTGCAGTTTACCTTGGAACATATGATCATTATAATTATTTTACATTGTTGTGTCTCAATGGGCCGTTAGCTATAAATATGATCTATGTGCAATGGTCAGGTCACTCTGAGGAAGATGTCAGCTTGATGTTGAAATGTCAGTCACCTGTTCGCATCCTGTACAATGTATTAAAGTGAGCAATAAGAAATCAATCTCTGCATTTTGTTGTTGACTGCTCCAACTCCTTTTTACCTCGAATTTGTCCATTTGGAAGTGTTCCTTGGCAAGCCTTTCTAATATTTTCATACAGTATTTCATTCCAGGTCTGGTAAGTCTACACTATCGACTCAGGAATCAGATGAATATGTTTCAAGGAAAATAACATGTCCCAACCTCAACCACCATGTTAGTTTTAGTTTATCTTCCTCTTTTTACATTTCCCTTTCTTCTGGGGACAACATATCAAAAACACTTAGTCTCAGAAATGGACACAAAGCAGACATAGACACAGGGGTGGTGATAGGTTCAGAACCTGAGTAGACATTGCTGTATAGTCAGAAAACACAATACATTGTTGGAGATGTCTGAAGCCATTCATGACAATGAATGTGACCAAGAAGGTCAAGTTTGACAGAAGTGAAGCTGAGGAGAGGATTGTGGACATCTACGTCAGTGCAGACACCCTGAGAGACCATGAGACCAGCACCAGACAAAGAGGTAGAAGACACTTCTCCAAAGAACAGACCGGGAGCTCAACCTAATACACACACAATCTTTCTCTCTCTCTCTCTCACACACACACACACACACACACACACACGCACACACACACAATGCAAAGAAAAACTATAAACACATATTTTATAACACAGGGAGAGACCCTTCATAGGTCTTGATGTGTTGTCCTACTGACTGGGATCATAGGCCTGTCTGTCAACTGTTGGTGAATGTTATAATTCCTACAAATTACCAGCAGTTCTGTAGTTATCTGTTTTAGTTGTTATTGCAGATAACAGGTCTCTCAGAGGTTCTTAGTTTATAAGACCAACTCATTTGCAGAAAGAGTATTCTTAGTTTACAAGACCAACTCACTTGCAGAAAGAGGCCAAATACAGACCAGTTACAAAACCAGTTTTAGATAGAGAGAGACCAGCTACAACACTCTTAATGAAGAGAGAGACCAGCTACAGATCAGTCACTATTTACAACAACCTGACTGAGGAGAAGGAAAAGCTACAGTGGGAGAGAAGTGGACCTTGGCCCTTAGACCTTGGACCTTCTTTGTTGATATTTTCTGTGGTATTGTTAACAAACACGCCCCCACAAAGAAAATGAGATTTAAAAAACAGGTTCAGCCCCTGGTTGGACCGTGATCTTGTGGAGCTACTACACCTCAAGAATTGCATTTGACGAAAGGCTCGGCACACGCATACTCAAGCTGACTTGCTATTGTTCAAGCAAATGAGAAATAAGTTCACTCACCCTATCCAGAAGGCCAAAGTTAATTACTTTAAGGAGCAGTTCTCTCTCTGTGGGTCTAACCCCAAGACGTTCTGGAAAATGGTTAAAGACCTGGAGAATAAACCCTCTTCCTCACAGCTGCCCATGTCTCCTTAATGTTGATGATGCGGTTGTTACTGACAAGAAGCACATGGCTGAGCTCTTTAATCACCACTTCATTACGTCAGGATTCCTATTTGACTCAGCCATGCCTCCTTGCCCGTCCAACATTTCCTGATCTCCCACCCCTTCTAATGCGACTATCCCCGATGCTTCTCCCTATTTTTCCCCTGCCCCACTACAAAGTTTCTCCCTGCAGGCAGTCACTGAGTCTGAGGTGCTAAAGGTGGTCCTTAAACTTGACCCCAAATTGTCACGACTTCTGTCGAGGTCGATGCCGCTCCTCGTTAGGGTGGGGCTCGGCGGTCGACGTCACCGGTCTTCTAGCCATCACTGATCCATTTTTCATGCTCCATTGGTTTTGTCTTGTTTTCCTACTGTAAAGCTTGGGCGTAGTGGGTGCGGAGTCAGGCGCAGGAAGCAGAGAATACAGGGTAGTGTTTTTAATGAACACAACGGCAAACACAAGCCACCCCACAGCGATCCAGGGCGCACACAAAACCAAAGTGCCCCAAACACAGGGGACAGAAAATAGTCGGCGCAAACCACGCACTAGCACCTCAAACACATGAGTGTGTACACAAGCAAAACACAGATCAACAATCCTGCACACAGAGCAGGCGGGCCTACTGGCTAAAATAGCCCAGCTAATCAGCCCAACACAAAACAGGTGCAAACAATAAACGGAATGGGGGAAAAAAGGGAATCAGTGGCAGCTAGTAGGCCGGTGACGGCAACCACCGAGCGCCACCCGAGCAGGACCACCATCCTCCCACACCCCCTCTCCTATACCCAGGGAACTGGGAGAGGGGGTGCACAGGGAGACCGGAGGGGGTTCCCGCTCGCGCACCATCTGTGGCCGCAGAGGTCACACTGCTGGTCGGTGCCTGGTAGGTTCCTCTGGGTATCGAGGTAACAGGCAGGGTGCTCTGGCACCACCCCAGGTGAGTAGGCACCATTCTCATCCAGAGCCCTCTGTTGCACTTATGTTTGTATCTGTTACTTTTCCTGATTTTTCCCTGTGTTCCCAGCATAAGGCGCTAGTAGATTCAGGCACGCCTGGGAATTTCTTTGATCAAGCTTTTGCTCATAGTTTAGGGATCCCCATTGTACCCGTAGATGTGCCTTTCCCCGTTCCCACCTTAGGGAGGACACAGCTCCTTTGAGTATGGTGATTTAGGGGGATCACAAGGAAAAAATGTGTATTTTCCTTATGGACACTGCGTATCCTGTGGTGCTGGGTCTACCTTGGTTAATTTGTCATAACCCCACTTTTTCTTGGCCACAGAGGGCTCTCACGGGGTGGTCTCGAGAGAGCTCAGGTAGGTGTGTAGGGGTTTCCGTTGGTGCTACTACGGTGGAAAGTCCAGACCAGGTCTCCACCGTGCGCATTCCCCCCGAATATGCCGATTTGGCTCTCGCCTTCTGTAAGAAGAAGCCGACTCAATTACCACCCCATCGACAGGGGGATTGTGCGATAAATCTCATGGTAGACGGTGCACCTCCCAGGAGTCACGTGTATCCCCTGTCGCAAGCGGAGACGGTGGCTATGGAGACATATGTCTCCGAATCCCTGCGTCAGGGGTACATTCGGCCCTCCATTTCACCTGTCTCCTCGAGTTTCTTTTTTGTGAAGAAGAAGGATGGAGGTTTGCGCCCGTGCATTGATTATCGAGGTCTCAATAAAATGATGCTGGGGTACAGTTACCCGCTACCTCTGATCGCCACGGTGATTGAGTTAATGCACAGGGTGCGCTTCTTCACTAAACTGGATCTCAGGAGTGCGTACAACCTGGTGCGTATCTGTTAAAGGAATTTATATCTTTGATGATAATAATCAATAATCAATTCGCCTTGACTAATGCCCAAGGTTTGTAAGACAATGGGTTAAAATAATTAGGCAAGGACTCAGCTTTCTGCAAAAGGTATCTGTAGCTTTATTCAGAGAACGTTCTGAGGTCAGGATAACAAAACAGTCATTATATAGTTCTTGCTTTCTTACACACATGCATTTACACACAAACTGTTGGTGACCTGCATCCCCCATAGACTTCTCACACTGTTTATCACTATCCCGAGCTCAGCCTGTTCTTTTCCCTCAAGGTTAGAAATGCTTTGAAGCTTTCACTCCCTGGACCATCTGTCTCCTGGTGTCTCTCCTAATTGCATACACACATTTCTTTCCCTATCCCGTGGTTCCTGGACTTTCCAGAACTAATCAAACTAATCGATCCCTACATTGATCATTACATTGATTATTCGTTAACCATGCTGTATGACTAATAATTCATCATGGTTTATTGATTCATTTACCTTTATTAGATAATTCTCTTATCAGTATCCGAGATGGAGACGAGTGGAAGAGAGCATTTAGTACCACCTCAGGGCATTATGAGTACCTCGTCATGCCGTACGGTTTGAAGAATGCTCCATCAGTCTTCCAATCTTTTGTAGACGAGATTTTCAGGGACCTGCACGGGCAGGGTGTAGTGGTGTATATCGATGACATTCTAATTTACTCCGCTACACGCGCCGAGCATGTGTCCCTGGTGCGCAGAGTGCTTGGTCGCCTGTTAGAGCATGACCTGTATGTCAAGGCTGAGAAATGCCTGTTCTTTCAACAGTCCGTCTCCTTCTTAGGGTATCACCTATCCATGTCAGGAGTGGAGATGGAGAGTGACCGCATTGCAGCCGTGCGTAATTGGCCGACTCCCACCATGGTAAAGGAGTTGCAGCGATTTTTAGGGTTTGCCAATTACTACCGGAGGTTTATCCGGGATTTTGGTCAGGTAGCTGCTCCTATTACCTCACTGTTGAAGGGGGGTCCGGTGCGCTTGCAGTGGTCGACTGGGGCGGACAGGGCTTTTAGGAAACTGAAGGCTTTGTTTACCTCAGTTCCAGTGTTGACTCATCCGGATCCGTCTTTGCAAATCATAGCGGAGGTGGACGCGTCTAAGGCTGGGATAGGAGCTGTGCTCTCTCAGTGCTCGGGTACAGCACCTAAGCTCAGCCCCTGTGCCTTCTTCTCGAAGAAGCTCAGCCCGACGGAGCGAAACTATGATGTGGGGGACCGTCGTCAAAGCTTTGAAGGCGTGGAGACATTGGCTTGAGGGGGCTAAACACCCTTTTCTCATCTGGACTGACCACTGCAATCTGGAGTACATCCGGGAGGCGAGGAGACTGAATTCTCTCCAGGCAAGGTGAGCCATGTTTTCACCCATTTTGTGTTTACCCTCTCTTACAGACCAGGTTCCCAGAACGTTAAGGCAGACGCACTGTCCCGGCTGTATGACACAGAGGAGCGGTCCATGGATCCCACTCCCATAATCCCAGCCTCTTGTTTGGTGGCACCGGTAGTATGGGAGCTGGACGCGGACATTGAGCGGGCGTCACGTGCAGAGCACGTTCCCCCTCAGTGTCCTGCTGGGCGTCTGTACGTTCCGTCTGCTGTCAGTGACCGATTGATCTACTGGGCTCACACGTTACCCTCCTCTGGTCATCCTGGGATTGGCCAGACGATGCGCTTGTCTTAGTGGGAGGTACTGGTGGCCCACCTTAGCTAAGGACGTGAGGGTTTATGTTTCCTCCTGCTCGGTGTGCGCCCAGTGCAAGGCTCCTAGACACCTACCCAGAGGTAAGTTTACAACCCTTACCCATTCCACAACGGCCGTAGTCGCACTTGTCGGTGGATTTCATTACCGATCTTCCACCTTCACAAGGTAACACTACGATCCTGGTCGTTGTGGATCGTTTTTCTAAGTCCTGTCATCTCCTCACTTTGCCCGGCCTCCCTACGGCCCTACCAACTGCAGAGGCTCTGTTTACACACGTCTTTCGGCACTACGGGGTGCCTGAGGGTATAGTGTCTGATCGGGGTCCCCAGTTCACGTCAAGGGTCTGGAAGGCGTTCATGGAGCGTCTGGGGGTCTAGGTCAGCCTTACCTCGGGTTTTCACCCTGACAGTAACGGTCAGGTGGAGAGAGTTAACCAGGATGTGGGTAGGTTTCTGAGGTCTTATTGTCAGGACTGGCCGGGGGAGTGGGTGGCGTTCGTGCCCTGGGCAGAGATGGCTCAGAACTCGCTTCGCCACTCCTCCACTAACCTCTCTCCCTTTCAGTGTGTGTTGGGGTATCAGCCGGTTCTGGCCCCTTGGCATCAGAGTCAGACCGAGGCTCCTGCGGTGGACCACTGGTTCCGGCGTGTGGAGGAGACCTGGAACGCCGCTCATGTCCACCTTCAGCGCCCCGTACGACGCCAGAAAGTTGTCGCAGACCGTCACCGCAGTGAGGCCCCGGTGTTCCCACCGGGGGACAGGGTCTGGCTCTCGACCAGAAACATGCCCCATCCACCTGCCCTGCCGGAAGCTGAGTCCGGGGTTTGTGGGGCCGTTTAAAGTCCTGAGGAGAGTGAACGAGGTATGTTATAGGTTAAAGCTTCCCCCCATTACTGCATTAACACGATCCATCCTGGATTTGAGAGGGGCCTTCAGTACCTCATGGACTGGGAGGGGTACGGTCCGGAGGAGAGATGCTGGGTTCCGGTGGAGGATGTATTGGATCCTTCCCTGCTGCGAGAGTTCTATCGTCTCCATCCGGATCCGCGTCATGGGGGTACTGTCACGACTTCTGCCGAGGTCGATGCCCCTCCTCGTTCGGGTGGTGCTCAGTGGTCGACGTCACCAGTCTTCTAGCCATCACTGATCCATTTTTCATGTTCCATTGGGTTTGTCTTGTTTTTCTACACACCTGGTTCCAATCCCATTCATTAGATGTTGTGTATTTAACCCAATGTTTTCCCTCATGTCCTTGTCTGAGATTGTTTGGTGTTATTGTGTTTCGTGAATTATGTATAGGTGTGTGACGGGTTATGTTACACATGTTATTTCTGTACGCTTGTTTTTTGGAGTTTGTTTCTTTCTCATTAAACCACTCCAATTACATCAAGTTGGTTTCTCCTATGCCTGACTTCCATGCTACCTACACCCATGTCAATGACACAAATAACCATCTGGGTCAGATGGTTTAGACCCTTTCTTCTTTAAGGTTGCTGCCCCTATCGTCGCCAAGCCTATATCCAACCTTTTTAACCTGTCTCTCCTTTCTGGGGAGGTTCACATTTCTTGGAAGGCAGCCACGGTGCGTCCTTTATTTAAAGGGGGAGATCAAGCTGATCCTAACTGTCTTCAATGATGTCACCATTGCCCTTGATTCTAAGCAATATTGTGCTGCTATTTTTATTGACTTGGCCAAAGCTTTTCATACGGTAGATCATTCTATCCTTGTGGGCCGGCTAAGGAGTATTGGTGTCTCTGAAGGGTCTTTGGTCTGGTTTGCTAACTACCTCTCTCAAAGACTGCAGTGTTCAAAGTCAGAAAATTTGCTATCTCAGCCACTGCCTGTCACCAAGGAGTAACCCAAGGCTCAATCCTAGGCCCCGCGTTATTTTCAATTTACATCAATAACATAGTTCAGGCAGTAGGAAGCTCTCTCATCCATTTATATGCCGACGATACATTCTTATACTCAGCTGGCCTCTCCCCGGATTTTGTGCAACAAAGCTTTTTTAGTGTCCAACATGCTTTTTCTACCCTTAACCTTGTTCTGAACACCTCCAAAACAAAGGTCATGTGGTTTGGTAAGAATAATGCCGCTCTTCCCACAGGTGTTATAACTACCTCTTAGGGTTTAGAGCTTGAGGTAGTCACCTCATACAAGTACTTGGGAGTATGACTAGATGGTGCACTGTCCTTCTCTCAGCACATATCAAAGCTGCAGGCTAAAGTTAAATCTAGACTAGGTTTCCTCTACCGAAATCGCTCCTCTTTCACCCCAGCTGCCAAACTAACCCTGATTCAGATGACACTCCTACCCATGCTAGATTACGGAGACATAATTTATAGATCGGCAGGTAAGGGTGCTCTCGAACGGCTAGACGTTCTTTACCATTCAGCCATCAGATTTGCCGCCAATGCTCCTTATAGGACACATCACTGCACTCTATACTCCTCTGTAAACTGGTCATCCCTGTATACCCATCGCAACCACTGGTTGATGCTTATTTATAAAACTCTCTTAGGCCTCACTCCCCCCTATCTGAGATATCTACTGCAGCCCTCATCCTCCTTATACAACACCCGTTCTGCCAGTCACATTCAGTTAAAGGTCCCCAAAGCACACACATCCCTGGGTCGCTCCTCTTTTCACTTCGCTGCAGCTAGCAACTGGAACGAGCTGCAACAAACACTCAAACTGGACAGTTTTATCTCAATCTCTTCATTCAAAGACTCAATAATGGACACTCTTAATGACAGTTGTGGCTGCTTTGTGTGATGTATTGTTGTCTCTACCTTCTTGACCTTTGTGCTGTTTAATGTGGCCAATAATGTCTGTACTACGTTTTGTGCTGCTACCATGTTGTGTTGCTACCATGTTGTCATGTTGTGTTGCTACCATGCTGTGTTGTCATGTGTTTCTGCCTTGCTATGTTGTTGTCTTAGGTCTCTCTTTATGTAGTGCCGTGTTGTCTCTCTTGTTGTGATGTGTGTTTAGTCCAATATTTATATTGTATTTATTCATCTATTATAATCCCAGGCCCCCGTCCCCGCAAGAGGCATATTGCCTTTTGGTAGGCAGTCGTTGTAAATAAGAATTTGTTCTTAACTGTATTGCCTAGTTAAATAAAGGTTAAATAAAATTAATATAAATAAATAAAGAAGGGATCTTACTTGAAAGTTCTCAAATCTGTTTACTTAATACATGGTCATGAGATCAAATATGAGAACATGTCACGTCCTGACCAGCAGAGGGCTTAATTGTATTAGTTTTGGTCAGGACGTGGCAGAGTTTTTGTGTTATGTGTTAGTTAATTGGGGTTGGACTCCCAATTGAAGGCCGGTGTGTTGAGTTGCCTTTGATTGGGAGTCCTATATAGTAGTGTGTGTTTTTCCTTGGGGTTGTGGGTAATTGTTTCTTGTTTAGTATGTTTGCACCTGACAGGACTGTTGGCTGTCGGTTATCCCAGTTTGTTTTGTATAGTGTTGTCTTTTGCTTTATTAAATATGACGAACACTAACTCCGCTGCATTTTGGTCCATTCCTGAAGACAGCCCTTACAGAACATAACAACTGCCAATTCTGAAGTTTTTGAAAGAGCTAATGTAAGAGCTGGTGACGGATGGGAGCAAAATGTTCCCAACTGAAATTTCCATTATGCTTTTGTTAAGTGGAAATAAAATATGTGAAAAATACATGTGAACCTTGTTTCTGAAACCCATATCTATTGTTTCTCCCGGTTTGCTGTAGAGGAAGATGACATGTCAAGTGAATGATGGCGAGAGAGAGAAAACAAAAACATTGTGATGTTAAGATTTAGAGGACAGCATACTGTACTCTGTAAAATACATGTCAGAATTGTTTTTATTAGAAACATGTACGTAACCAGCATAGGGCTATGTTTAGTAAAATGTTTGTAGATTTTTTCATGTCCAATTATTAGCACGCGCTTATCGCTTTAATAATAATACAATGTCATTTAACAAGGTCTACCAGCTTTCTGATTGAATGTGATTAGATAGTTAAAACAGTGTCTCCTCCAGGTTGACACATCAGATGGGCAGAACTGTACTGAGTGGACACACATATACTGTACAAAACGCATGTAGACGCACAGACGCACGCAGGCCAAACGCACACACAGACACAACACACAAGTGAAGTTCCCTTTGAAACCTCTGATGAAGACATTTCCCACGAACACTTCATAATAGCTCTTCACACTGATTTCACACATTGACAGCATTGTTTCAAAATAAATGTGTCATCAGTGCCATAACGAGTTTGAGCCATAACGTGCCCTCCGTTTGAAGGCTGCGGAAACAACCAATATTCCTCGCAAAGTGATAGGCTGAAAGGCTGCACTTGTCACTATTTGTTGTCCTGCAGCTGTCATGTTCTATCACTCTGTTAGATGATCCTGTCAGGTCGATGTTCCTGCTTGAAGGTGGTTGGATACTCAAAACATTATATCAACTGCAGTGGACCAGAGACAGAGCTCAGAGAGGTACCAGGTGAAGTCACACATCAGAGCTACTACTCAACTACTTGTCAGTACAGTTAGAATCATACAGTAGATACTACCATTACAAGTCAGTTAGAAAGGTAATCATACAGTTAGTTAAGATGGATGACTACGTCAACAAAGAGGTTGTTGAAATTGAAAAGGTTATTGAAGAAAACAAGAATGGAGCAATGAGTAGAGTGACGACTGAGACACATCACTCAGGTAAGAACACAGAAAACTCTACAGGAAATTAGCTTTAAAACTGTTACATTTCTCTCAGCCCCATGGCAAGATGTGTAGAATAGCAGGCAATGTCCTCTAAAACAGCAAAATTTTCTCTCTTCCCCATGGCAAAAGAAAGACACCCCTCCCAGGTTGGGTGTGAGGGGCCTTGCTCAGACCTGCTCTACACCACTGACCCACGCACGCGCACACACACACACACACACACACACACACACACACACACACACACACACACACACACACACACACACACACACACACACACACACACAACGACAAAGACCTACAGACACATGACGCAAAAACAGAAATGTCCCAGTGGAATTTTTTTTTTACAATTACTTTACCCCACATTTAAATATGCAAATGCATGTATGTTGTCAGTGTATTCAGAGTTTCCAACATGTCATACTGATACAGTCAATTCCTGTGGACCCCAGGGAAGAGTAGCTGCTGCAATCGCAACAGCTAAAGGGGATCCTAATAAAATACAAAAAATATCAACAGACAGCTGTGAGAAACGATCCTCTTGTAACTTATTTTAAATGAAACTGCACTCTGCTGTGTACGTCCGTGTGTTTTCACACCAGTCTGTATCTCCCCAGGACCTGACGGTTCAGAGAGAAGACTCTACAGGATGGTTGCTGTAAGCTTTGGGATGCTGTGTGTTCTACAAGTCGCTCTCAACATCTCCCTGCGACTAGAATGTGAGTGGATTGTTGTTAAATCATCACGTTATATCAGACTTTGACAACAAGCTAAGTGCTTCCTATGTTAGACATGTTTAAATGACTGGCAATCCACATCCAATATATTCTGTCCTCTTTTAGCAGACTGTCTGACTAAAGAGAGAGACCAGCAACAGAAGGAGAAAGATGATTTTATGGAACAATTCTCTTGTCCAGGTGAGTTTACCTAATACACGATCATAACATTAATTGTACATGTTCAATATGCACAGGGCCGTAGCTACATGAGGACATTGAGGTACTGACCTCAGTAACTGTTTCTAATGAGAAAAATGAATAAAATACATTCTTGGTCTGACTCAGTTCTAATTGTGCCTCTTTGCAAACGAGTGGAATCAAGAACAGTGGTTTGTTCGTTATGTTTGCCAACATCAAAACGGATTTGCATCCTGGATTTGCCTTTTAAGCAGCACTTTCACCACTATCTCAAACGGCTAACTCCTCCCTCTCACGGCACAGGCCGAGGGCCTGAGACGTGAAACGAACTACCCCAGCTCGTAGTCGCTCAAGTAGACACTAGCGACGCTGCTGACTGTGTTTGCCAGATGCCAGACAAAAGTACATTTTAAAACCCACCAGCATCTCCTGCCGTGTCTACAGACATGCCCATACGAATACAAGTTGAATCTCGGAGAATGAGTAGAAAACTATTAAATAGTCGCTAATAGATACTTCAGTCAGTCATGTTTTTCTAATTACCCGCCACAAACACAGTAACAGACAGAGTCACAATCACACAGGTATCCATAAATTCAATGCATTAGTCTTACAGTCAATACGACACAAACTCATTGCTATAACACCATGTGAAAGAATAGCAGAATTTCCATTCATTTGAAATAAATAAGCAAAACATTAGTAATAATCCGTCATCATATCTGTAGGATTATGAAGCAGAGACTTCTATTGCAGTAATGTTGAAGGGCTCTGGGTAGTATTACTGAGCCAGCTAGAAGGATGAAGTAAGACGGTAATGTTAAAAGGAGCCTACCTCAGCAGGAGCAACAAATAGGCTACTAAGCTCTCATAATAACGTTGCTTTACAAAGATTAGGCTACTAAGACAGACAGTGATGTGGCGCTCCGTGGTGAGGCTGAGGCAGGCTGCAATGCATGCAGGAGGAAGCAGAAGAAACAGAGAGAGAGAGAGAGGAAGCAAGACGGGGAGTGGTTAATACAGTGATTCCCAAACTTAGGGTTGGGGCCCCATGTGGGGTCCCCTGACTAAATCTGTATCAAAGAAGTTAGGAACTAAAAGAAAAGATGTGTTTCAATATGAACATATTCACATGGCCTGTCTTCCCTATAGGCCTACATTTAAATGCACTCAAAATGCAAACAATGCAGGTCTAAAATAGTCCTACATTTCCATTACATCACAGGTTGTTCCTCTTATCTCGATCACCACTGGAGTTTATAGTTGACCTATTACCCATCTTTTTTAACCTCAACATCACTGATAGAAATACAGAATCCTTAGTGATATTCAAATCATTAATGTAATGTGACAATATGATCATCTGTGTGCTCCATTGATGTCTGTTTGTGCGGAGCTTGATTAGTAATGCCTAGGAACACAAATGTGAACGCAATGTCAGTTGAGAAAAGCCATGTCTATGTAAAGAGATGATGAATTACACAGTTCAACAATACAACTGACTGAACAGTCACTGATGCTACTTGTCAGTGTAACTCATTTCTCATATTTCTCCCCTTTCCGGGGTATAACATTACTATTGTATAGCTACTAGGCTTGTGTTTGTAGATCAACTGAGGTGAATGAACCTACAGCAGCCAAAGTAATAATGGCTGGGGTCATTTTTGCTTGTTTTTGCTGTTCTCCAAATAGCACTTTAAAGTTTTTTTTATTATATAGAAATGCAGTATTTTTTTGGAAAGTTTCTATACAATTAATCCCGCTGTGTTACGATATCAATAAAACTCAAACCCTGGTTACGGCCCTGAACGCGCACTAAAATGTTGTTAGTATTCTTTCATTAACGAGTGCAGAAAAATGAGATGGCAATGAATATTTAAACTAACCTGTTCTGAAGGCTGGAACAAGTTTGAATCCTGTTGGTACTTCGTCTCTACTGAGAGAAAAACCTGGAGTGAGAGCAGAAAGGACTGTGTGGCGAGAGGAGCAGACCTGGTGATCATAAACAGCAGAGAGGAACAGGTGAGAGAGTTGGGGGAGATAGATAAATACATGGAGAGAGAGAGAGACATGATAAACATATTTTGATCAGTATTCATTTATCTTTCTCAACAACAGAGATTTCTCTTTGCCCTCAACAAGAGAGTCTGGATCGGTCTGACTGACAGAGAGACTGAGGGGTCCTGGAAATGGGTAGACGGCACACCACTGAACACAAGGTGAGAGATTTGACCATCTAGTTGGGATATGGAGACTTTGAAAACAAATGATATTGCTTCAGATCATCTTCATAAAAACAAATGTTTCCCTTCGTAGATGTCATTCAATGAGCTCTATAGATGAATCATAGAAACCAAGCATTATTTTCTTAAAGAAAAGGAAATAAAAAGTAGTTTTTTTAACACTACGTATGTTTTTTACTTTTTGTTGGTGGCCCACATCTGACAGCTTGTGGCTTTAAAGCTAAAATAACACAGGCATTATTTATTTTATTTAGAATGATGTTTAACTGACAGTGTGACTGTCTGGTTCTCTGTGTTGTTAACATAGGTACTGGATAATCGACCAGCCTAATAATGGTGTTCGTGTTTCAACCTTTCCGGGGGAGGACTGTGTTGAACTAAAAGATGGACAAGATCAGCCTGAAAAGACATGGAATGATTTAAATTGTGAAGAAAAACGTAACTGGATTTGTGAGTTGTGTAACAATAACATACTGTAACAACTACCCCTCCATTACCCCCCCTCTCTCTTCATCTCTATGACTCTCTCTCTCTGACTCTCCCTCTCTCATTCTGTCTCCACTCCTACTCATTTATGTTTGTTTCATTCTGAACATATGAATCAAATTTGAAATCTTTCAAATGCTTTGAGCGTTTGCTTTAGGCTGTCTTCAGTGCCAGGTGGGTACTGGGGCTTTTCTGTTGCAACAGAAGTATTTTAAATGATTTCATATAGAGAGGCATTCTGGCAGTACTCATTAGACACTGGATGAAGAGGGGCGAAATCATGATTTTTCACTGTCCTCGTTTCAATAATGTTGTTGCCTTGATTTCTTGGGTCTCGGTGTCTCCAGATTCACAGACACCCAAATGTAAATTTGGCCTATTGATTAACAAGACCCACTGTTTATCTTATTATTTTGTGTTATAATTTGCAGTTTACCTTGGAACATATTATCATTATAATTATTTTACATTGTTGTGCCTCAACGGGCCGTTAGCTATAAATAGGATCTATGTGCAATGGTCAGGTCCCTCTGAGGACGATGTCAGCTTGATGTTGAAATGTCAGTCACCTGTTCCCATCATGTACAATGTATTAAAGTGAGCAATACGAAATCAATCTCTGCATTTTTTTGGTGACTGTTCCAACTCCTTTTTACCTCGAATTTGTCCATTTGGAAGTTTTCCTTGGCAAGCCATTCTAATATTTCCATACAGTATTTCAGACACAGACACAGACACAGGGGTGGTGATAGGTTCAGAACCTGAGTAGACATTGCTGTATAGTCAGAAAACACAATACATTGTTGGAGATGTCTGAGGCCATTCATGACAAGCCAGATGTGACCTAGAAGGTCAAGTCTGACAGAAGTGAAGCTGAGGAGAGGATTGTGGACATCTACGTCAGTGCAGACACCCTGAGAGACCATGAGACCAGCACCAAGACAGAGAGGTAGAAGACACTTCTCCAAAGAACAGACCGGGAGGTCAACCTAATACACACACAATCTTTCTCTCACACACACACACACACGCACACGCACACAAACGCACACGAACATGCGCACACACACACACACACACACACACACGAACACTCGCACACACACAATGCAAAGAAAAACTATAAACACATATTTTAAAACACAGGGAGAGACCCTTCATAGGTCTTGATGTGTTGTCTTACTGACTGGGATCATAGGCCTGTCTGTCAACTGTTGGTGAATGTTATAATTCCTACAAATTACCGGTAGTTCTGTGGTTTTCTGTTTTAGTTGTTATTGCAGATAACGGGTCTCTCAGAGGTTCTTAGTTTATAAGACCAACTCACCTGCAGAAAGAGGCCAAATACAGACCAGTTACAAAACCCTGACTGAAGACAGAGACCAGTTTTAGAAAGAGAGAGACCAGCTACAACACTCTGAATCAAGAGAGAGACCAGCTACAGAGCAAATCAAATCAAAGCAAAATTATTTATATAGCCCTTCTTACATCAGCTGATATCTCAAAGTGCTGTACAGAAACCCAGCCTAAAACCCCAAACAGCAAGCAATGCAGGTGTAGAAGCACGTTGGCTAGGAAAAGCTCCCTAGAAAGGCCAAAACCTAGGAAGAAACCTAGAGAGGAACCAGGCTATGAGGGGTGGCCAGTCCTCTTCTGGCTGTGCCGGGTGGAGATTATAACAGAACATGGCCAAGATGTTCAAATGTTGATCTTTGGAAAGTTTCTATACAATTAATCCCGCTGTGTTACGATATCAATAAAACTCAAACCCTGGTTACGGCCCTGAACGCGCACTAAAATGTTGTTTGTATTCTTTCATTAACGAGTGCAGAAAAATGAGATGGCAATGAATGTTTAAACTAACCTGTTCTGAAGGCTGGAACAAGTTTGAATCCTGTTGGTACTTCGTCTCGACTGAGAGAAAAACCTGGAGTGAGAGCAGAAAGGACTGTGTGGCGAGAGGAGCAGACCTGGTGATCATAAACAGCAGAGAGGAACAGGTGAGAGAGTGAGGGGAGATAGATAAATACATGGAGAGAGAGAGAGCGAGAAAGAGAGAGAGAGACATGATAAACATATTTTGATCAGTATTCATTTATCTTTCTCAACGACAGAGATTTCTCTTTGCCCTCAACAAGAGATTCTGGATCGGTCTGACTGACAGAGAGACTGAGGGGTCCTGGAAATGGGTAGACGGCACACCACTGATAACAAGGTGAGAGATTTGACCATCCAGTTGTGATATGGAGACTTTGAAAACAAATGATATTGCTTCAGATCATCTTCATAAAAACAAATGTTTCCCTTCATACATGTCATTCAATGAGCTCTATAGATGAATCATAGAAACCAAGCATTATTTTCTTAAAGAAAAGGAAATAAAAAGTTGTTTTTTTAACACTACGTATGTTTTTTACTTTTTGTTGGTGGCCCACATCTGACAGCGTGTGGCTTTAAATCTGAAAAATACAGGCATTATTTATTTAATTTAGGATGATGTTTTACTGACAGTGTGATTATCTGGTTCTCTGTGTTGCTAACATAGTTACTTGGGGAGCAACCAGCCTAGTAATGGTGGTGGTCATTCAAGCTATCAGGAGAAGGACTGTGCTGAACTAGATGATGGACAACATCAGCCTGAAAAGACATGGAATGATTCAAATTGTGAAGAAAAACGTAACTGGATTTGTGAGTTGTGTAACAAAAACCTTCTGTAACAACTACCCCTCCCTAACCCCCCCTCTCTCTCTCTTCATCTCTCTGACTCTCTCTCTCTGACTCTCCCTCTCTCATTCTGTCTCCATCCCTACTCATTTATATTTGTTTCATTCTGAACATATGAAATGAATTCCCATTTACTTCCTGGGATACATTAGTAGCTTCCTGTCTTCAGTAGTTAAATGATGGACACCTCATCAGACACAGACAATGATTGAGACACAACAACACTAAAAGTAAACAGCTGCATTAGAACAGGTAGAAGGGAACAGTATGAGGTTGTTAAGTCAGTACAGTCGACTCCTGATGAGTGCACGTCAGATAACCTGTCTGGGCTAGGGGGCAGTATTGAGAATTTTGGAAAAAATATGTTCCCATTTTTAACTGCCTCCTACACCAACTCAGAAGCTAGAATATGCATATTATTGTTCAGGTTTGGATAGAAAACACTCTGAATTTTCTAAAACTGTTTGAATGGTGTCTGTGAGTATAACAGAACTCCTATGGCAGGCAAAAACCTGACAAGGTTTCAAGCAGGAAGTACCCTGTCTGACAAGGAGTCGTGCGTCTTGCATCTTTTTATTGAAAAGTAAGGATCTTAGCTGTAACGTGACAATTCCCAGGGCTCCGATAGGCTCTCAGAGCCCGGGAAATAACTGAAGGTTGACGAGGCAGCCTCAGGCTGAAACACATTATCACCTTTTGTAAGTGGCTGCTCCGAGGACCTTTGAATGAGGCGCGTGCACGAGTCGCTTCTGAGGAGAAATTTTATTCGGCTGTTTAGGCTCAATGCATACTCCCCGTCGGAATATTATCACTTATCTACGAGTTAAATGGCATAAAAATTGGTTTTAAACAGCGGTTGACATGCTTCGAAGTACGGTAATGGAATATTTAGACATTTTTGACACGCCAATGCGCCATGCGCGGGACCGTGAAGAAGCATTCTGATAGTGTCTAGAACTCACGAACAAAACGTCGCTGTTTGGATATAACGATGGATTATTTGGGACCAAACCAACATTTGTTATTGAAGTAGAAGTCCTGGCAGTGTATTCTGATGAAGAACAAGCAAGGTAAGAACATTTTTCTTATAGGAAATGTGATTTTGGTGGAGGCTGACCTGGGTGGGTATCTAAATAGCTAGCCCTGTAATGCCGGGCTATGTACTTAGATTATTGCAAAATGTGCTTCATCCGAAAAGCTATTTTAAAATCGGACATATCGAGTGCATAGAGGAGTAATGTATCTATAATTCTTAAAATAATTGTTATGCTTTTTGTGAACGTTTATCGTGAGTAATTTAGCAAACTGTTAGTAAATTCCCCGGAAGTTTGCGGGGGTTATGCTTTTTCTGGACGTCACATGCTAATGCAAAAAGCTGTTTTTTGATATAAATATGAACTTGATTGAACAGACATGCATGTATTGTATAACACAATGTCCTAGGTGTGTCATCTGATGAAGATCATCAAAGGTTAGTGTTGCATTTAGCTGTGGTTTGGGTTTATGTGACATGATATGCTAGCTTGAAAAATGGGTGTCTGATTTTTTCTGGCTGGGCACTCTGCTGACATAATCTAATGTTTTGCTTTCGTTGTAAAGCCTTTTTGAAATCGGACAGTGGGGTTAGATTAACGAGATTCTTGTCTTTAAATAGCTGTAAAATAGTCATATGTTTGAGAAATTGAAGTAATAGTATTTCTAACGATTCAAAAATCGCGCCACTGGAATTTCAGTAGCTGTTACGTAGGTGGGACGAAATCGTCCCACATACCCCAGAGAGGATAAGTGCGAAACCTGGATTCAAATACAACTTGAAATCTTTCAAATGCTTTGAGCGTTTGCTTTAGGCTGTCTTCAGTGCCAGGTGGGTACTGGGGCTTTTCTGTTGCAACAGAAGTATTTTAAATGATTTCATATAGAGAGGCATTCTGACAGTACTCATTAGACACTGGAACCAGAGGGGCGAAATCATGATTTTTCACTGTCCTCGTTCCAATAATGTTGTTGCCTTGATAGACACACTATTTATCTTATTATTTTGTGTTATAATTTGCAGTTTACCTTGGAACATATTATCATTATAATTATTTTACATTGTTGTGTCTCAACGGGCCGTTAGCTATAAATATGATCTATGTGCAATGGTCAGGTCACTCTGAGGAAGATGTCAGCTTGATGTTGAAATGTCAGTCACCTGTTCGCATCCTGTACAATGTATTAAAGTGAGCAATAAGAAATCAATCTCTGTCTTTATTTGTTGACTGCTCCAACTCCTTTTTACCTCGAATTTGTCCATTTGGAAGTGTTCCTTGGCAAGCCTTTCTAATATTTTCATACAGTATTTCATTCCAGGTCTGGTAAGTCTACACTATCGACTCAGGAATCAGATGAATATGTTTCAAGGAAAATAACATGTCCCAACCTCAACCACCATGTTAGTTTTAGTTTATCTTCCTCTTTTTACATTTCCCTTTCTTCTGGGGACAACATATCAAAAACACTTAGTCTCAGAAATGGACACAAAGCAGACATAGACACAGGGGTGGTGATAGGTTCAGAACCTGAGTAGACATTGCTGTATAGTCAGAAAACACAATACATTGTTGGAGATGTTTGAGACCATTCATGACAAGCCAAATGTGACCAGGAAGGTCAAGTCTGACAGAAGTGAAGGTAAGGAAAGGATTGTGGACATCTACGTCAGTGCAGACACCCTGATGGACCATGAGACCAGCACCAAGACAAAGAGGTAGAAGACACTTCTCCAAAGAACGGACCGGGAGGTCAACCTAATACACACACAATCTTTCTCTCTCTCTCTCTCTCTCTCTCACACACACACACACACACACACACACACACACACACACACACACACACACACACACACACACACACGCACACACAATGCAAAGAAAAACTATAAACGCATATTTTATAACACAGGGAGAGACCCTTCATAGGTCTTGATGTGTTGTCCTACTGACTGGGATCATAGGCCTGTCTGTCAACTGTTGGTGAATGTTATAATTCCTACAAATTACCAGCAGTTCTGTAGTTATCTGTTTTAGTTGTTATTGCAGATAACAGGTCTCTCAGAGGTTCTTAGTTTATAAGACCAACTCATTTGCAGAAAGAGTATTCTTAGTTTACAAGACCAACTCACTTGCAGAAAGAGGCCAAATACAGACCAGTTACAAAACCAGTTTTAGATAGAGAGAGACCAGCTACAACACTCTTAATGAAGAGAGAGACCAGCTACAGATCAGTCACTATTTACAACAACCTGACTGAGGAGAAGGAAAAGCTACAGTGGGAGAGAAGTGGACCTTGGCCCTTAGACCTTGGACCTTCTTTGTTGATATTTTCTGTGGTATTGTTAACAAACACGCCCCCACAAAGAAAATGAGATTTAAAAAACAGGTTCAGCCCCTGGTTGGACCGTGATCTTGTGGAGCTACTACACCTCAAGAATTGCATTTGACGAAAGGCTCGGCACACGCATACTCAAGCTGACTTGCTATTGTTCAAGCAAATGAGAAATAAGTGCACTCACCCTATCCAGAAGGCCAAAGTTAATTACTTTAAGGAGCAGTTCTCTCTCTGTGGGTCTAACCCCAAGACGTTCTGGAAAATGGTTAAAGACCTGGAGAATAAACCCTCTTCCTCACAGCTGCCCATGTCTCCTTAATGTTGATGATGCGGTTGTTACTGACAAGAAGCACATGGCTGAGCTCTTTAATCACCACTTCATTACGTCAGGATTCCTATTTGACTCAGCCATGCCTCCTTGCCCGTCCAACATTTCCTGATCTCCCACCCCTTCTAATGCGACTATCCCCGATGCTTCTCCCTATTTTTCCCCTGCCCCACTACAAAGTTTCTCCCTGCAGGCAGTCACTGAGTCTGAGGTGCTAAAGGTGGTCCTTAAACTTGACCCCAAATTGTCACGACTTCTGTCGAGGTCGATGCCGCTCCTCGTTAGGGTGGGGCTCGGCGGTCGACGTCACCGGTCTTCTAGCCATCACTGATCCATTTTTCATGCTCCATTGGTTTTGTCTTGTTTTCCTACTGTAAAGCTTGGGCGTAGTGGGTGCGGAGTCAGGCGCAGGAAGCAGAGAATACAGGGTAGTGTTTTTAATGAACACAACGGCAAACACAAGCCACCCCACAGCGATCCAGGGCGCACACAAAACCAAAGTGCCCCAAACACAGGGGACAGAAAATAGTCGGCGCAAACCACGCACTAGCACCTCAAACACATGAGTGTGTACACAAGCAAAACACAGATCAACAATCCCGCACACAGAGCAGGCGGGCCTACTGGCTAAAATAGCCCAGCTAATCAGCCCAACACAAAACAGGTGCAAACAATAAACGGAATGGGGGAAAAAAGGGAATCAGTGGCAGCTAGTAGGCCGGTGACGGCAACCACCGAGCGCCACCCGAGCAGGACCACCATCCTCCCGCACCCCCTCTCCTATACCCAGGGAACTGGGAGAGGGGGTGCACAGGGAGACCGGAGGGGGTTCCCGCTCGCGCACCATCTGTGGCCGCAGAGGTCACACTGCTGGTCGGTGCCTGGTAGGTTCCTCTGGGTATCGAGGTAACAGGCAGGGTGCTCTGGCACCACCCCAGGTGAGTAGGCACCATTCTCATCCAGAGCCCTCTGTTGCACTTATGTTTGTATCTGTTACTTTTCCTGATTTTTCCCTGTGTTCCCAGCATAAGGCGCTAGTAGATTCAGGCACGCCTGGGAATTTCTTTGATCAAGCTTTTGCTCATAGTTTAGGGATCCCCATTGTACCCGTAGATGTGCCTTTCCCCGTTCCCACCTTAGATAGTCGACCATTAGGATCAGGGATAATCAGGGAGGACACAGCTCCTTTGAGTATGGTGATTTAGGGGGATCACAAGGAAAAAATGTGTATTTTCCTTATGGACACTGCGTATCCTGTGGTGCTGGGTCTACCTTGGTTAATTTGTCATAACCCCACTTTTTCTTGGCCACAGAGGGCTCTCACGGGGTGGTCTCGAGAGAGTTCAGGTAGGTGTGTAGGGGTTTCCGTTGGTGCTACTACGGTGGAAAGTCCAGACCAGGTCTCCACCGTGCGCATTCCCCCCGAATATGCCGATTTGGCTCTCGCCTTCTGTAAGAAGAAGCCGACTCAATTACCACCCCATCGACAGGGGGATTGTGCGATAAATCTCATGGTAGACGGTGCACCTCCCAGGAGTCACGTGTATCCCCTGTCGCAAGCGGAGACGGTGGCTATGGAGACATATGTCTCCGAATCCCTGCGTCAGGGGTACATTCGGCCCTCCATTTCACCTGTCTCCTCGAGTTTCTTTTTTGTGAAGAAGAAGGATGGAGGTTTGCGCCCGTGCATTGATTATCGAGGTCTCAATAAAATGATGCTGGGGTACAGTTACCCGCTACCTCTGATCGCCACGGTGATTGAGTTAATGCACAGGGCGCGCTTCTTCACTAAACTGGATCTCAGGAGTGCGTACAACCTGGTGCGTATCTGTTAAAGGAATTTATATCTTTGATGATAATAATCAATAATCAATTCGCCTTGACTAATGCCCAAGGTTTGTAAGACAATGGGTTAAAATAATTAGGCAAGGACTCAGCTTTCTGCAAAAGGTATCTGTAGCTTTATTCAGAGAACGTTCTGAGGTCAGGATAACAAAACAGTCATTATATAGTTCTTGCTTTCTTACACACATGCATTTACACACAAACTGTTGGTGACCTGCATCCCCCATAGACTTCTCACACTGTTTATCACTATCCCGAGCTCAGCCTGTTCTTTTCCCTCAAGGTTAGAAATGCTTTGAAGCTTTCACTCCCTGGACCATCTGTCTCCTGGTGTCCCTCCTAATTGCATACACACATTTCTTTCCCTATCCCGTGGTTCCTGGACTTTCCAGAACTAATCAAACTAATCGATCCCTACATTGATCATTACATTGATTATTCATTAACCATGCTGTATGACTAATAATTCATCATGGTTTATTGATTCATTTACCTTTATTAGATAATTCTCTTATCAGTATCCGAGATGGAGACGAGTGGAAGACAGCATTTAGTACCACCTCAGGGCATTATGAGTACCTCGTCATGCCGTACGGTTTGAAGAATGCTCCATCAGTCTTCCAATCTTTTGTAGACGAGATTTTCAGGGACCTGCACGGGCAGGGTGTAGTGGTGTATATCGATGACATTCTAATTTACTCCGCTACACGCGCCGAGCATGTGTCCCTGGTGCGCAGAGTGCTTGGTCGCCTGTTAGAGCATGACCTGTATGTCAAGGCTGAGAAATGCCTGTTCTTTCAACAGTCCGTCTCCTTCTTAGGGTATCACCTATCCATGTCAGGAGTGGAGATGGAGAGTGACCGCATTGCAGCCGTGCGTAATTGGCCGACTCCCACCATGGTAAAGGAGTTGCAGCGATTTTTAGGGTTTGCCAATTACTACCGGAGGTTTATCCGGGATTTTGGTCAGGTAGCTGCTCCTATTACCTCACTGTTGAAGTGGGGTCCGGTGCGCTTGCAGTGGTCGACTGGGGCGGACAGGGCTTTTAGGAAACTGAAGGCTTTGTTTACCTCAGTTCCAGTGTTGACTCATCCGGATCCGTCTTTGCAAATCATAGCAGAGGTGGACGCGTCTGAGGCTGGGATAGGAGCTGTGCTCTCTCAGTGCTCGGGTACAGCACCTAAGCTCAGCCCCTGTGCCTTCTTCTCGAAGAAGCTCAGCCCGACGGAGCGAAACTATGATGTGGGGGACCGTCGTCCAAGCTTTGAAGGCGTGGAGACATTGGCTTGAGGGGGCTAAACACCCTTTTCTCATCTGGACTGACCACTGCAATCTGGAGTACATCCGGGAGGCGAGGAGACTGAATCCTCTCCAGGCAAGGTGAGCCATGTTTTCACCCATTTTGTGTTTACCCTCTCTTACAGACCAGGTTCCCAGAACGTTAAGGCAGACGCACTGTCCCGGCTGTATGACACAGAGGAGCGGTCCATGGATCCCACTCCCATAATCCCAGCCTCTTGTTTGGTGGCACCGGTAGTATGGGAGCTGGACGCGGACATTGAGCGGGCGTCACGTGCAGAGCACGTTCCCCCTCAGTGTCCTGCTGGGCGTCTGTACGTTCCGTCTGCTGTCAGTGACCGATTGATCTACTGGGCTCACACGTTACCCTCCTCTGGTCATCCTGGGATTGGCCAGACGATGCGCTTGTCTTAGTGGGAGGTACTGGTGGCCCACCTTAGCTAAGGACGTGAGGGTTTATGTTTCCTCCTGCTCGGTGTGCGCCCAGTGCAAGGCTCCTAGACACCTACCCAGAGGTAAGTTTACAACCCTTACCCATTCCACAACGGCCGTAGTCGCACTTGTCGGTGGATTTCATTACCGATCTTCCACCTTCACAAGGTAACACTACGATCCTGGTCGTTGTGGATCGTTTTTCTAAGTCCTGTCATCTCCTCACTTTGCCCGGCCTCCCTACGGCCCTACCAACTGCAGAGGCTCTGTTTACACACGTCTTTCGGCACTACGGGGTGCCTGAGGGTATAGTGTCTGATCGGGGTCCCCAGTTCACGTCAAGGGTCTGGAAGGCGTTCATGGAGCGTCTGGGGGTCTAGGTCAGCCTTACCTCGGGTTTTCACCCTGACAGTAACGGTCAGGTGGAGAGAGTTAACCAGGATGTGGGTAGGTTTCTGAGGTCTTATTGTCAGGACCGGCCGGGGGAGTGGGTGGCGTTCGTGCCCTGGGCAGAGATGGCTCAGAACTCGCTTCGCCACTCCTCCACTAACCTCTCTCCCTTTCAGTGTGTGTTGGGGTATCAGCCGGTTCTGGCCCCTTGGCATCAGAGTCAGACCGAGGCTCCTGCGGTGGACCACTGGTTCCGGCGTGTGGAGGAGACCTGGAACGCCGCTCATGTCCACCTTCAGCGCCCCGTACGACGCCAGAAAGTTGTCGCAGACCGTCACCGCAGTGAGACCCCGGTGTTCCCACCGGGGGACAGGGTCTGGCTCTCGACCAGAAACATGCCCCATCCACCTGCCCTGCCGGAAGCTGAGTCCGGGGTTTGTGGGGCCGTTTAAAGTCCTGAGGAGAGTGAACGAGGTATGTTATAGGTTAAAGCTTCCCCCCATTACTGCATTAACACGATCCATCCTGGATTTGAGAGGGGCCTTCAGTACCTCATGGACTGGGAGGGGTACGGTCCGGAGGAGAGATGCTGGGTTCCGGTGGAGGATGTATTGGATCCTTCCCTGCTGCGAGAGTTCTATCGTCTCCATCCGGATCCGCGTCATGGGGGTACTGTCACGACTTCTGCCGAGGTCGATGCCCCTCCTCATTCGGGTGGTGCTCAGCGGTCGACGTCACCGGTCTTCTAGCCATCACTGATCCATTTTTCATGTTCCATTGGGTTTGTCTTGTTTTTCTACACACCTGGTTCCAATCCCATTCATTAGATGTTGTGTATTTAACCCTCTGTTTTCCCTCATGTCCTTGTCTGAGATTGTTTGGTGTTATTGTGTTTCGTGAATTATGTATAGGTGTGTGACGGGTTATGTTACACATGTTATTTCTGTACGCTTGTTTTTTGGAGTTTGTTTCTTTCTCATTAAACCACTCCAATTACATCAAGTTGGTTTCTCCTACGCCTGACTTCCATGCTACCTACACCCATGTCAATGACACAAATAACCATCTGGGTCAGATGGTTTAGACCCTTTCTTCTTTAAGGTTGCTGCCCCTATCGTCGCCAAGCCTATATCCAACCTTTTTAACCTGTCTCTCCTTTCTGGGGAGGTTCACATTTCTTGGAAGGCAGCCACGGTGCGTCCTTTATTTAAAGGGGGAGATCAAGCTGATCCTAACTGTCTTCAATGATGTCACCATTGCCCTTGATTCTAAGCAATATTGTGCTGCTATTTTTATTGACTTGGCCAAAGCTTTTCATACGGTAGATCATTCTATCCTTGTGGGCCGGCTAAGGAGTATTGGTGTCTCTGAAGGGTCTTTGGTCTGGTTTGCTAACTACCTCTCTCAAAGACTGCAGTGTTCAAAGTCAGAAAATTTGCTATCTCAGCCACTGCCTGTCACCAAGGAGTAACCCAAGGCTCAATCCTAGGCCCCGCGTTATTTTCAATTTACATCAATAACATAGTTCAGGCAGTAGGAAGCTCTCTCATCCATTTATATGCCGACGATACATTCTTATACTCAGCTGGCCTCTCCCCGGATTTTGTGCAACAAAGCTTTTTTAGTGTCCAACATGCTTTTTCTACCCTTAACCTTGTTCTGAACACCTCCAAAACAAAGGTCATGTGGTTTGGTAAGAATAATGCCGCTCTTCCCACAGGTGTTATAACTACCTCTTAGGGTTTAGAGCTTGAGGTAGTCACCTCATACAAGTACTTGGGAGTATGGCTAGATGGTGCACTGTCCTTCTCTCAGCACATATCAAAGCTGCAGGCTAAAGTTAAATCTAGACTAGGTTTCCTCTACCGAAATCGCT
The DNA here is from genome assembly GCF_901001165.1 of Salmo trutta. Taxonomy (NCBI): domain Eukaryota; kingdom Metazoa; phylum Chordata; class Actinopteri; order Salmoniformes; family Salmonidae; genus Salmo; species Salmo trutta. The sequence goes on along the minus strand of NC_042960.1, from coordinate 19,689,706 downwards.
CCTCTTTCACCCCAGCTGCCAAACTAACCCTGATTCAGATGACACTCCTACCCGTGCTAGATTACGGAGACATAATTTATAGATCGGCAGGTAAGGGTGCTCTCGAACGGCTAGACGTTCTTTACCATTCAGCCATCAGATTTGCCGCCAATGCTCCTTATAGGACACATCACTGCACTCTATACTCCTCTGTAAACTGGTCATCCCTGTATACCCATCGCAACCACTGGTTGATGCTTATTTATAAAACTCTCTTAGGCCTCACTCCCCCCTATCTGAGATATCTACTGCAGCCCTCATCCTCCTTATACAACACCCGTTCTGCCAGTCACATTCAGTTAAAGGTCCCCAAAGCACACACATCCCTGGGTCGCTCCTCTTTTCACTTCGCTGCAGCTAGCAACTGGAACGAGCTGCAACAAACACTCAAACTGGACAGTTTTATCTCAATCTCTTCATTCAAAGACTCAATAATGGACACTCTTACTGACAGTTGTGGCTGCTTTGTGTGATGTATTGTTGTCTCTACCTTCTTGACCTTTGTGCTGTTTACTGTGCCCAATAATGTCTGTACTATGTTTTGTGCTGCTACCATGTTGTGTTGCTACCATGTTGTCATGTTGTGTTGCTACCATGCTGTGTTGTCATGTGTTTCTGCCTTGCTATGTTGTTGTCTTAGGTCTCTCTTTATGTAGTGCCGTGTTGTCTCTCTTGTTGTGATGTGTGTTTAGTCCAATATTTATATTGTATTTATTCATCTATTATAATCCCAGGCCCCCGTCCCCGCAAGAGGCATATTGCCTTTTGGTAGGCAGTCGTTGTAAATAAGAATTTGTTCTTAACTGTATTGCCTAGTTAAATAAAGGTTAAATAAAATTAATATAAATAAATAAAGAAGTGATCTTACTTGAAAGTTCTCAAATCTGTTTACTTAATACATGGTCATGAGATCAAATATGAGAACATGTCACGTCCTGACCAGCAGAGGGCGTAATTGTATTAGTTTTGGTCAGGACGTGGCAGAGTTTTTGTGTTATGTGTTAGTTAATTGGGGTTGGACTCCCAATTGAAGGCCGGTGTGTTGAGTTGCCTTTGATTGGGAGTCCTATATAGTAGTGTGTGTTTTTCCTTGGGGTTGTGGGTAATTGTTTCTTGTTTAGTATGTTTGCACCTGACAGGACTGTTGGCTGTCGGTTATCCCAGTTTGTTTTGTATAGTGTTGTCTTTTGCTTTATTAAATATGACGAACACTAACTCCGCTGCATTTTGGTCCATTCCTGAAGACAGCCCTTACAGAACATAACAACTGCCAATTCTGAAGTTTTTGAAAGAGCTAATGTAAGAGCTGGTGACGGATGGGAGCAAAATGTTCCCAACTGAAATTTCCATTATGCTTTTGTTAAGTGGAAATAAAATATGTGAAAAATACATGTGAACCTTGTTTCTGAAACCCATATCTATTGTTTCTCCCGGTTTGCTGTAGAGGAAGATGACATGTCAAGTGAATGATGGCGAGAGAGAGAAAACCAAAACATTGTGATGTTAAGATTTAGAGGACAGCATACTGTACTCTGTAAAATACATGTCAGAATTGTTTTTATTAGAAACATGTACGTAACCAGCATAGGGCTATGTTTAGTGAAATGTTTGTAGATTTTTTCATGTCCAATTATTAGCACGCGCTTATCGCTTTAATAATAATACAATGTCATTTAACAAGGTCTACCAGCTTTCTGATTGAATGTGATTAGATAGTTCAAACAGTGTCTCCTCCAGGTTGACACATCAGATGGGCAGAACTGTACTGAGTGGACACACATATACTGTACAAAACGCATGTAGACGCACAGATGCACGCAGGCCACACGCACACACAACACAAAAGTGAAGTTCCCTTTGAATCCTCTGATGAAGACATTTCCCACGAACACTTCATAATAACTCTTCACACTGATTTCACACACAGACAGCGTTGTTACAAAATAAATGCCCCTAAATGGTCATCAGTGGCATAACGAGTTTGAGCCGTAACGTGCCCTCCGTTTGAAGACTACGGAAAGTACCAACATTCCTCGCAAAGTGATCGGCTGAAAGGCTGCACTTGTCACTATGTGTTGTCCTGCAGCTGTCATGTTCTATCACTCTGTTAGATGATCCTGTCAGGTCGATGTTCCTGCTTGAAGGTGGTTGGATACTCAAAACATTATATTAACTACAGTGGACCAGAGACAGAGCTCAGAGAGGTACCAGGTGAAGTCACACATCAGAGCTACTGCTCAACTACTTGTCAGTACAGTTAGAATCATACAGTAGATATTACCATTACAAGTCAGTTAGAAAGGTAATCATACAGTTAGTTAAGATGGATGACTACGTCAACAAAGAGGTTGTTGAAATTGAAAAGGTTATTGAAGAAAACAAGAATGGAGCAATGAGGAGAGTGACGACTGAGACACATCACTCAGGTAAGAACACAGAAACTCTGTCACACAAACACACACACACACACACACACACACACACAATGACAAAGACCTACAAACACATGACGCAAAAACAGAAATGTCCCAGTGGATTTTTTTTTACAATTATTTTACCCCACATTTAAATATGCAAATAGTTGTATGTTGTCAGTGTATTCAGAGGTTCCAACATGTCATACAGATACAGTCAATTCCTGTGGACCCCAGGGAAGAGTAGCTGCTGCTATCGCAACAGCTAAAGGGGATCCTAATAAAATACAAAAAATATCAACAGACAGCTGTGAGAAACGATCCTCTTGTAACTTATTTTAAATGAAACTGCACTCTGCTGTGTACGTCCGTGTGTTTTCACACCAGTCTGTATCTCCCCAGGACCTGACGGTTCAGAGAGAAGACTCTACGGGATGGTTGCTGTAAGCTTTGGGATGCTGTGTGTTCTACAAGTCGCTCTCAACATCTCCCTGCGACTAGAATGTGTGTGGATTGTTGTTAAATCATCACGTTATATCAGACTTTGACAACAACCTAAGTGCTGCCTATGTTAGACATGTTTAAATGACTGGCAATCCACATCCAATGTATTCTGTCCTCTTTTAGCAGACAGTCTGACTGAAGAGAGAGACCAGCTACCAACCAGTTACAACAACCTGACTAAAGAGAGAGACCAGCTACAGAGGGAGAAAGATGATCTTATGGAAAAGTCCTCTAATCCAAGTGAGTTGACCTAATACACGATCATAACATTAATTGTACATGTTCAATATGCACAGGGCCGTAGCTACATGAGGACATTGAGGTACTGACCTCAGTAACTGTTTCTAATGAGAAAAATGAATAAAATAGATTCTTGGTCTGACTCAGTTCTAATTGAGCCTCTTTGCAAACGAGTGGAATCAAGAAAAGTGGTTTGTTTGTTTAGTTTGCCAACGTCAACCCGGATTTGCATCCTGGATTTGCCTTTTAAGCAGCACTTTCACCACTATCTCAAACGGCTAACTCCTCCCTCTCACGGCACAGGCCGAGGGCCTGAGACGTGAAACGAACTACCCCAGCTCGTAGTCGCTCATGTAGACACTAGTGATGCTGCTGACTGTGTTTGCCAGATGCCAGACAAAAGTACATTTTAAAACCCACCAGCATCGCCTGCCGTGTCTACAGACATCCCCAGACGAATACAAGTTGAATCTCGGAGAATGAGCACAAAACTATTAAATAGTCGCTTATAGATACTTCAGTCAGTCATGTTTTTCTAATTACCCGCCACAAACACAGTAACAGACAGAGTCACAATCACACAGGTATCCATAAAATCAATGCATTAGTCTTACAGTCAATACGTCACAAACTCATTGCTGTAACACCATGTGAAAGAATAGCAGAATTTCCATTCATTTGAAGTAAATAAGCAATACATTAGTAATAATCCGTCATCATGTCTGTAGGATTATGAAGCAGAGACTTCTATTGCAGTAATGTTGAAGGGCTCTGGGTGGTATTACTGAGCCAGCTAGAAGGATGAAGTAAGATGGTAATATTAAAAGGAGCCTACCTCAGCAGGAGGAACAAATAGGCTACTAAGCTCTCATAATAACGTTTCTTTACAAAGATTAGGCTACTAAGACAGACAGTGATGTGGCGCTCCGTGGTGAGGCTGAGGCAGGCTGCAATGCATGCAGGAGGAAGCAGAGGAACCAGAGAGAGAGGAAGCAAGACGGTGAGAGGTTAATACAGTGGTTCCCAAACTTAGGGTTGGGGCCCCATGTGGGGTCCCCTGACTAAATCTGTATCAAAGAAGTTAGGAACTAAAAGAAAAGAAGACGTGTTTAAATATGAACATATTCACATGGCCTGTCTTCCCTATAGGCCTACATTTAAATGCTCTCAAAATGCAAACAATGCAGGTCTAAAATAGTCCTACATTTCCTTTATATCACTGGTTGTTCCTCTTATCTCGATCACCACCAGAGTTTATAGTTCACCTATTACCCATCTTTTTTAACCACAACATCACTGATATTAATACAGAATCCTTAGTGATTTTCAAATCATTAATGTAATGTGACAATATGATCATCTGTGTGCTCCATTGATGTTTGTTTGTGCGGAGCTTGATTAGTAATGCCTAGGAATACAAATGTGAACGCAATGTCAGTTGAGAAAAGCCATATCTATGTAAAGAGATGATGAATTACGCAGTTCAACAATACAACTGACTGAACAGTCACTGATGCTACTTGTCAGTGTAACTCATTTCTCACATTTTCCCCCCTTTCCGGGGTATAACATTAATATTGTGTAGCTACTAGGCTTTGCGTTTGTAGATCTACTGAGGTGAATGAACCGACAGCAGACAAGGTGATAAAGGCTGGGGTCATTTTTGCTTGTTTTTGCTGTTCTCCAAATAGCATCTTAAAGTTTTTTTTATTATTTTGAAATTCAAACCCTGGTTACGGCCCTGAACGGGCACTAAAATGTTGTTTGTATTCTTTCATTAATGAGTGCAGAAAAATGAGATGGCAATGAATGTTTAAACTAACCTGTTCTGAAGGCTGGAACAAGTTTGAATCCTGTTGGTACTTCGTCTCTACTGAGGGAAAAACCTGGAATGAGAGCAGACAGGACTGTGTGGCGAGAGGAGCAGACCTGGTGATCATAAACAGCAGAAAGGAACAGGTGAGAGAGTGGGGGGAGATAGATAAATACATGAAGAGAGAGAGAGATGATAAACAGATTTTGTTCAGTATTCATTTATCTTTCTCAACGACAGAGATTTCTCTTTGCCCTCAACAAGAGATTCTGGATCGGTCTGACTGACAGTGAGACTGAGGGGTTCTGGAAATGGGTAGACGGCACACCACTGATAACAAGGTGAGAGATTTGACCATCCAGTTGTGATATGGAGACTTTGAAAACAAATTATATTGCTTCAGATCATCTTCATAAAAACAAATGTTTCCCTTCATAGATGTCATTCAATGAGCTCTATAGATTAATAACAGAAACCAAGCATTATTTTCTTCAAGAAACTAAAAAGTTATTTTTTTACACTATGTATATGTTTTTTACTTTTTGTTGGTGGCCCACATCTGACAGCGTGTGGCTTTAAAGCTAAAATAACACAGGCATTATTTATTTGATTTAGAATGATGTTTAACAGACAGTGTGACTGTCTGGTTCTCTGTGTTGTTAACATAGGTACTGGGTAAACAACCAGCCTAATAATGGTGGCAGTGTTTCAACCTTTCCGGGGGAGGATTGTGTTGGACTAAGAGATGGACAAGGTCAGCCTGAAAAGACATGGAATGATTTAAATTGTGCAGAAAAACTTAACTGGATTTGTGAGTTGTGTAACAATAACCTACTGTAACAACTACCCCTCCCTAACCCCCCCTCTCTCTCTTCATCTCTATGACTCTCTCTCTCTCTCACTCTCCCTCTCTCATTCTGTCTCCATCCCTACTCATTTATGTTTGTTTCATTCTGAACTTATGAATCAAATTCCCATTTACTTCCTGGGATACATTAGTAGCTTCCTGTCTTCAGTAGTTAAATGATGGACACCTCATCAGACACAGACAATGATTGAGACACAACAACACTAAAAGTAAACAGCTGCATTAGAACAGGTAGAAGGGAACAGTATGAGGTTGTTAAGTCCGTACAGTCGACTCCTGATGAGTGCACGTCAGTTAAGTGCGAGACATGGGTTAAAATACAACTTGAAATCTTTCAAACACTTTGAGCGTTTGCTTTAGCCTGTCTTCAGTGCCAGGTGGGTACTGGGGCTTTTCTGTTGCAACAGAAGTATTTTAAATTATTTCATATAGAGAGGCATTCTGGCAGTACTCATTAGACACTGGATCCAGAGTGGCGAATTCATGATTTTTCACTGTGCTCGTTTCTATCAAATCAAATCAAAGTGTATTTGTCACATGCTGAATGAAATGCTTACTTACAGTTTTCAACCAATAGTGCAAAAAAGGTGTTAGGTGAACAATTCGTAAGTAAAGAAATGAAACAACTGTAAAAAGACAGGCTATATACAGTAGCGAGGCTATAATTTTAGCGAGGCTACATACAGACACCGGTTAGTCAGGCTGATTGAGGTAGTATGTACATGTAGACATGGTTAAAGTGACTATGCATATATGATGAACAGAGAGTTGCAGCAGCGTAAAAGAGGGGTTGGTGGGTGGTGGGTGGGACACAATGCAGATAGCCCAGTTAGCCAATGTGCGGGAACACTGATTGGTCGGCCCAATTGAGGTAGTATGTATATGAATGTGTAGTTAAAGTGACTATGCATATATGATAAACAGAGAGAAGCAGCTGTGTAAAAATAGGGTTTGGGGGGGGTTGGGGGGCACACAATGCAAATAGTCCTGGTAGCCATTTGATTACCTGTTCAGGAGTCTTATGGCTTGGGGTAAAAACTGTTGAGAAGCATTTTTGTCCTTGACTTGGCACTCCGGTACCGCTTGCCATGCGATAGTAGAGAGAACAGTCTATGACTGGGGTGGCTGGGGTCTTTGACAATTTTTAGGGCCTTCCTCTGACACAGCCTAGTGTAGAGGTCCTGGATGGCAGGCAGCTTAGCCCCAGTGATGTAATGGGCCGTACGCAATACCCTCTGTAGTGCCTTGCGATCAGAGGCTGAACAATTGCCGTACCAGGCAGTGATGCAACCAGTCAGGATGCTCTTGATGTTGCAGCTGTAGAACCTTTTGAGGATCTCAGGACCCATGCCAAATCTTTTTAGTTTCCTGAGGGGGAATAGGCTTTGTCGTGCCCTCTTCATGACTGTCTTGGTGTGTTTGGACCATTCTAGTTTGTTGTTGATGTGGACACCGAGAAACTTGAAGCTCTCAACCTGCTCCACTACAGCCCCGTCGATGAGAATGGGGGCGTGCTCGGTCCTCCTTTTCCTGTAGTCCACAATCATCTCCTTAGTCTTGGCTACGTTGAGGGATAGGTTGTTATTCTGGCACCACACGGCCAGGTATCTGATCTCCTCCCTATAGGCTGTCTCGTCGTTGTCTGTGATCAGGCCTACCACTGTTGTGTCGTCTGCAAACTTAATGATGGTGTTGGAGTTGTGCCTGGCTGTGCAGTCGTGGGTGAACAGGGAGTACAGGAGGGGACTGAGCTTACACCCCTGTGGAGCTCCAGTGCTGAGGATCAGCATGACAGATGTGTTGCTACCTGCCCTCACCACCTTGGGGTGGCCCGTCAGGAAGTCCAGGATCCACTTGCAGAGGGAGGTGTTTAGTCCCAGGATCCTTAGCTTAGTGATGAGCTTTGATGAGCTTTATGGTGTTAAAAACTGAGCTGCAGTCAATGAATAGCATTCTCACATAAGTGTTCCTTTTGTCCAGGTGGGAAAGGGCAGTGTGGAGTGCAATAGAGATTGCATCATCTGTGGATCCGTTTGGGCGGTATGCAAATTGCAGTGGGTCTAGGGTTTCTGGGATAATGGTGTTGATGTGAGCCATTACCAACCTTTCAAAGCACTTCATGGCTACGGATGTGAGTGCTACGGGTCTGTAGTCATTTAGGCAGGTTGCCTTTGTGTTCTTGGGCACAGGGACTATGGTGGTCTGCTTGAAACATGTTGGTATTACAGACTCAATCAGGGACATGTTGAAAATGTCAGTGAAGACACCTGCCAGTTGGTCAGCACATGCCCGGAGCACACGTCCTGGTAATCCGTCTGGCCCCGCAGCCTTGTGTATGTTGACCTGTTTAAAGGTCTTACTCACGTCAGCTACGGAGAGCGTGATCACACAGTCGTCCGGAACAGCTGATGCTCTCATGCATGCCTCAGTGTTGCTTGCCTCGAAGCGAGCATAGAAGTGATTTAGCTCGTCTTGTATGCTCGAGTCACTGTGCAGCTCGCAGCTGTGCTTCCCTTTGTAGTCTGTAATAGTTTGCAAGCCCTGCCACATAAGACGAGCACCGGAGCCGGTGCAGTATGATTCAATCTTAGTCCTGTATTGACGCTTTGCCTGTTTGATGGTTTATCGCAGGGCATAGCAGTATTTCTTGTAAGCTTCCGAGTTAGAGTCCCGCACCTTGAAAGCGGCAGCTCTACCCTTTAGCTCAGTGCGAATGTTGCCTGTAATCCATGGCTTCTGGTTGGGGTATGTACGTACAGTCACTGTGGTGACGACGTCATTGATGCACTTATTGATAAAGCCAGTGACTGATGTGGTGTACTCCTCAATGCCATCGGAAGAATCTCAGAACATGTTCCAGTCTGTGATAGCAAAAGTGTCCTGTAGTTTAGCATCTGCTTCATCTGACCACTTTTTTATAGACTGAGCCACTGGTGCTTCCTGTTTAATTTTTGCTTGTAAGCAGAAATCAGGAGGATAGAGTTGTGGTCGGATTTACCAAATGGAGGGCGAGGGAGAGCTTCGTACGCGTCTCTGTGTGTGGAGTACAGGTGATCTAGATTTTTTTCCCTCTATAATGTTGTTGCCTTAATTTTTTGGGTCTCGGTGTCTCCAGATTCACAGACACCCAAATATCCCCTATGTGTATTTTGACATGGCCTATTGATTAATGAGACATACTGTTTATCTTATAATTTTGTGCTATAACTTGCAATTTACCTTGGAACATATTACCATTCTAATTATTTTACGTTGTTGTGTCTCAACGGGCCGTTGAGCTATAAATATGATCTATGTGCAATGGTCAGGTCACTCTGAGGAAGATGTCAGCTTGATGTTGAAATGTCAGTCACCTGTTCGCATCCTGTACAATGTATTAAAGTGAGCAATACGAAATCAATCTCTGCATTTTGTTGTTGACTGCTCCAACTCCTTTTACCTCAAATTAGTCCTTTTGGAAGTGTTCCTTGGCAAGCCATTCTCATATTTTCATACAGTATTTCATCCCAGGTCTGGTAAGTCTACACTATTGACTCAGGAATCAGATGAATATGTTTCAAGGAAAAGAACATGTCCCAACCTCAACCACCATGTTAGTTTTAGTTTATCTTCCTCTTTTTACATTTCCCTTTCTTCTGGGGACAACATTTCAAAAACACTTAGTCTCAGAAATGGACACAAAGCAGACACAGACACAGGGGTGGTGATAGGTTCAGAACCTGAGTAGAAATTGCTGTATAGTCAGAAAACACAATACATTGTTGAAGATGTCTGAGGCCATTCATAACAAGCCAGATGTGACCAAGAAGGTCAAGTTTGACAAAAGTGAAGCTGAGGAGAGGATTGTGGACATCTACGTCAGTGCAGACACCCTGAGAGACCATGAGACCAGCACCAAGACAAAGAGGTAGAAGACACTTCTCCAAAGAACGGACGGGAGCTTTTATAAAATCTCTGGGAGTGAGTCGTGAAGCAGGAGTGATTGTGAGAGCGACTGGAATTATCTTCACTCTATTGGGTTTTGATGTGTATATATATATGTTGATTAGTTTAGTTGTTTTAAGGGTATCTTGTCTAAATATCACTAAGCACGTATAGGGGTGGTGGGATCGTTGAGGTTGGTTTTCGCGAGGGCACAACCAGCGGGTGGGGCTGGTTGCAATGGCCACTCACGGAAGTTTGGAGTTTGAAAAACTGAGTCGGCGACATGGAGTAAAGATTCCTGCTGCGGCCGGGTGTTCAGTGGAAGAATGTAGCTTGGCAGTGGGTGCTATCATTGGGTATGATAGTATCAAATCAGCCTCAAGGATGAATAGCGCTGTAGTGATATTCTTAGATTCCATTGAAAAGGTGAATAAGATAGTTGAGAGTGGTGTTGTGTTGCGGGAGACACAGACACCGGTATTTCCGCTTATGAATCCGGCAAAGAAAGTTATACTTTCTAACGTGCCACCATTTGTTAGAGATGAAGTGTTGGAGCGAGAGTTATCTCGTCATGGTCAAATTGTATCAACAATAAAGAAGGTTCTTTTTGGATGCAAATCTCCGTTGCTGAAACATGTCGTGTCTCATAGGAGACAAGTGCATATGATTTTAAAAAAGGACACTGATGAACTGAATTTAGCATTCAGTTTTAAGATTGATGGATTTGATTGTCTTCTACGCTTCTACTGAATCAATTAAATATTTGGCTGTGGAAGAGAGGGGCATTTGGTGCGTAATTGTCCCGAGAATGAGCACGCAGAGCCCGGTAGCAGCTCTAGTGCTGGTGCAGCTAACGCACCACCGCGAAGGGATGAACATGCTAAGGGTGCAGGGGAAGGGAGAAGGTGGGCAGATGTGGTAGGAAAAGTAGGAGAGGAAGGCAGTGTGGATACGGGGGCAATTGTGGTAGATCAGAACAAAGAGGGAGGGGAAACAGTCGGTGAGATTGCGACTGCCGTCGCTGAGGTGGTGCTGGAAAATGAAATTGGAGGTCAAGAGGAGATTGAAATAATGGAAAAGGAAGCAGCTGTTTTCAAAGTACCGAGGAGTAAGAGGAAGAATGTAAGGGGTGGTGAAGGGTCTAATTCCAAGAGGAAGGTAGAGATTGATAGATCACTTGAAGATAAACAGGTTGTAGAGATGGTGGAGTTTTCTTCTGGGGAGGATAGCGAGAGTGAGTCATCTGACGCGTTACAACAAAATAGTGAGATAAATGGGGTGGAAGGGAGGTATGGGATTGAGAAGGTACGTACATTTCTGAAGTTGACAAAAGGGAAGAAATATATGCAGGATTATAATGTAACAGATTTTTTCCCTGAAAGTGAATTGTTTATTGAATCAGCAAAGTTTCTGATATGAAAAATAACAGGGGGAGGTTTGACAAGCCCTGAAATTGCTAGACTCAAGAAAGTGGTCACGAGAGTGATAAGTGATGTAAATTCTAAAGAAAATGAAAGAGTTCAGTCGCAGCTTTAACTCTGTAAACAGATGTGGTTTCTGGGTCTCCCTCTGTATTTTTTTTCTCATCCATGAGCAGTTTTAAGATTTCTTCTTTAAACGTAAATGGGGCATGAGACGTTAAAAAAAGAGCCATAGTGTATTAGGGGAAAGGGAAGTGACATAATTTTTCTACAAGAAACGCATAGAAATTTGGAAAATGAAGTTGTGTGGAAACAGGAGTGGGGGGGGGGGGGACAGTGGTGTGTAGTCATAAAAACTCAAAAAGTGGGGGTGTGGCCAACTTGTTCTCAGAAGGGTTTTTGCCTTTGTCATATGAGGTTGAAGAGGTAGTTGAGGGGAGGTTATTAAAAGTTAGAGTAAGGTATGAAAACATCACTATGTGTCTGATAAATGTATATGCCCCAGTGGTGGCAGTTGAGAGGGTATGCTTTTTAGAGACATTATCAAATACCATTGAGAAATGTAACAATGAAGATTATTTATTTATTGCTGGGGATTTTAACTGCACAGTCAGTGATTTAGATAGAAATCACAAAGAACCTCATATAGCCTCAAGGACTTTTTTAAAATGTCTCATTGTAACAAATGAACTGTGTGATATTTGGCGGAGTCAACATGGAGGCACAAGGCAGTATACCTGGGTGCATGTGAGAGAGAACACCATCTCTATGGCCAGGTTAGATAGGTTTTATTGTTTTGAGCATCAATCTCAGGTCTGTAAATCAAGTGTGATAACCCCAGTGGGATTTTCTGATCATTGTTTAATAACAGAGGTGGTGTTCATTAACGATGTAAAACCTAAAAGCGCATACTGGCATTTTAACATAACTTTATTGAGTGATGCTCACTTCAGAAAATGTTTTAGTATTTTCTGGGAGAGGTGGAGGTCTCAAAAGGCCAGTTTTGTATCCCTTCAACAGTGGTGGGATATAGGGAAAATCCACATTCAACAATTCTGTAAGCAATACACGAGGAATGTCACCAAGGATATCACCAGATCAATGAAAGCCCTAGAGACTGAAATAGTGGAATTCATGACGTTGGTTGAGACCACAGGAGATCGAGGCCACACTCAGGCCCTCAAGAGGAAAAAAGCTGCATTGGCAGACCTGCTGGGTATCAGAGCACAGGGGGCATTGGTGAGAAGTAAGTTTCAGCGAATCTCTGAAATGGATGCCTCATCCAAATTTTTCTTTGGTTTAGAGAAAAAGAATGGACAAAGAAAAATTATTCATTCTCAAATCAGCTGTTGGACAAGAGCTCACTAGACCTAGTGAAATTAGAAAGAGGGCAGTAGAGTTCTATGCTTAGCTCTACAAGTGTGAGTACAAAGAGGATAAAACAGTGACACAGCAGTTCCTTGATGGGCTCCCACAGGTGGCTGCAGAAGCTCAGGTTGAGCTTGAGCAACCATTGTCTTTGCAGGAGTTATACACTGCATTAAAAGGCATGGAAAATGGAAGGGCACCAGGCATTGATGGGCTTCCCGTTGACTTTTTGGGCTATGTTGGGAGAGGATTGGCTAGCAGTAGTTAATGATAGTTTAACCGGAGGGTTACTACCAATAAGCTGCAGAAGGGCTGTCCTCACCCTACTGCCCAAAAAGGGTGACCCTAGGGAGGTGAAGAACTGGAGGCCGGTGGCTTTATTGTGCACTGATTATAAGATCCTGTCAAAGGCTTTGTCCAACAGGTTGAGGGAGGTGATGGGGCAAATCATACATACGGACCAGTCCTACTGTGTTCCTGGCAGGCAGATAGGGGATAACATTTCTCTGATTCGTGATTTTTTGGACGTCTCTAGGGCTATTGGGTTGGATGCTGGTCTAATTTCAATTGATCAGGAAAAGGCATTTGACCGAGTTGAACATCAATATTTATGGCACACTTTGGAGGCGTTTGGGTTCAGCTCTGGTTTTATTGTCATGATAGAGGTGATATATGGTGACATTGAAAGTGTATTGAAAGTTAACGGTGGTTTGAGTGCTCCTTTTAAAGTGTGTAGAGGTATTAGGCAGGGATGTTTTTTGTCGGGAATGTTATATGCCATTGCTATAGAGCCACTACTAAATAGCATTAGAAGTCGCATTGAAGGGGTGTACCTTTCAAGGGATATTCCTCCTATTCGTCTCTCAGCCTATGCTGATGATGTAGTTGTTTTAGTGAAAAATCAAGCGGAGGTGGATAGTTTGAGTCTAATGGTTGATCGTTTTAGGGGAATATCCTCTGCAAAGGTAAATTGGGAAAAGAGTTGTGCTTTACAGATTGGAGAATGGTCTGGAGGGATCATGGCTTTGCCAGGGGGGCTGGAATGGTGTAAGGGAGGTTTTAAGTATCTTGGAGTGTACCTAGGAGATGAGGGGACTATGGAAAAAAATTGGATTGCGGTGGTTGAAATGGTGGAAGGGAGGATAAGGAGATGGCGTTGGTTGCTATCTCGCATGTCATATAGGGGGCGCACTATTATAGTTAACAATGTGATTGCCTCTGCACTGTGGCATCGGTTGTCAGTTTTAGAACCACCATCTGGCCTTCTGGCTAAGATACAGGCAATAATTGTGGATTTCTTTTGGGATAAATATCACTGGGTTCCACAAAGTGTTTTGTATTTGTCAAAAGAGGAGGGGGGACAAGGTCTTGTACATCTTGCTAGTAGGGCTGCTGCTTTCCAGTTGCAGTTTATTCAAAGGTTGCTTTATGGACCGGAAAATGTGGTTTGGAGAGGGGTGGCAGGTCTTGTATTACAGCAGGTTGGAGGATTAGGTTTAAAGAAAGCTTTATTTTTGGTTGATAGTAGCCAGATTTCTAGGGAGGGAATACCTCCGTTTTACAGAGGCCTTCTTAGGGTGTGGAGCATAATGAAGGTGTCCAGACGAACTTCAGCGGAGTCAGTGCATTGGCTGTTGGAGGAACCTCTGGTGTATGGGGCAAGACTGGATTGCACAACTGCAGCTGTTCCACATTTTTCCAAGATTCTGGTGAAGGGCAAAATCATCACCTTAAAACAGTTAATGGCCATGGCTGGGCCCGCCTTAATGGATGGAAGACGGGTGGCTGAACATTTGGGGGTGAGGTCAGAAAGGATTGTAGGACAACTGCTGGGAAGCTGCAGGAAGGCTCTGTCATCAGAAGAGTGGGGTATGCTTCATAGCCACAAGAAGAAGGTACAAGATGAAGACGTCTCATTTCCAAGACTAGGGATTACACCAAATATCTCAGAGTCAGAGAGAAAGGCGATATTACTGGATTTGAGAGGGTTGGAAGAGGTGGGTTTGGATGAGGTGAATGGGAAAGACTTATATAGGGGGTGTGTCAAGGTGTTGAATAAAGATAAATTGAAAAATAGAAAAGACACTCCATGGAGGGTAAAATTGGGCATTGATGACAAGGTAAAGCCAGCATGGAGAGCACTGTACAAGCCACCGTTACAAAAGGGTACTGGTGATATGCAATTGAGGGTTTTGCATGGCATCATTGCAGTTAATGCTTTTGTATCTGTTATTAACTCAGATGTTGGAGATGGATGTCCTTTTTGTAATATAAGAGAAACCATTTTTCACTGTTTTATGGAGAGTGAGAAGATAAAACCTCTCTTGGAAATGCTGGAGTCTTTGTTTAAATTTGATTTTCAATAACACTGTTTTTATTTTGGGGTTTCAATATAGAAAGCAACAGAAAAGAAAAAGTCAACTGTTCAATTTTATTTTGGGACAAGCTAAGATGTCCATTTTTCTGAGTAGGAAACATAAGGTAGAAACGGATATGGGCAGGATGTAAGATGTGTTTTTAAGGGATTAGTGAAAATAAGAATAAAAGTGGATTTTGAGTTCTTCGCAGCTGTAAAAGATCTCCCATTGTTTGAGGAGAAGTGGGCATACGAAGGAGCGCTTTGTTTTGTAGAGGAGGGGAAACTATTTTTTGTTGATGAAATAAGTTGAATGTATATGTTCTTTAGTATTTTTATTTTTTTATTTTTTATGTTATTTTAGTATTTTCTTTGGTATTTTTTTCTTTTCTTTTAGGAATTACATTTGGTGTTTCATTTCTAAAAAGGCAGTGTGTCATTATTTATGTTAACACTTGAGTATAAAATAAAGGTTTTATAAAATAAAAAATCTCTCTCTCTCTCTCTCTCTCTCTCTCTCTCACACACACACACGCACACACACACGCACACACACACACACACACACACTCTCACACACACTCAAACGCGCAAACACACGTACACACAAAATGCAAAGAAAAACTATTAACACATTTTTTATAACAGAGGGAAGAGACCCTTAGCTCTTGCTGTGTTCTCATTCTGACTGGGATCATAGGCCTGTCTGTCCACTTTAGGTAAACGTTATAATTCCTACAAATTACCGGCAGTTCTGTGGTTATCTGTTTTAGTTGTTATTGCAGATAACGGGTCTCTAAGAGGTTGTTAGTTTATAAGACCAATTGATCTGCAGAAAGAGTCTTCTTAGGTTATAAGACCAACTCATCTGCAGAAAGAGTCTTCTTAGTTTTTAAGACCAACTCATTTGCAGAAAGAGTCTTCTTAGTTTATAAGACCAACTCATCTGCAGAAAGAGTCTTCTTAGGTTATAAGACCAACTCATCTGCAGAAAGAGTCTTCTTAGTTTATAAGACCAACTCATTTGCAGAAAGAGTCTTCTTAGTTTATAAGACCAACTCATCTGCAGAAAGAGTCTTCTTAGTTTATAAGACCAAATCACCTGCAGAAAGAGTCTTAGTTTATAAGACCAACTCACCTGCAGAAAGATGCCAACTACAGATCAGTTACAACACCCTGACTGAAGAAAGACCAGCTACAGACCAGCTACAACACCCTGAATGAAGAGAAAGACCAGCTACAGATCATTTACAACACCCTGACTGAACAGAGACCAGTTACAGACGAGCTACAAAACCCTGAAAGAAGACAGAGACCAGTTTTAGAAAGAGAGAGACCAACTACAGACCAGCTACAACACCCTGAATGAAGAGAGACCAGCTACAGATCATTTACAACACCCTGACTGAACAGAGACCAGTTACAGACCAGCTACAACACCCTGAATGGAGAGAGAGACCAGCTACAGATCAGTTACAACACCCTGACTGAACAGAGACCAGTTACAGAACAGCTACAACACCCTGAATGTAGAGAGAGACCAGCTACAGATCAGTCATCAGTCACAACAACCTGACTGAAGAGAGAAACCAGACCAGTTACAACACCCTGACTGAGGTGAATGTGATTAGATAGTTAAAACAGTGTCACCTCCAGATGGACACAGACAGAGGGCAGAACTGTACTGAGAGGACTCACACATATACTGTACAAGACGCATGCAGACACCCGCAGACACACGCAGGCCACACGCAGGCCACACGCAGGCCATACGCACACACAAGTGAAGTTCCCTTTAAAACCTCTGATGAAGACATTTTCCACAAACACTTCATTATAACTCTTCACACTGATTTCACACACAGACAGCGTTGTTACAAAATAAATGCCCCTAAATGGTCATCAGTGCCATAACGAGTTTGAGCCATAACGTGCCCTCCGTTTGAAGGCTGCGGAAACAACCAACATTCCTCGCAAAGTGATAGGCTGAAAGGCTGCACTTGTCACTATGTGTTGTCCTGCAGCTGTCATGTTATTGCTTTTTGTTGTTTTGTACTGGAACAAACAACAAACTATTATTTAATTTCTTCACTTAAGAAACCAAGTTCGAATAGTATTCTGATTGGGGTGACACAATTCTACAATTATCAAAAACATGCAGGATCCAATACCATTCATTTCCAATAGGAAAACATTTGTCCAATGGGATTCCAATAGGATTCTGATAGAGGGATTTGGAGACTCCTCTAAGAGAGTGAGAGAAAACAATGATGATGGATCATTGATCTGTTCCTCCTTTAGACAGTTCTCAACTCTAAAACACAGTTTAAGTACTCTTAAACTATCAACTCTGAAACTTGAACCTTACTCCTTCAGTGTAGCTGGTGAGCTGTAGTTTTTCCATTTAACGAAAAGTCTCAACGTTTTTTCCTTTTGGACAAAAAACTTCACTATGTCTATGAAACCTCTTCCTAGCAACAAATAAACTATTTTCTTTTCTTTCTTCTTCTTATTTTTCACATTTTTCCTCCCAATTTCATGGTATCCAATTGGTAGTAGTTACAGTTTTGTCTCATTGTTGTAACTCCCGTACAGACTCAGGAGAGGCAAAGGTCAAGAGCCATGCATCCTCCGAAACACAACCCAACCAATGTGTCAGAGGAAACACTGTACACCTGGTGAGCGTGCACTCCACCCAGCAGTCACTAGTGCATGATGAGACAAGGACATCCCAAACCCAGAGCCAATTGTGTGTCACCCCATGGACCTCCTGGTCACAGCTAGCTGCGACAGAGCCTGGGCTCGAACCCAGAATCTCTGGTGGCACAGCTAGCACTGTGATGCAGTGCCTTAGACCACTGAGCCACCCAGGAGGCTCTATTTTGTTTTCTGAGAAATCAATAGCATGCCCACGGAGCCGAGGGAACTGCCAAACTGCCATTACTATCACTCTGGCTTCTATTCAGCAACCGTGGCAAATTTTCCACAATGCAGCGTTAAAAACATGAGGATCAACTTCATTGTTTATGTCTGTTTCATCATCGCTACCTTGATGTTTCCCAAATGCCACCCTATTCCATGTATAGTGCACTACTTTTGACCAGAGCAATAAGTGGGCAGTTGGAATGAATATAGTATTCCCAAAGTTAAATAAGCCAAACAAGCTTTGAATAGATTTATTTGGGCTTGTACATGAAACAGAACACACTTATACAGTACATCCCATACACATCTTTCAATGTATCTAAAAAAATATATTGGATGAGTGCTATTAAATCCTAATGAAAAAGTAATAGAAGTGTATGTATTATGTAGATGATGTTGCTGAATCTCACTGACCATCGCATTGGAACGTTTCCTCTTGTCGTTTCACTACAGTAACTAGAAGCACAAGCAACCTTTATTGGTCTGTTTTGTTGGGATGTGCTAAACTTCGAACATTGAGATAGTAAATGAATGATAGGAAATGACAGAGACTGGGTGTTGTGTTAGAAGTTAATGGTTCTCTGAAGAAGGCTTTGGAATGTGTTTGATGGAGGAGGCAGAGCGATGTGTTGATATAGGGAAGACAGATGGATATCTGTGGATTAGGTGAAGGAGGGGTTGAGGTCAGGAGGTGAGGGGTGAGGTCAGTTTATCTTCTTTCCTGTGGAGCCATTAACTGTAAGAAGGAGGAGTGAGTGTCTTAAGTGGGATATATATATATCTGAGTGGGACACATGTTGAGTTGTCTGTTTTCAGCTGTACAGAACCTTTGGGGAATGATTCAACTTGGTTAAAGCTTCTCTAGTGTCCGTGAGTTATTTACTCTGAAAAATAAGAACCTAACAATTTGTACAGACTAACCAGCCGCACCACCTATTTTCAGCTTGACACACAACAACACAGAACGGGAGCAACAACGGCAGTAGGTAGCACATGGGATATCTCTCTAGCTTAGCTCTAAAACAACAGATTCAAAGGCAACTTGTGTCACAGCACCTCTCCTCTTTCTAAAGATCTAACTTAACTGTACTTCATGTAAGTACATGAACATGTATATAAGAACAGTGTGTAAATATTATTTTTGGTGTCTTTGGGTGTCTTGACAATACATAGCTAATTCTTATTTTATTTTATTTACATTGTTAATTGAATGTAATATGATCACATGTTGTTCTTGTCTACAACTGTTCTGTACTCTGGCATGTATTTTATGTTTCATGTGGACCCGATAAAGAGGAGCTGCTGGATGTGCAACAGCTAATGGGGATCCTAATAAACCTAATCCTAAACACTACTGCAGGTGCCAAACAGGTTATATTGTATATTCTTATGTTCCAAATTCATAAGGAATTTCTGTTGTATGTGTGTTTGCCACTAATCCCCTGTCAAGAGTGTGTTCCGCCTCTACAGGCTGATTGGGCATACAGTTAAAAGGCCTACAGTCTCCAAGGCCTACTGGGAGTGACTGGAATGGCAGCACAGTCTTTTGACCATACCAGACCATGCTTACCATTCATACCATGCTCTTTGTTTCTTTAGATTTGAATTATCAGAATTCGTTTTCATAAATGCTTCTTTACATTTTTGTAAGCAGAAGAACGACAAATACATTGATTATAATTTTTTTTCTTGGATCAAACTCTGGACATTGGACAAGCATTTCGCTAAACTCGTAATAGCATCTGCTAACCATGTGTATGTGACCAATACGATTTGATTTGATTTGTACGTGCCAATACTAACATTTCATCACTCCATTGTGGCTAATGGATTAGGATATTTTAAACTTGTCACACGCTAATCTGTTTCACCTGTCTTTGTGATTGTCTCCACCCCCCTCCAGGTGTTGCCCATCTTCCCCATTATCCCCTGTGTATTTTTATCTGTGTTCTCTGTTTGTCTGTTGCCAGTCCGTCTTGTTTGTCATGTCAACCAGTGTGTTTGTGTCTCAGCTCCGGCTTTCCCAGTCTCTCATTTTCTTGCTCTCCTGGTTTTGACCCTTGCCTGTCCTGACTCTGAGCCTGCCTGCCTGACCACTCTGAATGCCCCTGAGCCTGCGTGCCCCTGAGCCTGCCTGCCGACCTGTACCTTTGCCTGCCCCTGTTGGATTATTAAATCATTGTTAATTTGACGTTGTCTGCATCTGGGTCTTACCTTCACACCGAATAAAACTTGCAAAATAAAACTAAGATCTTTTAAAAGCTTTGCACCTTTTCCTTTCCAATAAAGGATGGAAATTGTATTGGGAATATTATATTGGACAATTTAGCTAGTACAACTACTGTATGTAAAAATACATAATGTATCATTAGCAAACATTAGCTTTAGCAGCCAGTATTGTGGTGCATTGACATGCTGCATTCCCTGCAGTCTAACAGTAGCAAGTTATTGTTTACACATTTTCCCATTTTCTGAAGAAACTAGAACAATAACGATACCGTGTATGATCATAATCAAGAGGAAAAACACAGATGGCTCTCACATCTCTCCCTCTCTCTCTCTATTCCATTTTGATGATCCACAATCAAGTAGGAATAGGTAATTAGTAAGAAGAAAATCCAAATTAATCCATAATCAAATAGCTGTCATTGTTAGTTAAATCTGATGCATTGGTTATTATCTATCAGTGGACTCATTAAAAAATATGAAGTAATATGAATGATTCTATTCCATTTTGATGATCCATAATCAAATAGAAAATGCACATCAGTAATATAAATGTATCAATTTTATTCATCCAAAATAGTTTCATTCTGATCAAGACATCAGCATTCAAATAGATGTGAAGAAATCACCTGCGAACAGGGGATCTGGTCATGTACAACAACTGTGCCATTAATTTAGCTTCCAGATGTTTATTCATTCATAGCCCACTACGCCTCTGGAAAAATGTGCATATCAGCACAAAGGAATGGCGTTTTAAAACAAACGTGCACACCCATGCCGTGGACACACACACACGCACATGCACACGCACACACACGCACATGCACACGCACACACGCCCGTAAAACACTTGTTTCTAATACTCACCTGGCTCTGTGATGCTCCCTGCTGTTGTAGAGGAAGACATAATTATAAGCTTTAATGGGAATTATATTTCTGTATGGCTCAAAGTTAAGAAGTTTTCTAATCCCGTCTCATAATGTTGTCTGATTATAATTGGACCATAACCACTTCCTTCATCTTGCTCCGATCAGAGAATACAAAGTGTTATGCGAAGGTATGTGTACAGGAAAACAGCCCTGAGGTCACAACCTTGACATCAACTTAACATCAGGGAAAAATAAATAATGACTATGAGACATGAAACTGTGTTCTTTTTTCAATGAATGTAAATCACACGTTATTCACCTACTATTCACTGATAGTCATATTCGATGCATATCTCAAATGTAGCAACCAGGCACTGTCACGACAGTGACGGATGGTGGCGCCCCTCCTCGGCCGGGCGGAGCTCGGCGGTCGTCGTCACCGACCTACTAGCTACCATCGATCCCTTTTTGTTTCACTTTCGTTTGGTTAGGTCTAGGTAGGCACGCACCTGTTTTGGGTTAGTCATTAGTAAGGGGGGGTTATTTAGGTTAGCGTAGGATGTATGTGGTTGTACGTGATTGTGTTGCTTGTCCGGGTTTTTTGTGTGCGAAAAGAACGTGTACTAAGTTTTCCTTCTGCCAGTGGTTTATTTTATTTGTGTACACCATCGCAGAATATTTAAGGGCTGCGCCCCTATACTTTGACGACCACATCCAGTTACTTCAAATAAAGAAGTGTGGTCACGAACTCTCTGTCTCCTGCGCCTGACTCTACCTCTCCTGTTGTTCTTCGAGCCAGCCCGTGACAGAAATCACATACCTCAACTTAATGGAGTCAGCAGGAGCTTCAGCACCAGCCATGTCCATGGAGGAAACCGTGGACCAACACTCCACCCTGCTCCACCGGCTGGGGAACGCCATGGATCAGGTGTTGGCGCACCTGGAGAGCTGGGACCGACGCGCTCTCGGCCCCCCGAACGTGGCAGTCCAACAGCCTGCGCCCCCCCCAGCACCCACAGCCCCCAGTACCAGTGGGGTGAAACTCGCTCCCCCCAGGGAGTACGATGGAACGGCCGCTGGGTGTAAGGGCTTCTTACTCCAGTTGGAGTTATACCTGGCGACCGTTCGTCCCTCTCCCTCGGGGGAGGAGAGCGTCAGCGTCCTTGTCTCCTGTCTCACGGGTAAGGCCCTGGAATGGGCAAACGCCATGTGGGACAGTCCGGACTCAGCCAGGGACAACTACCCAGAGTTCACCCGCCGCTTTCGGGCAGTATTCGATCATCCCCCGGAGGGGAGAGCGGCGGGTGAGCGGCTGTTTCACCTGAGGCAGGAGACGAGGAGCACGCAGGATTTCGCTCTCGAGTTCCGGACCCTGGCCGCGGGAGCAGGGTGGAATGAGAGGGCCCTTATAGATCCCTACCGTTGTAGTTTGAGGGAGGACGTCCGCCGGGAATTAGCCTGTCGGGACACGACCCACACACTGGACCAACTGGTGGATCTGTCCATCCGACTGGACAATCTGCTGGCCGCCCGCGGACGTCCGACCCGGGCCCTGCTCATTCCACCCTCCAGCCCTCCTGCTCCCACGCCTATGGAGATAGGGGGGGCAGCAGCCAGGAAGACTGGAGGGGGAGGTCGCTCCTGCACCTCATGTGGTCGCAGAGGGCACACTGTGGACCGGTGCTGGGGAGACTCCCCTAGGAGTCCAGACGGCAGGCAGAGCGCTCCTTTGACACCTCAGGTGAGTCAGCACCAGCCTCACCCAGAGCCCCTGTACGTCACATGTATGTGTCAGTGTCTTTTCCTTGTTTCTCCCCTCACTCCCGGTTTAAGGCGCTAGTCGATTCAGGCGCAGCAGGGAGTTTTATGGACCGTGGGGTCGCGGCTAAGTTAGGGATTCCCCTGGTCCAGTTGGACCAACCCTTCCCCGTGCACGCCCTAGACAGTCGACCACTAGGGTCAGGGCTGGTCAGGGAGGTCACTGTACCTCTGGTCATGGTAATGCGGGGGGGGTCATGAGGAGCGGATTAGTCTTTTCCTCATCGATTCCCCAGCGTTTCCAGTGGTTCTAGGGATTCCCTGGCTAGCCACTCACAACCCTAAGATTTCGTGGGGACAGAGGGCTCTTAAGGGGTGGTCAAATGAGTGCTCGGGCAGGTGCATAGGAGTTTCCATCGGTGCGACTACGGTGGAGAGTCCAGACCAAGTCTCCACCGTGCGCATTCCCTCAGAGTATGCCGATTTGGCTATCGCCTTCAGTAAAACGAAGGCGACCCAATTACCACCTCATCGACGAGGAGACTGTGCGATAAACCTCCAGGTGGGCGCTGCCCTTCCTCGTAGTCACGTTTATCCCGTCTCAGGAGGAGACAGCGGCTATGGAGACATACGTCACTGAGTCCTTGAGGCAGGGATACATTCGGCCATCTCACTCACCCGTCTCCTCGAGCTTCTTTTTCGTGAAGAAGAAGGAGGGAGGTTTGCGCCCGTGCATTGACTATAGAGGTCTAAATGCCATCACAGTGGGTTTCAGTTACCCACTACCTCTCATCGCCTCGGTGATGGAGTCATTTCACGGGGCGCGCTTCTTCACGAAATTGGATCTCAGGAGCGCATATAATCTGGTGCGTATCCAAGGGGGGGACGAGTGGAAAACTGCATTTAGTACCACATCTGGCCATTATGAGTACCTCGTCATGCCGTATGGGTTAAAGAATGCTCCCGCAGTCTTTCAATCCTTTGTGGACGAGATTCTCCGGGACCTGCTCGGTTAGGGTGTAGTGGTGTTCATCGATGACATTCTGGTCTACTCCGCTACACGCGCCGAGCATGTGTCTCTGGTGCGTAAAGTGCTTGGGCGACTGGTGGAGCATGACCTATACGTCAAGGCTGAGAAATGTGAGTTTTCCAAACCAGCCGTCTCTTTCTTGGGGTATCGCATTTCCTCATCAGGGGTAGTGATGGAATGTGACCGCGTCTCAGCCGTGCGTAATTGGCCGACTCCCACCACGGTGAAGGAGGTGCAGCGGTTTTTGGGATTTGCCAATTACTACCGGAGGTTTATCCGGGGCTTTGGGCAGGTGGCGGCTCCCATTACCTCACTGTTGAAGGGGGGCCCGGTGCGGTTGCAGTGGTCCGCGGAGGCGGACAGGGCCTTCAGTCGTCTGAAGGTTTTGTTCACCGACGCTCCGGTGCTGGCGCACCCGGACCCCTCTTTGCCCTTCATAGTGGAGGTGGACGCGTCCGAGGCTGGGGTAGGAGCCGTGCTGTCCCAGCGCTTGGGCGCCCCCCCCCAAGCTCCGCCCCTGTGCCTTCTTCTCTAGGAAGTTGAGTCCGGCGGAGCGTAACTATGATGTAGGGGACAGGGAGCTGTTGGCTGTGGTCAGAGCCCTGAAGGTGTGGAGACATTGGCTTGAGGGGGCGCGTCACCCTTTTCTCATCTGGACTGACCACCGCAATCTGGAGTACATCCGGGCGGCGAGGAGACTGAACCCGCGTCAAGCCAGGTGGGCGATGTTCTTTACAAGATTTCGGTTTAACATCTCGTATATCCCAGGTTCCCGGAACACTAAGGCCGACGCACTGTCTCGTCTCCATGACGCCGAGGAACGGTCCACCGATCCCACGCCCATACTTCCAGCCTCCTGCCTGGTGGCACCGGTGGTCTGGGAGGTGGACGCGGACATCGAGCGGGCGTTACGGACGGAGCCTACTCCTCCGCAGTGTCCAGTGGGTCGTAAGTACGTTCCGCTCGGTGTTCGCGATCGGCTGATTCGGTGGGCTCACACGCTTCCCTCCTCGGGTCACCCAGGGGTTGAGCGGACAGTGCGTGGTCTTAGTGGGAGATACTGGTGGCCCACCTTGGTGAGGGACGTGAGGCACTATGTCTCCTCCTGTTCGGTGTGCGCTCAGAGTAAGGCTCCCAGGCACCTGCCTAGAGGGAAATTACAACCCCTCCCGGTTCCACAACGACCATGGTCCCACCTGGCGGTGGATTTCTTGACCGATCTCCCGCCGTCTCAGGGCAACACTACGATCCTGGTCGTTGTGGACCGGTTTTCTAAGTCCTGCCGTCTGATTCCGTTACCCGGTCTTCCTACGGCCCTGCAGACCGCGGAAGCCTTATTCACCCACGTCTTCCGGCACTACGGCGTGCCCGAGGATATCGTCTCAGATCGAGGCCCCCAGTTCACGTCCCGAGTGTGGCGGGCGTTTATGGAGCGACTGGGGGTTTCGGTCAGTCTGACCTCGGGGTTTGACCCCGAAAGTAATGGGCAGGTGGAAAGGGTAAACCAGGAGGTGGGCAGGTTCCTGCGGTCCTACTGCCAGGACCGGCCAGGGGAGTGGGCAAGGTTCGTGCCATGGGCCGAAATGGCTCAGAACTCTTTGCGCCACTCCTCCACCAACATGTCACCATTTCAATGTGTGTTGGGTTATCAGCCGGACCTGGGGCCATGGCATCAGAGCCAGACGGAGGCCCCTGCGGTGGAGGAATGGGTGCAGCGCTCAAGGGAGACCTGGAACGCTGTGCAGGAATCCCTGGAACGAGCCAGGGAGCGACAAAAAGCGAGCGCTGACCGGCACCGCAGCGAGGCCCCCGTGTTCACCCCAGGGGAGAGAGTCTGGCTCTCGACCCGGAACCTGCCCCTCCGCCTGCCCTGCCGGAAGCTGGGTCCGCGGTTTGTGGGGCCATTTAAAGTCCTGAGGAGAATAAACGAGGTGTGTTACAGATTACAACTTCCTTCTTATTATCGTATTAACCCCTCGTTTCATGTGTCTCTCCTCAGGCCGGTGGTAGCTGGTCCGCTGCAGGAAAATGAGGTACGGGAGGTCCCTCCACCCCCCCGGACATCGGGGGGCCCCCGGGCAAGGGGCCTACAGTACCTCGTGGACTGGGAGCGGTACGGCCCGGAGGAGAGGTGCTGGGTACCGGTGGAGGACATACTGGACCCAGCGCTCATCCGGGAGTTCCACAGCCTCCATCCGGATCGCCCTGCGCCTCGCCCTCCGGGGCGTCCTCGAGGCCGGCGACGGCGCGCTCCGGGAGCCGCGAGTCAGGGGGGGAGTACTGTCATGACAGTGACGGATGGTGGCGCCCCTCCACGGCTGGGCGGAGCTCGGCGGTCGTCGTCGCCGACCTACTAGCTACCATCGATCCCTTTTTGTTTCACTTTCGTTTGGTTAGGTCTAGGTAGGCACGCACCTGTTTTGGGTTAATCATTAGTAAGGGGGGGTTATTTAGGTTAGCGTAGGATGTATGTGGTTGTACGTGATTGTGTTGCTTGTCCGGGTTTTTTGTGTGCGAAAAGAACATGTACTAAGTTTTCCTTCTGCCAGTGGTTTATTTTATTTGTGTACACCATCGCAGAATATTTAAGGGCTGCGCCCCTATACTTTGACGACCACATCCAGTTACTTCAAATAAAGAAGTGTGGTCACGAACTCTCTGTCTCCTGCGCCTGACTCTACCTCTCCTGCTGTTCTTCGAGCCAGCCCGTGACAGGCACATTCTTTTGCTGGTTTTATCCAAACAACAGTAACAGTGGAGTGGCACCTCCTGTGCTTTCACTTCAGTTGTTTACCCTTCGAACGTATTGCTCATATCAAATAGTGCCCGGTTCAATTGAACTTACACATGATTTGGTCGGGGAAAGTTCTGCTTTTCTCAAGAACATTTTGTGTTTGTCCCAAATGGCACCCTATTCCCTACATAGTGCACTACTTTTGACCATAGCCCTATAGATCCCCTTATAGCTGCCATTTGGGATGCAAGCGTGACCATGTGTGGAGTAATAACGTGATTCAATAGACGATGAAGGGGTCTCATGATGGGAACATGATTGGACTACTTGTGCACTGTGTTTGCCACGCTGCGGGAAGCCCATATTAAAGACACTGTAACCCCCAAAAAAGGGCTAGGTCCCAATTCTCCATCCTCCTTCCGAACTGTGCACTTACACACTATCTGGCATGGATTTTACAATGGTTGAAACTCGTTCCAGCCAATGCTTACATCAATCCTATGCTTTTAAATCCATGACAGCGAGTGTGCAAGTGCACACTTCTGGAAAAGGGTGGAGAATTGGGACTTACCCAAAGTTCTGGAACCAAAATGAGATGAAGCTGTGAAGCTTGTTTACCTAAATTATGGAATATCTGAAACATTTTTGAAACACACACACACACACACACACACACACACACACACACACACACACACACACACACACACACACACACACACACACACACACACACACACACACACACTTTAAGCATTTGCTTTAGTAGCCTGCCTGGAGATGTTATATTGCAACAGGCAAGCTCAATCAAGCACAGCTTAAGTATTCTAAATTATTTCATATAGTATTTGAACCCAGGTCTACACTCAGTTCTCAGGAATCAAATAAACAGTTGAAGAGGAAAATAACATGTCCCAACCTCAACCACCATGTTACTTTTAGGTTCCTCTTTTTACATTTCCCTTTCTTCTGGGGACAACATTTCAAAAACACTTAGTCTCAGAAATGGACACAAAGCAGACACAGACACAGGGGTGGTGATAGGTTCAGAACCTGAGTAGACATTGCTGTATAGTCAGAAAACACAATACATTGTTGGAGATGTCTGAGGCCATTCATGACAAGCCAGATGTGACCAAGAAGGTCAAGTTTGACAGAAGTGAAGCTGAGGAGAGGATTGTGGACATCTACGTCAGTGCAGACACCCTGAGGGACCATGAGACCAGCACATACAAATGCCCACAGTCGCACTCAGATGCACACACACAGACACAGACACAGACACACACACACACACACACACACACACACAACCTCGCTGTGTCAGCTTTTGCAGCATGAATGATTCATGCCATTGTGCTAGAACACTGCCAATCTGCATAAAGTAGGCGCAATGGCCGACCCTGCACTGATACCTGTCAGCCAGGCTCCAGGAAAGACAGAAACTCAGTGTTATCAGCAGAGTAAGAGAGGCTAAACCCGAGGGATTCAAAAGAGTCCTTGTGGGCGTTTTCCTTGTTTGTGGCCGTTTCCTGACACGTAGTAGTTGAACCAAAATGAATGGTTGTATTCCATGAGGCAACATCTTTGGGAAAACATACATCTTTGTTCAGCGTTTTCTCCCTACTGAACAGAAATGAGGATTGAGGGGTGAATATTTATTGATACAGCAAGCATGACACAAGGAGCAATAGAGCCAGCATCCACTCACCCCCTAAGAGAGAGGCCAACAGACAGACACAGGCAGAGGCATTTTCTCAGAGCTGTTAAGAATGAGAGAACACAGGGTGGGATGGAGAAAAGGGAAAGAAAAAGACAGAAAGGGAGGGAGCAAAATGAAGATGGAGGGTCATTAATGATTTATACATCTCAAGTCCTCCATTGGGAGATTCTCATCTCTAAAACACAGTTAAATAAAAGCACTCAAACTATCAATCTATCTGTCATTTAAAGAAAAGTCTCAGAGTTTTCAATGTTTTTCCTTTTGGACATTGAAGCTTCATTTGTTTATGAAACTTCTTCGTAGCAACAAAGACATTTTTTATTGAGAAAACAATAGAATCATTCCCACAGAGCCGAGGGAAACGGCCTGTCACGTGTGCTCCCACTAGGTCACCAGGCTGCTCGTTATGGCGCGCACCTGTCACCATCGTTACGCGCAAACCAGCGCGTCATCAGACTCACCTGGACTCCATCACTTCCCTGATTACCTTCAACTACTACGTGTCAGGAAACAGCCACAAACAAGGAAAACGCCCACAAGGACTCTTTTGAATCCCTCGGGTTTAGCCTCTCTTACTCTGCTGATAACACTGAGTTTCTGTCTTTCCTAGAGCCTGGCTGTGTCATGTCTGTGTGTTGTTCGTGTTTCTTATTTTGTATTATGGTGTGTTTATTTATTAAAACACTCGCTCCCTGAACTTGCTTCCTGACTCTCAGCTCACATCGTTACACCGCCAAACCGCCATTACTACAGCTCTGGCTTTTACTCAGAGACCGTGGCTAATTTTCCACATGGCAGCACTAAAAACATGAGGAACAACTTAATTGTTTCATCATCACTACCTGACTGTTTCCCAAATGCCCCCCCTATTCCATATATGGTGCACTACTTTTGACCAGGGCACATAGGGCTCTGTTCCAAAGTTGTGCACTATATAGCGAATAGGGGGCCATTTGGGATGCAGATATGATTCCCAAAGTTGAACAAGCCAAACAAGCTTTGAATACATTTCTTTGGACTTGTACATTAAACGGAACATACTTAAAAATCAATCGAATGTCTCCCATAAACATAAAAACGAATACTGTGTATGATGTATAAGGAAAGGGGGGATACCTAGTCAGTTCTACAACGAAAAGCATTCAACTGAAATGTGTCTTCTGCATTTAACTCAACCCCTCTGAATCAGAGAGGTGCGTGGGGGCTGTCATAATCAACATCCACGGCACGCAGGGAACAGTGGGTTAACTGCCTTGTTCAGACAGTACAGTAACTAAAAATACATACAACATTTATTGGTCTATTTGCACAGACATTTTCTCTATTTTGCTGGTACAGTACCCAACTTGACATGCAGCAAAACATACAACACATTCTGGAAGCAAAAATGGAGGTAAGTAGCACACATTAGCACATATTGACACCCACAACCCTCCGGCTACCAGGTTACCGCCATCAACTGACAATACTATATGTAAAAATACATACTGTACCATTAGCAAATATTAGCTTTTGCATACAGTATATTATGTGGGTTGTGCACTAACAAAGAACATTCCCTGCAAATTCTCATTTACATACTTTCCCACTTTCTGAAGAAATTAAAACAATAACGAGCTATCAACACAGTTACCGTGCATATAATTAACAGTAAACACACACATGGCCTTTTCTGTCTCTCCCTGTCACGCCCTGACCTTAGAGATCCTTATTATTCTCTATGTTTGGTTAGGTCAGGGTGTGACTCGGGTGGGAAAGTCTATGTTTTCTATTTCTTTGTGTTTGGCCGAGTATGGTTCCCAATCAGAGGCAGCTGTCTATCGTTGTCTCTGATTGGGGATCATATATAAGTTGTCATTTTCCTTTCGGGTTTTGTGGGATCTTGTTTTCTGTTTAGTGTCTGTGCCTGACAGAACTGTTCACTTTCGTTTTGTTGCTGTAGTTATTTTGTTTTAGTGTTTCTTGAATAAATGAATCATGAACACTTTCCACGCTGCGCTTTCGTCTACTCTTCCTACCACCAACGAGAGCCGTTACACTCCCTCTCTCTCTCTCTCAGCATATAGTACGTAATAGGACTGATTCCATTTTGATGATCCACAATTAGTGAGATGAAATCAAATTAATCCATAATCAAATAGCTGTCATTGTTAGTTAAATCTGATGCATTGGTTATTATCTATCAGTGGACTCATTAAAAAATATGAATTAATATGAATGATTCTATTCCATTTTGATGATCCATAATCAAATAGAAAATGCACATCAGTAATATAAATGTATCAATTTTATTCATCCAAAATAGTATCAAGACGTCAGTATTTAGATAGACGTTAAATAATCACCTGCGAACAAGGAATCTGGTCATATACAACCACTGTATATTAATTAGCTTCCAGATGTTTATTCATTCATAGCCCACTACGCCTCTGGAAAAATGAACATCTCAGCAGAATGGAATGTGGTTCTTAAACAAAAGCGCGCACACACACACACACACACACACACACACACACACACACACACACACACACACACACACACCCATAAAACACTTGTTTCTAATACTCACCTGGCTCTGTGATGCTCCCTGCTGTTGTAGAGGAAGACATGATTAAAAGCTTTAATGGGAATTATATTTCGATATGGCTCAAAGTTAAGAAGCTTTCGAATCCCGTCTCATAATGTTGTCTGATTACAATTGGACCATAACCACTTTCTTTATCTTGCTCCGATCAGAGAATACAAAGTGTTATGCGAAACGTTTTAGGTTGAAGTGAGGAGAATCATTGTGAAAGAAAATAACTTTGGAGCGTACAACATTACACAGTCCTACCACACAAGACAGACTTTTCATTGAGGTTTGTCAGGGAAAAGTTTCCAAAATGTTCTTTGTAAGAAATTGTTGTTGTTCATTTGGTCTTTGTGTGGCACAAACTACAGTTTCCAGAGGCAAATTCTTTCACACAAACACACACACCCATGCACACACGC
Organism: Salmo trutta; assembly: GCF_901001165.1. Lineage (NCBI taxonomy): Eukaryota > Metazoa > Chordata > Actinopteri > Salmoniformes > Salmonidae > Salmo > Salmo trutta. The sequence continues at coordinate 19,658,500 of NC_042960.1, read as the reverse complement.
GACACTATTGTTTGGTGCGATGGATCCTAAACAAAGGAATTCTGACAATGCACAATTGGCTGGGTCCCCTGCTGAACCCCTTCCATGAAACTGTTTCAACTCTTAGTTCGTCCCAAATGCCACCCTGTTTCCCTATGTAGTGCGCTACTTTTGACCAAGGCCCATAAGGGTCTGGTCAAAAGTAGTGTAGTATATAGGGAAAAGGGTGTAGTTTGGGACTCAGACTCAGACTATGCGTTCCTGAAGGGTATTTACCTATCAATAAATTGCTGGCATCCTTAACCCACCATTTTTTTAAGTTAGCGATGTGTGCCCAAGGGAGACAGCTAACTTCAATTGATGACACTGCATCCCCTATCATCTGTCACTGAGTGTCACGCCCTGACCGTAGAGACTTTTTATTTCTCTATTTGGTTAGGTCAGGGTGTGATTTGGGTGGGCATTCTAGATTATATTTTTCTATGTTGGCCTGATATGGTTCCCAATCAGAGGCAGCTGTCTTTCGTTTTCTCTTATTGGGGATCATATTTAGGCAGCCTTTTCCCACTGGGTTTTTGTGGGATCTTGTTTTTGTATAGCTACTGTGAAGCCTGCAGAACTTTACGTTCGTTTTGTATTTTTCTTTGTTTTGTTCGGTGTTCATCTATTAAAAGTAAGATGTACGCTTACCACGCTGCACCTTGGTCTCATTCTTATGACGGACGTGACACTGAGATTTTAGGAGGTCTTCCCTATATATTCCCACAAAGCAAATTCTCTAGTGTTAAATCAAAACATTACATTTAACACTGGGACAGTGTCTATATGGGCCCACACTTTTGGGTGTGCTTATTGGTGACACTGTTACACTTGTCAATATTAGGAAATGAACACTTTCAATGTTATGCAATAACACCTCATATTATCTTTAACACAAGGAAGTGTATATCAAATCAAATCAAATCTCATTGTATTTGTCACATGTGCCGAATACAACAGGTGTAGGTAGACCTTACAGTGAAAAGCTTACTTACAAGTTAACAACAGGTTAACCAATAGTGCAGTCTTAAGAAAAATAAGTGTTAAGTAATTAATAGATAAGTAAAAAAATATAATTAAAGTAACAAGTAATTAAAGAGCAGCAGTAAAATAACAATAGCGAGGCTATATACAGGGGGTACCGGTACAGAGTCAATGTGCAGGGGCACCGGTTGGACGAGGTAATTGAGGTAATATTTACATGTAGGTAGAGTTAAAGTGACTATGCAGAGATAATAAACAGAGAGTAGCAGCAGCATAAAAGAGAGGGGGGGGCCCTGGTCAAAAGCAGTGCACTACATAGGGAATAGGATGCCATTTGGGAGTTGCGTAAAATAAATGAATGATAAACAGTGTTTTTCCATGATCAAACCAACGAGGACGCAGTGAATAAAGCGTTTTGATTTATCTTTAGCTGATCAGCATAAATGTGAGGGGGATGAATGACATTACTCATAAAGACAGATTTGCTAGGCTCTCTATTCTTTTCTCCAACCAACAAAACGGACTTAAACAAACGAGGATGGATCTCTATAGGAAGATAGAAAACGTCTGGGGAAGAGGTTGCAATGCTAAAAACTGCTATAAATGCACTCCAAGGATGCAGCGACACTATTCACTATGGGCCCTGGTCAAAAGTAGTGCATTATAGGGAATAGGGTGCCATTTTGGAGTCTAAGATAAATACACTGTCCCATAGTTCAGTTGCCTCTCCTTGAGGCAACCCCCAAAAGGTGTTGCAGCTACAATCCTAGAAGTTTTATTGTCTACTTTGGAAAGAAATCCTAGAAGCTTTATTGTCTACTTTGGAAAGAAAATGATGGGAAATGTTTGCCGGTGCACATAATAATAATAGTGGAAGGTCGGTCATTGGATTGGTAGGATATTTACCCATGACAATACATGCTAATATCATTCTACAACTTGATAAGATTGTTTTACATAGTGTAAAACACAGATATGGAGCAAAAGTCACTGTTACTCATGCTGGACAAAACTTTTTGACCTCAGATAATACCTAGATAACAATGGACAGAATAAACATGTGTATTTTCTCCCACGTGAGCCGCGGCTGCCCACAGTGTACTGTGAATATGATAAGTCGTCTTCGTATTTGACTTCACTGACATTGGTACTGGCTGACTGTGGGTTAGACTCAGGGGCATAGCTGGACACACACATACACATGCTGGACATGACAAGACAATCTCTGAGGGAGATGGAGTGTGTGGCTCGCTGCCTATTATGGGCCGAATCAGTGGGAGGAAACGACCTGTCTGACCCTGATTGACCACACACACAAGGTCCACACACACACTCATCTCCGATGGTGATACAGCGCATACATATATATATGCATGACAAATTTATGAAACCAGCAGGCTGAGAGGCTGCTGGCATTCCATTGCAGTTAGTTCTCTCTCTCTATCTCTCTCTCTCTCTCTCTCTCTCTGCATTTCTCTGTCTCTGTCTCTAACCCATCTCCCCTCCACAAACCTCCTATTCTCTTTCCCCTTCTCTCTAATTTCCTCCCTCCCTCCTCTCCTTTGCTCTCTCCCTACCCAGCATGTTTCCACTAAAGGTTGTCAGGGATGAGAGGAGGCAGTCTTTGGTGTGAGTGTGTCTGTCTCCGTGTGTGCTCCTGTGTGTGTGTGTGTGCTCCTGTGTGTGTGTGTGTGTGTGTGTGTGCGCGCGTGCGTGCGTGCGTGTGTGTGCGTGGAGATCCGTACAGAATGTTTTCATCTCGCTCCAGCACACACAGTGTGAATGTGATATCTTCACCCACAGTGCAGGCACTAATAGGTGTTAGGATTATGGTTTTACCCATGGTGATGATGGCGGATGTTGGCCCTGCTTTACTGCACTGATCCATCAAGAGGTCGTTAAAAAGGGGCAACCTTGGATTGGTACATCCATTCGGGAAGAACAGAATTTATAAATGACATTGTTGTTTTTGGAATCCCAGATTGCTTATTTAATTCATCTGACGGTGTGGTTCAACATTCGGTCGATGACAGGTTGTGATAATAAGCTAAGTCCTGCGTTGTACTTACGTATCACCGGTTGTGATGCAAATAGCCTAGTGTGTCAGGACCCTTTGTACAGAACAGACACTTGTCCTCACTCATTTAAAAGCATTGGATAGGTGTAAACAATAATGTCCATCGCCAGTCCGCACTTGGGATAAAAGGACTGACGATAGGGATACTGGGCATATATACTGAATAAAAATATAAACGCAATATGTAAAGCGTTGGTCCCATGTTTCATGAGCTGAAATTAAAGTACCCAGACATTTTTCAGATGCGCAAAAAGCCTATTTCTCTTAAATGTTGTGCTCAAATTTGTTTACGTCAATGTTAGTAAGCATTTCTCCTTTGCCAAGATAATCCATCCACCTGACAGGTGTGGCATATCAAGAAGCTGATTAAACAGCATGATCATTACACAGGTACATCTTGTGCTGGGGACAATTAAAGGCCACTCTAAAATGTGCAGTTTTGTCAGACAACACAATGCCACAGATGTCTAAAATGTTTAGGGAGCGTGCAAATTTGCATGCTGACTGCAGGAATGTCCATCAGAGCTGTTGTCAGCGAATTGAACGTTGTTTTAGAGAATTTGGCAGTACGTCCAAACAGCTTCACAACCGCAGACCACATGTTACCACGCCAGCCCAGGACCTCAACATCCGGCTTCTTTACCTGCAGGATCGTCTGAGACCAGCCACCTGGACAGCTGATGAAACTGCTGAGTCTGTAATAAAGTCATTTTGTGGGGAGAGACTCATTCTGATTGGCTGGGCCTGGCTCCCCAGTCATGTGAAATCCATAAATTAGGGCCTAATTTCTTTTTTTTAAATTGATTGATTTCTTTATATGAACTGTAACTCAATGAAAATAATAGAATTTGTTGCATGCTGCGTTTATATATTTGTTCAGTATAGTTTTAGGTGGCCCCACTTCCTCTTTTCATCACTATTTTGGATCTCTAAGTAGGCCTGATAAAATAGTGAGTGGCACCACTTCCTCCCTTAGACGCCATTTTGGATCTCCCAGTGGGTCTGAGTTGTGTGGTCCAGTGCCAGTAAAACACTAGCATCCATTAACTCCCAGTGAAGGCTGCGGTCTATTACCGCTGGCACGAAAGCACCGTAAATCAGCCGCGCGACACTCTATTAAGGCCTACTGAAACAGAGGACAGTGGAAACAACGCGGCCTGGTTATGATTTAGTGGGATGATGGGGAGGACAGGGAGAGGTAAGAGAGAGTGTGTGTCCCACTCCACTAGAAAAGGAACTTAAGTTGAGTCAGTGTAGCAGGAGAATGTGGCTGGAGAATGAATATGGAGTAAGACAAAGTGTGTTTCACAAAAGTCACCATATTTCATATGTAAGGTACTGGTCAAAAGCGGTGCACTACATAGGTAATAGGATTCAATTTGGAACACACTCAAAGAAACTGAAGGTGCGGTCCGGAGAAGGTTGCCTGGCCTGGACCCACAATAAGGATGTTATCTCAATGAATAACGAAATATGGTGTCGATACAAATCTAACCAAGGAGGCAGACAGACCGGGAAGTGTCCAGAGTAAATTAAGAAATAGTACTATGTACCAAGTCTGGAGTTGGATCCAAACACAAAGTTTGTTGTGCATAGCTAAATGCAGCATGCACGCACACACACACACACACACACACACACACACACACACACACACACACACACACACACACCCCACCCTTTCTTTCTCCATCCCGCTGTGTCCCTCCTCCCTGTGGCGGCTCCCTGCTTGTTGCTTTACATTGTCCCCACTGTGAGTTCTGTGTGTTCTGTGCACCATATGCTACGGTACACTTTAGTCCTGCCTCTTCCTATATGAATTCCAATTAGAATTCCAACAAGCCTCTGTCTGCATCTCATTACCGTGACACGGTGTGTGTGTGTGTGTGACAGCAGAGCAGACATATGGAGTAAGTTATTAGCCAACACTGTCAAGCCTTTATTGTTAAAGATGCTTCTCATTATGGAAGTCGATGTAAACAACACACTTGACTAAGGTGGGAAAGGTGAATAAATCTTGGGTTGTCAAAAAGCCACATGGCGTCCACATACGGTGAAGCACAATAGATCAGGTGCTGTCTGTGTCACTCGTCTCAGAGTGTGTGCTGATCCAGAATAAGTTCCTCTCTGTCTGTGTAATCTTATTCATTGTGATCAAAAAGACCAAACTGATCCTAGATCAACACTAGTCTGAGACACTAGTCTGAGACACCTGAAAAAATATGAAAACATTTCCATATTACAACTTTCTCAACATATACTTAAAAAGTAAATGTCCCCTCCAAAACCTGCTAATTGGTCTGCTGGTTCACTCACACACTAGCCTCCTAAACCTGACAGAGACTGAGTGCATCCCAAATGGTACTGTATACCCTATATCGTGTAGTGTAGTACTTTTGACCAAGACCCTATGAGCCCTGGTCAAAGGTAGTGCTGTATATAGGGAATAGGGTGCCATTAGAGAAACAACCAGTGTGTATACTATGCATTATGACATAAAATCCACTTAAGTCCTCAATTATTTACTTCATCGCTAGGTCATTGCTGAGCGGTTCTGAGAGGGTCTGAGGTGGTCCTGAGTGTGTGTTTCTGAGAGAGAGAGAGAGAGAGAGAGAGAGAGAGAGAGAGAGAGAGACAGAGAGCGAGATTATGTGTGTGTGTGTCCACGTGTGCGAAAAAGAGAGAGAGAATATGTGTGTGTGATTATGTGTGTGTGTGCGTGTGCGTGTTTGTGTGTGTGTGTACGTGCATGAGTGTGCGCATATTCCAGACAGAGGGGGACGGAAAGAGAGCTCAAAAGAGAAAGTGAAGTAACAGTATTTACACCACAAAAACGATCACCCCCTCAATGCCCACTCATTAACACTAATCCAGCTTGTTAGCACGGATCTCAATGCCCACTCATTAACACTAATCCAGCTTGTTAGCACGGATCTCAATGCCCACTCATTAACACTACCCCAGCTTGTTTGCATGGATCTCAATGCCCACTCATTAACACTACTCCAGCTTGTTAGCACGGATCTCAATGCCCACTTATTAACACTACTCCAGCTTGTTTGCATGGATCTCAATGCCCACTCATTAACACTACTCCAGCTTGTTAGCACGGATCTCAATACCCACTCATTAACAATACTTTAGCTTGTTAGCACGTATCTCTATTTCCACTCATTAACACTACTCCAGCTTGTTAGCATGGATCTCAATACCCACTCATTAACAATACTTTAGCTTGTTAGCACGTATATCAATGCCCACTCATTAACACTACTCCAGCTTGTTAGCACTGATCTCAATGCCCACTCATTAACACCACTCCAGCTTGTTAGCACATATCTCAATGCCCACTCATTAACAATACTTTAGCTTGTTAGCACGTATCACAATACCCACTCATTAACACTACTCAGGGGCGGACATCCCGGGGGGGACGGGTGGGACACGACCCCCCCACCCTGGGAAAAATATGATTTGTCCCCCCCGATATATCACTGTAAACATAACTATGTAATTTAAATAATAGTAATAATACGCAATCAAAGCAATTGTGCTGATTATAGACACTTAATAGTGCGTTTTTAAGTTTCAAAAGATTGCGACCCCCCACTCTTTGCCTCACAATGGTTTGATCCACTTCCAGTTCCTTAGTTGGCAAGGTAACAGAGGGGTCGTATCTACTGTCTGAAAGGCACTCAATGCACGTAACTGACGTGAGGTTCATCCAGTCAATCGCGCCAATGCAATGTTTTGTATTATGTTGGCAGGGTTCACACACACTAGCTAAATTTGCAGAGCTAGCGCGCAAATATTAACTATTAAGATAGCTAGTACCTATTCCATTTATGTGGCGTCGTCAAAGATGGAATCTTTGCTATCGTCAATTTATTCCAAGATCAGCATGCAGATGATGTAAGTTAGTGCTTCAAAGTCCCTGTGATAAGGTTAGCGATAAACTGAAGTCCAAACTGAACAGAACTACACTCTCTTCTACCATTGTCTTAAATATATTTAATGGTCTCGTTGCAAAAGCTAAATTGTCGCAAGGAAACTTTTATGTATTTATTTTATTTCACCTTTATTTAACCCGGGTAGCAAAGATTATAGCAAACACCACTGAAATGGAATTGGTGCTCGCTAGCTTTGCAAATTCAATATTTTTGGAAGCCAGCCAATATGAAACAAACTATTAAAATTACAAAAGGTTGCAGCATATGTTGTGTAAATGGTGAACTCATACAGCTGTCAACTCTTGTCACTGCAATCCGTTTCACATTTGCTAGCTACTTTTCAGATCGAAGCCCATATAGAATGATAGAAGATAAGATGATAGAAGCCCATCTCCTACTGTAAATAACCTACACACTGTGTGTGTGTGTGTAGCCAGCCAGGTAGAAAAATGGCAGAAAAAAGATAAAAAATATGGACATCAGAGTATTTTTCAGTACACCAAAACGCAAAGTAAGAACCCTAGTAGCCTAATATCTCAAAGACTAGTTGATAAAATGTTCATAAGAAAGAAGTGAAATGCTAATGTAAATGTTTCATAATGATGTCATTAGGCAGAGCAGGCAACAGATGGCACACAGACAGCAGAGTTGGGGACAGATATGCAGGGACAGACTGGCAGAGACAGGGAGTCTCAGGTAAGTTTGTTGAGTCTTTGTTTGGAAACATTATTATGAAAGGTTCTCAATTTTTTTGACTTGTAAAATAGGAACATAATTGGAAAATGCCATGGATACCCTCACTCTCAACTTAAACTGGTGACTGAACTAAGATTTGTTAAAGGCAATGGTATTGCTGTTGTGATTACTTGTGTAGTTTTGGGTACTGGTAGTTAGGAGTACGGCAAACACCTTATTTCTTTGGTTCCTCAATTTACATTTACCATATTACAACGTAGGCTATGTGTTACAGCACTACTTTTGGTGTCCCCCTCAGGAATTGCTCTTGAGAAAATGTCATGTAATTGTCCCCTCCAAAGTTGATATCAGATTTTCACCCCTGACACTACTCCAGCTTGTTAGCACGTATCTGAATGCCCACTCATTAACACTACTCCAGCTTGTTACCACTGATCTCAATGCCCACTCATTAACACTACTCCAGCTTGTTAGCACGTATCTCAATGCCCACTCATTAACACTACTCCAGCTTGTTAGCACTGATCTCAATGCCCACTCATTAACACCACTCCAGCTTGTTAGCACGTATCTCAATGCCCACTCATTAACACTACTCCAGCTTGTTAGCACAATTCTCAATTTCCACTCATTAACACCACTCCAGCTTGTTAGCACTGATCTCAATGCCCACTCATTAACACCACTCCAGCTTGTTAGCACGTATCTCAATGCCCACTCATTAACACTACTCCAGCTTGTTAGCACAATTCTCAATTTCCACTCATTAACACTACTCCAGCTTGTTAGCACTGATCTCAATGCCCACTCATTAACACTACTCCAGCTTGTTACCACTGATCTCAATGCCCACTCATTAACACTACTCCAGCTTGTTAGCACGTATCTCAATGCCCACTCATTAACACTACTCCAGCTTGTTTGCACGTATATCATTGCCCACTCATTAACACTACTCCAGCTTGTTAGCATGTATCTCAATACCCACTCATTAACACTACTCCAGCTTGTTAGCACTGATCTAAATGCCCACTCATTAACACTTTTCCAGCTTGTTAACACATATCGCAATACCCACTCATTAACACTACTCCAGCTTGTTAGCACTGATCTTTTAGAAAAATTATCATTCTGACCTTATGTTATCGATCCAGAGTTCCAGGAAAATAAATGTGTTTTTAGGCTCAACGCATACAGCAATTATTTAGCCACTAGTAAATGTGAAATAATTGATATCGGTTAAGAGCTAAAAATATGCGCTCCAAATGGCACCCTATTACCTTTATAGGGTACTACTTTTGACCAGGGCCCGTAGGGAACAGGGTGCCATTTTGGATGCACTTTGTTAAGCAGGAATGAACAGATCAAGGTTAAGAGTAATCCAACCACAGTAAGAGCAACGTGAAGCCCTTGAGAGGAAGGCAGTTGTAATGACTGCTTTATCAAATGACCCAAAGGTATGGTGACCAAACTGAGAAATTCCTCTCACATACATCCCCATGGGAATGTTTTCCATTGGCCATTTTGGCTTCTATTTCCTTGGGGGAATAGACTGATTGGCAGCTCTCTGTGCACTGTGAAAACATGGCTCACTCCTCTGGTATGTGAACCCCAGCACAGAGCACAGCCGCTCCCTTCTGAGACTCAACCGTGAAGCATATCTTTTTGCAAAAGCATCACAATGTGATGCATATAAACTCATACCGGGCTGGAGACTCACTCGCACTGCCTAGCCACAGCACTGCTTCTATGAGATGAGAGTTGTTATTAAATGGAAGGTTCAGTTCTCTCACCCAGGTGTAACAGGCTTATCTCAGTTGGTAGAGCATGGCACTTGCAAGGGCTGAAGCTCTCGAAGACCTATCGATCTTTCTTTCATGAGTTTATTTTTGTAGGCAGCACCGGCAGGTTTTTGGATGTGTGTACACTGTGTTGGAAACTGGGCTGAAAACCTCAAAATATTATTTTTAAGAATTGGCTCTTAGCCAACGGACAGTATAATTCCAGGAAAACCTCTCTCTCTCTCTCTCTCTCTCTCTCTCTCTCTTTCTCTCTCTCCAAATCATTCACCAATCACCTCTAAGTTTCGGCAGATAGCGGCTCCGATTTAGTTGTCATGGCAACATGCCGTTAACCACTGTAGCTAAACGAGGCATGTGCAGGCACGCTTGGTTTAATTATTGCCATTAGTTTGATAAGGTCGCCACAGAAACCATTAAGGGCGTCTTTCAGTTGTCAGTTGTGTCCCAATGGTACCCTATTCCCTATTTAGTACACTACTTTTGAACAGAGCCCAGGGGTTCTGGTCAAAAGTGTGTTCTGCAAAGTATACTAAACAATTTGGGATGCACCTTTACTTCCTTGTTGAGAAAACTATTCTGATGATCATTTCTATTGGAATAGGGCCTCCAGATACCTTCTTAGTGATTGATATCTGGGCCCCTAAGCCATAAAATCAGCCATGGGTGCATTCAGGCACTTAATATGGTTTAATATTTTGGGACTAGACATGGAAGGATGAAACAACAAACAGATAAGGAAGAGTATACACTGGGTGCACAAAATATTAAGAAAATTCCTTCCTAATATTGAGTTGCACCCTTTTTTGCCCTCAGAACATCCTCAATTCGTGAAGGCATGGACTCTACAATGTGTTGAAAGTGTTCTACAGGGATGCTGGCTCATGTTGACTTCAATGCTTCCCACAGTTGTGTGAAGTTGGCTGGATGTTCTTTGGGTGGTGGAGCAACTGTTGAGCGTGAAAAACCCAGCAGTGTTGCAATTCTTGACACACTCAAACCGGTGCGCCTGGCACCTACTACCATATCCCGTTCAAAGGCATTTCAATATTTTGTCTTGCCTTTTCACCCTCTGAATGGCACACAAACAATCAATTGTCTCAAGGCTTAAAAATCCTTCTTTATTAACCTGTCTCTTCCCCTTCCTCCACACTGATTGAAGTGGATTTAGCAGGTGACCTCCATAAGGGATCATAGCTTTCACCTGGATTCACCTGTTCAGTCTTTGTCCACCCAATGTATATGCCTTCCTTTCCTTTGGAGCGGGCAGATTATTACGAACCTTGCAGAAGTGTCGCTTTGGTCTCCCTGTGCACAGTTTCGTCTAATAAAACTCTTAAATATTCAATAATTTCCTGCAAAAATATTATTATAATATTATTTTAAATATATATGTTCAGAAATAAATACAAAATGTCACTCTTACTCTAAAGGACAAATAGCTGGCCTATGAGGGCTGGTTGGAAAAACAAAAAAACGAACAATTATTGTGATGGATATACTGTACTTATTAGTAAACTACAAAACACAATTAAAAGTCTGAATTAATTAATTATTCTGAGAAAGAAAAAGCATTTTGTGTAACCTAAACACTCAGCGGCAAGGTGAACAAACTGTCCCTTATGAGGAGAATGGTCCATTTGTGAGCTTGCATTATGAATAGCAACAGCAGGTGGCGAGAGAGAGTGATTGTCTACTATTGTTTACCTCTTGTTGGTTTGGCTACAGCTGTATACAGACTACCTCATCACCATCCCACTCAATTGAAGTTAATGAGTGTCAAGAGGGTCTCGCTAGACAGTCAAGGACTCCCTTGTTAAATCGTCAAACTGTACAGCCAAGAGAATGGGCTTCAAAAAGAGAGGCATAGCCAGTGTTTGTGAAGTAAAAGTGGTTAAAATGCAGAGGAGAGCAGAGAGCGGTGCTTGATGTCTAGTGGACTACTAAAGCTTGTTAGTGTGGATACTCTGAAAAATCTCCTTTGTGATTCTGACCTGCTCAAATTAGAATTGTACCTCACAGCAGACAAACCCCACGTCTATTATTATTATTATTATTTTACCTTTATATAACTATTGAGGCTGCGTCACAAATTACAAGCTAGTCCTGGTAAAAAGTAGTGCCCTAGGGAATAGGGTGCCGGAGACACTTGGGTTGTAGCCTTAGAGGTTGTTGAAGTGGGGCTCTTAACTTCCCACTCCTATAGGAGGTCCAATTTCTTTCTTAAGGACAACAGCTGTCTTCAACTTAGTGAGGGATCAGCTGATGTCACAAAGTGCTATACAGAAACCCAGCCTAAAACCCCAAACAGCAAGCAATGCAGATGTAGAAGCACAGTGGCTAGGAAAAACTCCATAGAAAGGCCGGAACCTAGGAAGACACCTAGAGAGGAACCAGGCTCTGAGGAGTGGCCAGTCCTCTTTTGGCTGTGCCGGGTGGAGATTACATCAGTACATGGCCAAGACGTTCAAACGTTCATAGAAGACCAGCAGGGTCAAATAATAATAATCAGTGGTTGTAGAGGGTGCAACAGTTCAGCACCTCAGGAATAAATGTAAATTGGCTTTTCATAGCCGAGCATTTAGAGTTAGAGACAGCAGGTGCGGTAAAGAGAGAGTAAAAAATAGCAGGTCCGGGACAAGGTAGCACGTCCGGTGCTACAGGTCAGGGTTCCATAGCCACAGGCAGAACATTTGAAACTGGAGCAGCAGCACGACCAGGTGGACTGGGGACAGCAAGGAGTCATCCGGCCAGATAGTCCTTAGGCATGGTCCCAGGGCTCAGGTCTTCCGGGAGGGAAGGGAGAGGAAGGGAGAGAGAATTAGAAGGAGCATACATAAATTGACACAGGACACAGGATAAGACAGAATAAATACTCAAGATATAACAGACTGACCCTAGCCCCCCCAACACAAACTATTGCAGCATAAATACTGGAGGCTGAGACAGGAGGGGTCGGGAGACACTGTGGCCCCGTCTGACGATACACCCGGACAGGGCCAACCAGGCAGGATAGAACCCCACTCACTTTGCAAAAGCACAGCTCCCACACCACTATAGAGGGATATCTTCAAACCACAAACTTACAACCCTGGGACAAGGCTGAGTATAGCCTACAAAGATCTTCCTCACGACATGAACCTGAGGGGGCGCCAACCAGGACAGGGTTGACTCAACCCACTCAAGTGATGCACCCCTGCTAGGGACGGCATGGAAGAGCACCAGTGACTCAGCCCCCGTAATAGGGTTAGAGGCAGAGAATCCCAGTGGAGAGAGGGGAATCAGCCAGGCAGAGACTCAATCATAGGACCTACTGAAGCAATGAGTCTTCAATAAAGACTTAAAGGTCGAGACCGAGTCTGCGTCTCTCACACGGGTAGGCAGACCATTCCATAAAAATTGAGCTCTATAGGAGAAAGCCCTGCCTTCAACTGTTTGCTTAGAAATTCTAGAGACAATAAGGAGGCCTGCGTCTTGTGACCACAGCGTACATGTAGGTATGTACGGTAGGACCAAATCGAGAGATAGGTAGGCGCAAGCCCATGTAATGCTTTGTAGGTTAGCAGTAAAACAGTGAAATCAGCCCTAGCCTTAACATGAAGCCAGAGTATAGAGGCTAGCACTGGCGTAATATGATCACATTTTTGGGTTCTAGTCAAGATTCTAGCAGCCGTGTTTAGCACTAACTGAAGTTTATTTACTGCTTTATCCGTATAGCCGGAAAGTAGAGCATTGCAGTATTCCATGTAGACTAATTTGGGTTTCCAATCTTTCCAAAAGAATGTTGTGATCGATGGTGTCAAAAGCAGTACTAAGGTCTAGGAGCACGAGGACAGATACAGAGCCTTGGTCTGACGCCTTTAAAACGTAATTTAGTCACGCCCTGATCTGTATCACTTGTCTTTGTGATTGTCTCCACTCCCCTCCAGGTGTCGCCCATCTTCCCCATTAGCCCCTGTATATTTACACGTGTTTTTTCCGGCTGTTGCCAGTTCGTCTTGTTTGTTCAAGCCTACCAGCATTTTGTCTCAGCTCCTGTTTTTCCCACATTCCTGCACAGATTATCGGTGGGGGTAAAGGATGAGCTTGCAGCCCAGAACTACCGACGGATCTCGACTCACTCATCGCCTTAACCATCCAGATCGATGGACAGTTACGGGAACGTAGGAGGGAGAAGAGGTCTGATTGCAGTCCCAATCGCTCACTCAAGGATCCCACCTTGCATCTGATGAACTACGGAAGTCTCCGAGATTATCCGTGCTTACCCGAGTTCCTCCAAGAGCCTCCGAAGACTGCCGAGTTGCCTCTTCCCAAGCCAATGCAGCTCGGCAGGGCTAGGCTGCCTTCAGCCGAACACCTAGAGTTGTCTGTATTGCGGTACTGTCGGTCATTATGTTTCTACCTGTCCCTTCAAGAGACCCAGCTCATTCGTTGGACTGAGTACTCTGGTGGGTCTTAAAGACAATTGTTCTTCTCCCCTTACTCACCCCCCTCTCCATGCCACCCTGCTGTGGGGTGACCAGTCCAAGTCTCTCCAGGTACTAATCGACTCGGGGCTGATGTGAGTCTCATGGACGTTACCCTGGCGTCCGAGCTGGGCATCCCCACTCAACCTTTCGCCATTTCCATAAGTGTTAGAGCGCTGAACAGTGGATTTAGCAGGTGACCTCAATAAGGGATCATAGCTTTCACCTGGATTCACCTGTTCAGTCTTTGTCCACCCAATGTATACGCCTTCCCAATACCATGGGTCACCTGCCAGACCACCCCCATCAATCTACGCGTGTCGGGAAACCCCATCGAGACAATCCAATTCCTGCTGGTTGAGTCCCCACAGGTTCCCGTGATATTGGGATTCTCTTGGCTCCAGTGACACAATCCCTCCATTGACTGGGCTACTGATGCCATCTTGGGCTGTAGCCCGTCCTGCCACACTCATTGCCTGAAGTCAGCTCTGCCTGACCCGGAACGTCTTCCTTGGGGCTTGGAAATTGCCCCGGATCTCTCCGCCTACTCTGCAGAGTACCAGAACCTCTGGGAGGGGTTCAGTAAGGCCCGGGCCACTTCACTCCCGCTGCACCGTCCGGTATCCAAGAAGGTCAAGCCTGAGGCACTGGCATGCCGTTATAGTGCCTTGGCTACTACCTCAGAAGCCGAGACCTTTCCCCCCGCTCCAAGATCATTAGCCCCTCTGCTGTTCGTCCTCTGTTGTCCCGTACCCTCTTTATTTTTCCTACCTTTTCTGTGTATAGAGTTAAAACAAAGTCTCACTGCCCCTTGTCTCCTGTTTCCAGTCCCAACCCCTCTCCCTTGTCTTACCAACGGCCGACCAGCATAAATGATGAGACGCCTCCTGAAACAGATCTGGAACCAGGCTAGCTTCATCCTCAGATGAGGAGTTTTTGACAGACTGAAAAATCAGCAAAGAGGAGTGGAGCAACAAGTCTTTGGGAGAAATGATGCAACAACACCCTCTTATGCAAACCCAAATTCACTCTCCCCCTTCAGAAAAGCAAAGCACAGGTTTGTGGTTTTCCTACCAGATTAAGACTAGTTTTTGACTTTAATTTTATTATACTGAATGAAGTATCTTTGATTTTTAGCTTGGTTTGTGTGTCCTGAAAGCGTTCTGTGTGGACTGGGCATCTTCAAAGGCTGCAAGCCGGAGAGAGACTCAGCACGCTTCAATGAATTATTTGTGGATGATGTTCATTAGAGTTTTGAGGGTAGGATAAATACTGTATAGCAATCAATATGGCTTCTTCAGTTCTTGGTTACTGTATTATCAGTGTTGATAGTGTGTATTGATTCATAAGCATGACCTTTCTTAGAATGGGGCTTTCATTAGATACTGTATTGACTTGTGATTCTGCAATACAGTAAGAATCTTAGCATAGACCACCACAAAACCATCAAAGGTATTCTATATACATGTACTGTATACTTTTGAAATGTAATGACATTCAAAATGGGTTGACTTGGAGCAATTGGCTCTGTCGAATCTAAATTGATTTGTAAGTTCTGTATACTTGGTGGGAAAGCAGATGATTTTCAACTGACTCTTAGAGACGGTAAGAAAAATCCACCGCAAACAATCGCTGAACATTTTCATCGATGCAATCAAAAGGGCTTATCTATCAAGTATCTAATCAACCGTGAATCCTTATTAATATTCATTCACCTTATTATCAGTCTGGACATGGCTCCTTGTCTCATCATTCTAGCTGTCCTGCTCAATAGTGACACACACAAACGAATGTGGGGATGCATACCATCACACGCACACACACACACACACACACACACACACACATATATATATATATATATATATACACACACACACACCTCAGAAAAAATGTCACCCAATTAAAATGCCTCGGAGTGCAGATGATTCCTGGTGTCTCTGGCTGTCTCACAAATGCCACTCTATTCCCTATATAGTGCACTACTTTTGACCAGTGCCATATGGGCCCTAGTCAAAAGTAGTGCACTATATAGGAAATAGAGTGCTATTTGGAATTCAAACTCTCTCTCCCATCAGATATACTCAAATGACTTCCATCGCCGTCTGAAGTAGCTCTTGTCATTCCATAGAGAGGAAAAGGCATATCAATAGGTTGAGCTTCTGCAGTAAACTTCAATCAGCCACTTCATAGTAATTACCCCACTCTCTATATCCCAAATGGCACCCTATTCCCTATTTAAGTGCACTACTTATGCAGTAATCTTCAATCAACCACTGCATAGTAATTGCCCCACTGTCTTTGTTCCAAATGGTACCTTATTCCCTATTTAAGTGCACTACTTCTGCAGTAATCGTCAATCAGCCACTGCATAGTAATAGCTCCACTGTCTATGTCTTAGTGCACTACTTTTGACCAGTGCACTATCTAAGAAATAGGGTGTTAATTGGGACATAGACACTGAGGTAATTACTATGCCGTGGCTGATTGAAGATTACTGCAAAAGTAGTGAGCTAAATAGGGAATAGGGTGCCATTTGGGACAAAGACAATTCCCTGATGTGTGCTCATTCAGTGTAGTCCACATTGTAAATGTGATAGGGATCTCAAGGAGGCAGTAGACCTTGTACAGTGTGTTGTCTAACTTTAATCTGCTCAGTCAATGCTACTATTAAATCAATTAATATAAAATACTAAGTCTTCAGTGAGACGAACACAACTATACTGAAGTGTTTTGTCTGTCATCAATTTTATGCAGTAATATGAGCAACTCTATGACAAAGCAATGAGAAGAGGGGCAACATCATTTGTGGTGTGAACCACTAGAAACTGGAAGAAAATCACCTGCAGTCGAACGACCAAAGTGCCCTTTAGTGGCCTCATGGGTGGAATGTTATTCATATTTTTCATAATTGAAAAACATGATAAAAAAGAAAATACATCTGGTGTTTCTATGTCAAATGGTGTTGTTATATTTCAATCTTCTGTGATGCATATAAAGTATAATATTGGGATGCAATCCCAAAATTGAATACATTTAAACTCAATATTTGACATGGTACAGCTGTCTTTAACCATGTGTGTTAGCTGTATAGGCCACTTCTCTCTCTAATTGATTATGGTAACTTGTTGTATGTGCATGCAACCTCCATCTCACAGAGACTGGACTCTGTTTATCATGCATCCGTGCACTTTATTACAAATGCCAAGTCACTCACCCACCATTGCACCTTGTTCCAAATGGTAGGTTGGACCTCACTTTATATGTGCACAGAAAGCTACATTTGTATGTGTTCATCTACAAAGCCCTTTTGGGTAAACTCCCTCTTTAACACTATAGTCTGGTCTCCTTCACCACCAGCAGTTACCATACCCGGTTTGCTAGGTGGTTGCTACTTAAATGTCACGTCCTGACCATAGTAAGTTGTTGTTTTCTATGGTAGAGTAGGTCAGGGCGTGTTTGTCTATGTTTTGTATTTCTATTTTCAGTTTCTAGTTTTGTATTTCTATGTTGGTTTTGTTTGGTATGATCTCCAATTAGAGGCAGCCGGTTGTTGTTGTCTCTAATTGGAGGTCATATTTAAGTTGATGTTTGTCCCACCTGTTTTTGTGGGTGATTATCTTTTGAGTAGTGTTTGTTTCTCTCTGCATCACAGTTTGTTTAAATCAGTTATTTATGTATTGCAAAGTTTCACGGATTTAATAAAATGTGGAACTACAACCACGTTGCACTTTGGTCCGCTCCTTTCGACATGACATTAAAGTCCCCAGGATATTCACAGTATTAGGCAAGATTGCCTTCACTTCTTGTGCACCAGAAGCAAGGAATAGTCTTCAATCCATGCTTCATTTAGATATGTTAGTGCCACTCTTTTACAGAGGAGTGTAAATTATTTTTTTAGGCTGGATCATGTTGTTGTATTGTATGGTTTAATTCTATAATATATTGATCGTTGCTGCCTTCTTGGCCAGGTCTCCCTTGAAAAAGAGACTCTACGGGCTTTTACTGGTTAAATAAAGGTAAATAAAGGTAAACCATTTTTATTTTAGATTCGGCAAAAATGACAAAATACAATTACAAAATACCATAAAGATCAATGTGTCAATATATACTACAAAATACTTGTATTTTGAAATGTATTTAATTAAATGCATGTTGAAATGCATTTTGAAATGTATTTACATGCATGTTGTATTTTAAAATACAGAAATACATTTGCAAGTAGCTGGCTCGAACAGCAACAGCATTATCAGCATGTTACAACTTTTTACTTGCTGTTACTGTGAAATGTTGCTGTTTATCTACCTTAGTTGAATGCACTGACTGTAAGTCACTCCGGATAACAGTCTGCTGTGAAAATAAATACACCAAAATGAACTGCAAAGCACACTGGGTATTACTATTGGCCTTGTTTCGGGCGGAGCTCATTAGTGTAACACTCTGCATGCTTTGCAATTGTTCATTTTTACATATATATTTAGTTAACGTAGCAGATGCTGTTATCACACCACAGTGCCATCAGACTTCTAATAGGTGAAAGGGGCCACGAAATTGTGAGCCGCTATACAAAATGGTGTAGAATAGTATTTTGTATTTTGAATATACAAATTACAGCTCTCAAAAGTATCTTGTTGCAAAATATGTTGGAGTGTAGCTCAGCCCAGTGCTATAAAATTGACAAAATATTCAGAAGGAATTGAAATACATATTTCAAATACATGTAACAGAAATACTGCCCATCTCAGTATCCCATAAGATACACCATGGAGGAAGAAGAAGAAGGGGGGTATTCAGGAATTCACTCCACTCAGCGATCCCTTTTAAAACAGGGCGTGCCAGGGTGTGCAATATTTTGCACTAGCCCTGCACTAACACCCCTGATTTAACGAATCAATTACCCATTAAGCCCTTGATCAATTGAATCAGACAGGTGTGTTAGCGCTGAGCTGGAACAAAAGTCTGCACATGCCCTGTTTATCCTCAGAACCAGGACTGCAGAATACCATTGTAACTGTAGAGGCCAATACCGCCACACACTGTGACAGCTACACACAAGGGAGAGCCTAATGGTAGTGTATTAATGTCACTGTGTTGGTATGACAGGGACTGGGGGTCTCAAAGGCCCACATGTATTAACGAGAAGGTATTTGTGTTGGAGACAGAATCCTGACATTATTGAGGCACTGCCAGGGAGATGACGTGTGTGTGTGTGTGTGTGGCACTCTCTCTGTGTTTGTGTGTGTGCGCATTGGTTTCAAGTTTTAATGTCACACGTACAGTGTATCTATCTTGCAAGATTTAAACCCAACAATGCCGTAATTATAACAATGTAATACTAAAAATAACATAAGGTAGAACAAAAACACATAAGAAATAAAAATAAGAACGAGAAAGTAAGTAAGCTATATACAGGATCAGTCCGTTCCAGTACCATATTTATAATTTGCAGGGATACCGGAATGATAGAGGTAGATACAGTTGAAGTCAGAAGTTTACATACACCTTAGCCAAATACATTAAAACTCAGTTTTTCACAATTCCTGACATTTAATCCTAATAAAAATTCCTTATCTTAGGTCAGTCAGGATCACCACTTTATTTATAAATGTCAAATGTCAGAATCATAGTAGAGAGAATGAATTATTTCAGCTTCTATTTCCTTCATCACATTCCCAGCGGGTCAGAAGTTCACATACACTCAATTAGTATTTGGTAGCATTGCCTTTAAATTGTTTAACTTGGGACAAACGTTTCGGTTAGCCTCCCACAAGCTTCCCACAATAAGTTGGGTGAATTTTGGCCAATTCCTCCTAACAAAGCTGGTGTAACTGAATCAGGTTGTAGGCCTCCTTGCTTGCACATCCTTTTTCAGTTCTGCCCACAAATGTTCTACAGGGTTGAGGTCAGGGCTTTGTGATGGCCACTCCAATACCTTGACTTTGTTGTCCTTAAGTCATTTTGCCACAACTTTGGAAGTATGCTTGGGGTCATTGTCCATTTGGAAGACCCAAGCTTTAACTTCCTGACTGATGTCTTGAGATGTTGCTTCAATATATCCACATAATTTTCCTTCCTCATGGTGCCATCAATTTTGTGAAGTGCACCAGTCCCTCCTGCAGCAAAGCACCCCCACAACATGATGCTGCCACCCCGTGCTTCACGGTTGGGATGGTGTTCTTCGGCTTGCAAGACTTCCACTTTTTCCACCTTTATTTAACTAGGCAAGTCAGTTAAGAACAAATTTTTATTTGCAATGACGGTCTACCAAAAGGCAAAAGGCCTCCTGCAGGGACGGAGGCTGGGATTAAAAAATAAAATACAAATTTAGGACAACACACACAGCGTGACAAGAGCGATACGACAACACTACATAAAGAGAGACCTAAGACAACAACATGTTAGCAACACAACATGGTAGCAACACAACATGACAACAACATGGCAGCAGCACAAAATATGGTACAAACGTTATTGGGCACAGACAACAGCACAAAGGGCAAGAAGATAGAGACAACAATACATCACGCGAAGCAGCCATGACTGTCAGTAAGCGTGTCCATGATTGAGTCTTTGATTGAAGTGCTGGAGAGTAGCATCCAGCATATATGATGTTTGTTTGTGAGTGGGTGTGAGCGTGTGAGTCATGTCATGTTGTGTGTGTGTGAGCAAATGATGGAGTGAGTGTTTGTGTATGTTTTGGAGTGTCAGTGTGCGTGAGTGTGTAGGGCCCTGTGAGTGTGCATGAACAAAAAAAAAAAATACAAGGGTCAACTCAGATAGTTAGTGTAGCCATTTTGTTAGCTATTTAGCAGTCTTATGGCTTGGGGATAGAAGCTGTTCAGGAGCTCATTGGTGTCAGACTTGACGCACCGGTACCGCTTGTCATGCGGAAGCAGAGAGAACAGTCTATGGCTTGGGTGGCTGGGCCTCCCTTTCACACCGCCTGATATAGAGGTTCTGGATGACAGGGAGCTCAGTCCCAGTGATGTACTGGGCTGTCTGCACCGCCCTCTGTAGCGCCACGTGATCGAGGGTGGTGCTATTGCCATACCAAGCAGTGATACAACCAGTCAAGATGCTCTCAATGGTACAGTTGTAGACATTTTTGAGGATTTGAGGGTCCGTGCCAAAACTTTCCAACCTCCTGAGGGGGAACCACCTCACTTCCTTAGTGATTTGGACACAGAGGAACCTGAAGCTCTCGACCCGCTCCACTGCAGCCCTGTCAATGTGGTTGGTTTATGTGTGTGTGTGTGCGTGTGTGCGTGTGCGTGCGTGCGTGTGTGCGTGTGTGCCATAACTGAGCCTTTCCCAGGAAGAAGAGGAAGAAGGCGGATGTCTCCCTCCGAGGCCACCGTCTTCAAAGGTTTGGCCAGATCCGACTGGCATTTTATTAACACACCCTTCATGTCTGTTCATCTGTCTTATTATCTGGACTGCCATCACACATCTCCAAACACATAGACCAGCCAGCTGCACTCACCCCTGAACTACTCCATTAGAGCCAGTGCCCACAGAGCTATATAGGAAATGGGGTGCCATTTAGAGATACACACTTTCTCGCCTTTACTGTTGTGGGGAAGCTATGCAAATCCCTGTGAGGCTCAGTCACTTCTCTCTCTCTCTCAATACAATTCAATTCAATTTCAATTCAAGGGGCTATATTGGCACGGGAAACATATGTTAACATTGCCAAAGCAATCTCTAGGGCTCTCTCTCTCTCTCTCTCTCTCTCTCTATTAATTAGATTCTATTAAACTTGGCATCATACTTATTTTGTTTATCTCTGTAGAGTCAGAAGGTTTATTTGGACAGCCATTTTAGTCATTAACCCAGTCTCCTTCCTCCATTAAATACATTGTTATTACAAAATACAAAGGATTCTTTTTATCATGTCTTGTTTTCATGAAGCGTTTCAGAGTAGGAGTAATCTTATGCTTTATGATCTAAAAGTGAAACTGATCTTAGAGCTATACTACTCTTAGGCTCTTTATGAATACAGGTCCTGGTCTCTTTTCATTTAGTAAGTCTTCAGACCAGAGACATCCCAATCCCATTCAGTTACGCACCCAAACGAACCCAAAGATGCTACATCCCAAATGGCATACTATTCCCTATGTGGTGTACTACTTTCGACCTGGGCCCATATAGCTCTGGTCAGAAGTAGTGCACTACGAGGAATCAGGTGCCATTTGGGACCTCTGATAAAGCCTCTGATAAAGCCAGAGTAGATTCAAGAAATACACCTGACTCATTTCCATTGGCCAAATTAGTCCAATGTTGAGGTGATGCATTGATAACGCAATCAGAGAGTGGAACGTCAACTATAACAAAAGTTAAGGCCAGAGGCAGCAATCCAGGAGCTCTACAAGACTTGGATTTATTGACAGGAAACCACCATCTCAATTATCTTGCACCTTCTAACGATGAAAATACAGAAACCCAATCAGATTGTCTAAATTATGTTAGCTCCCTCCATCTGTACTTTATTTTTGCGAACTCAAAATGTATCTTTTTCCAACTTCAAACCACGAAGACGGTCTAGCAGTAGCCTACCATGCACACTACATCCCCATGACCCGCACACTACATCCCCATGACCCGCACACTACATCCCCATGACCCGCACACTACATCCCCAAGACCCGCACACTACATCCCCACGACCCGCACGCTACATCCCACGACCCGCACGCTACATCCCCATGACCCGCACGCTACATCCCCATGACCCGCACACTACATCCCCATGACCCGCACACTACATCCCCATGACCCGCACACTACATCCCCATGACCCGCACACTACATCCCCATGACCCGCACACTACATCCCCACGACCCGCACGCTACATCCCCACGACCCGCACGCTACATCCCCACGACCCGCACGCTACATCCCCACGACCCGCACACTACTTCCCCAAGGCATCCTCCAGTTCCATAAAGGAACTGTAGGCAAGTTCTGTAGGCAAGTTCTGCCACATACTGTAGGCAGCTCCATGGACAGTCAAAAACTCTTCAAAAGGCTAGCAGTGAGGGAGACGGTGGCGCAAGAACAAGGCGTGCACGCTCCTCTTCATATACTACAGAATCTCCACAGGGCTGGTCGTAGGCCTGGCTAGCACGTAGTGGTAACTTCAGTGATAACTTACCCAGTGGTAACTTCAGAAGATATAGGTTCCACAGTCGTTAAAACTCAGAAAACACCGCTGCCACCAATGTAACGCGCCATTGAGAGGGTTCGGAGAGTTGAACGTCAACTATAATGAGAGTTAAGACCAGACAGAGGCAGCAATACAGGACCTCTACAAGACGTGACTTTATTCTTGACAGGTAATCACCATCTCAATTATTTCGTGACACAACCCAATTTATGGGCACTCGCCAGGCAGCCGCATTGCTAATCAATCACTATTATCCAAATCTCACAATAATAAAGAGTACGTTTGAGCAATCTTGGGAGTCGTTTTATATATATATATATATATATATATATATTATATATATTTATAACTACAAAATCACCTGCTAAAATTCATCAAACTGAGCTATGCTACTGTATGTTCATTACTGTATGATCTTTCAGATGGTGTTGAGACTATTGTCTTCTTGTTTATTTGTTTAATTTTAGCTCTATGGCTGTATGGGCAAGATTTGTTAACTAGGAACACACACACACACACACGCGCATGCACGCACGCACACACACACGCACGCACACACACACACACACACACACACAGGTTGGATTGAACAGGGCACATCTCCAGGGTGTTTGTCTCGGCCTCAATACAACATTGTCTCCCACTGTAATTCAACGTTAATACTTAGTCTAATATTAATCTAATATACATATACATTTGATGGTGATGGTGAGGATTTCACAGCACCAGCTAGCAGTGCAGACAGCCGAGGTGACGAATAACAAGTGGCTTTACACCGTTTCTCTATTCTACTAAGTTCTTTCTTGTCATCGCATTCATTCCCTGTCACTGTGGAGCGGATTTTACATTTACAGATAGAAATTGAACGTAAAGAACATCACCAAGAAGCCATTAGAGTGAAATGGTATTTCGGAGACTGATTATATGTTACACGCCTACACTACGACCAGAATAGAAGTGATAGGCTGAATGCTAAGGGACAGAAGCAGCAGTAAATTACAGCATGGGAATATTATTTGCGGCCTAAAAGTTGAAAATATATTGCGGCCTAAGTAGGACCTTAATCCAAAGACTAGAGAGCTAATGTTCAGATGGGGACTCCGATGCTCTAGTCACAAATTCCATTTTAATGCACATAAATGTTTCAATGAAATGCGCAAACAACATGACCAAACATTTCTTCAACTCATGATTAGCTGTGCAGAGTAATAACTCACGATACTGGCAAAAAGGGAAAAGAATAACAATATATACACTATGAGGAATTAATTACTGGGGATATAAAAACACACCCAAACAATGTATTAACACAGTAATTTACCCGTTTGCGATCTTCAAATCAATGTCCCTCCCGTCCCCATCGAAAGTTGCGGCCTTGATTTCTATAGTCTACTGAGTAGATATGTTGTAAATATTCTGCTGATATTTAACGTCACCTGGAAGCACCTTTGGACTGTAAGTAAACTGGACATTTTACACCTGATCCTACTGCCTCATGCTACATTGATTCATACAAATAAATCAAAAATGGATCTACCAATTTCAGATTGCCACTTTAATGGTAGCAAACGGAAAGGGAGGGATACCTAGTCAGTTGTACAACTGAATGACTTCAACTGAAATGTGTCTTCCGCATTTAACCCTCTGAATCAGAGAGGTCTGGGGGGCTGCCTTAATCGACATCCGCAGCTTCAGCACCCGGGGAACAGTGGGTTACCTGCCTGGCTCAGGGGCAGAACGACACATTTTCCCTTTCCTTTTGCTGCCTTTAAAGTGGCAATCTGAAATTGGTAGATACATTTTTTTAATGAATCATATATAGCCATTGATTCTTGAATAATATACCTTATAAATTCCATATGGGCTTAGTTCAACTGCCTTACCCCATCAGAACACAAAATATAACATTTTGTGGGGTTTTTTGCACTTTCTTCACTACGTCTGCGTAATGACAATTAAAGCTCAACGACATCCTTCTCTTACCTTATTCTCTCTTTCATTCCCTCTTTCTCTCCAATTTCCTGTCACTCTTTTCATTTCAACTTAAAAATGGTTCAGAGGGAAATTGTACTTAAAGGAGCAATCTGCAGTTCAAACAATAGCAAAGTGTCACATTGCCACTGATTTGGTAAATACAGTAGGTGAGGAACGGGGCTGGAGAAATGTAACGACTCAGATTCATAGACAGAGCTATGGGGGCAATAACTGACCATCCACGAGATCAAAATTACAGTTTGAACTATGTTTTGAGGCTATACAGTGTTGGTTTATAATTACTTTGTTTAGAAACAAAGAAGTAAAATAAGTTTATATTTTAGATCCTGATGGGATAAGACAATTGAACTAAGCTCATGAGGCATGTATAAGTTATATTCTTCAATAAATAATGTGTATATTATTAATTTAAAAGTCAAGAAATGTGTGTAGCAATCACAGATTGCCCCTTTAAGCAAGGGCAGCCAGAATTGCTAATAAAAACCAATGGTTGTTTTTACTTTTAGAGTTAGAGCACTAGTCCTTTGAAAATGTGAAAAGGCAAGCAGCCTGAGGCACTGTAGGTTCTTGGACTGTAAATAAAATATTATTAACAAAATGCAGTAGAGAGTTGAACCTTGTCTTTACTGATAGTTTGGAAATTACTTTTCGAAGGCAGCAGCCACATTGAAAACTTAATTTCTCAATGAGCATAAGTGATTGCATTAGGGATTTAAAGAAGAAAAACACGGATTTGATTTACTTTTTGGATTGAATTACGTCAGTGCCTCTGTCTCACATTAGAACAAATTAAGAAATAATATAAATATCCACTAGGTGGCAGAAAACCAGAAAGAACACGGCCACAAATAGCAAACCATACAAATCACATTGCTGTATTACATTAAACGTATCATCTAGCCAGTAAAAGTACTATACATTAACATGATAATTTCATAGAAGGTGGTGAAAATTCAATTTAACAAAACATTTTTGGTCATAAAGTGTCTCAACAAATCATAATGCTCTCCCACACTCTGCATGTAGTTAGGTTGTTAGTGGCCATATTAGTGGGCATATATCGTATCTTGAACGAACGATTCAAATCGATGCTCGGTTGCGTTTCTGAGAGGGCAATAACAACCAGAGCGTGTAATTCAACATGGTTGTAATCCAACGGGGTGTAGAGTGTTGAGGTGTAAAATGTTTCATGTGTTCCACGACCCTTTTATATCTACACTGAGAATACAAAACATGAAGAACACCTGCTCTTTCCATGACATAGACTGACCGGGTGAATCCAGGTGAAAGATATGATCCCTTATTGATGTCACTTGTTAAATCCACTTCAACCAGTAATAGATGAAGGGGAGGAGACAGGTTAAAGAAGGATTTTTAAGCCTTGAGACAATTGAGACATGGATTGTGTATGTGTGGCATTCAGAGGGTGAATGGGCAAGACAAAAAATGTAGTGCCTTTGAACGGGCTATGGTAGTAGATAACAAGCGCACCGGTTTGTGTCAAGAACTGCAATGCTGCAGTTTCCTATGTCTATCAAGAATGGTCCACCACCCAAAGGACTTCTAGCCAACTTGACACATCTGTGGGAAGCATTGGAGTCAACATCACAGGAGGTTGGTAGCACCTTAAAACCTGTTGAGGATCTTATCCCGATCTTATCCCGGTATTGGGATTCATTGTCATGTGACCATGGCGGGGAATTCAAAACTGCAAGAGTAATCATTTCAAAAAATCAAATAATCAACTATTTTCCTCCATTTGAAAGATATATCTCCTAAATCTAACCACGCTGTCCGATTTTCAGAGGCATTATGGAGAATGCATAAAGTTAGGTTATGTGAGGAGAGTACATTGACAATAGCTGCATGTAATGTTTAGCCAATTCAAAGAAGGGCATCAACAGACAGAAAACTAGCTAGAATTATGCACTTACCTTTGACAATCTGCATCAGATGACACTCATAGGACATTATGTTATACAATACATGCATTTTTAGTTCCATCAAGTTCATATTTATATCCAAAAACAGCATTTACAGTCGCGGTGAAATTCAGAATTTTTTTCGGCTCGAATGCACCCAGTGAATCCAGCATTACAAATCACGGAATTACTATTCGAAAACATTGGTAAATTATAATATTGTCATTCAAAGAATAATATATTATCATCTCGTAATTGCTACCGAAGGGCCAGATCTCAAAATAACTTTACTGGGAAATCACATTTTGTATAAACTGGGTACTATGCTAACAACAATAAGCTATATGCTAAGCTAAGCTATACCGTTAGCATTAGCATCATCTAATATCGATAATAACATTCTAAATATCCCCTTACCTTTGATTATCTCCATCAGAAGGCGCTGCCAGAGATCCCAGGTCCAGAACAAATGTGGTTTCTTTTGACAAAGTTCATAATTTATGTCCAAATAGTTAGCGTTCAGTAGGCTCCCACAAAATGAGGTGGGCAGTGTAAAGTCACGTCGAAAAACTAAAGAAAACCTAGTAAATAATCTATTTACGTTTGTTTAAACATGTCAAACGTTGTTTAGCACTAATCTTTTGTTCCATTTTTAACGTGAAACATCAGTAAACATCAGTAATATTTTCACACAACCTATCAAGTGTCTAGAATAAACGATAATGACAAAGGCACTCTTCTCAGATTCATGCGCAGGCGCAAAAAATGAAGTGATGACGTGTCAACTTGTAAGCTTTCTAATTCGGTGTGTATTTATCACAGATGCTTCAAACAACTTTCTAAAGATCGTTGACATCTAGTGGAAGCAGTAGGAGTTGCGAACTGAATCCTTTCTCACTGTGGTATCTTTAAAACAATGACACTAAATAGTACAGTCACAAAATTCTCTTTTTTTTAATCTATTTTTCACAGGTTTTTGCCTGCAATATGAGTTTTGTTATACTTACAGACACCATTCAAACTGTTTTAGAAAATTCAGAGTGTTTTCTATCCGAATGTGTTAATAATATGCATATCCTAGCTTCTGAGTTGGTGTAGGAGGCAGTTAAAAATGGGCACATATTTCTTTCAAAATTCTCAATACTGCCCCCGTGGCCCGTAGAGGTTAATTGGGAGAAAGGGGCTTGTGGTATTGGCTGGAGCGGAACTGGTGGAATGTTATCTAATACGTCAAACACATGGTTTCAAATGTGTTTGATGTCATTCCATTTGCTCCGTTCCAGATATTACTATGAGCCGTTCTCTACTCAGCAGCCTCCACTGGTCAGCACGGGCCAGCATCCCTGTGGAACACTTTCGGCACCTTGTGGAGTCCATGCCCAGACGAATTGAGGCTGTTCTGAGGGCAAAATGGGGGAGGGGGCTCCTAATGTTTGGTATACTCAGTGTATATGGAATGGATCTTTCCAGAGAGACAGTTGGGGAGAGGAAATGTTTGCATCCCAAATGGCATCCTATTCTTCTAGTGCACTACTTTTGACCAGGGCCCATAGTGTACAATGCAGGAAAAGTGCCCTTTGGGACACATCTACAATGACTGATGTTTCACTTGGCCTGAAGTAGCCGCCTCCCTTCTATCCCCCTTCCATCCCCCCTTCCTTCCATCCTTTCCAATGACCAAAAACCCTCCATTGACGTATGAACATGGCATGTTTTCAAGACTTCTTGTCTAAAAAAGAAAAAGACTATGTCCTTTTATATCCTTTCGTGCGTTCTAGTCATCGGAGGTAAAAAGCTTTTCCATGGTTTATCTGCTGTCATTCATTTATGGGGCTCTTATTCAAGGCTGACAGGCATACTGGATATCTTGAGTACTTATAAGAGGGGTGTTCCATAAATCAATGTTCTCTAGGATACACAAGGGGGCAGGAGAGATTTACCAGAGAAAGCAGAGTGGAGACGAGTGGCTATGAAGGGTGAATGGATCACACAACAGGAAACACATCGTTTGTGAAAATCCAGTTTTTTAAATCTTTACTGCAGTGGGCTAAATCAAGGTCACACAGAGCGTTTCTTGGTAGTCTTAAACAAATCTAATTTGAAACAGAAGTATATACCTCACACACATAGTTATGGGCTTAAAAAAAGAAGACACTTGTACCATGCCAGATATGGATTTGAAATGTATTCAATTTTGAGTTTGCATCCCAATATTACACTTTATATACAACACAGAAGACTGAAGTATAACAAAACCGTTCGACATGAAATATTAATAACATTCCTCCCATGAGGCCATTAGAGGGTGATTTGGTCATTTGACTGCAGGAAAGGGTTTTAAGCTCCCAGTAATATAACTATGATGTACTACAATATGAATAAAGGCTAACTTTCAAAAAATGTTCATTGCTGTGTGGAGTTTTACCTGTAGCCAGTGAGTCGGAGAGACTTGGAAATGTTAACTTTCACTCAAATGTAGCAAAACGAGAGAAAGACATGCTATGTCACTCAGCTGAAATAACACCTCACACATGTGAGAATATAAACAAATTCGCTCACAAAGCAATGTTTAGTAATACGATCTGGATCTCATCAAAGCACACAAAAGATAAGACTATCTGTCAAAATGGAAGCTGTGTCTTTCCAAACATTCTACTTACTGTCAAATCTCTCTTAAAACTAAGCTTAACGTCAGTTCTGTTAATTCCTATGGCCATGCAGTCCTCTCCAAGGACAATCTGTGGTGAAATAAAGTCAAATAAAGTAAATAGCAGCAGAAAGGTGTCAGGTGAGGATAATTGTGTAAAGACACACTCCATCACCCTGCCTATTTCAGTATGAAGAGTGACAGTTTAAAGAGTCAGGTATCACTTTGCCCTGTTCAGTGAAGGCAATGAAAGTTGTCAAACATTCTTTTAACTCTATGTGTGCATGCCAAATGGCACCCTATTCCCTATATAATTCACTACTTTTGACTAGAGCCCCATGGGCCCTATGGCCCTGGTCAAAAGTAGTGTCCTATACAAGCAATAGTGTCACTTGAGACATAGCCAATAAGACCTTACAGATATGTTCTGATTGCTTTACTGTATTTTATTTAGTAGGATCAAAAATGTTTAGGGAGGTGGATCAGCTTTAATACTGCAAATAGATTGTGGCTTCTATCAATGTAATTTACTGTATTTCTTTCCACTGATCAAAAAACCATTGAGCTCAAAAACGTTGCTAAAATAAGAGGAAGAGTAAGTGAATATGATCAATGTAAAATTGAAGAGGCACGCTGCTCACGGCCTTGGTCACGGCCTGCTCACGGTCTTGGCACGCTGCTCACGGCCTTGGTTCTGACAGGGCTCTCCAGCGAGCACGGCTTTCATACTTGTAGCTGCTCCATCAACTCCATATCACGAAGAAACATTTTATTTCCCATAAAGATCTGCACACACAAGACTCCATGTAAAGCTATGGTCAAATGAAGGTAAAGGAGATGGAAGGTAAAGCTCGTAGTCAGAGGCTGGCATCAAAACCTGTTGTAGGCTTGGTCCTTGTACTTAAATGCAACGTTGTCTGACATTGTTTGCCCACTGGGAATACCCTGCTGAACATAGTGTAATCTACTGTCTAGCACCATTAGTGAACACAAAACTTCTACAGCGTACTAATAGATGTTATCGGTGAGAATGAGGCCTAGAATAAGGCTCAGTTGTGGAGCTGTCTTCTCTCAACACAGAAGGAGACGGGGAGCAGAAAGCTCAGTTTCCAATCGGAGGACAGACAAAGAGGAGGCCCACCGCTGATCCATTCAGAAAAGCACCATGTTTCTGTTCTCATAATTGAAAAGCCGTAACATAAATAGGATACTAAAGCACCATGCCAGCCTGAGTCCATTGAGTGGGATACCTCATCTACCCCGTAAGGCCCAGACCTGGGTTAAAATAGTATATATTTTCCTTCAAATACTTTGGTTGTGCTTGGGTGAACTTGCATTGCGAAATGGAACCAATAGAATAGTCCAATAAGTGCAAACCCTAACATTTGACACTCCAAGCAGGCTTAACCAAACACTTCTTTCAAACACTGAAAAAAAACGAATACTATTTGAACCAAAGTCAGGTAAGGCCTGGTTCATCAGAACCAGCGCTGACGCAGGGAGACAGCGGGAGAGGGAAAGAAATACCCTGCTGGGACAGGGATTAGCACTGTCATGGCTGCCAAAAAATAGGTCAGCCAACTGATCCATCTACGTCATGGCAACTTTTTGAGGTAAACAAGATTTCTCCAACCTCTGTTCTGAAATATCTTCCTTGAAAAGAGACATTGAGCCATAATGAGTCATTTCTGAATACAAAAAATACAATATTTTTGGGGGGCCTTAAATTTGACTTTAAAAGAGATGGGGCTGTAATGCTGTAAAAGTCCACATTTTGTAACTCTGAATAAAAAATACAGAAATATAATGGTTTTTGGTCACACTTTATTTGGATAGTCCGAATTTTCCATCTGTGTCACACCCTGTTTCACCTGTCTTTGTGCTTGTCTCCACCCCCCACCAGGTGTTTCCCATCTCCCATCATTATCCCCTGTGTATTTATACCTGTGTTTTCTGTTTGTCTGTTGCCAGTTCGTTTTGTTCATCAAGCTGTTCAGCGTTTTTCCCCTTGCTCCTGTCTTTTCTAAAGTTCCTGTTTTCTAGTTTCCCGGTTTTGACCATTCTGCCTGCCCTGACCCTGACCCTGACCCTCTCGTTCTGCGCCTTTTGGACTCTGATCTGGATTACTGATCTCGGTCTGCCCTGACCCTGAGACTGCCTGCCGTTCTGTACCATATGGACTCTGATCTGGCTTGCTGACCTCTGCCTGCCCTTGACCTGTCGTTTTGCCTGCCCCCTGTTCTAGTAATAAACTTTTGTTACTTCGACACCGTCTGCATCTGGATTTTTCCTAAAACGTGATCATCTGTAAAGCATCTTTCTACAGATGGTGATACTATCGACAAACTATCTGTTGATGAGCAACTGCTTGCTAAGGTTACGGTTAGGGTTTGGGTTAGGGTTAGATTTACAATAAGGGTTAGGGTTAAGTAAGGGTTAAGGTTAGAGTTAGGGCTAGGGTTAGGGGTAAGTTTAGGGTTAGGATAAGGGTTAAGGTAGGGTTAGAGCTAAGGTTAGGGTTAGTAGTTAGTTTGTGTAAATGTTACTGATAGTCTGTAGATAATCTGTAGAGCATCTACATGGACTTTCCAAATAGTGTTACCTGTTTTTTTTTAGGCTTTGAAAATGTACATTTGCCTAAAATCTTTACTTCAAAGGAAATGGAGGGCTGTAATAATGAAAGGTCCAATGTGTGTGTCCATGAACAAAAATACATAGTAGAGTTGGTAGGCTTTGTGGGCCATAATTCAATACCAAATGACCATATCTCATTTTCAACCCGAATAAAGTAATTTGTGAAACTGCAGGTTCGGTACTTACAAATTACTTAAAGTGTAGCCACTTATGTTCCCGCAAATGTGGATAGATGATATCGGAAGGTGCTCAAGACAGTAAACAGTATTCATAATAATCCTTTGCCCAATTAAAAAATACATTACGAGAAATCAAAGTAATCAGCCTATAGAGGTTCTTGGAATTATCCACAGCTGAGTTCTACGTGATAAACAGCAGAGTTATTTGAAAATGACTATGATATTAGTTGTTGGTCTGCTCTCCTTTTTTTTCTTCCTTCTGAAGTCTAAATTACAGCGTCATTAGCAGAAAGAAGGATGATGTGTCAAATAAGTTTAATGGCCGAATTAGTCGTAAAGAAACCTCTGTGTGGGTTTTCCTTATTTGGTGCAGATGCGTGGATGCAGTACTTTTAGTCATACTCACTTAGGTTTCCCCTCAAAGCACAGGGTTACATCCCAAATGGCACCCTATTCCCGTAGTACACTACTTTTGACCAGAGCCATATGGGCCCTGGTCAAAAGTAGTGCAGTATATAGGGAATAGGGTGCCACTTTGGACGAGCACCAGGACTACAAAGCAAAATAAAATAAAAGTCCGTCACAGACAAAGGGAATGAGAATGGATAGCTCAATCAAAGGGGAGAAAAATAAAAGCACTGATACTATTATTAACCCAGTTCAGATGTTCTGCCTCAACTGAAGAAATCTACAATAGAGACAAAATGGAGTCGATGCAAAATGTACAATTCATAACGGAGCTAATTTCAGCATTTAGGCTTTCAGACATGTATTTCCCCGATAATTGGTTGATATCAGTTACCTCCATATATCATATTTATAGACATATCCAATCCCATCTAATAGAGATGACCATGTGCTAATTCACATGTGAAGCAAATTAACCCCAGCTAACAACAAACGTTCTCAAAACTTTAGAGAATGTTCCCTTAAGATTCTCATTAGGTCATTGCCTAACAGTTTCATATGATGTGCAAGGATGTGCAAGGACTGTTTCTAAGGCAGAATTCCTCTGTCCAGTGTCTGTGTTCTTTTGCCCATCTTAATCTTTTATTTTTATTGGTCAGTCTGAGATATGTTTTTTTTTGTTGCAACTCTGCCTAGAAGGCCAGCATCCCGGAGTCACCTCTTCACTGTTGACGTTGAGACTGGTGTTTTGCGGGTACTATTTAATGATGCTGTCAGTTGAGGACTTGTGAGGCATCTGTTTCTCAAACTAGACACTCTAATGTACTTGTCCTCTTGCTCAGTTGTGCACCGGGGCCTCCCGCTCCTCTTTCTATTCTGGTTAGAGACAGTTTGTGCTTTTCTGGGAAGGGAGTAGTACACAGCATTGTACGAGATCTTCAGTTTCTTGGCAATTTCTCGCATGAAATAGCCTTCATTTCTCAGAACAAGAATAGACTAACGAGTTTCAGAAGAAAGTTATTTGTTTCTGGCATTTTTGAGCCTGTAATCGAACCCACAAATGCTGATGCTCCAGATACTCAACTAGTCTAAAGAAGGACACTTTTATTGCTTCTGTAATCAGCACAACGGTTTCAGCTGTGCTAACATAATTGCAAAAGGGTTTTCTAATGATCAATTAGCCTTTTTAAATGATAAACCTGGATTAGCTAACACAACGTGCCATTGGAACACAGGAGTGATGTTTGCTGATAATGGGCCTCTGTACGCCTATGTAGATATTCCAAACAAAATCAGCTGTTTCCAGCTACAGTGTCTAGACTGTATTGCTGATCAATTATGTTATTTTAATGGACAAAAAAATAGCTTTTCTTTCAATAACAAGGACATTTCTAAGTGACCCCAAACTTTTGAATGGTAGTGTATATTCTGGGAACCTGGCAACCATGTTCTGTTTGGTGTGAAGTTGATGGAATATTCTCCTAACTAACGCGAAAACATGCTAAATAGGTTATCTGAAGGTTTTTGCTAACATACATAGAATGTTCCCCTAACTAAAGGAAAACTAGACACTCAAACATCATGGGAACATTACGGGTAACATTACAAAAACTTTCTCTCTCCCTAGAATTGTTAGCTGGAACACCAGGCTCGCCACAGGGATGTGTTTTATCCCCACTCCTGTACACCTTGTACATTGTGTATATCTTGAACAATAATAGTTGTATTAGTTGTACTATTTCCCATCCTGACAGACACCTCGTTAAGTTCGCTGATGACACTGCCTTGATCAGCCTTTTGCATGATGATGACCAACACCGTTGCCCGGTCCTAAACGACTTTGTGGAGCGATGTGATGAATCACACTTGGTCCTCAATACCAACAAGACCAAAGAGATGTGCATAGACTTAAGGAAACAAACAATGCCTACCTCTGCAACATCTATCAAGGGTTAGAACAAATATATTGTAGAGGAATACAAATATCTGGGTGTCCTCTTGGACAATAAGCTTCAGTGGAGTAAATATACTGCTCAAAAAAATAAAGGGAACACTTAAACAACACATCCTAGATCTGAATGAAAGAAATAATCTTATTAAATACTTTTTTCTTTACATAGTTGAATGTGCTGACAACAAAATAAAAAATAATCAATGGAAATCCAATTTATCAACCCATGGAGGTCTGGATTTGGAGTCACACTCAAAATTAAAGTGGAAAACCACACTACAGGCTGATCCAACTTTGATGTAATGTCCTTAAAACTAGTCAAAATGAGGCTCAGTAGTGTGTGTGGCCTCCACGTGCCTGTATGACCTCCCTACAATGCCTGGGCATGCTCCTGATGAGGTGGCGGATGGTCTCCTGAGGGGTCTCCTCCCAGACCTGGACTAAAGCATCCGCCAACTCCTGGACAGTCTGTGGTGCAACGTGGCGTTGGTGGATGGAGCGAAACATGATGTCCCAGATGTGCTCAATTGGATTCAGGTCTGGGGAACGGGCGGGCCAGTCCATAGCATCAATGCCTTCCTCTTGCAGGAACTGCTGACACACTCCAGCCACATGAGGTCTAGCATTGTCTTGCATTAGGAGGAACCCAGGGCCAACCACACCAGCATATGGTCTCACAAGGGGTCTGAGGATCTCATCTCGGTACCTAATGGCAGTCAAGCTACCTCTGGCGAGCACATGGAGGGCTGTGCGGCCCCCCAAAGAAATGCCACCCCACACCATGACTGACTGACCCACCGCCAAACCGGTCATGCTGGAGGATGTTGCAGGCAGCAGAACGTTCTCCACGGCGTCTCCAGACTCTGTCACGTCTGTCACGTGCTCAGTGTGAACCTGCTTTCATATGTGAAGAGCACAGTGGCTGATGTACTGGCCTGTCTCCTGGTAGCGCCTTCATACTCTGGACACTACGCTGACAGACACAGCAAACCTTCTTGCCACAGCTCGCATTGATGTGCCATCCTGGATGAGCTGCACTACCTGAGCCACTTGTGTGGGTTGTAGACTCCGTGTCATGCTACCACTAGAGTGAAAGCACCATCAGCATTCAAAAGTGACCAAAACATCAGCCAGGAAGCATAGGAACTGAGAAGTGGTCTGTGGTCCCCACCTGCAGAACCACTCCTTTATTGGGGGTGTCTTGCTAATTACCTATAATTTCCACCTGTTGTCTATTCCATTTGCACAACAGCATGTGAAATTTATTGTCAATCAGTGTTGCTTCCTAAGTGGACAGTTTGATTTCACAGAAGTGTGATTGAATTGGAGTTACATTGTGTTGTTTAAGTGTTCCCTTTATTTTTTTGAGCAGTGTATATATACTTGATCTACAAAAAGAGTCAATGGAGACGATACAAATAGCTTGGATTTTTTATTGTTGACTGTACTATACTGAGTCTGTTTTATAAATCGTTCATTGAGAGTATTTTAACTTATTGTATTGTTTGTTGGTTTGCTAATGCCACTGTCAGCCAGAAAAATATGCTAAGAAGGATTATCACCACAGCAAGCAAGGTAAGATGGCGTCGACAGAGAGGGTTTCCTTGCTTCTAGTCCTTAGGAAACTATGCAGTATTTAGTTTTTTATGTATTATTTCTTACATTGTTAGCCCAGAAAATTTTAAGTGTTATTACATACAGCCGGGAAGAACTATTGAATATCAGAGCGACATCAACTTACCAGCACTATGACCAGGAATATGACTTTCCCAAAGCAGATCCTTTGTTCGAAACACCCAAGGCATTCAAACTGTTTCCATAGGCTGACCCAAAACAATGCTGCCGTAGGAGAGGTAGACAGAGCGGCCTTCTGGTGAGACTTCGGAGGCGTGTACACCACCCAGAGCTTCCGAACATTTTACTCGCTAATTTCCAGTCTCTAGATAACAAGGTAGACGAAATTAGGGCTAGGGTTGCTTTCCAGAGAGACATCCGGGATTGTAACATACTCTGTTTAACGGAAACATGGTTCTCTGTGGATATGCTGTCGGAGTCGGTACAGCCAAAAGGATTCTTTGTGCGTTGCGCCGACAGGAAAAAACATCTCTCAGGGAAGGAGAAGGGTGGGGGTGTATTTTACATGATTAACGACTCATGGTGTAATTGTAACAACAGACAGGAACACAAGTCCTTTTGTTCACCGGACCTAGAATTCCTTACAATCAAATGTCGTCAGTTTTATTCTCCCAAGAGAATACTTCTCGCAAGAGAATGCTCGTCTGTTATTGTCACTGCGGTGTATATTCCCCCAAAGCCGACACCACGACGGTCCTGAAGGAACTCCACTGGACTCTATGCAAACTGGAAACCAAATATCCGGAAGGTGCATTTTTTGTAGCTGGGTATTTTAACAAAGCAAATTTGAGAACAAGGCTACCTAAAATCTATCAGCATATCGACTGTTGTACCCGGGATGGAAAAACACTGGATCACTGCTACTCTAACTTCCGGGATACATACAAGGCTCTCTCCCGCCCTCTGTTTGACAAATCTGACCACGACTCCATTTTGATTCTCCCCTCCTATAGGCAGAAACTCAAACAGGATGTATCCATGACAAGGACCATTCAACGCTGGTCTGACCAATCGGAATTCACGCTTCAAGATTGTTTTGATCACACAGACTGGGACATGTTCCAGGTAGCCTAAGAGAATAATATAGATTTATACATTGATCCACTGAGTGAGTTTATAAGGAAGTGCATAGGAGATGTTGTTCCCACTGTATCTATTAAAACCTACCCTAACTAGAAACCATGGATAGAAGGCAGCATTCACGCCACACTGAAAGCGCGAACCACCACATTTAACCATGGAAAGATGACCAGCAATATGGCCGAATACAAACAGTGTAGTTATTCCCTCCTCAAGGCAATCAAACAAGCGAAATGTCAGTATAGGGACAAAGTTGAGTAGCAATTCAACAGCTCAGACACGAGACGTATGTGGCAGGGTCTACAGGCAATGAGACCCACTCCAATTTGCATACTGCCCCAATAGGTCTACAGACGGTGCAATCGCCATCACAATGCAAACTGCCCTATCCCACCTGGACAAGAGGAATACTTATGTAAGAATGCTGTTCACTGACTACAGCTCAGCATTCGACACCATAGTACCCTACAAGCTCATCATTAAGCTTGAGGCCCTGGGTCTCAACCCCGCCCTGTGCGATTGGGTCCTGGACTTCCTGACGGCCGCCCCCAGGTGGTGAAGGTAGGAAACAACATCTCCACTTCGCTAATCCTCAAATATGGGGCCCCACAAGGGTGCGTGCTCAGCCCCCTCCTGTACTCCTCGTTCACCCATGACTGCATGTCCATGCACTCCTTCAACTCAATCATTAAGTTTGCAGACAACGACGAGACATCCTATAGGGAGGAGAGTGGTGTCACGAAAACAACCTCTCACTCAACATCAACAAAACAAAGGAGATGATCGTGGACTTTAGGAAACAGCAGAGGGATCACCCCCATATTCACATCGAAGGGACAGCAGTGGAGAAGGTGTAAAGTTTCAAGTTCCTCGGCGTACACATCACAGACAATCTCAAATGGTCCACCCACACAGAAGCTGAATAAGGCACAACAGTGCCTCTTCAACCTCAGGATGCTGGCTTGTCACTCAAAACCCTCTCAAACTTCTACAGATGCACAATTGAGAGTATCCTGTCAGGTTGTCTCACCGCCTGGTACAGCAACTGCAACGCCCACAACCGCAGGGCTCTCCAGAGGGTGGTGCGGTCTGCACAACGCATCACCAGGGGCAAACTACCTGCCCTCCAGGACACCTACAGCACCCAATGTCACAGGAAGGCCAAAAAGATCATCAAGGACAACAACCACCCGAGCCACTGCCTGTTCACCCCACTACCATCAAGAAGGCGAGGTCAGTACAGGTGCATCAAAGCTGGGACCGAGAGACTGAAAAATAGCTTCTATCTCAAGGCCATCCGATTGTTAATCACTAACACAGAGAGGCTGCTGCCTACATACAGACTTGAAATCATTGGCTACTCTAACAAATTAATCACTTGTCACTTTATTAATGCCACTTTAATAATGATGTTTACAAATCTTGCCCTACTCCTCCCAGATGTAGATACTGTATTTTATACCATCTATTGCATCTCGGCCATGCCGGTCGGTCATGGCCCATCCATATATTTATATGTACATATTATTCCATCCCTTTACACAGATTTGTGTGTATTAGGTAGTTGTTGTGGAATTGTTAGATTACTTGTTAGATATTGCCACACTGTTGGAACTAGATGTACAAGCATTTCGCTACACTCACAATAACATCTGCTAACCATGTATATGTGACCAATACAATTTGATTTGATGATTTGATTTGGTACTTGGAGTCAAACAAACAGGATTGGATGAGATCTTTAAGGTCAGGGCCCTCAGCAAGTCTCACAAAATCCTTTAGACCCAAGCCACCCCTTGTACTTTGAACAACTCTCCTCTGGGTGCAGGTATAGGGCACCACCCGGGAGAAAAAAACAGAACAAGACAATAATTTGTGCCAAGTGTGATATCCCTCCTAAACAGCTTGGGTTAAAGTTCCTATCTACCCATTAAAGCCAGCAGGATAGTTTCTTTCATTGATATATATTACTGTGCGTAACTGTTATTAATTTTTTATTGACAATTTGTTGTCTACTGTATTTAAACGGCACTTTAAACGTGTACATGATACTGCAAAAAACATTCCCCATGGATAAGTAAAGTGGACACAAGTGACAAATAGTTCCGTCCGAGATTCATGATATCCTCTGAAATCTAACTGAATTAGCGACAACCAAAGGCATCAAGGTGTGTTAATGTAGGGCAACATTAAATTATTGGCAGTTTCCTCTATACTATGCTGACCACCAGTCAGTGACCAAACTGTGTTCCAATGTTCAAACTTGTACACTTTGTAGTATGAAGTACGGTATTGGACATGCGTACTAAGTACAGTGTGTATTGGGACACGGGTAATGTTTTCCTGGATGATTTTAAGAGACTGGGCATTATGGGAAATGGACCCTGTTGCTTAATGTGAGTGACTAATCCAGCGAGGGGTTAGATTTAGACGTTTTCTGATTGGCTCTTTCACACCCTAGAGGGAGTATCCCAGATAACAATAGATTTCAAACAGAACTTACCCAGAACGTGGTTGACATGTTCTCAGAATATCCAATAGTAATGTTAGACACGTTTCATTGGAATGTTGCAAGAACATTCCTTTGTCAAGTTTAGTACAATTTTCCATCAACGTCCCACCAAACATATACAGAACAGGGTTGCCATGTTGTCAAAATAGAAGATATTAGTGTTCCAGACACATTTCTTTGGAACGTTGTAAGAACATTCTTGTGTCCAGTTTTCTGAGGGTTAGTTGAATATTCCATCATGCTCCCCTCAAAACATACACAGAACATGATTTCCATGTTCTCAGATTGAACATAAGATATTCATGTTCAAGACATGTTTCATGGGAACATTGCAGGAACTTTTCTGTGCATCATTTGCCAGCAGCTCACCTGATGGTCCCCAAAGAAACATTCTCCCTGAAAAAAGTGTTTCATTACACATCAAGCCCTGTTACTGTTGCCGAGCCCATTATGGCACTGATTGGTAAACTACTGATCCATTCACAGCTCTTTGTCTGCTGGCAAGGTTAGGGACACAAACACACAGTGCTTTTAATTAACACACAATGTTTTCAACGTACATATTTGACAAACTTTGACATACGTTATTACATTTGACATGTTCGTTTATGCAATAATTATCATTCAACATGGGATTTGAACTCGGCATTACGGCATTCCGGTTCACGGCATTCCGGGCTTTCTGCACCACCACCATGTCTATAATATCTGACTATTCTCTTATCATTGATTTGATTTACTTATTTCATAAATTTTAGGGCTTTATGTATAGTGATATAATGTTGTTGGGGCATTTTACCCTGTTTTAATGTTACTCCTGAATCACTATGATTAATAAAATATGTTTTCTTGATTGTACTTTTAACAGAGCTATAATAAATACTCTATAAATGGACATGCATATGTATGTCAAAGTGTGTCAAATATGTACGTTGAAAGCACTGTCTGTTAAAAGCATTGTTTGTGTGTGTGTCCCTAGCCTTGCCAACAAACAAAGAGCTATGAATGGATCAGTGTTTGACCAATCAGGGCCATGATGGGCTCGGCCAGAGTAGCAAGGGGTGAAGTGTACAAATTAAACCTTTTTTTGGAGGGAGAATATTTCTTTGGGACCATCAGGAGACATCCTGACGACTGAAACACAGGAATGTTCTTGCATCGTTCCCATTAAACGTGCCTAGAACATTAATATCTTATATTCTTAGAACATGGTAACCACGTTCTGGATAAGTTATTTTTGACATTAAGGGAATGGTCTCTTGGAAACCGTCCTTGCACGTCACTGGAACATTCTTACGAAAACGTTAGCTATTGACCAAATGAGACTCTTATTAAGGGAAAGTTCTTTCAAGTCGTGGGAACATTTGTTGTTAGCTCGTATGGTGGACTCGAGCAGGGTTGTGCCAATGCAAAGGCCTCTTTCTCAGTCAGATAACAACCAGTGCCAGAAAGTCAGTATCTCAGCTCAAAACTATTCACATACCATAGTAAAGCTCAGAGTTTTCAATTTTTTTCTCACGATATCTAAGAAAACAAACATCTTTTACATTGACTTTTACATTTTGGCCAGTACGATCGGACCTGACCCTATTCTGACCCGGCTGGCAAATTGCCAAGTTCGTGCATCGTAGTAGCCATGGACGGAGAGTTAAGTTGGGTGTGTGATAACGTGAAAGGCTTAAGTGTGTTGTTAGCTATCTTAGCTGTGAGTGTGCACCTGTGCAGATCGATTTTCTTTTTGTCTACGTTTTAGCTTTGCCCCAGTGTCGTAGCTATCAGTGATAGCCAGTCGTCCTTTCTTGAGCCTCAGGAAAAGGGCAGACATGGTCTCTGCAGTGAAGGAGACTGGTAGGAGGCCTCCCAAATGGCACCCTAATCCCTATATAGAGAAAGGTCAACGGTAGTGCACTAAATAGGAAATAGGGTGCCAGTTGGGACGCAGCCGTAATCCAAGGCGTTCTGCCCTCGACTCGCTGGCCTGATGGCTTCTGACATCCATCTCGGCTCATTTACCTTAGTTTCCACAGTAAC
This sequence comes from Salmo trutta, assembly GCF_901001165.1. Classification (NCBI taxonomy): domain Eukaryota; kingdom Metazoa; phylum Chordata; class Actinopteri; order Salmoniformes; family Salmonidae; genus Salmo; species Salmo trutta. The sequence goes on along the minus strand of NC_042960.1, from coordinate 19,616,349 downwards.
ACGATCCACTGGTTCGGTGATTATGCGTGGGTCTCCGTTCCCCGCATCAGGCATGCACAGTATGTGTCCTTCCTTTGTCCTCTACCTTCTTCCTGAATGCATATAACAGAACCCTATATGGACAATAGCATACAAGTATCACAGTTTAGCATATGAGACGGAGGCCAGAGATTTTGTATGCCTACAAGAGATTGGTACATCGGTGGCTGGTGAGGGGATAGTAAGAGGACAGCTCATAGTAATGGTTGGAATGTAATTAATGGCATGGTATCCAACTCATGAAAACCATGTGTTTGAGGTATCTGATACAATTCCATTCATTCTCTTCCAGCCACTACTGGTATGTATGCATTCAAGTAATTGGTTCATTCCTATCACGGTAAAAACTTCACGAGAGAAACCAATGCTTCCTCACCCTTCCCAAAGTATATCATATAAATAATAATAGTAGTCAATGTGAAGGGCGTGACACTGGCGTGTGTAATTTTTTTGTCTGACAACTAAGGAGTGTGTGTGTGTGAGGTCGAAGGTGACTGGGGTCAGACACATTGTGTACAATCCCGACTGCTGTGGAACATCTCACATGTAGTGGCAATGAAGATGACATGTACACCCTATTAGTAGTTAAATAAACCATCCACATACCATGTTAAAACATTATATCAGACAAGATAGTAAATTACTGTCAATGTAATGTACAACGGGGACAAAATCATCAAGAAAGCTCTTCATCACACAAGTGTTGCTTTATAGCTATGCGGTTGTTTTCTAAGTAGTGTTTCAGAGCCATGCCATTCATCCCAGCCCTGTTTATTCAGTGGTTGGTAGAATAATACAATTATTATCTGTTGAAGTATGTTTCACACATATTGAATGATCTAAATCACTGATTTAATTTCAGATTTTCTCCTGGTCTGACAAACACAGCAGTAGCTCTGTCACCTTCCACCGCAGATGCAGTCGGGGGGAAAAAAAACAAAAGTATGTAGCTTTAAACAAACTGATTTTGATGCCGGTTGAATGATGCTAATTCTGGACATTGACTCTACTGTAGCTTTGTGGGATTATTACAGTGTGATATTAATATGACAAGATTTACAACAGTGAGTCACTAGGCAAATAGCACCACACATGGCTAACACTGGTATAGGCCTCCTTGGTCGGTAACGCTTGCACAGAACGTTTTCTCTCACTTGCAACATTTTGCCCAGGCTCATTTTCAGTTGGAGGTTGGGTTGGAAGAACAACAGGATCTTGGCAGTTGGCACAATAGGGAAAAGGAATAGAAATGCATGTGCAAAAAATAATAATAATTTAAAAAAATACGTTTTGCGTAACGATGGCTGAGGGGTACAAACAGTGAAGCCCTAGGATAAAATTCCCACAAAAACATGTCCACTTTATGCTTGGATTGAGATGAGAATCATCACGGTAAACGATGATGATGAATACCACATATGGATCATATTCAATATGGATGATGATTCTTGTTCAAATGAATGTAAATGTCTGTGTGGAAATACGTAACGCTAAAGGAAAAAGCTGGGGAGATCTTATTTCATTGATATTAAATAATTGTATCATCATACATTTACATTGATTACCTCGACTAACCTGTAACCCTGCACATTGACTCGGTACCGGTACCCCCTGTATATAGTGGCGTTATTGTTATTTTATTGTGTTACTTTTTAGTAAATATTTTCTTAACTGTATTTCTTGAACTGCATTGTTGTAAGTAAGCATTTCACGGTAAGCTCTACACCTGCTGTGTTCGGCGCGTGTGACAAATACAATTTGATTTGATTTGACCTCAATCGAGTTGAGATGAAGGGAGCTCTGCTATTGTCTTTAAGTATATCGACACATCTGGCGTTCCCCTGAGAGCAAGTGTGTTTCTTTGAGGAAGGAAGATGTGTCTACTGCTTCTCTGAACAGGCCTGCCTCTGTCCCTCCTCCTCCTCCTCTTTGTCTTCCCTTCCTCCTCCTCCTCCTCCTCCTCCTCTTTGACTTAACGTATTCTCAATGTTATGCTAGAACTGTCAGGACAATATATTCAGCAGTCTGTCTCAAGGTGTTCTTAACCGACAGCACTGGGAAACACTGACAATGTCCACACTCTTCTCAGCATACACAACAAGATACATTCTAGTGTCCAGGTGAGAAAGATATACAAACAGACAGGGATGTTGTAGTTGTGGAGACAGTGTAACATGAAGAATCTAAACCACTCTGAAGGAGATGACAGGAACACACAAAGGCAGCTCAAGTGGGGTCACGCAGCCATTGTTCACACTGAAACTTTAGTCTCTTCAGTGTGTGTGTGTGTGTGTGTGTGTGTGTGTGTGTGTGTGTGTGTGTGTGTGTGTGTGTGTGTGTGTGTGTGTGTGTGTGTGTGTGTGTGTGTGTGTGTGTGTGTGTGTGTGTGTGTGTGTGTGTGTGTGTGTGTGCATGCGTCCTGTGCATGCGTGTGTGTGAACAGTGGAACGTAACATTGACAGGCTGGTTGTTTAGCAAAATGTATTTTTGTATTATTATACATTGTTACCCCCCTTTTCTCCCCACTTTTGGGATTCTGATCTTGTCTCATCGCTGCAACTCCCCAACAGGCCCAGGAGAGGCAAAGGTCGAGTCATGCGTCCTCTGAAACATGACTCGCCAAACCGCGTTTCCTAACACCCGATCGCTTAACCCAGAAGCCGATCGAACCCCAGGCTGTAGTGACGCCGCAACACTGCGATGCAGTGCCTTAGACCGCTGTGCCACTCGGGAGGCCTAGCATAGATTATTGACAACATGTATACTATATTTCATCTCCAATGTTTATTGAAACCATAAATCAATTTGCACAATGACCATTTGCTGTCTCTCAAATAGATCGTTACAGTTGTTGGTTAGCTAGCTAATTTTAGCCATATTAGCATTGACGTGACATCAGTCAAAACACCTCAATACAAGACATGGTATCAACAAAATACAACTAGCTGAAATGAACCTCCTACGATTCCCCACATGGCAGCTTCTTGTCATTGTTGCTATCGATCTGGCCATTTATTCTATTCATAAGAATAAACAGCCTTCTGGCAGCTAACCCATCTATACAGTGCCATATCTATAACACAGCACAGTACGCAATTAGAAACATGGCAGTTGATTTCAAACCAGATCAAATCTGTTCTAGTGAGGGGAGAGTGAGAAGAGAGGGAAGGGAGTTGGTGAAAAGAGGGAGGAAGAAGACGAGAGGCATGCTGTCCCCTGTCTGTGAATCAGACAGATTGTTAGCTTCTCGTATTCCGCAGCGAGTCTTTGTTCTAGTATCTTCTTCTCTCTGTCTGACAGCACGTTTCCTACACATATCCTTGTCTTGTGTTCTTACTCTCTCCCTCTCTTGTTCTGTCCCTTCTCACTCACTCTTTCTCTCTCTTTCTCTTTCTCTCTCTCTCTCCCTCCCTCGTCTCTGTGTCAGTGTGACTCATCCTTCTCTTGCTCTCTGTAGTTTCCCTCCAACAGATCATGCGTTCTGGCCAGGACAGCAGAGCAGGAGAGGATGAGAGGAGGAGAGGGGAGGATGAGGATCAGGAGAGGGGGAGAGGATGAGGAGAGGACAGGAGAAGAGGGGAGAACCAAGGGAAAGGGCGTAATTGCATCTCGTAGATGTGTGTTTGTGTGTGCCGAGTGTTAATGTCTCAGTGGCTCCAGCTATTGTTCTCTTTCGTTTGGTTTCCTTGCACCTGTAGGCGTGCCAGGTGTCAGATGTGTATAATAGATCATTGTACAATTCGAATACGGTCATTCAAACTACATTAGTTACGAACTCATTTTGAACCAGCCCTTCGGAAAATAAAGCATCATCGAGTTACGACCCCCTTGAGAAGTATTGCTAGTGCGGTAATTTCAATTTCGCCTGAACAAATTGCATTGCAGGTACATTTTATGGAAGGAAAGTGGGAGTGAGAGTGTTAGAGATGCTGATGAGGTCACTAAGGCGTGAACTGACATGAGACCAGAGGAATACTGCCGCCACACGCTCTCCGGGAAAAAAAAAGATATCTTGAAATCGGCAACTGTGTCAGTTCTCGCCTTTGTGAGCTGTTAAATAGAGATCACACGGTCTATAAATAACCCTAGAACTAATCCACCAGAATATGTGTGTTGTGCGTGTGTGGGAGAAGTGTGACAATTCACCACCACAAATGAATGAATTGCACTTTTGTAGCATCTTGTAATTTGTTCTAAAATGGAGTGCAATCACTGTAGAAAACGAGGGGATAAAAAGAGAAAAACTCCCACTCAATAACAGACAAGTGACAAATGAATGTCAAAACACCCACAATAAGCCGTATCCATCACGGAGGTTGCTGCTGCTAGTAGAGAGAAAGAATCCTATTTTAGTTTCATTCTATCGGTTGCTCAATATACTGTACGTGTACAGTAATATATACAGTAACGTGTATGTGCTAGTTGTGAAGAAACAAATAAAGTAAGAGCGCACTATTTTTACTCCATTCTATATGTGCCAGTTGTGAAAACAAATTTGGGAAGTGAAAGAGCACGTTTTTTTTCTGCCACCGGTAGAGGGGGACAGAGTAACCCAGGGAGAGTGCTCTGTCTTGGGGGGGATGAGGCCTAAGGAGAGTGGGGTGACTGTGCTACTGCAGGGTGACGCTGTCAGCGAGCATCATTCTGTTTACTCATCAATTAATAAAGACTAATTTGAAGAATCAGCAAGAGGAGCAGGTGCCATTCTCTGTGAAAATAACTAATAATGCATAATTAACTATGCCTGCTGATTAGTGTTAATTAGCACTGAGTTCTACTGCACTCTGTTCACCGCGTCGTTTGGTCAATTTCTCTCTCTCTCCCTGACAAGTAATGCATAGGAATCATTCCCTTCCCTGGCAAACAATGTTGATGGATACGCTCCATCATATTCTCATAATTCTTTGTTAATGCTTGCTGAAAATTACACATCCATGTTTTTTTTACATCTTACGATAATTCATTTAAAGGATCCAAAATGGCTGTAAATATCACAGATTGGGTCTTTAAAGTGTCCCACACACAACCGAAAATGTACTCCATCGCCAACGAACGTCCTAAACTCATGTCCTTGATTCTCATTTGGATGAAATTCATCGTCTAAATGAAGAAACTTTTCAACACCACCTTCGCATTGTCTGCTGCCGATGATTGGCCCTGTTACACAACTATACTGAACAAAAATATAAACGCAACATGCAACAATTTCAAATATTTTGCTGAGTTACAGTTCATATAAGGAAATCAGTCAAATTAAATAACTTCATTAGGCTCTAATCTATGGATTTTACATGACTGGGCAGGGGCGCAGTTTTTCCCCACAAAGGGGCTTTATTACAGATAGAAATACTCCTCCTAAGATTTTTGTGCGGATTGAAACATTTCTGGGATCTTTTATTTCAGCTCATGAAATACGGGACCAACACTTTACATGTTGCGTTTCTATTTTTGTTCAGTGTATAATTTTTTCCAAAGACTGCCATTACAATGGGTTTCATAATTGATTATGCAGCAATTAGTGTGTGTAATATGTGTTGCCGCAGTGTGCCAGCTCCTATTAGTATTGGACTCAAATGCAACATCCCAAATGGCACCCTATTCCCTATATAGTGCACTATTTTTGACCAGAGCCTAAATTAGTGCTACTTGTCAAAAGTAATGTACTATATAGGGAATAGGGTGCCATTTGAGATGCACACAAACAAACAAGGGTCTATAGGGAGTAATATAGTTGGGTCTGGGGCTTGGTCTAAAGAGGATAATTGTCTTCAGGTGCCCTGTTCTGATAGGGCGATGAGTTTGTCCGGACAATGTGACCTGATCAGGATATACGTTTTGTAATGTTCCGGCAACTTTAAGAACAAACATTTTATATCTGAGTTTTTACCGGGTTGCTCACGTGCGTATCTGCCCTCTCTTTGGCCAAAATATTCCCACCTGCTCACGCCTGTCTTCCACCTTTTGACGCCATTTTTTTCCCATTGTTAGAGTGGTCAGTCCAGTATCTCTTCAGTATGTAGATCATCTTTTTTTGGGACAGATCACGCGGCTAGAGAAAACCTCTGGCCCGAGTAAGTCAAACTCTATTGGACGGTTTTCAATAAACGCTTCACCCTTCAATGTTTTACATAACGGTGTAGTGTCTTCATCAAACAAGTTCAATTATGTTGGATGTGAAAAATAATTGCTATTAATATTCTTCTTGTTCAATGATCAATCGAAACTGAGATTGAAATCCATCCAACGAAGGTCTCTTGACCTCCTTACTACTTTCGACGGAGTTTAGTTCAGGAAGTTAATCAAGTTCCTGTTCACTGTTGTTACTCTCCGAACAGAGTTCAGTGGTTCCCAACCAACCCTTCCAGAGGTCGTAGGCTTACGGTTAGCCTCACGGACCGTACTAATCAAGCTCAAGCGTACAGCGTAGTGTGTTTTGGAGCCGCGCCAGTGTCTTCAGGGTGCATTACTACAGTTGGACGAGCTACAAAACAAAAGCCAGCACGGTTGTTGTACTACTCCTGTGTTCCTATAGCTTTTAATGAACATAATTGGGGTTTGGGGTTACAATGTAATCAGTTGTGTGCCGAGACTGGGGGAGTGCACTACTTTGTGTACTATGGGCCATAGGGCTCTGGTCAAAAGTAGTGTACTAAAGGGGACTAGGGTGCAAGGCAAAGTGTCTCGAATCCACAGAAAGGAAAATGTGATGATCATACAATTATGTGATGGCAGGAATGTAATGAGGGTTAAGTGCGACATGATCCCCGTAATGCCGTGGCTTGATTATTTTACTAGCTCGTCTTAATCTCGTCAAATCGAAAATTGATCCTCGAAAAACTCAGACGGATGTAGAATGATGAGGGATTTGCTTGTTCCTTCTGCTGTTTCTCCCTTTTTCCATTTCATGAACTACGCTGAATGTCATAACTCAGAAGAAGGAGACTAAGGTGAATTGTTTGATGGATATGATGAGACTAGTGGGTATTATGGTGAAAGTATATGCAATCTTTATGTTTGAGTACGTGTGTGTGTGTGTGTGTGTGTGTGTGTGTGTGTGTGTGTGTGTGTGTGTGTGTGTGTGTGTGTGTGTGCGTGCATGTGTGCACGTGTCTGTGTGTGTGCTCATGCTCACATGCATGGAATCATAACATATGGACAGCCATGTGTGCCTGTGTACGTTTTCGGGCACGTGCGCACTGAATCCGATGCAAGCCCTCCAGCCCCATGGGCCAACATCAACACAGGGCATGGGTCCCAACTCTAGCTCCAGGCTCCGTCTTCCAGCCAGGGCCTTCTCTCCACACTTCCGGTAGAGGGTCTTCTGACGGCCGCATGCTTATCATCACGATCCACATACCAGAGGAGGTTGAGAAAAAGAGAGAGTCCATCAATCTTAGGCTCCGTCTATCCTCCATGATTGTTGGAAAGAAAAACCAAAGAGAAACAAATAGCACAAGTAGAGCGGCAAATGAAATTGCCAGAGTCGGGAGCGATTGTTCTTCTGGGTGTGTCGAGCTTCACGCTGATTGACTCACTCTGAGGTTTATGAGTCTTGGAGTAGGAATCTGAGGATCATAACGTCCAATCTCACCCAACAGACTGACAGGACAACTTCACGGAAAACCCTGTACAGTATGTCACCTTATTAGCGAGTTATCCATCCATCTCATAGCAATATCAAAAACGACCAATGAGTCCGTAAAACGTTCAGGTTCGCCATGGTTAAAGTTCTCGGAACAAAAGGCTAATTGTCACCTCACACGAAGGTTAACGACATACGTATCCCAAAGGAACCCAGGTTCGTGCAACAATCCTGCAGTTCACAAGTTCTCAGACTGAAATGCTAATTGTCGACTCACACAGGTTAACAATATAACAATAATGAGCATATTGTTACTGGGAACAGAACAACAAGAACACCATTCTCTTGCTCATTGACAACACAAACTAGCCGTGTGTTTTCAAGACATAAATCATGATGGGAGCCCAGGCGGGCTGCGATTCATTAAAGAATACAAGCCGTTACCATGGCGAGAGTGAGGCAGTGTAATTAATATGGCAACAGACACAATACGAAAACAAGAGATATGCAAGAAATCTATTTGGAGGGATGCTGTGTTTGTCGATGAAATTGATAAGTCCGTTCTGACAGTAACACACTAATTGAAACTAATGTAGAGGCTTGGAGATGGGGAGGAATATGGTATGGAATAGGGATAGGATTGGCTAGAATTTGAGGTGAGGATGTACGGAGTAAAACGTTTAAAGGGACATTACACTTTCAAATCAAATCAAGGCTTCTAAGGTAGTCTACAGTCAAGATGAAGCCACGATGCACGTCTACGGTTGCATAGACATAAATATGCCTCAACCCCAAATTACAGAGAGAGAGAGAGAGAGAGAGAGAGAGAGAGAGAGAGAGAGAGAGAGAGAGAGAGAGAGAGAGAGAGAGAGAGAGAGAGAGAGAGCTAAAGTCATAGGATATATTTAGCATAGCATGTACATTGAGTTACCATAGAGTGGGGACGAGCATTTACTATATGGCAGTGTTGTTTTTAATGAGGGGTGACAGAAATGAAATGGGTGCAGATTAGGTGCCTCCAGAATTGAATGGGGAATTACCGTAAAATGTAATGTTAATATAACGTAAGTGCAGCCTATTATCCTGGCAGTTCTTCAGGCAGTTGGTGATTTTCATTAGCCCTCAGTAAATTACTATGAATTCGCTTAATTTATTGACATGTTTTTCTTCATCACCATCTCAACTGACTGTAGCGTAAACATTTTCATCTATCTTCTGAAGGTCTTAGTGACAAAATGTTATAGAATTTTTACTTACAGTAGCAGGATGTAGGCCTGGATTAGTGGATGTGTGTGTAGGCTACATTCCCAGGCTGTGTGTGTGGGTGTGTATCTATTGCCAGGGCTGTTGCCTGATGCGGGGGACGAGTGGCTAGCTCACAGAGCCACAGGCTGAGATAAGATGACTAGCTCACAGAGCCACAGGCTGAGATAAGATGACTAGCTCACAGAGCCACAGGCTGAGATAAGATGACTAGCTCACAGAGCCACAGGCTGAGATAAGATGAGCGGAGTACGGTTGGGGGGGGGGGGGGTAGTTTAGCACATGTAGGCAGACAAAAAGAGAGAAAGAGACAGGAAAAGCTAGCTTCCAGCCCCACTACTCCTCGAGTACTTCAATGCGCAGTGTGGGCTCGCAGGTGAATCCCCCACACACATGCATCACAGACTGGCACTTATCAGTTGATATCAGCCTACACACATGCATTCACAAAAACACATATTAGTCACAGGTCTACATGCAAAATAATTGCTAATTCCTTGAGTGAGAGAGCTAGAGAGCTACGCAATCCGTTCACCTCCTGCAATCGTCTGTTGTCAAGACTCAGAAAGTGAACTTCTCAAGTGTTTTTCTTATTCTTCTAAGAATGAAATGAGTCATCCCTAATGCACCACACATCCCTAATGCACCACAGATCCCTAAACCACTACACATCCCTAATGCACCACACATCCCTAATGCACCACAGATCCCTAATCCACTACACATCCCTAATGCACCACACATCCCTAATGCACTACACATCCCTAATGCACCACACATCCGTAATGCACTACGCATCCCTAATGCACTACACATCCCTAATGCACTACACATCCCTAATGCACTACACATCCCTAATGCACCACACATCCCTAATGCACTACTTATCCCTAATGCACTACTTATCCCTAATGCACCACACATCCCTAATGCACCACACATCCGTAATGCACTACACATCCCTAATGCACTACAAATCCCTAATGCACCACACATCCCTAATGCACTACACATCCCTAATGCACCACACATCCGTAATGCACTACACATCCCTAATGCACTACAAATCCCTAATGCACTACACATCCCTAATGCACTACACATCCCTAATGCACTACACATCCCTAATGCACCACACATCCCTAATGCACTACTTATCCATAATGCACTACTTATTCCTAATGCACCACACATCCCTAATGCACTACACATCCGTAATGCACCACACATCCGTAATGCACTACACATCCCTAATGCACTACTTATCCCTAATGCACTACTTATCCCTAATGCACCACACATCCCTAATGCACCACACATCCGTAATGCACCACACATCCCTAATGCTCTGTTTATCCCTAATGCACCACACATCCGTCAGAAGTTTGACTTAGATAGTTTGTGTGTATGTTTTGATATTTAGTATACGTGTGCTTTAAAAAATGTTTTATGTAGTTCTGTCCTTGAGATGTTCTTGTCTATTAATGTTCTGTATGAGGTCATGTTTCAAGTTTTGTGTGGACCCCAGGAAGAGTAGCTGCTGCTTTTGCAACAGCTAATGGGCATCGTAATCAAATTAAAATACATTTAAAAAATGCACTACATGTCCCTAATGCACTCATATCTCTAATGCACTCAATAAATCATTTGAAGACAGTCACAGTGGTTCTGCTCAGTTTGTGACATGTCAAATAATGGATTCTGTTTACAACACAGAAGGCTCAAAACCACAGGAGGTTGGTGCCAACTTAATTGGGGAGGACAGCCTCATGGTATTGGCTGGAGCGGAATCGATGGAATGGTATCAAATACATTAAACACATGGTTTCCATATGTTTGATGCCATTCCATTTGCTCCGTTCCAGATATTACTATGGCCGGCCTCCCCTCAGCAGCTTCCACTGTTCAAAATGTAAAAGAGATTGAAAATGAGACCTGTCTATTGTGCAGATGTCAATTGTAAGCAAGAAGTACATTTAGATTTGAAACAATTGGAGGCAAGTTCAGCTCAGTCCAAATGAAGTCGGCCACTGAATCTGTTGTTGTTGTAATATTCTACAAAACATCAATGCATATACATCAAAGACATCTGGTCTTTAATTTATATACCCTGATATAAACAACTTGATTCAAAACTCTTTCAATCCATATAATTCTATACCAAAAACATTATACTGTATTTGTATCTGTTTGAAATTGCGGATGAAACAAACAAAAATCATTGAACGCAAAGAATAATTTAATATTGAACAAAAGTGGCATTACTTTATCTGGGTAGCGGCTCAAGAACAACCCACACGCACACACACACGCGCACACACAGACACACACATTTAAAATTGGTGATAAAAAAACGCTTTGAATATTTCATTTGTAGTGATGATGTTTTGGGGCTTAGTAATCCATTACAGCAGTGATGAATTAGCTACCTTGGAGGCAAGACGGAAGCACAATCATAAAACAAGCACATTTCTCACATGTCGAAATGGGATACAATAATTGGATGCACACAATTGAATCTTCGCACAGTGAATCCGCAAACACGTAGTAGTTGATTATGGTATGCGGTCATACTTTTCTGAAAGAGTATTTGCATATCATCTCTAAAATGGCTGTATACGTTCTGAGAATTGATAGCACAGGGGTTGGAAGGAGTGACTTAGCATTAATGTGATGCACAGGCATACAGGTTTGGTGACATTGTTATCTAAAGCATGGCATCTTAGATTGAGAGAGCCCACATTCTGTCTATTCAGTTTAATTGATTTGGTCATAGAAAATACATTGATGCTTCAGATCATAGTTACGCTCATTAATAATTAAAGTATTGTCATAGTGTTGGTGATAACCCTACCTTTATCTTGCAAACCTACAAAAAATTGATCTAATGGAAGTATAGATTCTGTCAGACCTCAGGATAAGACCCAGAAGCAGACAGTTCGAAATAACACATGTTTATTTACAAAACAGAGGGCAGGCAAACGGCAGGTCAAAGGCAGGCAGAGGTCAGTAATCCAACGCATAGGGTACAGAACGGCAGGAAGGCTCAGCGTCAGCGTCAGTAATCCAGGGCAGTGTCAAGAGGTACAGAACGGCAGGAAGGCTCAGGGCAGGCAGAATGGTCAAAAACCAGGAGAACTAGAAAAAGGGGAACTAACAAGAAATGGGCATACAGGGAAAAAACACTGGTAGGCTTGACGAGACAAGACGAACTGGCAAAAGACAAACAGAAAACACATGTATAAATGCACAGGGGATAATGGTGAAAATGGGCAACACCTGGAGGGGGGTGGAGACAAGCACAAGACAGGTGAAACAGATCACGGTGTGACCAGATTCAGACTTTTCTGAGAACTGTCATTTTCAAACAACCTGTTTAAAGGTTACTGTAGACCATTGGGAGGAGGGGTTATTTGTTTTGCCCGCGCTACAGACAGCTATATTGGTCTGCAAATACAGGACTAGTAAAGGCCCAGTGCACTACTTTTCTGAAAAGAAAAAAAAATCAATTTAATTTATAATGAATTTATGTATATACAGTTGAAGTCGAAAGTTTACATACACCTTAGCCAAATACATTTAAACTCAGTTTTTCACAATTCCTGACATTTAATCCTAGTAAAAATTCCCAGTCTTAGGTCAGTTAGGATCACCACTTTATTTATAAATGTGAAATGTCCGAATAATAGTAGGCAGAATGATTTGTTTCAGCTTTTAATTCTTTCATCACATTCCCAGTGAGTCAGAAGTTTACATACACTCAATTAGTATTTGGTAGCATTGCGTGTGAATTGCTTAACTTGGGTCAAACGTTTCGGGTAGCCTTCCACAAGCTTCCCACGATAAGTTGGGTGAATTTTGGCCCATTCCTCCTGACAGAGCTGGTGTAACTGAGTCAGATTTGTAGCCTTGCTCGCATATGCTTTTTCAGTTCTGCCCACAAATCTTCTATAGGATTGAGGTCAGGGCTTTGTGATGACCACTCCAATACCTTGACTTTGCTGTCCTTAAGCCATTTTGCCACAACTTTGGAAGTATGCTTGGGGTCATTGTCCATTTGGAAGACCCATTTGCAACCAAGCTTTAACTTCCTGACTGATGTCTGGAGATGTTGTTTCAATATATCCACATAATTGTCTTTCCTCATGATGCCATCTATTTTGTGAAGTGCACCAGACCCTCCTGCAGCAAAGCACCCCCACAACATGATGCTGCCACCCCCGTACGTCACAGTTGGGATGGTGTTCTTCAGCTTGCAAGCCTCCCCCTTTGTTCCTCCAAACATAACGGTGGTCATTATGACCAAACTATTTTTGTTTCATCAGACCAGAGGACATTTCTCCAAAAAGTACGATCTTTGTCCCCATGTGCAGTTGCAAACGGTAGTCTGGCTTTTTTTATGGCGGTTTTGGAGCAGTGGCTTCTTCCTTGCTGAGCGGCCTTTCAGGTTATGTCGATATAGGACTCGTTTTACTGTGGATATAGATACTTTTGTACCTGTTTCCTCCAGCATCTTCACAAGGTCCTTTGCTGTTGTTCTGGGATTGATTTGCACTTTTCACACCAAAGTACATTAATCTCTAGGAGACAGACCGCGTCTCCTTCCTGAGCGGTATGAAGGCTGTGTGGTCCCATGGTGGTTATACTTGCGTACTATTGTTTGTACAAATGAATATGGTACCTTCAGGCATTTGGAAATTGCTCGCAAGGATGAACCAGACTTGTGGAGGTCTGCTTTTTTTTCTGAGGTCTTGGCTGATTTCTTTTGATTTCCCCATGATGTCAAGCAAAGAGGCACTGAGTTTGAAGGTAGGCCTTGAAATACATCCACAGGTACACCTCCAATTGACTCAAATTATGTCAATTAGCCTATCAGAAGCTTCTAAAGCCATGACATCATTTTCTGGAATTTTCCAAGCTGTTTAAAGGCATTGTCAACTTAGTGAATGTAAACTTCTGACCCACTGGAATTGTGATACAGTGAATGATAAGTGAAATAATCTGTCTGTAAACAATTGTTGGAAAAATTACTTGTGTCATGCACAAAGTAGATGCCCTGACCGACTTGCCAAAACTATAGTTTGTTGAGAAGAAATATGTGGAGTGGTTGAAAAGCAAGTTTTAATGACTGCAACCTAAGTGTATGTCAACTTCCGACTTCAACTGTACATTGCATTTCTAAATCCGAATGAGCGGTTTTTAGGGTGCTAAATATCCATATTTATGATGAGTGTATTATTCAACTGTATGTATGATAGTTGAATTCCTTTGTCTCGCCTTCTCCTGGTCTTTCCTTCCCCACCCCTTTTCATTTTGTACCAAGCCATCATATCGGGTTAATCCACTAGGGACTTTTCATTGCCTCATGTTAGTAATCAGTGTATAATCTATCCTGTGTGTGTGTTTATGTATTTTTGTGTGAATATTTCTGTCAAGAGGTGAGTGTAGCTGGTGCATCGAAGTCAGGCGCAGGAGAGCAGAGATGAGCGGACAAAGCACTTGTCACGACCGTCGTAGTGAATGGACCAAGGCGCAGTGGGTCGAGTGCTCATCTTAACTTTATTAGTGAACACTTAAATAAACAAAACAAGAAACTAACTAACTAACAGTCTTGCAGGCTAAATACAGCAGTGCAAAGAACATTCTCCCACCATCCCCAAAACAAACATACTCCTAATTATAGGACCTTCAATCAGACGGAACGATACACAGCTGCCTCCAATTGAAGGCCCCAATCCCAAATACCTAAACATAGAATTAAACACCCTAGAACAGACACAGAAAGATACAATATAGAACAATGACCAAAACCCCGGAATTCATAAATCAAACACCCCTCTACATAAACACATACTCAAAACCATATAAAACAAATACCCCCTGCCACGTCCTGACCAAACTATAATAACAAATAACCCCTTTACTGGTCAGGACATGACAGCACTTTACTAAGGCAATCATTTGCACAGAACGCAAAGCGTCACAAAACAAATGCCCAAGAACAAGTGAGGCAGCACAAAGTACAAAAACACAAGTACAAAGTACAGGCTGCCACAAAGCACGGGTAATAAAATAAACCTGGCGCAAACCAGCCGGAAGCGTGCCAACCTCCACAATAAACAATTACACACACAGACATGGAGGAAACAGAGGGTTAAATACACGACATGTAATGAGGGAATGAATACCAGGTGTGTGGGAAAACAAGACAAAACAAATGGAAAATGAAAAGTGGATTGGTGATGGCTAGAAGACCGGTGACGTCGACCGCCAAACGCCGCCCGAACAAGGAGAGGGACCGACTTTGGCGGAAGTCGTGACAATTTCATTAGTTAGTAAATAAATAATTAAGCCAATATGTGTAAGCTGATTCATCATGGAGACTAGGGTTCATGCAGATTTATAGGATCAGAATGAGACTGAAATAGGAGCAAATGATTGATGGATGACGAATAGTGTATCGAGATATTCTGATATTTTTGAGTTAATTCTGGAAACGGTAACTCGTTAAATAAACTTTTCCCGTGGTGCCCCAGATTAATACTTAATTAATTGTTATATGATTAATTTAATCACGTAATAATTGAATGTGGTATGTAATTATTCAATGAATAGCTGTCATCGCATTAATGTAAGTCACGTTACGACAGAAGGTTGTACACAATATGAGGCTGGGATGGGAAAAAAATACAAAATTATTGTATTTTGAAATGTATTTAATTAAAATACATTTGTTTTGTATTTTCAAGTACAGAAATACATTTGATTTTAGCTGGCCCGAAAATCAACAACATTCTCAGTAACAGTTACAGAAATGCTTTATTTGCTTTGAATGTGATATGTTGCCTACTACCATACCCCATTCAAATGCACTTAAATATTTTGTCTAACCCATTCACCCTCAATGGCACATATACATAATCCACATCTCAGTTGTCTCAATGCTTAAAAATATTTTTTTAACCTGTCTCCTCTCCTTCATCTACACTGATTGAAGTGGATTTAACAAGTGACATCCATAAGGGATCGTAGCTTTCACCTGGATTCACCGGGTTAGTGTTTTGCACACTCAGTGTAGATAGGAGTGTAGTTCAGCCTAGTGTAATACAAATTATAAAATAATCTGAAGTAATTGAAATACATATTTTAAATATATGCACAGAAATACTGCCCATCTCTGCGTACTGTAGTGGGTGTCATTGGGATGGGATTTCAGTCAGCGAGGGCCTTGTTGTATGGCCTTGCTCACCTCACTCTGAAAGCTGTCGACTCTTCCTTTGTGGACCCACTAATCATGGGTGGGACAAGTGTAACCGAGGGGGTGACAGTATGTGAGTGTTTGTGTGTGTGTGTGTGTGTGTGTGTGTGTGTGTGTGTGTGTGTGTGTGTGTGTGTGTGTGTGTGTGTGCGTGTGCGTGTGCGTGTGCAAGTGTAATCGAAGGAATAATCGAAACCTGAGTCAGCATTACTTTAGAAAAACATCCCATAAAACAGAAAAAGAGGTGACTCGCATAGATGTGACCATATGGACAATATGGATGGAGATTGGAACGGTGGGTAGCCACTGTAACCGCTCTGTCACACCCAGCATAACACTGAGCTACTGCAGGGACAGTAAAATGACAATGTGTGTGTAGCAAAGGGTGTGTGTGTGTTTGTGGCAGGGACCATGAAGTGACACTCGGGGGACACTATTCAGCCGGCCGAACAAGCAAACTAAGGCCAAATTGCTTCATGCTTCTGCATGTTATTGTTTTCCTGCTTGAATGCATATTATGAGGACCAAATGGACAGGTCAGGAAATTGCATTAGAAATTGTCTTGGCAAATAACATATGCCATATGAGATCAGATTAATAACATTAGTTAATACAATCATACGACTGTATGAATCTGTGAAGAACCCCGAGTTTCCTGCTTGATTGCATATTATGAGGACATAACGGACAGGTTAGGAAATCGTATTAGGAAATTGTGTTGGCAAACAACATATGCCATATCAGATCAGATTAATAATATGAGTTAATATAATCATTGGACTGTATGAATCTGTGAAGAGCCCCGAGTCCCACATTCGCATTTAATGTGGTATCTGAAATAAGAAATAATGGAAAAGCTAATAATGATAAAATTGGATACACTTGACATGCCCACTGGGCACATACATCAATTAAACGTCTATTCCATGTTGGTTCAAGGTAATTTATCTGAAATGACATGGGAACAACGTTGATTCAACCAGTGTGTGCCCAGTGAGTGCTGACTCTGAGCCACCATGTTGTTAGTTAGGCAAATATTGACTTTGCAACCTGATTGATAAAAATCACCCATTTCCTTAGCTTTTTTCTGAAAAGCAATTCCTTTGCTTTAAAGCCGGTGGCCAAAGTCTAAGGGTTCTTTCTCCAACTTCACTCAACCCATTCTATTTCTCTGTGCATCTGTGATCAGGAAGGTGTTTGACATATGAATCATGGTGGGAGCTAAAATAGCTTGCTGATGGCGACACCTCCCACCTCCTTCCTCCACCTCTCCACTGATTGGACAAGCTATCAGACTGAACCTCTGGGACACAGACGTGTTGCACTGCTTGATAACACAAACCGCTCCGCACTCTCGTGCTGTCTGCCCCCAATGAAAGGTTCAAGATATGAAACAGTCATCCATTTAATTCTGCGGAGGGTTGGTTTGTAAGGGCATCACTTTATCTAGCCCTCTTTCTTTCTTTCTTTCTTTCTTTCTTTCTGTCTTTCTGTCTTTCTGTCTTTCTGTCTTTCTGTCTTTCTTGTACTTGTGCTGTGATGCCCACAGCAGCATTCGGGATCTTGTCCTCCACTTACCAATCTTTCAAGTTGTCTCTTTATAAAGTGAGCACTACAACTCTGAGATGCTTCATACATACAACCCCTGGAAAAAAAATGCGCATGTACATTTCATTGTCGCCTTTCCTACGCCTTTTCCTTCCTGTAATATAACCTCATGCCGTAAAGAGGTAGAGGGATTCTAAATGTACAATGATTAGGGCACAGGGAAATTGAGGTGTGTTAGTTTTGGCCGTGGCTGCTGAGGGACTTTGGGTTTTCACACTGGGATTATATACAACTTCTGTTTGGCTACCATTCCTCCTGATACCATCTGGCCTCCTGACACTGCAGTCATCCACCTTAACCTGGTGACCTCCACACACTCACACATGAGCGCACATGCTGTAGAAACCCCCTACCACGTACTCTCATAAATCACGTGCCGGCGTCACACACACACACACACACACACACACACACACACACACACACACACACACACACACACACACACACACACACACACACACACACACACACGTCATTACTACTTAACAGTTCATAGTCATATTTCTCAACCCTAATCACAAACCCCAGGTTGTTTGCACGCTATAGTTGGTAATAAAGTGCAATCAATATTAATATCTACCTCAGACAAAGCAGAGCTTAGAGCACCGCCATCTGTGTCATGAACCAGATAGGAGCAGTGAAATGTGTTGTTTTACAGGGCCAGTCATAGTAGTATGATAGGAGCAGTGAAATGTGTTGTTTTACAGGGTCAGTCACAGTAGTATGATAGGAGCAGTGAAATGTGTTGTTTTACAGGGTCAGTCACAGTAGTATGATAGGAGCAGTGAAATGTGTTGTTTTACAGGGTCAGTCATGGTAGTACAGCACCCCTGGAGCAAATGAGGGTTAAGTGCCTTGCTCTAGGGCACATAAACAGATTTTTAACATTGTCTGCTCAGGTATTCAAACCAGCAAGCTATTGGTTGCTGGCCCAATGCTCTAACCGCTAGGCTACCTGCCACCCTAGACCACTGTCTAGACCACCGAGACAGGTGACATAATCACCCAACACTCAGTCAAGCAGAGGATCTGTCATTCTGTGTGTGCTAGGAAGTGGGCGGGGGTGACGGTGTGTGTGAGAGTGTGAGTGTGACTGCGTTTGTGTGTGTGTTCAATACATGTGTGCGTTTCCATTGACTCTTTCTGTGTGTGTGTGTGTGTGTGTGTGTGTGTGTGTGTGTGTGTGTGTGTGTGTGTGTGTGTGTGTGTGTGTGTGTGTGTGTGTGTGTGTGTGTGTGTGTGTGTCTTTACCACACACTGAGCAGGCCATGGGGGGGCAAAGCCATCACTGATTACCCTGGTAAATATACTGTATCGTCTGAGAGCCATAAGCAAGATGCTAAATAATTGTAACTTTGCATATGTCACTTAATCACTGTCACTGAACTAATTACTATGAAGAGGGGTTGACATTATCAGAGACGGAGATAGACAAAGAGAGATGAAACACAAACAGTTAATTGAGATACAGTACTTAGGATGATAGGGATCAGGATGATTAAAGTAATCAGTGCCCTTAGTTTTCTCTAAGACATTTTAAACAAAAAAATCCTTTGAACACATTTTTAGTCAAGATTGGCATTTTAAAATGCCCCTCTAATGTGTTGTTCCTATTGGGTTAAGGTGTGCAGTGGTCAACGCTTTCAAAGGTCTGTCAATGTCAGTCTAAACACAAAACGACCTAATTCCATACTGACTCTGATTTCAGAGAAACAGCTGTCCCCGCTCAGAAAAACCTGAGCTGCCCGACAGGACGTTACTGGAACAAAAGACTGACTATTGATTTCTAATGGGAAAGAAAATAAAAGTGTCATTATTTGACACTTGACAAATGTCATTATTTGACATTTGAGGTATACGAGAGAGACAGAATGTTATATGGCAGGTTTTGGGAGTCGTCTTTCACGTTGCGGGTGTCTCCACCGCGCCGCATGGTAGCAGCGAATGGACGTCATTAAACACAGATGTTCTACACAAACGGTCGTTGCACATTAAATACACTTCTGACATAAGAAGCATAGGCTGCATCCCTAATGGCACTATATTCCCTACATAGAGCACTACTTTTGACCAGAGCCTATGGGCCCTGGTCAAAAGTACTGCACTACATAGGGAAAAGGGTGCCATTTGGGACGCAGTCAGAAACTGTGTCCTGAGAGTGAGGTGAAGGATGATAAATCAAACTCCCGCAGATTTAATTCTAGCCTAGTCTCAGAACACCGTGATAAAACCCAATCTCGTGATCAACAGGTGTTTGTCCAATTACAATTTTTCCTGGCATGTCTCCATCTCTACCCAAAGTGTTAAATTATTTGTCCCTGTATGTTCTGTCAACGCAATTTTTCATCCCGGAAATCATAAAATAGCTCACATTTGATACAGCGCTTCATGCCCAATCCTCTTTTCTCAGACCAGCTGAGGTTTGGAACGGATAAGCATGTCTGCCAAGTTTTCAGCGATTCCCTGATTGTTGACATTAATTGAACTGCTTGTGTGTGCGGCCTGGAAAAACATGTCGTATGATTGCTTGGGTTTGACTCGGGGACTGCCGAAAACAATCATAACCTGCCAGTGATGGATATTGCTGTTGCGTTCCGCGTATTGTGGAAACGTGACTCTATAGAAACAATCTATACACTATTTTCATAGACAAGATGACGCTGATAGACATGGCCACTCTGTTTCTGACTCCTAAGCAACTTTGGTTACAAGCATTTTGCTACACCCGCAATAACATCTGCTAAATATGTGTATGCGACCACTAACATTTGATTTGATTTCACATCGCCTTGCATGTCACTTAATCAGTGTCACTTGTGTCACAATTTTAATTTTTTTACTGAACATCTCCATCTAAATTCATGCTCTCGGTCCACAATTGCAAATCAACAATCACTGGTGTGAATTAAAGGAGAAGTTATGCATTTCCAATCATCTTGGGACATTGGTTGCCATGGATTTCATCCTGATCACTCCTTTTTAGGTGGTGGCACACACACAGACACACACACAGATAACATCTGGCCACAGAACTGATAGGGGGTTAGACAAAGGATACATGATTGCAGGGCACAACATCAATTCACTTCATGTGCCCTGTCCTCCTTTCCAAGCCATTTCAACAGAATATAATGCAGATCATTTACAGAGGAATCACATAGGCTTGAATTAGAGCCCCTCTGTCCAGCTATACATTCTCTGCTGGATGTTAGAGAGAATGGTGACAGAAATGAATTGGACGTAATTAATTTGCAGATTAAACCATTTTTGTTGGGGTGGGGAAGCTACGGCGATGATAAGGGTTAGTGTATATGTAAGAGTGGAGATGGCTGCTATACTGGCACACACATCTGCTGCATGTACATCCGCTAAATAGACAAGATAAGAAAGCTTTATCAGAACACAACTTTGTACTTCAACATCAAGGACAGGGGTACATCTCCAGTAAGCCCTGCGATGTTAAATAATGTCATCTGAGAGGAAGGGAATGCTTTACTCAAGACGGTTCCCACAAGCTTTGACTTAACCTTCGAACCCTCACTGTGTCCCAGAGGCATCCTGTATGAGTGGGAGGGTGCGAACGATAGGGTGCACAGTCCTCACACACTTCAGAGCAAATAAACAGTGAAGGTAAACAGTTAGGCTTTCGCTGCCTGCTTGCCTGGGACATCAGCCCAAGATGAAACACTTCAATAAATAGAGGAGTGAGGCGATTCTGTCCCTTGAGAGAGAACGAGTAATGGGAGAAGAGGAGAGGACTGTAAAAAAAGAAAGCCTTGGTTTTGATGAGTGGCTCTTTGAAGACATGGACAGAGATGTGAGAACGAGCAAACAGAAGGGGTAGGCTGACCTCGTTCTACCAGAGTGAATTAAAACCTGTTTGGTCGTTGATAGAGAGGAACACATTAGTGAATAAAGAAAGTGTGGTGACTGAAGCAATTCTGGCGCTGGTTACCCTGCGCAACGATCTGTTGACGTAAGAGGCTTGAAGTTTTAGAGTTAAAAGCAAGTAATGGACAAGGTGCAAGCAGAGATCCACCAACACGTCGAGTCTTAAACCATTTTCTTCTCCGAATCAAGAACTTTAAAAGCAGAGAAGCCAGAAAAGCCGGAAGCCTAACGCTGTTCACACATTAGCCAGTGAATGCAGTGTTGGCAGCCTAGGCTGCTTAAAAAGATGAAAGCCAATTTCTTTCACACTGGCAGACATCGTTTCACAGCAAATTACATGTTGCTGTTCTCTCCATTAGCTGTGTATAACATTACACATCTTCATTTTGACACATTCTGTTCCACATCTAAACACCTGTTACTTTTCTGTTGCAAAGTGCGCAACAAGACGCCTATCCAATCAACTTCGGTAACTTGGTTTCCAGGAATAAGTTAGAAAGATTCTTCTTGCCCCTGCATGGTCTCAACAAAACATTGTTTACTAAGAGAAACTGAATTTAAATATGGTTTCTTGCTGTACACAGCAACTTTTTCATAGTATCCCAATCAAAACAGTTTTGGTTGAATGTTCCAAAGATAACTGTTTTGATTGAATAGGCCCAAAATGGGTACATAAGACCAAACATTTCAAATGTGTATGTCCCAGTTCATAATTTATTGCTCCTATATTTTTCTCCAAAAACTGTTTAGTTAAACCTTCACCTCCACTCATAAATATTCCTTTTTGACGCCACCCTATCCGTTCTCGTCTTCCCACCTCCTGTCCAACCGCGACTAGACACAGCTAATTAGATAGCTTAGTATAATGAAACATCATTGTCCTCCTTTTAAGTGCACCGCTTCATCACTTTACAGTTATATAGGGGCTCTTATTATGTGGCCTCAGGATATATAGATATCCTGGATATTTACACTTTAGGTTTGACCAAAGACCAACTACCCTGGAGCAACAGCTGTGGCTGGCTGACTTTTATTTCGCCATCATCCATTTTTCATCACCGTTTTCATATCTCTCCTCCCCACAGGTGCTATTCGCTGACACAGACCCCCAGCTGATCAGCCAAAAACTCCACAATGTATTCAAGATCATAAGGAACTGTCGCACACTGAGACTGATGTCGGAGACATCAAAGCTTTGTATTTATCTGCTTTGATGAGAAGGTCATCATCTGATCCATGAAAGGGATGCGAGCATATAAAGGGTTGATTTGATAATGGGCACTGTGGCCAGGTGTTGTTGCTCTTCACTTTTAGACAGGGATTTAACACATCAATCACTTTTTTGCATTCTGAAGACATACAGTACATTTTACATCACGTTAATATAACATGTCACAAAGTATCAAAAGGAGGACAAACATGACTGAAGGAGGCTGCATTTACATGAACGTGTCACATACAACGGTATATGTTCCAATGACGCTTATGTGTGTGACCATATAAGCAGAATAAAGGAAAATCAATACCTATAGCTTAGAATAACGTGACATAGTTGAAGGGAGTTTATTATCTCTGAAATATTTTAAAAAGCACTTGGGACAGTCTCAGACACCCATCTAGTGTAATGAAGCGTTTCATGATTGGAGATGAAAAGTTGGCCAGCAAACAAGACTGCCACTTCATCAAAAGTGGTCTGCATCCTAAATGGCACCTCATTCCCTATATACTGCACTACTTTCGACTAGGGCCCACACAATGTAGGAGATAAGGTGCTATTTGAGACGCAGACATTCTGTAAAGGAACCCAGTGGCGTCCACGGTGATGGTACATCTTCCAGCTGCTCACTGTTTTGTGGATCATTTTTTATTTCTTCAACACTCCTGGATTTAAATCAGACTTTTAATCAGAAGCTGCAAGGGCAGCTCCAGAAGATCCCTCTCAGGGACACATGCCCTCTGTCTGTCAAGAGAAGAGGCAGAGGGCCACTTCATCAGCGCGGGAGCTGGGCTGCATGGTATCTTACACACACACACACACACACACACACACACACACACACACACACACACACACACACACACACACACACACACACACACAAACACACGTGCGCACTCCCACCCACCCACACACCCACCCACCCACCCACCCACCCACACACACAATCAATCCTGAATGCTATCTAAGGGGCACTCGACAGCTTAATAAGTAAAACCCCAAGTCACGCCTGTCTCCTACATCCTCTCTTTTATCTCAGCCCGTCTGGGTGGAGCGAGGCAAAGGCCGTACCCAAAAATAGCCCCGGCCTTTGACATGAATATTAGCTATACATCAGAGTCAGCGTGTGTTGAATTTCTTGGGGTGGAGGGGGGGGGGGTCAAATTGCCATACATGGGCTGAGGGGCTTTGTACCATCTAGATCTATTAATTATATTTCTATGTGTGTGGGCCTATCTGACGCTAATTTAATTTGAGCGCCTGTCACAACATCGACGGAAGGTGGCGCCCCTCCTCGCCCGGGCGGCGCTCGGCGGTCGTCGTCGCCGGTTTACTAGCGGCCACCGATCCTTTTTGTTATTTTCTGTTGGTTAGGTCTTGTTTAGTTGGCACCTGTTTCTTATTAGTTCATTAGTGGGGGAGGGTATTTAGTCGTTCTGGTTAGTTTGTGCTGTGTGCGTGATTGTTTGTTGCCAGGTGTTACGTGTTTGAGTAACAGGTGTTTTTTTCCTCTGCCTATGGGTTTCAGTGCAGCGTGTTTTGGGCTGCGTCCCTAAGCTGCGTGCGGGCTGTTTGTTTTGGGCATTTGTTTTGCCTTGCCCTGCCTTACCTGTTTTCTGGGCAACGTGTGGATATCTAATAAATATTTTTAGTGTGTTCACGGACTTGAGTCTCCTGAGTCTGACTTCAACCCTCCTGTTTCCTGGTGAACACTGACAGCGCCCATTATTCAATCTCTGTCTTCTGGGCCAGAGGGAGTCCGTAGGGGGCAGGAGAGGAGAGGTGAAGCTGTGGTGGTGCCTCTGGTCTCAGCAGCCTTTACCTTTCAGCACCTCCTCATTGAGACACAAGCACACACACATACTAGCATGGATGCACACAAGCACACACACACACACACTAGGGTGTCCAATCAAAATGCGTATTTTGACAAATGTGTAAAATAATTGTGTAGATGAAAGTTATTGTAGTTTTTACCCTTGTTATTGGAGTTTTTACCCTTGTAGGATGGTCAGAATTAGGGTGACTAAATCAATGGAGGCCAGAGAAAAAAGTGGTCAAAAAGCAGGAAAATTGCTTAACGTCAACTAGGCTGGATTCTGTGCAAGAATTAAGGCTACTAGCTACAGTGAGGGAAAAATTATTTGATCCCCTGCTGATTTTGTATGTTTGCCCACTGACAAAGAAATTATCAGTCTATAAGTTTAATGGTAGGTTTATTTGAACAGTGAGAGACAGAATAACAACAAAAAAATCCAGAAAAACGCATGTCAAAAATGTTATAAAATGATTTGCATTTCAGGGTAATAAGTATTTGACCCCTCTGCAAAACATGACTTAGTACTTGGTGGCAAAACCCTTGTTGGCAATCACAGAGGTCAGACGTTTCTTGCAGTTGGCCACCAGGTTTGCACACATCTCAGGAGGGATTTTGTCCCACTCCTCTTTGCAGATCTTCTCCAAGTCACTAAGGTTTCGAGGCTGACGTTTGGCAACTAGAACCTTCAGCTCCCTCCACAGATTTTCTATGGGATTAAGGTCTGGAGACTGGTTAGGCCACTCCAGGACTTTAATGTGCTTCTTCTTGAACCACTCCTTTGTTGCCTTGGCCGTGTGTTTTGAGTCATTGTCATGCTGGAATACCCATCCACGACCCATTTTCAATGCCCTGGCTGAGGGAAGGAGGTTCTCACCCAAGATTTGATGGTACATGGCCCGGTCCATCGTCCCTTTGATGCGGTGAAGTTGTCCTGTCCCCTTAGCAGTAAAACACCCCCAAAGCATAATGTTTCCACCTCCATGTTTGACGGTGGGGATGATGTTCTTGGGGTCATAGGCAGCTTTCCTCCTCCTCCAAACTAGGCGAGTTGAGTTGATGCCAAAGAGCTCCATTTTGGTCTCATCTGACCACAACACTTTCACCCAGTTGTCCTCTGAATCATTCAGATGTTCATTGGCAAACTTCAGACGGGCATGTATATGTGCTTTCTTGAGCAGGGGGACCTTGCGTGCGCTGCAGGATTTCAGTCCTTCACAGCGTAGTGTGTTACCAATTGTTTTCTTGGTGACTATGGTCCCAGGTGCCTTGAGATCATTGACAAGATCCTCCCATGTAGTTCTGGGCTGATTCCTCATCGTTCTCATGATCATTGCAACTCCATGAGGTGAGATCTTGCATGGAGCCCCAGGCTGAAGGAGATTGACAGTTCTTTTGTGTTTCTTCCATTTGCGAATAATCGCACCAACTGTTGTCACCTTCTCACCAAGCTGCTTGGCGATGGTCTTGTAGCCCATTCTAGCCTTGTGTAGGTCTACAATCTTGTCCCTGACATCCTTGGAGAGCTCTTTGGTCTTGGCCATGGTGGAGAGTTTGGAATCTGATTGATTGCTTTTGTGGACAGGTGTCTTTTACACAGGTAACAAGCTGAGATTAGGAGCACTCCCTTTAAGAGTTTGCTCTTAATCTCAGCTCGTTACCTGTATAAAAGACACCTGGGAGCCAGAAATCTTTCTGATTGAGAGGGGGTCAAATACTTATTTCCCTCATTAAAATGCAAATCAATTCATAACATTTCTGACATGTGTTTTTCTGGATATTTTTGTTGTTATTCTGTCTCTCACTGTTCAAATAAACCTACCATTAAAATTATAGACTGATCATTTCTTTGTCAGTGGGCAAACGTACAAAATCAGCAGGGGATCAAATACTTTTTCCCCTCACTGTACCTGGCAGGCTCACTTTCCCGTTGAACTCGTCATCTTTATTCTTTAATCCACAGGACATAAAACAATATAGAGGTAAGATGGATATCGATTTTGAGACATGACATGTAGTCATTTCAAATTTTAGTATACACTTTTCATATTCATTTGAAATTCCTGTTCTTTTTCCAAGATTTCACAGAAAAACAAACGTATCTCTGTGAAATGTCAACGGAGCGCTGAGTGTATACCAAGCTTTCCAATTTCAAATCCATTCATGTATAATTCAGCTCGTGTCATGTTCATTTAGCTTTTTGCCAACAATCACCACAAAATGTAAAATCCCCAGAAGTTGTTACGAGAGACCTGTCCCGATATGTCAACAGAGCTAGGTGATTATTATTGGATGTATTAGGTTACGAAATCCAACTTTTAGGATGTAATGTTAATATGTTTGTGAAAGACCTCACTGAACGATTCAGAACATGAAGAATCATATTTGTCTTAGGAAAATGTATTTTATAACATAAGGAAGTGAACTTTCAACACCAAAGTGCATTTTCTTCTGGGTAGAGTGGGTGTACACCCTACACACGCGCACAATCACAGCCCACATCTTCCAACCTCTCAGTGCTACTTAACCGGTAGTCTGTGTGTGTAATCGGCCTCTTCTCACTCTCTCACCCTCATTCACAGGAGTTACATTCATAATGCATGACTGCATGATGGAATGAAAAAAGGAAAAACTTCCATTGGATTCAGTTGAAATGTATCATTCATGACGCATGACTGCATGATGACACATTTCAATGGATTCCAATAGAGGTTTACGTCCTTTTTGTTTAACCGTGTGCGTTTAATATGTCCATTGGAATTCATGGACAAAGTAGAAGTGAGTGATGATAAAATAAAAGCTGTTAATGAGGGGTTCCTGGGTCAGGTCGAAAGACAGAGGAGTTGAGATTGCCAATATACGGCAAAAGCCAAGCAAAACAAAACACAATTGAAATAGTCTACATGAATGATGACATAAATGAGGAATTTCGGATAGTCACAAGAGGTTAAGACGTTACGTCAAAATGTAGATTTCTGCTTTAATAGACGTACCCAAAAGTAATTATTTTTTGATGAGATGGCCATAAATAATAAATAGTAATGCTGCATAGTTCTCCTTTCTGGTAAACATCAGTTATACATTTCTGAGGTGTACTCACTTTTCAGGACACAAGCTCAAGTATATGTTTTTTTTCCTACTCAACAAAAGTGGGGAAATAGGACTTGAAAGGACTGAAATGCTTTCTAAATATAGTAACAATGAAATTCCAAATGACTTACTAAACGATTTCACCTTTCTTATAACTGTAACATAAATATGATAATATTTAGTGACAGTACAAATTTGGCTCCATGTCACGCCCTGACCAGGTGAACTCTGCTATTTTGGTCAGGGTGTGGCATTTCTATGGTTTATTTTCTATGTTTTGGTTATAGCCTTTCTTTGTGTTTTATTTCTATGTTGGGCTCGGGGGTGATTTCCCAATCAGACAGCTGTCGCTTGTGAAGTCTGATTGGGAATCACATTTAAGTTCCTTTTCCCCCACGATGTTTGTGGGTTGTTGCCTCTTTTGTTTGAGCAAGTTAACGTTTCGTCTATTCTTTGTCTGTTTTGGTAACGTGTTTATTTGTGTCTAAATAAACATGTGTTCGCTCCCAGCTGCGCTTTGGTCCGCTTCCTTATCACCCGACGACGAGCGTTACAGAACAACCCACCGAACCAGGACCAAGCAGCGGGAGGAAAAGGAGCGCGAGAGATGGGCTCGCGAGGGAAAGGAGTTCTGGACCTGGGAGGAGATCATGTCGGGGAAAGGACCCTGGCGGAGGGATTCCCAGGTCGAGGAGGTGATGCCAGCCGGTGGAAGGAGTCGCAGGCGGCGGTCGAGGAGGCCCGGAAGACACCCCCAAGAAATTTTTTTGGGGGGGCTAATGGGGTGGTCCGGAAGGGCAGACGAAGAGCCCAGACCACTGCTCTCGTGGGGGATAACGGCGAAGGAGGAGGCAGAGATGTGGCAGGTCCTGGAGGACCTGCGTAGGGACAGCGTGGAGGAAGAGCCTTGGGTGGCAGAGGTGCGCACAGTATCGCCAGTGCGCCTGCACAGCCCAGTGCGCTCTGTGCCAGCGCCCCGCATTTGCCGGGCTAGGGGGAGTGTTCAGCGAGGACGTGTTGTGCCGGCTCAGCGCTCCTGGCCTCCGGTGCCCCTTCTCGGTCCGATGTATCCTGCGCCGAGGACGCGCACTGTGTCTCCGGTACGGCTGCACAGCCCAGTGCGTTCTGTGCCAGCGCTCCACACTTGCCAGGCTAAGGTGGGCGTTGAGCCAGAACGGGTGATGTCAGCTGTGCACTCCAGACCTCCAGTGCGCCTCCTCGGTCCAGGATATCCGGCGCCGCTAATGCGCACTGTGTCGCCGGTGTGCGGTCACGGTCCAGCACGTCCTGTGCCAGCACCTCGCCCTTGCCGGGCGAATGTGGTGCGTGTCCCCAGTCCTGTCCGGCCCATCCCTGCTCCCCGCACCAAGCCAGTGGTGCGTGTCCCCAGTCCAGTCCGGCCCATCCCTGCTCCCCGCACAAGGTTAGTGGTGCGTGTCCCCAGTCCTGTCCGGCCCATCCCTGCTCCCCGCACCAAGCCAGTGGTGCGTGTCCCCAGTCCTGTCCGGCCCATCCCTGTTCGCCGCACCAAGGCTATGGTGCGTGTCCACAGTCCGGCCCGACCCGTCCCTGCTCCTCGCACCAAGCCCACGGTGCGTGTCCCCAGTCCAGTCCGGCCCGTCCCTGCTCCCCGCACCAAGCCAGTGGTGCGTGTCCCCAGTCCAGTCCGGCCCGTCCCTGCTCCCCACACCAGGTTGGTGGTGCATGTCCCCGGTCCTGTCCGGCCCGTCCCTGTTCCCCGCACTAGGCCCACGGCGCGTGTCCACAGTCCGGCACGGCCTGTGTCCGGTCCACCGGTGACCAGTCTTGTTCCGGTCGGCGGCTCCGCTCCGGAGCCTGAGCATGCCGCTCCACCGTGGTCCAGTCCGGGCCAGAGGGGTAGGGCTAGGGTGGAGGCAGGGGGAGAAACACGCCCGGGGCCAGAGCCTCCACCGAGGGTGAGGCGCCCACCCGGGTCCCCCCCCCTAATAGACTTTAGGTTGATGCGCCGGGAGTACGCACCGTTGGAGGGGGGGTACTGTCACGCCCTGACCAGGTGAACTCTGCTATTTTGGTCAGGGTGTGGCATTTCTATGGTTTATTTTCTATGTTTTGGTTATAGCCTTTCTTTGTGTTTTATTTCTATGTTGGGCTCGGGGGTGATTTCCCAATCAGACAGCTGTCGCTTGTGAAGTCTGATTGGGAATCACATTTAAGTTCCTTTTCCCCCACGATGTTTGTGGGTTGTTGCCTCTTTTGTTTGAGCAAGTTAACGTTTCATCTATTCTTTGTCTGTTTTGGTAACGTGTTTATTTGTGTCTAAATAAACATGTGTTCGCTCCCAGCTGCGCTTTGGTCCGCTTCCTTATCACCCGACGACAAGCGTTACACTCCATGATATAACAGACAGATCATTTTCGGTCAAGCCTCTGAGCGACGCAGAGACACAATTTGAGTGTCTGCAGAATCGTTACAACTTCAGTTTTACACGCACACACAGTGATTTCATCCCTCTGTGACCAAGAGAAAGTGGTGGTTTCAGGAAGAGTGGGGTGTGCCCGAATACACAATCTGCAATGAGTAAACACACAACAAAAGCGTTCAAGTTTCAGTTGCTTTTACTTGAGCTTTTTGTGTCTCTGGCGCTCTAGTCCGCAAGCCATTATGAGAAGAGGTTGGTTAAAGACGGCGGCACCTGTAGTCTCTTGCGGCAGCATGGCCTCGCTAGCAAAGTCTGTGGCAAGAGCGCCAAACACAGTGGGAGAGTAGGCACGCTGTGTCTTCCTAACTGTTTCACTTGAGTGAGGTCCAGCCTGCACTCTTGTGCCAGTCCGTTGATTAGGGAATGCCTTGCAGGTGTGCTGATTAGTAATCCTGCACAGCTGTGTTGGGTGAGCAGAGCTGTGCCTTTGGCTGGCCTGGTGCTGAAGGTAGTGCAACCTTCCACAATGCTGACCTGAGTGCCGCTGTCCATGGTGCTGAAGTGAGCGCACCTGTCTCCCGTGCTGAGGTGGGTGGGCTCTGTCCGTGGTGATGCACTGGGAGATCTTCAGCCACGACTATGTCTATGCCTCTCATGGTGCCACATGGTGTTTAAATTCTACTGAAATTCTACTAAATTCATGTCGAGTGTTCTAAATCTGGTTGAGAATATCCCAGCTGGATGAAAACATGATTGTTGACATCGCTATAGTGTCCCCTTTAATATGCCATCTCCCAGGGGAGAGGAAATCGATTCTTTGTCTGCATAGGCACGGAAATGTGACACATCACTCCCTATGCAAATGTGGGAAGTGAAACCTGACACATTAAGTCAGCTCCACTGACAGAGTGGTAGAGGAAAGCAGACAGGTGGGGCTTTCTGGCACTATAAGGCACTTGACCCTGCGATGTTCACAGAGCACTTTGTTCATCAAAATGTCAATCGGAACTGGTCCAGAACTGCTCAAAGTCCCCTAAACATCTAAGTTAACTAATGGAATGTCAAATTAGATGCTGATTCTGAAATAGATACTGAAATAGATGGAGATTCTCAAATAGAAACTGAAATGGGTACTGAAATAAGTAAAGATTCTGAAATAGATACTGAAATAGATACCAGAATAGATACTGAAATAAATAATAAATTGATTGATTGATTGATTGATCGATAGGGAAAAAAGATGCAGTGGCT
This sequence comes from Salmo trutta, assembly GCF_901001165.1. Classification (NCBI taxonomy): domain Eukaryota; kingdom Metazoa; phylum Chordata; class Actinopteri; order Salmoniformes; family Salmonidae; genus Salmo; species Salmo trutta. The sequence goes on along the minus strand of NC_042960.1, from coordinate 19,584,928 downwards.
GTGTTTAGACAGGCAGACCAATTATTTTTTCACTAATTGGTCTTCAGACCAATCAGATCAGCCCTAAAAAAAATCTGATGTGAAAGATCTGATGTGATTAGTCAAAAGAACAATTACTGGAAAAAAGATCAGAATTGGGCTGCCTGTGTAACAGTGGTGGAAAAAGTATCCAATTGTCATACTTGAGTAAAAGTACAGAAACCTTAATAGAAAGTTACTCAAGTAAAAGTAAAAGTCACCCACTAAAATACTACTTGAGTAAAAGTCTTTGGTTCTAAATATACTTAAGTTTCAAAACTATCAAATTCCTTCTCATAGCACCATTTTCTTGTTTTTAAAATGTATGGATAGCCAGGGGCACACTCCAACATTATTTACAAACAGGGCATTTGTGTTTAGTGAGACCGCCAGTACATAGGCAGAAGGGATGATATGTTGTGTGTGAATTGGACCATTTTCCTGTCCTGCTAAGCATTCAAAATGTAACGAGTACTTTTGGGTGTCAGGGAAAATGAGTGGAGTAAAAAGTACATTATTTTATTTAGGAATGTAATTAAGTAAATGTAAAAGTTATCAAAAATATAAAAAGTAAAGTAAAGTCCAGATACCAAAAAAATACTGAAGTAGTACTTTAAAGTATTTTTACTTAAGCACTTTACACCACTGCTGTGTAAACACAGCCACTGAGTACAACCCAGAGGATAACATGTTAAGTGGTTTCGCTTGTTTCCGATGTGGTACTGATGGAATACATGGTAAAGATACTGTAAAAGATGTTGACTCTGAAATAAACACTGAAATATAAACTGAAATAGCCCTGATACTCATTGAGAGTGGTAAGGAACAGTGACCTGACGCATTGCAGTTCTGTGCACTTTTTTTTGTACCAAAAGGTAATACATTTCCACAGTTTGACAGATCATTGTATATTTATGAATGCTGTGGATCTTATATCCACAGGTGGCCTGTAGGCCTAGCTGACATCTCTCAACTAGAATGCCCAGTCATCTGTGTGACACATTCTCAATAACAGGCCAACCGTTATCTTTACCTCCGTCTCTCCTCCTCTGATTCTTCCCTCTTCCTCTTTCTGATGATGCTATCTGACTGTCACTCTCATTCCCCCTCTTTTTCCCTCATTTTACCCATTCCCACCAACTTCACTCTCTCTCCTGCTCTTAATCTCTCCCATTCTCCAACTCGCTCAATTTAACTGCCAGTGTGTGTGTGTGTGTGTGTGTGTGTGTGTGTGTGTGTGTGTGTGTGTGTGTGTGTGTGTGTGTGTGCGTGTGTGCGGTAGTTTGGCAGTGCTGTTCCATAGACAGTGTCAAAGCTCCTTGTGCTCCTCTGTATCAATGCTAATTGCTAAAAAGACCCATTTAAACCGGGTGGGCCATGGGCTAAGGCAGTCTGCTAATAGAACCAGCTTTAGCTGCCAGGAACATTGGCTTGGAACCCAGAACTCAGAGTGTGGAATGCATACATACAGGGATGGGAAACAGGACATTTTTATTATAGTGAACTACTTTTGACCAGGGCCCATAGGGCTCTTTGGAAAAGTATTGCATTGTAGTGAATATGATGCCATTTGGTATGTAACAAAAGTGAATTATATCCCATGTTATCAGTGTCCTTGTGTTTTATGTACAGTCGTTTATAGGTTATATTCTTCAAGAATTAATGGGTAGGCTATATGTCATTACATAAAATGACAAGAAAAATATGCAGATTGCACATTTAATTGACAGCTCTTTCTAATGTGTTTGCTGAATGGATCGAAAATCGCGTTTCATGTCATCTGACCAATGCACACGTTCCAATCCAAGTGCCAACGCCGTTTAGCAAAATCCAGGCGTTTACAATTGCTGGATGACATGAAAATAGAGCTCTTTGGCCATGCACAGCAGGGGTGGGTTTGGCATCTAAACGCGAATGCGTGAGCAGAAAATAATCCCATACCTACTGTGAAATATGGTGGTGGATCTTTAATGTCCACTGGTCCTGGGGCCCTTGTCAAGGTCAACAGCATCATGAACTTTACCCAGTACCAGGACATTTTAGCAAAAAAACTGGTTGCCAGGAGGATGAGACTAGGCCGCAAGTGGATCTTCCAGCAAGACAATAACTGGAAGCGTATATCATAATCCACAAATAATGGTTAATTGACCACAAAATCGACATTTTGCTAATTCTATACATTCATTTTTGCTCATATTTATCAAGGACGTCAGTAATTTCGGTCCCCACTGTAGTTAAGACATTACTTAATGAGGAGCGATGTAAAATAATGAGAGTCAGCGCTACAAAGTAAAGTATATTCTACATTCTACGGAAAAAACAAGAGGATTGGATGTAGTTGGGAATGTTTAATGTCGGCGTTGTTCTTCCTGGTCTTCAGGAAGGCCTCAGAGGTGAAATGTCAACATGAAACAATCTCTACTATGTCCCCTCTTCTTGTTTTTCCGCTAATTAGTATATGACCTGTTAAGCATGACTCAACATAGAGAGGTATAGTGTTATGATGAAAGAACAACACAACAGGGTAAAAACAGGATGGAACATAACTAGCCTAAACAACTTAGAGTCTAGATACACCAACTTTGCAGGTAAAGGACGCTGTGGTAGGTATAAGGACCGACACTGGAGTAGAGAAGCAGGTACGGGGAGTCAAACATTTAATCGGAACAGACATGGAACAAGACAGGAATAGCGTCAGCACACGGGTATATGACAATCAATGCTGAGGCGGGGAACAGAGCGGGGGGACAGACAGATATAGGGGAGGCAATGACAGAGATGATTGTGTCCAGGTGAGTACAATAATCGCTGACGTGCGTGACGGGGGGGGAAGGCAGGTGTGCGTAATGATGGAGGCAGGAGTGAGAAATTCTGGGGAGCCTGGCGTCCTCGGGCGCCAGGGGGGAAGAGCGGGAGCAGGCGTGACAGGTAGGTATGACCGTGGAAGGAAGATAGCGTGTTTTTGGCTTACATCCCTCTATTATTAAGCCTTTCCATGGTATATTTATTATAATGGTGCATTATTTCTTGGTCTCTGATTCATACAACTGGCAGCCCCCCCTTGTGCTAGGTGGGCCTGCTTTATCAAATGAGCTGGAATAATTATGGTTGTGAAAATAATAGCATTTTGGATTACAGTTTAGATCCAGGTAGAGACGAGAGCCAGAGTACAAACCTACGGACAACCCCCATTACCTCACAAGTCACGACTATCTGCCTACCCCGCCACAGGTGCCAATTCTAAAGTAAACTTTTTAGAATTGTGGAATTGGACCATTGTCGTATAAGGCAGTTAACTTTGGTCTAAGTTAAAACAGGTTGGCACAAGGACAATATGGGCCAATATCCTTCTTGTTTCCCAAATGACACCCTATTCCCCATAGGGCAATCCCAGCTAACAACAAACATTCCCAGAACTTCAGAGAATGTTCCCTTAAGAGTCTCAATAGGTCATTAACTAATGTTTTCATATGAATGTTGCTGTGTTGTGCAAGGAATGTTTCCAAGAGACCATTACCTTAATTTGAAATAGAACTGGTGACCATGTTTTCAGAACTTAAGTTACAGATGTTCTTGACACGTTTCAAAGGAATGTTGCAAGAACATTCATGTGCCCAGTTTTCTGTGTGTTAGGAGAATATTCCATCAACGTTCCACCAAATATAGACAGACATGGTTTCCATGTTCTCAGAATATAACACGTTAATGTGCTAGACACGCTTCATGGGAATGTTGCAAGAACATTTATGTATTTAAAAAAAGAAGCACTTTACAGTTGCTTAGCCAATCAAGGCCCTGATTAGTGAACCACTCAAAACCTTTCATTTGTTGGCAAGGTTATAAATACACACACAGGGCTTTTAACTAACATACTCACCACTACATTGTGCAATTATAGAGTAACTATTATTCAATATGTCCTCACCTGGGATTTGAACTCACAACCTGTCACAGAATCCCTATCTTCCTGTTAAGCCAACATGTCCATGTCAGGTATCAGTAATGCTGATTGTTCTCTCATTATTTTTTTATTTTTTTTACTTATTTCAGCAATTGAAGGGCTTTCTGTATAGTTGTTGGTGGGGCATGTTAACCCATTTTAATTACACTCTTGAGTCAATCAATCAATCAAACATTTTCTTGAGTGCACTTTTAACAGATCTGACATTTAATTTAAAGTGCATTAACTCTATTGCTTACGCCTATCAAGTGTTTTCTGCCCCTAACTATACTGGCCAAAGCACATGACCTAGAGATATCCCTTACTGGCACAGTGGTTAGGGTGTTTGTCAATGTGATTAGTGGCCTGGGTTTGAGACCTGCTAGGGTCTTAGCAATATATGTTGATGGCGTTATTGTCAAGTCCTCACCAGTAAAGGGGTTATTTGTTATTATAGTTTGGTCAGGACGTGGCAGGGGGTATTTGTTTAGAGTGTTTCGGGGTTTGTTGGGCTATGTGTTTAGGTAGGTTTGTTTAGAGTGTTCTGGGGTTTTTGGTTATGTTCTATGTTAGTATATTTCTATGTTCTGGTCTAGTCTTTTTTGTTCTATGTTTAGGGTTATTGGATGGACCTTCAATTGGAGGCAGCTGTTCCTCGTTGCCTCTGATTGAAGGTCCTATATAGAGGGGTGTTTTTGTAATGGGTTTTGTGGGAAGTTGTTTTCGCACTGCTGTGTTTAGCCTGCAAGACTGGCAAGCTGTCGTGTGTTTTCTTGTTTTGTTACGTGTTCAAATAAAAGTTATAATGAGCACTCAACCCGCTGCGCCTTGGTCTACTCAATATGATGGCCGTTACAGTTATTGCCGTTTTGAATTGTATTCATCAGACACGTCAATTGTTTATGTGGAAATTGTGTTAGAACACTTGGAGATATTATTTATGCTGCTTGTTTATTATCATAATGTGTATAGATTTTTCCTCTTTCACACACATCTTTGATCGCGACCTCCAGATTATTTTTCAGGTTTGATGTGGCGTTTCTGGATGAAGCGATCGATGCTGCCTTTGCAGATTATTTTATTTTACTAAAACGTTGCTCTCTTCTCAATTAAACTCAAAAATAATGGGAGCATTTCCACAAGGAAAAGGCAGGTTAGCACTTTTCGTGATGACGCCTATTGGAAACAAGTTAGCCTACAGAATGATATCCGTTAGCATGAGACAAGGCTTTATAAAATATTTATAACATACCGGTAGAGATATGCTTCTGAAAGTAATATTCGGGTTAATTATATGTAAAAGTGACTTTCATATTATTAATAATATTACAATAATAATATTACAATATTTGTAGACAGTCTCTTGTTATATTACTTCATTACTCATAAAAGTTTGACATTTCTGTAAGTAATATATTACCCCCAACACTGGTCCTAAGTGATTCTGTTGCAATGTGTCTATTTTTTCCACATTAATACTTGGAAATGGAACTATGTGTTGTGTATTGTTTTGGTATAACGCGCATCATCATTGCTTAAATGACAAATGTGAGAAAGTACAGACATGCTACTGTAAATATACACAATTCTGATATTCTGAGAGTATGGCCACCACGTTCTAGGCATTTTTCCATCAGAAGCAACAGATACTGTAGAACTGCAATGACGAGAACTGATGTTATTCCTTAGGGTCTTAGCAATGTTCTACCTGGTATATGTGTTGTAGGTTTCAGAAATACAATATACAGAGTTCTCTTTAAGATGCTCAGCTGTCTAGAATTCTAACAATTCCCATCTTTCAATGAGAAACTCATTTTAATTAGATACGATAGATGTCTGTTGCCAAATATTGACATTAACATATGTTGCTAAGAATGCAAGAGTAGAGTGACTCCCCTAGAGGGTCTTGAACCCAGACCACCAACGACGAGCACCCTACCCACTGTCCCAATAAGGGATATCTCTAGGAGATGTGCTTATTGGGCCAGTACAGTTAGGCCCTGTCCACAAGAAACCCTGAACCCTCCCCCTAGGCACTTGTGTATAACTGAAAATACTTGAAAGGTGTAAGGAATAGGGTGAATGTCTTTTGAATTAAATATCAGCTCTGTTAAAAGTAAACTCAAGAAACACTTGTAGTGATCATGATTCAAGAGTATCATTAAAACAGGTTAAAATGCCCTACACAGAAAGCCCTTAAATTGTTCAAATAAGTAAATCAAATCAATGATGAGAGAATAGTAAAATTGATTGATAACTGACACTGAAGTTGTGGTGTAGAGGAAGGTCTGAATGCCTTGAACCAAGAAGTTGTAAGTTTAAATCCCAAGTGAAAATATACGGAATAATAATTACTCTATAAATGAACATACACAATGTAGTCGTGTTTGCTGAAGTGTGTTAAAAGCACACTGTCTGTGAGTATCCCATATCAAGAGACAAAAAGAGCTTTGTATGGATCACTAGTTCACCAATCAGGGCCTTGATGGCAACAGTAACGAGGTGTAAAGAAAGAGACAGTTTCTTTGGGACCATCAGACAACTGATACAATGCAATGTTCTCATGAAACGTGTCTACAACATTAATATCCTACATTCTGAGAACATGGCACCCATGTTTGGTGGGACGTTGAAAGAATATTCTCCTAACCCTCAGAAAACTGCACGGTAAGTTTCTTGCAAAGTCCTATGAAACAGAATATTAATATGTTATATTCTGAGAACATGGCAACCATGTTCTGTGTAGTATGTTTGATGTGACGTTTTTAGAATATTCTTCTAACCCTCAGAAAACTGGACACAGGAATGTTCTTGCTATGTCCCCATGCAACGTGTCTAGAACATTAATATATTATGTTCTGAGAACATGGCAACCATGTTCTGTGCATGTTTGGTGGAACGTTGATAGAATAATAACCATAAGAAAACTGTGCACAAATGTGAACATTATTGTTGTATATTTTGAGAACATTGTAAGCACGTTCTAGATAGGTTCTGCTTGACATTAAAGCAATGTTCGCCTAGCTTTATTACCAAAATACGCATAAAAGGTTCTCAGAATGTTTTTGCTAACTTTGCCCTAACTAACGGAAAACTGGACACTCAAACATTAGGGAAACATTACGGGTAGATTACAAAAATGTCCTCTCACTAGAATTCTTAGCACGCGTAGGGTGGCAGGTAGCCTAGCAGTTACAGTAAGACCATTGGGGCATTAACCAAAAAGTTGCTGGTTCTAATCCCCAAATGCTGACAAGTTGAGCAAGGCACTTAACCATAATTGTTTGTGTAAGTCAAGAGTGTTTGCTAAATTACTAAAATGGGCTCTAATGTAGAGAATAGGGTGCTATTTGGGGCACAGACAGGGTATAAATGGACATGTAAATGCTTCGCCATGAACTTTGCAATTGAATGGGATCCGCATGTGCATTTCAATTGGTTGCCATGAGAACAAGGCTCTATTTTTCTTCTTAGGCGAGTTAAGAGACCACCAGCTTTCTGCTACTCTTCTCTCACACAGCACCTGGAAATGAGTCACATTTGAGACTACATGCTACATTCAGAGACAGAAGAGGGAGCCATGGATCGGAAAAGAAGTAAAGCATTTTAAAAGCAGGACAATCAAGTATTTTTTTGTGATTGCTTGGCAGATGCCACAGCGAATGCTTAGCAGGTGACAATGAAGTAGGCTAGCAGTGTGTAGTGGTTAGCAGTTATGGTATGATGTTTTTTTTCTCGCCTGGTCACAGACAGCTGTTGTAATGTGCACTGAAGTCATCAAGTGAAGAGAAAAGGTAAGAGGAGGAGAGCGCGTAGATGCGAGAAGGAATTATATAATGAGCAAATGATCATGCTGTTTGTATGTGGCTGCTATGAAAGGGAACTGTGTTTGTGATGATCAGAGGTGTATTCATTCCACCGATTCTGTTGAAAAACATTTCTTTAATGGAAGCAAATGGAACAAAGCCAGGATAACCATACCTGAATTCATCCAATAGAAACTCTCATTTGCAACTATTGGACTAATGATTACACCCTAGATCAGCTAGATGTAGGCAAGAGTGTGCAAGGCCGTATTGAATGTATCACTGTCTATCACCCTGATTACAATTTTTTTTGATCTCGACCTGTGTATCATGTAAACCTATCGATGTTACACTGAGCTGGGTGAATGGAATATGAATGTCAGTCATCCAATATGCTGTGATATAAATAAGGCCATGCTCATAAAAAAAAGTCCTCCCTCATCTTAAATGGCACTGACGGCCACTGATAAACACACACACACACAAAAACATTATATTTTTTACTTCCCTTGTGACTCTCCTGTCAAACATGATTTGACATAGCAGCTGTAACCTTGCCAATGTCCTGTTGACGGTGTGAAGCGGAGGTGAAACACATACAGTAAACAACTATGGAATGCTGTAAAGACTAAAGCAACAGATACCTTGGCATGGTGTGGTTTGAGGAGTAAGGCTGAGGTGAATTACATACAACAAACAACTGAGAAAGAAGGGGCTCGGGGGGGGGAGAAAGAAAACGAGTGAGGTCCCTTGCCCCCTCATTAATCTTGTATGCCTGTAGATTGTCAGGGGAGATGCAGGTGCTGTCTAAGCAGGGTGCCATCGACTATTAGTATCACACTCGACTGTCAAGACCTAACCTCAAGAACAGAATCAACTGTATTTGTCACATGCTTCGTAAACAACAGGTGAAAGCTTGCTTACTGGCCCTTCACAACAATGCAGAGATTTTTTTTATATAAACTCAGCGAAAAAATCAATTTTTCAGGACCCTGTCTTTCAAAGATAATTCGTAAAAATCCAAATAACTTCACAGATCTTCATTGAAAAGGGTTTAAACACTGTTTCCCATGCTTGTTCAATGAACCATAAACAATTAATGAACATGCGCCTGTGGAACGATCGTTAAGACACTAACAGCTAACATACGGTAGGTAATTAAGGTCACAGTTATAAAAACTTGCTGCAAGGAGGCATGAGGACTGCAGATGTGGCCAGGGCAATACATTGCAATGTCCTTACTGTGAGATGCCTAAGACAGCATTACAGGGAGACAGGATGGACAGCTGATCGTCCTCACAGTGGCAGACCACGTGTAACAACACCTGCACAGGATCAGTACATCCGAACCCCACACCTGCGGGACAGGAACAGGATGGCACCAACAACTGCCCGAGTTACACCAGGAACGCACAATCCCTCCATCAGTGCTCAGACTGTCCACAATAGGATGAGAGAGGCTGGACTGAGGGCTTGTAGGCCTGTTGTAAGGCAGGTCCTCACCAGACATCACCGACAACAACGTCGCCTATGGGCACAAACCCACCGTCGCTGGACCAGACAGGACTGGCAAAAAGTGCTCTTCGCTGACGAGTCGCAGTTTTGTCTCACCAGGGGTGATGATCGGATTCGCGTTTATCGTCGAAGGAATAAGCATTACACCGAGGCCTGTACTCTGGAACGGGATCGATTTGGAGATGGAGGGTCCGTTATGGTCTGGACCGGTGTGTCACAGCATCATCAGACTCAGCTTGTTGTCATTGCAGGCAATCTCAACGCTGTGCATTACAGGGAAGACATCCTCCTCCCTCATGTGATACCCTTCCTGCAGGCTAATCCTGACATGACCCTCCAGCATGACAATGCCACCAGCCATACAGCTCATTCTGTACATGATTTCCTGCAAGACAGGAATGTCAGTGCTCTGCCATGGCCAGCAAAGAGCCTGGATCTCAATCCCATTGAACATGTCTGGGACCTTTTGGATCAGATGGTGAGGGATAGGGCCATTCCCTCCAGAAATGTCCGGGAACTTGCAGGTGCCTTGGTGGAAGAGTGGGGTAACATCTCACAGCAAGAACTGGCAAATCTGGTGCAGTCCATGAGGAGGAGATGCACTGCAGTAGTTAATGCAGCTGGTGGCCACACCAGATACTGACTGTTACTTTTGATTTTGATCCCCCCTTTGTTCTGGGACACATTATTCCATTTCTGTTAGTCACATGTCTGTGGAACTTGTTCAGTTTATGTCTCAGTTGTTGAATCTTATGTTTATACAAATATTTACACATGTTAAGTTTGCTGAAAATGAACGCAGTTGACAGTGAGAGGACGTTTATTTTTTTGCTGAGTTAAGTAGAAACATAACTCAAGGAATGAGTATTGATAACTTGGTTATATACATGCAGGGGTACAAGTTAATTAAAGTAGATATGTACATATAGGTAGGGATAGAGTGTCTAGGCAACAGGATAGATAGTAAACAGTAGCAGCAGCGTGTGTGATGAGTCAAAATGGTCAGTGCAGATAGTCTGGGTAGCTATTTGGTCAACTATTTAACGAACTATTTAGCAGTCTTATGGGCTAGAAGCTGTTCAGGGTCCTGTTGATTCGAGACTTGGTGCATTGGTTCCGCTTGCTATGCGGTAGCAGAGAGAACATTGTACAGTATGACTTGGGTTGCCGGAGTCTTTGACAATTTATATGGCCTTCCTCTGACACCGCCTGGTATAGAGGTCTTGGATGGTAGGGAGCTCAGTCCCAGTGATGCGCCTTGCGGTCGGATGCCAAGCAGTTGCCATACCAAGCAAAGATGCAATCAGTCAAGATGCTCTCAATGGTGCAGCTGTATAATATTTTGAGGATCTGCGAGTACATCACAAATCTTTACAGCCTCCTGAGGGGGAAGAGGCATTATTGTGCTTTCTTCACGACTGTGTTGGTGTGTGTGGACCATGATAATTCCTTAGTGATGTGGACACAGAGGAACTTGAAGCTCTCGACCTTCTCCACTTAAGGCCTGTCTCCGTTTCCTGTGGTCCACAGTCAGCTCCTTTGTCTTCCTGATGTTGAGGGAGAGATTTTTTGTCCTGGCACCACACTACAAGGTCACTGAGCTCCTCACTATAGGTCATCGACCATGATCAGGCCAACCACCATTGTGTCATCAGCAAACTTAATGATGTTGAACAGGGAGTACAGGAGGGGACTAAGCACACACCCCTGAGGGCCCCCCGTGTCAAGGGTGTACACGTGGATGTGTTGTTGCCTACACTAACCACCTGGGGGAGGCCAGTCAGGAAGTCCAGGATCCAGTTGCAAAGTGAGGTGTTCAGTCCCAGGGTCCTGACCTTAATGATGACCTTGGAATGCACTATAATGTGGAACACTGAGCTATAGTCAACGAACACATAGAGGGGTTCCTCTTGTCCAGGTGGGAGAGGGCAGTGTAGTGTGCAATAGTGATTGCGTCATCTGTGGATCTGTTGGGGTGGTATGCAAATTGGAGTGGGTCCAGGATGTCTCGGATGGTGGTGTTGATGTGAGCCATGACCAGACTTTCAAAGCATTTCATGGCTACAGATGTGAGTGCTATGGGGCGATAGTCATTTAAACGCGTTAGCTTCGCATTCTTGGGCACAGGGACTATAGTGGTCTGCTTGAACCATGTAGGTATTACAGAATGGGTCAGGGAGAGGTTGAAAATATAAGTGATGACACTTGCCAGCTGGTCAGCACATGCTCTGAGTACGCATCCTGGTAATCCATCTGGCCCAGCGGCCTTGTGAATGTTATCATGTTTAAAGGTCGTACTCACATTGGCTACATAGAGCGAGATCACACTGTCGTCCGGAACAACTAGTGCACTCATGCATGGTTTAGCGTTGCTTGCCTCGAAGCGAGCATAGAAGTTAGGTTTAGGTTAAGGGTTAGGGTTAGGTTAACAGTTAGGGAAATTCGGATTTTGAATGGGAATAAATGTTTTGGTCCCCACAGGAGAGTAAAACTAGTGTGTGTGTGTGTGTGTGTGTGTGTGTGTGTGTGTGTGTGTGTGTGTGTGTGTGTGTGTGTGTGTGTGTGTGTGTGTGTGTGTGTGTATTTGTGTTTCTGTGTGACTCACTCCCTCGTGCCTTGCTTACAGATTAGCTGAGATAAACTGATGGACACATACTCAATACCAAACTGACAAAGTGCACTGAGTGACATCAACATCAAGGAGGCTCTGAGCGCAACCGACAGGGACGTTATTCCAATGAGCAAGTTACACTACAGGCAAAATACCGTACATTCGTACATCATACGCATTACATTGTACTGTGTCTGTCCCTAATGGCACCCTACAGTGTTACTTATGCAGAGTACTTCAAAGGGAATTGGGTGCCATTTGGATGCAGACACAACGTTCTAAAGGCTTTCCAGGGACATCGTCATTTCTCATCAAAGGAGTCTGTTTTTTGTCAAGTATGTATTTTGTATTGTTTGATACACATTGAATTATAGGTAGTCGATACTATTGGAACTGTAGGTCTGACTTCCCTCTGACTGTACAGCCAATGTTGATGCATAATTTCTCACTCAGACTCGTAATCACTCCTTGACAGTGTATGCATCCCAAATGGCACTCTATTCTCCATAGGGATCTGCACAAATGTACTGCACTAAATAGTGAATAGGTTGTCATTTGGGATGTGTCTATGAGATGTGTCGGTGGGAGAACATTTTCATGTAAGTGTCTTTGAGTGATATTATTGTCTCATGATTTTTCATATCCAACAGTATTAATGTCATGTCAGGCCGGCACGCTAATATGCTTCATTCGATTGCGTGTGCGTTTGTGTCTTTATGTGTGTGTGCACACGTGTATGTGCACGTGCGTGCGTATGTGTGCTTGTGCATGCATGCTTCGGTCAGCGTAACCTTGCGCTTCCTTCCACGGCGGCTTGATGAATATGAATTTGACTTTCCACTTCAATTCAAATGGAGGAGAAGGGATTACAGAGTATTAGCGCAGGTCTGTGGTAACTCCAGTTCCTAATCTCTTTTTGAAACGTACTTGTCATGTCCAGCAAAAGTACAGTGATCCTTATTCAATTGTGCTAACCCGTTTTAAAGGTTGCAGGGTTTTACATATTTATATGTCTCTGTGCCTCATTTCCAGACCCAGGGGAGGATTTTTTATTTAGACATTATTGAAGTACGTAGTGTTCACACACCAATGATGAGAATATAATCACTTTAGCAGAGTAGAGAATTAAAACAGCAGCGTTTACCGTTCTGAAAAGGCAATAAAAAAAATGGATAACTTCTATTTGAATAAACCTAGGGGAAGTGTTTTTATTCAGACAATGAGGCCCTAGTAATTGTCCATTTACACATTAACAATGACAATATAATCATTTAAGTGAAGCAGTAATAGGCAGAGTTAAAACAGCTAGGTGTAACACCATCAAAAAGGAACAAAAAAAGCATAACCTCAAATTGGAATTTGAATAGACAAGGTGGTCAATGTAGACACAACAGCTACTGAAAAGAGTTGTGTATATTTGTACTGTTTTATGCAGAGTGGGATTCTTTTTCTGTGCGTGTTCACATCATCTTGGCAGCATGAAACGATGATGTGGTCTTTTTAAAAGCCTGGTAATTGTATGACGTCTATATTACAACCTTCAGAATGAACACGATTACTATATCAGATCATAAAACGCCATTCTCAGTAGAGACGCTGAGTGATGATTAACGCACAGGGATAGTAAGCCAACAGTGGTTTAAATTCATATACTTCAACATCATGATCTAGTCCTTTAAAACCAACAAAAGCAGCTGCCTTCAATTAGCCATGAAGTGGTAGCCCTTGAATGTGCCGGGCCTGGACCAACAGCATCATAACACATTTGCTATTCCCATCAATGCAGCAGATGTACAAATTGTCGGGCGAACTGGAATAAAACATGCTTCTCCAAAAGTGATCGCCTTTTAGTTTAATTTCAGATAATATAATATATTCCATTTAGCAGATGCTTTTATCCAAAGCGACTAACAGTCATGCATGCATACATTTTACATATGGGTGTTCTTGAGATTCGAACCCACTATCGCGTTGCAAGTGTCATGATTTACCAATAGAGGTACAGAAGACCACATATCTATTGCCATGTAGTCGTGTAGGTTCACAGAGTGTTTTGAGTGATTTCGCTGACATGGGCTGGTTTGCAGCACGTTCATAGTTTGAGAATGACTGGTCAGCGGTCAGTCATACCTCTCTCTTGACTGCTTCAACAAACAGCCTAACAGCAGCAGGGCTAGTTTTCATTTGGGTTGTATAAACATTGGATGAGCTAGCCAGACCCTGGCAGATACAGCTGATTGACTGTGGAGGAGTTCACGTCCGGATTGAATAAAACCACACACACGCACTCGTCTGAAATCCCTGCGGCAAGCAGCGAGCAAAACAATTCATTAAGCCATCAAATTACAGGAAGCATCTCTCGCTGCCCGTCACACCCAGTGTGAGAGCAAGTAATTGGGGCTTCAAAATTATGTCCATTTCCTGCAAATGGGGAGCAATCAGGCCCCATTACGATACGGTCAGGCTTTCACACAGCTGTAATGGATGTATCTAGAGATAAGAATAATCAGAGGGTATATCAAGAAGAGTGCTGGGACACGTCTCGCCGTCAACCTGGCATACATGTAACTTAGTATACTGCTCTACCAAGCAAAAATGCAATAATTGCTCATAGCGTGGAACTGAGAAAAATGTTTACCTTGGTTTCACAGTAACTTTATGCAGTTACCGCTAACATGATCCCCATTTTCTCCAATACAATAGAGGTCAGTCATAGGCCCTGAAAGATAAGAGAGAGAGAGAGAGTGTGTGTGTGTGTGTGTGTGTGTGTGTGTGTGTGTGTGTGTGTGTGTGTGTGTGTGTGTGTGTGTAGGGCCGGATAAGCACTTGCCCAGGTGCCCTGACCTCCTATGTATTTATTTTTGGTTGGGGTTGGGCTTTTTTTCAATAAATGATAGATGAGTCTCATGCGAAAGCTTAAAAAAACCTTTTGGAATATTTATACTATTGATATATTGATAGTAACAATAGTACATTACATGAACACAGGTATGTGGACGGACACCTGCTCATTGAACATCTATTTTCATCTAATATGGAGTTGTTCCCCCTTTTGCTGCTATAACAGCCTCCACTCTTCTGAGAAGGCTTTCCACTAGATGTTGGAACATTGCTGCAGGGACTTTATTCCATTCAGCCACAAGAGCACTAATGAGGTTGGGCACTGATGTTGGGTGATTAGGCCTGGCTTGTAGATGGTGTTCCAATTAATCCCAAAGGTGTTCGATGGGGTTGAGGTCAGGGCTCTGTGCAGGCCAGTCAGGTTCTTCCACACCGATCTCGACAAACCATTTCTGTATGGACCTCGCTTTGTGCAAGGGGGCATTGTCATGTTGAAACAGGAAAGGACCTTCCCCAAACTGTTGCCACAAATTTGTAAGCACAGAATCGTATACAATACCATTGTGTGCAGTAGTGTTAAGATTTCCCTTCACTGGAACTAAGGGGCCTAGCCCGAACCATGAAAAACAGCCTTAGACCATTATTCCTCCTCCACCAAACTTTACAGTTGGCACTATGCATTCGGGAAGGTGGTGTTCTCCTGGCATCTGCCAAACCCAGGTTCCTCTGTCGGAAAGCTAGATGGTGAAGGGTGATTCATCAGAGTCCAATGACAGCGAGCTTTACACCACTCCAGCCGACGCTTGGCATTGCGCATGGTGATTTTAGACTTGTGTGCGGCTGCTCTGGCATGGAAACCTATTTCATGAAGCTCCAGGCTAACAGTTATTGTACTGACATTGCTTCCAGATGTCAGTTCAACTGCAACACTCAATACTGGAACTCAGTAGTGAGTGTTGCAACCGAGGACAGATGATTCTTACGTGATACGCGCGTCAGCACTCGGCGGACCCAATCTGTGAGCTTGTGTGGCCTACCACAGCTTGTTGCTTGTAGACGTTTCCACTTCACAATAACAGGAATTACAGTTGACCGGGGCAGCTCTAGCAGGGCATAAATTTGACGAATTGACTTGTTGGAATGGTGGCATCCTATGACGGTGCCACGTTGATAGTCACTGAGCTCTTCAGTAAGGCCGTTCTACTGCCAATGTTTGCCTATGATGATTGCGTGGCTGTGTGCTCGATTTTATATACCTGTCAGCAATGTCTGAAATAGCCGAATACACTAATTTGAAGGGGTGACCACATATTTTTGTATATATAGTGTATCGATAGTATCAATATATACATGTGTATATATACATCAATACATATTGATGTATTGATACAATTGATACTTTATTGTTTTCTGCTCCCAGGCAAAAACAAATGTTATTTATTTATTATTTTGAATTTGACACTCATTTGAAATGTTTAAAAGGATATCAGTTTTCAAGTTGAAACAGTCATATTACCGTAATGACTATATCATTAGAGCAGATAGACAAAGAGTGGAGTGATACAAGGTAGGGCTTCATTAACACTTTTCATTGATTTAATCTATGATTCATTCAGGCTACAGAAACAATGCACAGCCCCATGTTATGTTACTCAGGGGACTTGAGCTATTTGTTTAGTACCTTGTTGGCAAAGAACCGATTTGTGTTTGCTACCAGTGCATTCATAGTGTTAGCTTTGATGCTATTTACAGTGCCTTCAGAAAGTATTCACAACCCATGTCTTTTCAACATGTTGTTGTGTTTCAGCCTGAATTTAAAATGGATTAAATTTAGATTTTTTTTTTATCATTGGTCTACACACAATACCCTATAATGTGAAATTGGACTTATGTCTTTAGAATTTTTTTAAACCAAATTAATAAAAAATTAGAAGCTGAAAATTCTTGAGTCAATATGTATTCAACCCATTTGTTAAGGCAAGCCTAAATAATTCAGGAGTACACATGTGCTTAACAAGTCATTCTGTGTGCAATAATAGTGTTTAACATGATTTTTTAATCTCTGTAATCGTTGCCGAAGGTGCGATTGACTCAGGGGTGTGAATTCTTATGTACTGTAAATGAGATATTTCTGTATTTTATTTTCAATAAATGTGTTAAAAGGTTTTCACTTTGCCATTATGGGGCATTGTGTGTAGAAGGGTGAGGAAAAAAACGATTTTAATCCATTTTGAACTAAGGCTGTAACACAACAAAATGTGGAATAAGTCAAGGGGTATGAATACTTCCTGAAGGCTACAGTCCAACAGAGCTGAATCAGTCAGAACAATGGCTGATATTTCAGCAATATCAATACAGGGTGTAACTTAAAGTTCAATATAGTTTTTATCACCAATTTGAATCCACTAATCACGCATATTAGACTCACTAGAGCACGTTTAAACACCTCTATCAACATTGAAAGACAATTTGATAAAGTAAATATCCTGACTAATTTATATTCTATACTAGCCTAGTCAAAGTCTTCTCTAAACAAGTATGAATGGTATTGACAGTATCACATGCAGATGGGAATATGGTTATTCTATACTGTTTAAAGGACTACCCAGACTTAACTACATTGGTCCCAGGGCTCCCACAGATAAAACGCTGAAATCACTACTTTCATTCATCTGCTTGCTCTCATATTTAGCCTCACATTGAAGTGTTGTACCATTATATTTTCAGGACAACCAGGGCTACAAGTAGAACACAAAACAGTTTGACATAAACGGTTGCATTCATGAGTTTCATTGACAAATGTCAATAAACAAATATGCTCTGCCAAACCCAAACCTGATGAAAAAAATGTTTTTATAAGACTTCTGTAAGTACAGAAATGGTTTTCTCAGTGGAGTATGAATATCTAACTAGTCAGTGACAACAGTGTGGAGTTCGGAGTTCGTGACAGCAGCTATGTGAGCTTATAACAGTATTACAGGCACTATGTGCTGGGATTTTCTATGATCTTCGATGTAGAAGAACCTCTTACCTTCTAAGGACTCTGGTGTGGATTGTGAGTGTCACAGAGAAAAACCAGTTACATGTGAGTGTTCGTGAGTCTCAGCTTTTTGTGGATGGGTCATAAGAGTTTGCAGCTCAAACCAGACGTTTTTGTGAGAATAACCATTTTGGTGATCTGCTCTTGTCTCAAAAACACAGCCCTAGCTTAACCGCCGTCAATTACAGACTAATGGTTGGTATCAGCGGCTGCAGAATAAATAGACAAATCCAAATGCAACAACAGCAGTCTGTAGTTCAAGCACATGTTTAAAAGGGGTTAGTCCAAAAGGTTCCAGAGTGACCGTGGGACTCGAGGTTGTTGTTGATGTTGTTAAAAACCTGTAGACTATTGCACCAATCTAATTGGTGTAATATCAGCTGGTGCTATCAGCTGATGCAACACTCAGGTTTCCTGTCTGAACCAGCTGCACTTGATTTGATTTTAATCAGTGAGATGAAACAGAGTGATATTCAGTTCCTTTTCCATTTCCACTGAATCCTACTGAAAGCCTGAAAGTACATTCGGGGCAGGAAATTGGGCAACACATTGAGAATATGTGAACAACAGGTTAACAATGGGTATGAGTTGCTGACCTATTGCACCCTCTGTTGCACCCTCTACAACCACTGTGATTATTATTATTTGACCCTGCTGGTCATCTATGAACTTGTGAATATCTTGGCCATGTACTGTTATAATCTCCACCCGGCACAGCCAGAAGAGGACTGGCCACCCATCAGAGCCTGGTTCCTCTCTTGGTTTCTTCCTAGGTTCCTGCCTTTCTATGGAGTTTTTCCTAGCCATCGTGCTTCTACATCTGCATTGCTTGCTGTTTGGGGTTTTACGCTGGGTTTCTGTATAGTACTTTGTGACATCAGCTGATGTAAAAAGGGCTTTATAAATACATTTGGTTGATTGATGGCCAGTGTGGCTAACGGTCCCGGTTTGTTTGGTTCCCCTACGATGTGAATCCTAAATGTATGTGCACCTTGAGTGGGTTGGATGATTCTAAGGGGGAGAATGCCTGGCTTCAAAGATTGGAAACCTGCAATATGAACATTTATGGGTTCAGTAAAACAAGGTTTCCATGAAATTGGATTATAGCAACAAGATCAAACATATATCGGAGGATTACATAAATAATCCAATTGTACCCTATAATGTATGCTATTTTTTCCATAAATGTACAATTCTATACACAGCTGGCATTGTACATTACTACAGAATAGAAGGAATACAATCTGTTTTGTTTTGTTTGCTGTACAATTTTGACAGAGCACATATTTCACAACTTCCACTGTTGATTTCGAAATGTTCACAAAATTATTGATTTGTTCCCTACGTTTGCGAGAGGATCAGATATACATACAGTATCTAGGTGTAGTAGCTACTGTAAAAGCACTCACTTTGTCTCCAATGTCAAACCTGTCTCTGATTTGATTGCATGCATGGCGAACAAACTCATCAGTCAAGACGGCATGGCAAAAAAATGCTGTTTTTTTAGGGCATTTCACATTTAACCAGCTGTTTAAATTGACTTCTTCTTAAAGTTCACCTATTTCAATGTGTCATTTGGAGGAGAACACGTTTTCTGAGGGCTCATTAAGGTAATTGTTTTATCTCTCTGGTTGGCCTTGAAAGCCTTGCCTGTCCTGTTTTGATATTGGGGGAAAGCCCCCAAGAGTAACTCTGAGTAATTGTACCATTCCCAGCAAGGCTGAGTCACCCAGTGTATTCCCACTAACTCTGGGGTTCTTTGTCAATATTCTTTCCTCAATCCCTTGAGTCCTATTTTCCCGTCCTCTCCGACCACACTTTCTCAAAACAGTGGGAAGCGAGGAGAGGATTCAAAAAGAGAAAACAACTTGTAAGTTCCTCAAATCCTCTCTACGAATCCCTCTAAAATGTCCAGAAGGCAACGGGAGAAAGGACCGCAGGATAGGACACAAGGAATCAATGAAGGACTATTGAGGAACAGCCAGGAGCTGTGGAGATATGTTCCTCACAATCCCAGCAGCAGCCAGTCAGCAGCAGGCAGTATGCTGGGCCCATCTCCATCTCACACACCTTGTGGCAGACGGCACAGGAGACATCCCAGTGATCTCAACTGACCCCATCACATCCCAACAGGGGCCACGTGTGTGTGACTGTGTGTGTGCGTGTGCCTCAGAGTCGCAAAACATTCAATCGATTTTATGTGTTGTAGGAATAGCAGTAGTGCACCCGAGGGATGAAACAGCCCTAGAAACAATCCAGAGAGTGTAACACAGTATCTCTTCTCTTTGCTTCTTAAGTGTTGAGGTTCAAGGTCCTTAAAGCATAACATATCTGTTTATTGGCCATCTCTTATCTGTTCGTGTCAAGGCCAAGTCACAAATCTACCAGAGAGTTCCGTTGAGAAAAATCTTCAGGATGACTTGTTTCTACTATGTAATGATACTCCCTATGGGCCATGTGTTAACTTTCCAGCCTTCCATCAACACACTCAGATGATACAGTACATTACGCTTACAGTGTGCTCAAGTCCCACCCATCCCTGCTCCCTCCTTCACTCCCCTGAAGAAAGTTTGGGCTTTCTTCACTTCCAATTTGTTCAATTTAGCGGTGACTTACGTTTAATGCATGCGGAAGCAATTAGAGTGCTGGCAAATGCTCAATCTTGCAATTTGCTGGTGCAGTCAAGAAAAGGCAGATATTTACATAATTTCTATGTGGCATTATTCACCCTCTACATAGCCTATACATTGCTTATTCTGGATTTGTCTTCAGTTTGCTATAAAGTTTGTCAGGCCTAAAAATGGTGGGTATACATTTTCTAGGCGCCTACAAATATTGTAGCATACTTTGCAAAGAAGTGTTCTTATGTAAACTTAATTGTTTACAGTAACTGCAATTACGGTAAGTCTGGATGAAATACTAGAGATGGCTCAACTTTCAAAAGAGAGGGGATATATTTTCATGTAAGATTGATGTTCAGAACATTATTAATCATGACGAACCTGGCTCTCTAAAATGCCAATCATTCGAAGCACTAGTGTATATTTTCCCTCAAAGATAATATAACATTCAAGTGGCTAAGGTCAATGGATTCATGGTCTACTGGAAGCGACAGACAGACGGTATAGACTGAGACGGAGTGAGTGACGCAGTCAGTTGTACCGAATGAGTCCATACACACCTCAAGGCAACGCCTAGTGTTGAATTGTGACGTGCCACAGTGCCACAGGCCATGGGGCTTAGAAGCCTGTTCAAATGCCAAATAGGTAGCCAATGACCTTGAGACGTGCCAATCTGTCCAAGACTTGGCGTAGTCAGAGATTGTGAAAATCCTTTCACCCCTAGACCGTCCATTACCTGAAACTCAGAGGAGGCTATCTAAGCCTGACCGAACATTCACAAAGTTTGTCAGAAAACAGATACATACAGGTAATTAGAAAACTCCTTTGCTATGACTAAGTTAATGTGTGGGTCCAGCCTTGTGAAAACAGCAGATGAGAGATCTGCCACAAACAAATAGCTTTTTCCCTCTTATCATGGCAAATGTGTTAGACATGAGCATTTCCTTTGTGTACATAAGTCTTTTTTTTAATTGGATGATATGCCTCGTAGACTTCAGAACAACAGCAAAGTGGCTGTGTCATTGCTCTATTGAGACGTGAGAACTCCGGATTACAAATCGACCACTTAAACATCTAAGTACATATTCTAATTCCCTTCTTTGACTTGAATGTGATCCAATAGCCAGCACAGATCATTGAGTTAGTTCTTAGAGATGATGCACTGCTATATAATTCAACATTCAATATAATACCTCCCCAGATCATGAAGACAAGAGAAATCTCCCTGATTTAGGAGGAATAATCATTTATGTCACTTTAGCATACACTTTAACACTAGAAGTGCTGAGGCAGTCATTCTGACTGCATATTAATTAAAAATTGAAATATCTCTGCAATTTTTAAAGTCACGCAGCCCTCCGTCCTTGACTTTTTCTGGATAAGTCTATTTAAAACAGACATATGTTGTTTGAATTTTGATATCACAAACAGAATTTGTATTTTAAGCAGTATTAAGAGGAAATGTCCTACAGAGTCACATGCAGGCAAGACATTTGATTTCTGTATAGTATCAGAAACTATGAAACTCTATGTCAAAATATCCCTTTTTTTCAAACATTTTGGATAATCCATGATAGATTGACCACAATAGAAGTAGTTTACTTGGCCTTGTGTTCTAAAGAAAACTCTGGGCTAATTGCTACCCTTTGTACGATCCTGAGGTCTGTCAATGTTTAAGAGACTTCTGTTCGGGCTATTGAGTTCTCCGCTGGACTGATGAGCTCCTAGCAGTCGAGTCAACAATGACACCCCGTAACCATGGTAACGGGCAGGAGCGGGACGGGGGCGGGAATAGGACTTGCGAGTGCGTAGGATTCTCGATTGCAGCGCTTCATTTGTCATGGTAGGAAAATGTTTCCGCCGTGTAAAAACCCATCAAAAGCTAACCAAGCGCTCCCCTTCCCCACAGCCACAACCCGTGTCCATTCATAATGCCATCAGAGTCCAATACCACAAGCCATGGTTTATGAAACCTATGAAGAAAAAGTTACAAGTAGGCCAAAGATAGTGACTTTGCAAGAAAAATAAATAACTTAGTCAACTGTGGTGGGTAGACAGTTTGTGAAGGCTAGACATTTCTCCTGAGAGCTGTTTGACTTAATTCTCCTAATGCTGAGAGACTTGAGAACATGAAAACTTATTCAAAATAGCTTCTGTTCTGCCAAATTATATTCGGAAGGAAATTAAATCAAAGACTGTTGCTATATGCCCCTTATTTGCCAGGAGGATAATAAGGACCCTACTTACTTCATTATCTTCTATTTTCTCCTCTTATCTCCTCTCATTCCTTCAGCTTGGGCCCAGAGAGTCAGACCAGAGAAGGAGCTAACTCTAACCAGACCTAGGCTCAAATAGTGTTTGTTTTCTTTCAAATGTGTTGAGCATATTGATTGAGCCTGATCTGGAGCGCCAGATGGGCAGCGTTTGCACTTTCGGGACTACTCCATTGGTTCCATTGCGCCAGACATGCTTAATCAAGCGCAGTTGGATTATTTGAAAGAAAAACACTTTTTGAACCCAGGTCTCGTTCTTCTAACTGCTCCACACACTGATGAAGTCGGCCTGTATCTCATGCCCTTTGTTTCTCTTCTATTTTCCCTCTCTCCTCTCTTCTTTCTCTCTCATCTCTTCCTAATGAAACTCATTATTTCTAGTCTTATCTAAATGCCACCCTTCCAAAGGAATTCAATTTCAATATTGCTGACACAGTGGTTAGCCAGCCTGCCGCAAGAAATGGCATCATGTACTGACTGCTCTTCGTAACAAACTACACCGCATGATGAGGGGAACAGGTTCGCCCACGCCTCATGGCCCCCGTTCTCAAAGACACAGTGCCCTATATCATGATTCAATATGACTGCTGTGAGCTGTACGCACTAGCATCATTGCCAAGCCATGGGCTTTATCAATACCATATCAATCCATCTTCTATATCACACTGTCATTAAAGTTAGCGAGAAGGCTATATTCTAATGGATGGCCCTTTGATTTTACAGGTTAAGGTCTTTCCCAATGGCAGGTGGCATTCATTCTCGTTAATGAAGATGGTGAAGTCGATATCTGCTGCTGTGGCCAATAGGGATTAGCTACATGTTAGCATCAGCAGCATTCTTCACTAGGACATTAATTAATAATGAAAGTCGATTGTTGCTTGTGCTCACATGGTGTGTCCTCCCTGCAATGTAAGTGATATTGTAAGTATGATTCCCAATCAGAGACAACGATAGACAGCGGCCTCTGATTGGAAACCATACTCGGCCAAAACAAAGAAATAGAATGCCCACCCCACACCCTGACCTAACGAAATAGAGAAAAAACATGGCTCTCTAAGGTCAGGGCGTGACAGATATTTGATGAATTCTCACAGAGAAAGAAAACTAAAGATCTGTATGCCTACCACTTCCACATAACATCGAATTTTATAAGTGATACAATTATTTTAAGTGGTCTTTAGTTGTCCCAAAAGGACATTTGTGAACGGACTTCCTTTTAATCCACATTTCCCATGAACTGAATTCACAGGAATAATCACATTCCCGTATTTCCTTCAGAGGTGAGATCTGTTGTCTGATCTATTTCTTTTTTCTTTCTTTTTTAAGTCCATGGCCAAGGAAACATTTACATAGACACATAGGTGTAAACATCCGCCATGTTTGCATCAAGGCATACAGTGAGATTTCATAAATATTATGTTGTCTTAATGTCTCAATCTGATTAATCCATTTATGGAAAAGCGTGACTAAAAAACATGGAAAGCATAACCCAGGGCCTGTATTCAAACTCTCAGTGTATGTGCTGATCTAGGATCAGTTTTGCCTTTTAGTTCACAATGGAGAAAAAAAATGCATTGACAGGGGGGACCTGATCCTAGATAAGCACTCCTACTCTGAGACCGGCAGTTAACCCACTGTTCCCTGGGCGCCGAAGACATGGATGTCGATTAAGGCAGCCCCCCGCACCGGGTTGAATTAAATGCGGAAGACACATTTCAGTTGAAGGCAGTCAGTTGCACAACTCACTAGGTATCCCCCTTTCCATTTTTTTATGAATACAGGCCCAGAATTCTACACCAAGGAACTATGTTCAGCTGCTCACAAAGCAACAACGCTAAGTGTTTAAATAAGTTTGGTTTAGAATGTAACAGGGATGAGCGTGTCTTTGGTAATCAGATGAGAGATGCTCTTTGAAAATTGGGTGGGAATGAATACTTAAACTTGATACCAAAAAAAAAGAAAAATGTGAATATTAATATTAATAATTAGTGTGGACATCGGTGTCGAGGTTTTGTAGGATCCTAGCAATAATCTAAGTCATATTGAAGCCATTTGAAATACGTTAAAGATGAAGTTAATTATTTTGCAGTGTAATGCTGCAGCAGATTGTTTCTCACCTTGACAGTAGTCTATGGGCCAGGAGAAACTCTAATCCATGTTGTTCAGATTTCTTTAAACAGCCACTACAAACCTCTGGTAACTTTAGCCACAGCATGCTTAAAATCAAAGGAAGTGATAGGGGCACTGAACTGCACCTTTTATTTCGATTTTTTTAAATTAACCTTTATTTAACGAGGAAAATCAGTTAAGAACAAATTCTTATTTACAATGACGACCTACCCCGGCCAAACCCAGATGACACTGGGCCAATTGTGCGCCGCCCTATGGGACTCCCAATCACGGCCGGATGGGATGCAGCCTTTAACATTGCCTAACCGGGGGGAAAAAGGGTTTGATTACTGGAACTGACCAGT
Source organism: Salmo trutta (assembly GCF_901001165.1). NCBI lineage: Eukaryota > Metazoa > Chordata > Actinopteri > Salmoniformes > Salmonidae > Salmo > Salmo trutta. The sequence continues at coordinate 19,559,789 of NC_042960.1, read as the reverse complement.
ATAACTAAAACTCACCTACGTAATTAAACCTCCATGAGAAAGAACATGGTGAAAAGTAGAGAAGTAAGCGAGGTGAACAAAGGTTTACACAAAACCCTATTTGACTTGGCCCAAAAAGTCTTGTAAACTACCAGATTGTTTATTTAAACAGGATTTGGAACACAAATACAGTAACAAAAAGGGAGTTGGGAATCAAGTTACCCTGACTTTCACTGGCAACAAGATATAACAGCAGTAAGATTAATGGACAAAATGTACAACATGTTTATTTTGTATTATTTCATTCCACCAGTCTGGACATTGTTAAATTGTACTTCTTCTCAGAGTGGGTCAGTTTCTCTTTCATTCTGCATGTCGTACATCGACAGCTGCTCTGTACTGATAGGATAGAGACTGCTGGCACACGGGTGAATCTAAAAAGTATTACCTCTGTTCCTCGGAGGAGAAGTCCCTCCTATTTTACTTTTTCCTCCAATGGTGTTTGAGAAGGAGGCAATGAGACAAGAGGAATCATGCAAAGACTACTGAGATTCACCCTTGGACTCTCCAGCCTTGTTTTCCCTTTAGTTTGGAGGCTAAGACTCAATTGCTAACCTGATGCTCCGAGGCAAAGCCCCAAACTATGGGGATGTTTATTGTCTTGGCTGATACTATCCGTCCTGGGGCGGAGGGAGGTTGTGCTCCTCTGACATTAACAGTATTTTCCCACAGCTGAGGGAGGGAGTGTTGTGGGAGGTGAGGTGGGATGTGGGTGTCCCTGACCCTTTTTGGGAGTCTTTGGGAGTATTTTCCCCCTTTTTCGCCTGTGGACTGCAATAGGATGGTGTCCCAATGCTCCTGTTATGGAAGTTGTCGCCTTGTTTTTACAAGGAGGCTTCTCTGTGGGCTGCCCAGAGGTTTTGCTCAGTAAAGCTGACATATATTCACGGATTTTCCTTGATTGTTTCTTGACTGTCCTCCTGCAGATTTTTTGATTGTGTGCCATTTTACAACTTAAAGGGACTGTTTTGTCAGAAATTCCTTTTAGACTACAGTTGCTAACAAATATGTTTTGTTGCTGACTAAAATAGTGAATATTTGGATAATTACAGTACTTCTGAATGGTATCTTTGGAATTCAAGAATCACGCCAGACGTACTTATGTCCCTAGACAACGCTTTTAGTTTGAAAAACAAAAGTGAAAATTATAAACACAAATAGGTGCTATGTCCTCCTAAAACTGGTTATAACTCAATTTCTGTTTGTGACATTACGATCCTAACACCGACAGTGTGTTATAAAGGCTTATTTAGGAAAAGTCAATAACGGAGGCGGGCATTACTTAAAAAATGGCAAAGAAAACAATCTTGAGCAGTCAAAATGACTGCTTTAGCGGTTCTAGTGTTAAGTAAAAATACAGATCTAGAAACTTTTTGGTTGGGTTTACAAAACACAATAATTCTTAGCTCTCTCACAAAACTGTCATCAGCAGTGCAGGTCCTCCAAATTGAATACATAGCCATGTTGCAATTTTTGGGAAGGTTTAAGCCGGAAAGCTGGAATACGAGTCTGAGTGTTTCTTTAGCGTATGTGAGTGTCTTTATCATCTCCATTGCTAGTCTACTCTGGACCCTGGGTGGACAAGCCAAGCTCTGACAACTTTATCCAGATGAATGGGCTCTAAATGAGAGCCGCTGAAAGAGCCTTTAAACTCTTGACGCCCACTAGTGTGAGCGAGATGTGAGCGACATGTTGATCTCTCAGACTGAAATGTCGAGACTACACTGTCTGAGCTGGTATCTGTCTGTCTGTCCGAGAGATTGAGCGACTGAGGGAATGGACATTACAGCAGCAGACTTGGGTTCAACAAGTGTTTGTTTATCTTTTTAATGATTTTAGCCATTTGATTGCCCGGAGTACCAGATGAGTGAGTTTTTCCGCTATTGGTGCCATTCCACTGGATCCGTTGCACTCAATTAAACGCAGATGATGTATTTGAAAGAAAACAAAAAACCAATACTATTTGAACCCAATTTGTATGGTCTGCATTTGTGTCTACTTGTCTGAGAGGCAGAGGGAATGGAGAACATTAAAGTACCTTGGCTGTGTAGAGAGGTGATGACAGACAGGCAGACTCAGGCCACCCTACAGGCTTTCTATTACCCCTGTCATAATCCAGTCATGCATATGAGACAGAAGAAGTGATCCAAATGGAACCAAACAGGGCTTTAGCCAAGCGGGCGCATTGTTTTTGATGTAACCAAATGAGGCCCTTAGGCAAGGAATGCTTATTTGGAATGTATCGATGAAATATTGCAAATATATTGGTAGGAATTCTATGGCTTGAGGGGTTACATCTATGCCAGAGTTAACTAGGGTAATTATTTACTCCAGTTACACCAGATATCTAAAGGATCACATAGTTTACTGTGCCTACACATATTAAGGGGGAATCTGGGTGATGACCATTGACAGCAAGAAACCCAAGGTCAGGTCCATTACTTCCAACCAGCCGAAAGAAGTGTCTTGATTGGTTCGGGACAGATGCTGAGATTATCTGTTGTCCAATGAGCCTGCAACTTGGACGTAACATTTTGCTCCCATAAATCCTTTTATTTACCTGCGGGTTCTGTTTTTGGCAACAGAGCAGCATACAAGGTAGCGAACTGTGGCATAACAAAAGGTCCCAGGTTAAAATACCAAAAGGGACACTGAGCATTCATCAGCGGAGAAGAGAAACACGTTGAGTGTAAAGAAATCTGGATTGAGCTGTGTGATTGGATATTAATTATTAATTAATGTGATTGGATGTTAGTTATTGGACTCGGCTACCTGTATTTGGCATTGTGTTGTTATTTGGCTGAACAGTAGATGGTTTAATTAGATTTTTGGCAGTGAAACAAGGCTACTCAGGCGAGAAAATAACCTCACCCAAATGTATAGCCCCAGTTTGGGAATACTTGCCTTAGAGGAATGGCATTTGAAAACTCTTGTTGTTCTAATCTATAGATATTTTTTCCGATCCATTGCAATCTAGACATATTGCCGGTGAAGGATTCTTACCAGAAGGGTTTAGAAAAAGAGTACTATTTTTGGTCTTCTTCGGGGCACTCGAGACATTCTTTATTATATAAATGCACGCAATAAGTAGGGATATTTGGGCAAGTCTTTCCGTGGGAGGGAAAAGCAATCAGGTGCTAAACCCTGCCTCCCTTTGTGTTTGCTCCAACATGCTTCTCCGATTTAGGAGGGGAGAGAAAGGGAGGAAGCCGATACACTATGGCACCAATACAACTCACTCTCCCCCCTCTCTGTCTCCCTCACACACACTTTCTTTCCCTCTCCAGTTCTTTCTCTCTTTCTCCATAAACTACAGACACTCACTCTCTTCCTTCTCCAGTCCTCCCTTTTGTTCTTTCTCTATGCTCCTTTCTCTCTCTCTCTCTCTCTCCATAAACTACAGACACTCACTCTCCCCTGCCCTGCCTTTTCCGCCATAAAGTACAGAGTGCAGAGATTAGAAGGCTACTGATTAAAGGAGTGAGGATGCATCTTCTCCTGTCATGACTCAGAAATATAATGATAAAAAGACTACTACAGACAGGATCTTTATTTGATCACTCTTTTGTTGCTGAGAATTTTACTGTGCCATAGGAAATGCAGATAAGCTCAGTGATTTACAGAAATTCACTGAAAACCCTCACTAACACAGTTATATTAACAGTATTCCACTTTTCATGTAGCCTTATTTTGATCAGCTAATAGCCTAACAACTGATCAAGCAACGTTATGGACTAAATGTTCAACTCATGTTGCTGCATATACATTTTTCTGTGACAATAGAGGTCAAATTAAGATCCTACATCTGAACACTTCAAGCGGGCAGAAAGATGGCCCCTCACACCGTGATAAACTCCTTGTTATTTTCCTCCATAACAGATCACAATGTTGGATTGCGCCACTTGCATCAGGTGAATAAATTATCAATTTAACCTCCAAAACATGGAATGCAGGTTGAATGTCACTGGGTAACTTTTATTACCAGAGTAGAAATTGAAGTCTGTTGCCACCTCCATATTGCCATAGCTGGGTTGTATTCACAAGTAATCAAACAGAGGAAAGCGGACCAAAATAGGGAGGAACTACCTGAACTTGCCCAATGACAAACCTTTGTTTTTGTTGAAAAATGTTTTGTTACAGTTTACACCAATGAATAGGACCGCTGTTTACAACATTTTGTTCCAGCTGTAATTAACATGTTGAATACATAGAAATATGATAGGATAAACGTGATGTACCTCAGTGTCCTACGCGCAATTTGATCTAAACATAGTTTTATTGGACTGTCCAACCAGGCTAGGTTTACGTTGATTGGATTAGATGAGACTGAAGAACATTTGTAGAGTGGATTTGGCCCAAATGGTAGCTGTCTGTGTGTTCTAAAGGACTCACACTTATGTCTGTGTCAAGGACACGAGGGCTTATTCGTATTAGAAAATGAGATGCCGCGGACAAAGTTTTCCAATCTGAATAGTTTCTCCTCTGCCTGCTAATTCACATAATAGGGGGGGAAAAAGCATGTTTCCTTTGTGAGAGACTTCAATTGATGCACACACACTGATTCTCCATTCTCCACGGAGTTGCCTGTGGTTACAGCTACAGCTAACAGGAAATAACCAAGGATGGACCATGTCCGTACAGGATCAAAACACTGTCACCACAACTGTCACGGCAACCCCACTCAGGCCTCTCCCCTCACTCCTCTAAAACGTTGAGATTTAAAGCGACCAAACAAAGAAATGAGTTCTCTATCTCTCTCTGTGGGGAAATGTTGAAGTAGGTGGCAAAAAAACTGAATGGCGATTCACTTTCAGAAATGTTCCTATCTGCGCTGTTGCTATGGGTCAGTATTGAGTAAAAATTGTATAAAACATGTATAACCCTTCGACACGTTTTGCAGAAGTCTAGCCAAAGAAAGGTCTTTAGCCAAAATGAAAAGAGGATAACCCCGCACCCAAGCTCCAAATAACCTGCTTCGAAGTCTCTAACCTAGATGACAAAGGGGAAGCAGGTAAACATGTTCCATTCTGCTAGAACCTCAGCAGATGGAATGGACAGATGGAATGGGACTTTTGATGCTAAGAAAAGCTACAAGAAAACGCCCACACTGACAAAAACCCAGCTCACCCACCGTGAGAGACCTGAGACCTGAGAGAATGACTTCTAAACTTGTTTTCAGACTGGTGGTGCTGCTGGCAGGAGAAAACGGCCCGACTGGTATGGCTGCTGCTATTGTTTCGTACATAATCGATATCAAAGGAACGCTGTGTTTATTGATCCCCCTAAAAGTGTTTTATGTTACCATTATACAGCACGAACCGATACATTTATTTTAACTTGAGATGTGACAGATGTATTGATCCTGTAGAAATATAATTAAGGTCATCATTTCATTTATTTGACATGATCCCCTCTTTTTCTTTTGGCTGGGACAAAAGCCTGCACAGCCTAGTGTTGTACATTTGATTTTATTACTCTAATCAATAGAATCAATTACTCTAATCAAGACCGCAATTCAATTAAACAGGTGTGTTAGTGGTGGGCTGGGAGAAAAGTGTGCACGTACACACAAGCTGTCCAAGACCAGGAGTGAAAAACACTGACCTGAGTTGGAATTTGAGAGGAGAGCAGACGAGGTAGTCAGTGCCCATGACAGAATGGTGCATGGCATTTAAATGACTATATACCTAATGTATTCAAACTTGTCCCAAAGCAGTGTTTCTAACTCTTGTGATGGGTGGCATGTACTGAACATGACTTAGAAATATTACAGTACTGACGGGTATTACTAACATATGAAGCCATAAAACTCCAACAATATTAGTCTAACTTTTAGTGATAGAAGTTACGATTTAACGTGAATATGGGTCTACTCTATTGTTTGGGGTTGAAGGACCATTACACTCTTGAAATCAGTTTGATTAAACTACCTTTGAGGTCTGAATTTTTTGGGACAAACTTTCCTTTTGGAGTTTACTGACCGTTTAAAAAGGACATTTTTTCTGGCATAACCTCACCCAGTATGTCTCTGGTTGGTTTTTAAAAAGCACCGGTCACACAAATAATAATAAATAATAGAAGTTTGAATTTGCCATGTGAAAATGTAACAACAAATCAACGATGACTTGATTATCCATGTTGAATCTGGAATGATTATGTTTGGTTTGGCTAGCCGACACTGTTTTCAAATTCCTCCCATACCGCTTGGCTGCTGCAGCAATTTTAACAGTCATTTCTATTTGCTCACACAAACCAATCCCTGCTGAAATCATCCCAGCTAGCACATTATGTTCTGAGAACCATATGTTTCTTAGAGTTTGGTGAGAGCGTGTTTGTCCTAGGTTTTTTTTTGCATACAACCTTACCACAGCCTTCTGGGAATGGTGCAGGATAGTTGCTTGGCTTTGGAACATTCTCAGTACATTTAAGGAGCCTGACAGAAAGATATTATTTTCTTGGTTTTTCATTACATTAACAGAATGTTTCCTAAAGGTTCAAACATGGTTACATTTTATTAAAATGTTGGTAATGTTCTAGGAATGTTCTCCAACTGGTTTGACATTGGGAATATTCTCAAATAGTTCAGAGAACGTTAAGAAACAACGTCCTTCTGTGGGAATTTTAGTACTTCAGCATGCCGTCTTCTCCAGGTTTCCTCATGGTTCTACTTAAATTATGTTCTGAGAGCATGTTTTAATAAAACTTTTGATAACACTGCTAGCTTATGTTAACTGGTTTGAACTCCAAGCACAGATAGTACACATGGAAATGAATTTGCTTAGGCATTAAAAATGCAAACACTAGTATTACTTTATCGTGGTACGGCATCAGTGAGATTTCAAACTATGATCTTCTGTTTTCAATCAATGGAATTAGCTGCGCCACTAGGACGGAGCTAGCATGCCATGTTGTTTAACTCATAAAAAGCTGTTGATTTTAGTCAGACTCCATTTCAAAGGAAAGATCAGGTGTGACCATTTAGTGGGCGTGGCTAACACACCTAAACACACTACAAGATAGAGGATAGAGAGAGTTTTCTTGATGCTGAGAATGGAATGTATATGTTTTTTTTCTTCATTGAACGTTTTCTTAACGTTCTTGATACAATTTGAGAACATGGCTAAATAGAACCATGAGGAAACCTGAAGGAAACATTATACTGAAGTACTGAAATTCACACAGAAGAACGTTGTTTCTTAACTTTCTCAGAAAATGTTTAGTCATGACTTGAATTACCTTCAGATAACCTATGTATACATATGTTTTTTGTATTTTACCCCCTTTTTTCTTCCCAATTTTGATCTTGTTTCATCGCTGCAACTCCCCAACGGGCTTGGGAGGTGAAGGTCGAGTCATGCGTCCTCCAAAACATGACCCATCAAACCGTGCTTCTTAACCGCCGCACCAATGTGTCGGAGGAAACACCGTTCACCTGACGACCAATGTCAGCCTGAAGGCATCTGGCCCGCCACAAGGAGTCGCTAGAGTGCGATGAGCCAAGTAAAGCCACCCCCAGCCAAACCCTCTCCTAACTCGGATGACGCTGGGTTAATTGTGCGCCGCCCTATGGGACTCCCGATCTCGGCTGGTTGTGATACAGCCCGGTATCGAACGCGGGTCTATAGTGACGCCTCTAGCACTGCAATGCAATGCCTTAGACCGCTGCAACTCGGGAGGCTAACCTATCATTTTAATTCTCAGAACGTTAATTAAACCTTCCAGAAATACTTTCAGGGTACCATAGTAAAATATTCTCAGAGCCTCCCTGCAACCTAAAAATGTATGTTCCCAGAAGAGGCAAAATGTTCACTTGCATTCACAGAACGTTTAAAAAAACGTTACGTTTTACCGGTCAGGAAACGTATGGCTTTGTTCGCAGACCCAATGTGAAACCAAAAACGTACCTTTCCACAACTTCCAAGGAACCAAATGTGCTAGCTGGGATGTTATTTGGAATTACTATAGCACAGTAAAAGGTTTTCTGTTTTTCATCAAAATTATGTTTTCAAAGTGCACAAGTGGGCCTACAATTTCAGCTCAAATCAGAAGTTTGTATACTGTGCAATACTATTCTGTAAAGTATTGTTTTCCAACTTTTCCTATTTCATGGGAAGTCCAGCAGCACATTGTCACTTAGTATCCCACAGACAGAGCATTCCCTCCCTCTGTAAATACCTAGCTACCAGCATCTCTGGTGTTTCAAATCAAAATCAACATTTTTTTTTGTCCTGTACTGTACACAGATTAGCAGATGTTGGTTCAGGTGCAGCGAAAGGGTTGTGTTTCCAGCTCCAGCAATGCAGTATGTCTAACAGTACAGTACTGTTAGATAAAAAACAAGAAACAAGAAATGAAGAAATATCAGAATTAGCAATCTCTGAACGAGCAATGTAAGCATGTGGTGTGTAAAGACAATGGACAATATATAAGTAGGAAAAAGGTATGTGGTGAAGTAGTTAAATGAATGAGTTACGACGAGAATACATTGTGAAAGTACAGTAAAAAGTGAGTAATCAATTAGCTTAATTTCTCAGAGATCAAATAAAATTTTAACTCTATTTAATCTCTCCCAAAGGATGAGCAACATCTTCCTTCCCTCTTCTACTGATGTTACCGTGGAGCCTTTACTCATGTGCTTACCTATTTAATTATTGGGAGTATAATGTATATACAGCTGAAGTCAGAAGTTTACATACACTTAGGTTGGAGTCATTAAAACTTGTTTTTCAACCACTCCAACCACTCAACCACTTGTTTTTCAACCACTTCTTGTTAACAAACTATAGTTTAGGCAAGTCAGTTAGGACATCTACTTTGTGCATGACACAAGTCATTTTTCTAACAATTGTTTACAGACAGATTATTTCACTTATCATTCACTGTATCACAATTCCAGTGGGTCAGAAGTTTGCATACACTAAATTGACTGTGCCTTTAAACAGCTTGGAAAATTCCGGAAATTATTTCACGGCTTTAGAAACTTCTGAAAGGCTAATTGACATAATTTGAGTAAATTGGAGGTGTACCTCTGGATGTATTTCAAGGCCTACCTTCAAACACAGTGTGTCCTTGCATGACATCATGGGAAAATCAAAAGATATCAGCCAAGACCTCAGCGGTCATACCGCTCAGGAAGGAGACACGTTCTGTCTCCTAGAGATGAACGTACTTTGCTGTGAAAAGTGCAAATCAATCCCAGAACAACAACAAAGGACCTTGTGATGATGCTGGAGGAAACAGGTACAGAAGTATTTATTTCCACAGTAAAACAAGTCCTATATCGACATAACCTGAAAGGCCACTCTGCAAGGAAGAAGCCACTGCTCCAAAACCGCCATAAAAAAGCCAGACCACCGTTTGCAACTGCACATGGGGACAAAGATTGTACTTTTTGGAGAAATGTCCTCTGGTCTGATGAAACAAAAAGAGAACTGTTTGGCCATAATGAGCATCGTTATGTTTGGAGGAAAAGGGTGAGGCTTGCAAGCCGAAGAACACCATCCCAACCGTGAAGCACGGGGGTGGCAGCATCATGTTGTGGGGGTGCTTTGCTGCAGGAATGACTGGTGCACTTCACAAAATAGATGGCATCATGAGGAGGGGAAATTATGTGAATATATTGAAGCAACATCTCCAGACATCAGTCAGGAAGTTAAAGTTTGGTCGCAAATGGGTCTTCCAAATGGACAATAACCCCAAGCATACTTCCAAAGTTCTGCAAAATGGCTTAAGGACAACAAAGTCAAGGTATTGGAGTGGCCATTACAAAGCCCTGACCTCAATCCCATAGAAAATTTGTGGGCAGAACTGAAAAAGCATGTGCGAGCAAGGAGGCCTACAAACCTGACTCAGTTGCACCAGCTCTGTCTTGAGGAATGGGCCAAAATTCACCCAACTTATCGTGGGAAGCTTGTGGAAGGCTACCCGAAACGTTTGACCCAAGTTAAGCTATTTAAAGGCAATGCTACCAAATACTAATTGAGTGTATGTAAACTTCTGACCCGCTGGGAATGTGATAAAAGAAACAAAAGCTGAAATAAATCATTCTCTCTACTATTATTCTGACATTTCACATTCTTAAAATAAAGTGGTGATCCTAACTGACATAAAACAGGGAATTTTTACTTGGATTAAATGTCAGGAATTGTGAAAAACTGAGTTTAATATATTTGGCTAAGGTGTATGTAAACTTCCGACTTCAACTGTAGATTGTGCGACAATCTTTATATATTTTTACGCAAGTCACTATTCTGTTTGTCAGCAGCTCTCCAACATTTTTTGGTGTGCATTACTCATACTTTTTACCATAGAGCCTCACTGTGCTGGTATTTTCTTCTCACACCATCTTTGCCATTGCAGTTATGGTGGAATCATAACAAGGGCACCACGGTACAGCATATAGCCGCGGGAAGTAGGGGTGCTGAATGTGCTGCAGCACCCTTGAAAAAAATTAGATGTACAGTACAAGTCAAAAGTTTGGACACACCAACTCATTGCAGGGTTTTTCTTTATTTTTTCCTATGTTCTACATTGTAGAATAATAGTGAAGACATCAAAACAAATGAAATAACACAAGTGTTAATGCGCTTGAGCCAATCAGTTGTGTTGTGACAAGGTAGGGGTAGTATGCAGAAGAGAAAATAAAGATAAATCCTTGAATGGGTAGGTATGTCCAAACTTTTGACTGATACTGTACTGTGTGTATATATATATATATATATATATATATATATATATATATATATATATATATATATATATATATATATATATACTGAAACAAATATAAACACAACATGCAATTATTTCAACAATTTTACTGAGTTACAGTTATATAAGGAAATCAGTCAATTTAAATGAATTCATTAGGCCCTAACCTGTGGATTTCACGACTGGGCAAGATCGCAGCCATAGGTGGGCCTGTGAAGGCATAGGCCCACCCACTTGGAAGCCAGGCCCACCCACTGGGGAGGCAGACCCCGCCAATCAGAATATGTTTTTCTCCACAAAAAGGTCTTTATTACAGAAATACTCCATCAGTTGTGCTTATATTTTTGTTCAGTATGTGTATATATATATATATATATATATATATATATATATATATATATATATATACATTTAAAATAAGCTTGGTTTGTCTTTGAAGGGCAACTCCACCACTTTTTAACCTAATCAGTGTCAACATATGTGACAATGGCCTATTTCTAAGTTTTGTAGAAAAAATTCAGTTAAGAAGTTCTACCCGTTGACGTCAAAAGTAAATACATCACATGTAGTTCAGACTACCCATATTTTCATATCAACCTACGTTTTAAAAAACATTTACGCTACAAACATCTCTGATCTGTATGGTAATTAAGCTAATGTACAGCACATGCCGTTTGTTTGATACCGGAAACATCTATAACATCTGTCTCGGCTAATTTCTGACAAATCTCAAGAGGCTATAGGTCCATTTGTTTTGGAAACGTTATACAAAATGTGTGCGTTCTCTACACATTTTACAGCAGGCATGGGAAGTAGGAAAATATTTAGAGCAACTGAACACACGTGACTGTACGCTCACCACGGTAACGTTCATGTATCTATGTCACACGTACAGGCTATAGGCCAGTGGGAATGTTTTGCCGAAGCCATATGAGCTCATACTAGACCCAGATCTGTTTGCGCTTTCTTGCTAACTCCTATGGTGATTGCGTGACAAGACACCACAAACAGATCTGGGACAATGATGAAATTATTTAAGTAGCAAATTAACATGTTCTCTTTCTTAACACTCAGATTTCTAGAGAGATTGCTTGGCACAGTCAAGAAAAGCATAGCCAAGGAGCCCTTCTCAGAAGTGCTTGAAGTGCTGTGTTTGAAATGCTATTTGAGTCTAAAACAAACTATAAAGTTGTATTTTCCATGCTCCTTTAAAAGCACGGACAAATGTAATGGATGGTTTGTCAAACTTGTCCATGCTGTCCTGTTGTTTTGAGCGATTTCTCGTAATGTATCTTTTGGTCTTTCGTATGACATTTCAATGAGGTCATTAATCAATGGCTTGCTTTCAGTCCCAAAGCCCTGTTCCAAGTTTTACAAACCAAATGATAAATATACCAAACTTTGCTAACAAATATTAATCAACACACAATTAAAATGTAAATGTACAGTATTTCCCTTCATGTGATTGTGGCCTAGACCTCTTTCTCTCTCTGGATGTCTTAATAAGTTACCACTTAATGTTTGTTGTATTAATAAGTCATACTGCGTGCCATCCAATTGCATTGATTAGAATCAATAACCGAGTTCCGTAAGATTATTTTGTAACAATGTGACTTGATTGCGATAACTGCCTAGCGCCTTCTCCCCTCGCCGTGTCCTTGACTGCATCCCAAAAAGGAGGGAATAGAGTGCCATTTGGGACAATCCCCCCTGTATTGCTCTGATTCAGTCAATACTTTTCATTGTAACACAGAGGTTGTCAGCTGGTGGCTGGTGTCATCTAGTTAGCCCCATGCTGAGAGAAGACAGGAAAGCTTGTATCTGTTGTGTCTTATTCCAAGACAGAGGACAGAGTCGGCTGAACCCTTACGAACCGATTGAGTGTCATAGAGCTGTTGCTCGGATTCTACATTTGTGTTACTGTCTCTCTCCTTCTCTCAACGTGTTCTGTTTTGTTCTCTCTCTCCTTTTCTGTCCTTTGTCTCTCGCTCAGTCTCTGTCCTTGTCCGCCTTCTGTTTCTCCCTCTCTTTCTTTCTCCTGTCTCCTTTTCTGTCCTTTTGTTTCTTTCTCCTTCTCTGTCTCCCCCTCTCATTCTGTCTCCCCTTCTCAATCATTCCCCGCCCTTCAGTTTTTCTCTCCTTCTCTCCCTTTCCATCTCTCTTCAGTAAATGTGGTTCAGTACAAATCAGTAGGGCTATTTCTTCTCTGCATGATGTGTTAGATATTATAATATTATTAACTGAGACCAGACCACCCAGCGTCAATACATCACTGCCAGCCAATATTTCAGGCCAAGGCATCAGAATAGCCCTCCTATAAAGGAGTCAGGCAAGAAGCCTGTCTGTGACATTTCTGCTTTTTTAAAGACAAAACTATGCTTAAAGGCTGTTAAGTGCAAAGATGCGCAATTAGATTTTTAAATATTTGAATGTAGACATTTTGGAGGAGGATTATGTAATGCACGGTTTTTGATTATTATGCTTCTTCGAAAGTTCCCAACACTAGGAGGCATTTATATGAAGCCCAAAATGGAAATCCTTCTCTTGTGACTTATTTACAAAGGCAAAGTTCATATAAAATGATGGTTATGGTTAATGGTTATGAAAAATTATCTTCCCGGGTGGGTTTCTTTTAAATGAAGAACATAAAAGTTGTGCTTCTTAATGAAGTTCCTATATTGAAATAAACAATGTAACCAGAGATAAGATCCATTAATATAAAAGATGGCGAATTACGCAGATGTTGCCATGGTATCACCGCAGAGCAACCATTGAGGCCTTTATCTTCGGGACAAAAAGTACTCGCTTCACTCCATTGAACTTTTCCCCAAACATTTATAACTTTCTAAAGTTTTGCTGAGCGTGTCTGAATGTCAGGGATGATTGTGCTGAAACATTTTACATTTTAGTCATTTAGCAGACGCTCTTATCCAGAGCGACTTACAGTAGTGAATACATACATTTCATTTTCATTTCATGCATTTATTTTTTTTGTACTGGCCCCCCGTGGGAATCAAACCCACAACCCTGGCGTTGCACACACCATGCTGGTGTTGCAAACACCATGCTCTACCAACTGAGCCACCAACTGAGCCACAGATTGTGACGAGAGTGATTATCATCGGGACAAGACAGTCAGGGATATAGAATTGCTGCAGGATTGAGACAGTACGGAGGGACAAGTGACAGGACAAGACGGGACAGTAGTCAACTTTCACAGTGTCAAATTCTGTTCTACTGTTACAACCCACGTGTGTGTGTGTGTGTGTGTGTGTGTGTGTGTGTGTGTGTGTGTGTGTGGTGCTGCTGCTGTCCCTTGATCACTCCTACAAAAGGGAGGTTCATTAAGCTGTTTCACATGTCTGCTATCTCTCGCTCTCTCTCTCTCTCTCTCTCTCTCTTCAATTTAAGGGCTTTATTAACATTGCCAAAGCAAGTGAAGTCGAACATTTTATCACGGTCCGCACCACAGGGAAATTCCAACATCAGTTTTATTTTCCCTACTCTTCCTTTGGCTAATCATTTGCTGGAGTTTTAAGACGGCTGCAGCATCGCTCACTCCAGTTGAGCTGTTCTCAGCTCAGCAACGTTCGCTGCATTTGTCGGTTTCACTCCTACCGCCCCACCTTACCCTAACTCATCTCTCTGATGTAGACGAATGCTATAAAACAAAACAAATAACATGTTCTGTGTCGAACTTCTTTTTTTTTAAGGAGTGGGGCGGTCCCACTCCTTTACCAATGGGTTCGGTCCGAACCAGAGGCAACGCCTTGGACTGCTTGACCCCCCCAGGCCACTGAACAGTACGTCGCTTTTTTAATGAGACGAGCCATTGAACACTTTTTGATTCTATATAGCAGCTTTCCTCTAGCGCACAGTGGACACACCATAGAGATACAATATCTGTTGCGTTTTAATTATGACTGCATTATGTTGGGTTGGTACCACAGGAGGTTGGTGGCAACTTAATTGGGGGAGAAAGAGGCTTGTGGTATTGGCTGGAGCGGGATATGTGGTGTCGTGACGTTGTATTAGTTAATGTGACGACTGTTGCTCATCGAATGATTAACGGTTTATAATTACGTGATTAAATGAATTAAGCAATGAATCAAGCAATTATTAACTCATTAACCTGGGGCACCATGGGAACATTGTTTTGATTGAGTTTCTATTTCCCAAATTAACTCAAAGGATATCAGAATATCGATTACAACAGTCGCTAAATTAATCAATTTCCTCTACAGTCTCATAATCTGAAAGTCGTATAATCCGGGAATCTGCACGGACCCGGGCTTTACCACTGAATTTACCACACCAATCTTAGTTGATTATTTATTTACTAGCAAGCTAAAATGATGATAAAAATGCACATACACAAAACACAGTCTAGCTATTGATTAGGACTTAGTATAACGGGCCAACACACTATGGCGCTTGTTACCCAAAATGGGGATTTTAAAGAGAGAGAAAGAAAGGAAGTACACGAGAGAAATATACATTTGGGTTCATTTGTCAGCCATGCTTATTTAACTAGCCTTGCCCCGAACTGCCGCTCTTATGGGTCAGAATATAATGATGTAATTACGTGTTGGAGTTCTCAGGTGGGAAGCTCCGCGTGGGTCGTTTAGGCTTCTAAATGACGCAGTTCTCCGGCGCAACTCTCTGGTTGTCCTCACGATGTCAGTGTCCTTCTTGGCTAAGTGGTCTGATCCTCACCCTTGATCGGAAAGGGGTCTTCTGAGGACAGACAGCTCTGTAGCTCAGAGCTCACAGCTTCGGCTCGAATGGTGTCGATACCACGATTCAATGGAGAGTGGAGGCTGGGTGGTTCGGCTTGAATTCACCCGCTTAGACACAGCTACTCGTCCGTAGCTCGTGTAGAAAAATATTTCTTTGTCTTCAACCTTGTGTTTCGTTTTGGGGTTCGTCGACTTTGTTAGACCTTAGCTGCAGCTTGGGGTCAATAGTCTTCTATGTTAATTCTTCACTCTCCTGTCTTATACCCTCGGGTCAGAAGTGGGTGTAACAGCCTTTAGGGCAATTCTCTGGGCGGACCAAGTAAAGGGGGCAAGGCTTAGATTTGGCTAAAAATCCGATTTTAGACACTAACTTCACATTTCATCTTTATCAAAACATTCTGTTTGATTTGGATATTTTCCAAACAGCGTACAATGTATAAACATCAGGCATATACTGGGAAAACTCTTAAAGGTACAATGTTTTCATAATAACGTCATCTCTTAACCTTTAAAAACAAATACAAAAGTTACATACATTTTAATATTCCACTTTTCGTCATAACCACCATTGTGGCTGACGGAAACCATTGTTCCAAAGTCCCTTTATTGCATGTTTAATGTTCTGAGGCCAGTTCTCCATTGTTAGGACAAAGGAATTTCTCTGTGGCCTAAGTTTATTCTGGGCATGAGGTGTCATAAAACCCCCACATCTCTCCTCCTCTGTTGGGGGTTTGGGAGATAATCTGTAGGGTGGTGGTCTCCTGTACCCTGACCTGATCAGGACAGTCATGACAGTGGAATGGTATCAAACACATCAAACACATGGTTTCCACGTGTTCGACGCCATTCCATTCGCTACGTTCTAGACATTACTATGGGACGTTCTCCCCTCAGCAGCCTCCACTGGTTGGTATAGAACATTACTGTGTCTAGAAATTCGGTTCATCTTTGGGACGTGCACGTTCTTATCCAGACACTTACTTAGTAGGCTCCTATTCTTTTTCTATTCCAAGTGAAGCATTTGTACACCGCTGCATGTTCCATCTAAGCCTTCAACACACACGGGTGCACACACACGGTCATACACAAACGGATGCACACACACAGAGTTAGGGAGTAACTGATTACATGTAATCTGATGACAAATAAACAAAATGTAATCGGTTACGTTACCAGCTAAAATATTGCAATCGGATTACAGATACTCTTGAACAAAATATGATTACATGATTATTAAAATATGTTTATGAAAAAAATGCATCGTGACACCTTTCGGTTTTCTCAACGACATTCAACTCAGCATTGAAGAAACCTGAGTCAGAGACCACAATGACGACACACCACATGTGTTTGATGGATGCTTTTTGTCTTCTTCTAAATGCCTTTTAAGGGGAAAGTAATCCAAAAGTAATCAGATTACCTTACTGAGTTTGGGTGATCAAAAAGTTACGTTGCTGATACGATTTTTTTGGACAGTAACTGTAACTGATTACATTTAGAAAGTAACCTACTCAACCCTGCACCCACACACACACACGCACGCAAACACAGTACACGTGAGGATGAAACTGTTGTCCTCTATGCCAAGCTTGCAGATTGCTTTGATTATAACCTATCTTTATTGCCACCTCTATTTGTTTGCTTCCTGACAGCTCTGTGTTTCACGAGTCTATATATAATACCTGCTAAATCAAGATTTACTCTCCGCCGCACATCTAGGTTCTGATGAATGGGAGGTACATTTGTAACAGTGTCTGCAGTTCTCGAAGGCAGGGAAACATAGTGTGTGTGTGTGTGTGTGTGTGTGTGTGTGTGTGTGTGTGTGTGTGTGTGTGTGTGTGTGTGTGTGTGTGTGTGTGTGTGTGTGTATGTGTGCATGTGAGTGTCTGCGTGCTTGAATGTGTCAGTGCGGTACCTTCGAGTGAGTAATTGTATTGCTGCTGGACAGATAAATAATATCGAAGGAGAAAGGAGACAAATGTTCCCAGCTCCACATGGGTAATATTTCTGTTATAGCCAATTGCATCTGAGTGGTCCAAAACGTCAAGGTTACTCACAGCGAGAGAGTGAAGGGATGTGAAGGGAGAGGGTTGTCAAACAAACAGACTGTAGGCCCTATCACTCATTGTAATGGCATCAAAAGTACACTCTACTCAATAAATTCAACCATGAATCACAGAAGAAGCTGATCATTTCAAATAACCCCTCTTTCTCTTAATACAGGAACTTTGTTTATTAACTACCTTATTTTACAATGCCACACATCTCTGGAAGCTGATTCAAGTTTCAAAGCCAGAGTGTGGCCGAGTGAGCAAGGGATTGTGACGAGAGTGATTATCATCGGGACAAGACAGTCAGGGATATAGAATTGTTGCAGGATTGAGACAGTACGGGGGGACAAGCGACAGGACAAGACGGGACAGTAGTCAACTTTCACAGTGTCAAATTCTGTTCTACTGTTACAACCCACGTGTGTGTGTGTGTGGTGCTGCCCCTTGATCACTCCTACAAAAGGGAGGTTCATTAAGCTGTTCCACATGTCCTCTCTCTCTCTCTCAAAGGGCTTTATTAACATTGCCAAAGCAAGTGAAGTAGATGATAAACAAAAGTGAAATAAAAAGATTACAGTAAACATTACACTCACAGAAGTTCCAAAAGAAAAAAATACATTTCAAATGTCATTATGTCTATATACAGTGTTGTAACGTTGTGCAACTAGTTAAAGTACAAAAGAGAAAATAAACATAAATATGGGTTGTTTTTACAATGGTGTTTGTTCTTCACTGGTTGCCCTTTTCTTGTGGCAACAGGTCACAAATATTGCTGCTGTGACGGCACACTGTGGTATTTCACCCAGTTGATTATGGGAGTTTATCAAAAATGGGTTTGTTTTCGAATTTGCTCTCTCTCTCTCTCTCTTGTCTCTTGATCTCTTCCTCTCTCTCTAATTTACTCTGGTTTAAATGTCATTGTCTCTTCACGACACACACAGTGACACCATGTCACTATTTAGTGCTGATATTTTGCTATCCATTAGTAAGCGGTGGCCTTTTCCGGAAGGCTTGGACTAACCAGATAATTATGCTCATATTGCTTCCAAACACGTCGCCTAATGTCGCATGTGTGTGCATGCTGTATAATTCATTTGCCCAATCTGTCCGTATCCTTAATACTTCTGCTCTTGGGTTACTTATGACGAGCTTGTTACATCACATGAATAAGCTGTAGCTCAAATTATACACCACCTTTTACAGAAAGTAAAACACCAATGGCGACATATGAAATACAATTACATTTTAAGCTATGACTGTATTGTTTTTAAGTGTAATGGTTAAAAATGTGGACTTACACATTATGAAAATAAAAAAATCTATAAAAAAAAATGTCTAATTAAAGAGCGTATCAAAATATCTGGGACTAATTGCTTTATTAAATGTTCTCATCAGCATCGTTCATTAAAATGAACCAAGTTACGGTGAATTAGAGGAAGCTAATGCCTTATCAAGGGCAAGGGGTTGGGGTGTGGCTCCAATTCATCTTAAAGGAAATTAACAGAATGGAAAGTCTTTAAAAAACAACCAACAGATCATAATACCAACAATGGCATGGTGAGAGGGCTCAAGAACGCGGTACATTTAATCAACGCTGTCCCTCCGTTAAAGGTCAACTCAGGGACAGTTGTCATAATAATCTCATCGATTGTCAATCCTTGCATCCATAGCCCCATCTATGAATTTGAGATCCCTTAGCTTTATAGCAAAACAAGGCTGTCGTTTTGTCGTTTTTCGACTTCAGGAATGGGTCTTTGAAACATGAAAAGAGTGGGCCTTTATAACACCTGCATTGCCAACAGGTTTGATATACAGTACCTTGTCACAACGCAACTGATTGGCTCAAATGCGTTAAGAAGGAAAGAAATTCCACAAATTAGTGTTATTTGAAATGCATTCCAGGTGACTACCTCATGAAGCTGGTTGAGAGAATGCCAAGAGTGTGCAAAGCTGTCATCAAGGAAAAGGGTGGCTACAGTACTTTGAAGAATCTGAAATTTACAATATATTTTGATTTGTTTGACACTTTTTTGGTTACTACATTATTCCATATGTGTTATTTCATAATTTTGGTGTTTTCACTATTATTCTACAATGTAGAAAATAATAAAAATAAAGAAAAACCCTTGAATGAGTAGGTTTGTCCAAACCTTTGACTGGTACTGTATACAGCAGCTGAGGGACCTCAAATGCCTGCCTTTCCTCCCTCCTCCTACCTAATTTTAAAACATAAATTATAGACGTAAGGCCTGTCAAAGTCTTCACCCACACTGTATTATGATCCGTTATTAAATGGGTAAACAGATTCTTGTTTCTGGAATCATGTGTCAGCCCTGATCGGTCCTTGTAGCAGTGTGATCATCTAAGCAGTAAAATTACAGCCCATCGTGACGCACATTTAGACACCTCGCGCCCGGGAACAAAGCCTCTTAATTAGGATGAATTACACTGATTAACAGAAATAAACATCCCCGTTAAGGCTGAGAGAGATGCTGCTGCTGATGTGTGTGTGTGTGCATGTGTGTGTGTGTTTGTGTGTGTGTGGTGTCTGAATTCAGCAGCCTTGCCATTTCCCACTCTCCTTACCAGGAAAAACAGCACATGATTCCCTCTAAGAGTGATCATCCACATACTTACGAACATCCACGTATCACTTACGTACATCAAACTATACACAAATGAGGTTTAAGGTGTCGAAATGGTATTGCATTGTTGGGCGGGGGTTGTTCAATATGACCTGGCAAAAGCGGGAATCACAACAATACCAGTAACACAGCAGTCTGAACAAAGACACTACAGCTAGATAGCAGGTGACACACAACACATTTACGTTGTTTGCAAACTCCTGTTCAGCCGTTTGAACAAACAGACCATAGCACTATCTAGATAGCTTGTGACACACGGCACTTGTGTGTAGTTTTGACACTTCCTACTCCCAATGCGCAGTTCACTTCCCAGCTCTTAGCCTCTTTCCTCTCAGGATCTCTAAGACAAGACGCGTGATGATTCTTTACTCCAAGTGACTTGAGGATGAGACTGTGTTCGAGAGCTGTGTCTCTGGAGGCCGTTTGGAAGTGTTCTCTGCTGCCTCTCTGTTGTGAGGAGGCTGACAAGGACGGAGGGAGACAGAGCGAGAGATACATAGAGGGGGGACAGAGAGGGAGATACATAGAGGGGGGACAGAGAGGGAGATACATAGAGGGGGGACAGAGAGGGAGATACATAGAGGGGGGACAGAGAGGGAGATACATAGAGGGGGGACAGAGAGGGAGATACATAGAGGGGGGACAGAGAGAGAGGGAGATACATAGAGGGGGGACAGAGAGGGAGATACATAGAGGGGGGACAGAGAGGGAGAGGTCGAAAAAGAGAAAAGTGAGAGAGGAA
Organism: Salmo trutta; assembly: GCF_901001165.1. Taxonomy (NCBI): domain Eukaryota; kingdom Metazoa; phylum Chordata; class Actinopteri; order Salmoniformes; family Salmonidae; genus Salmo; species Salmo trutta. The sequence goes on along the minus strand of NC_042960.1, from coordinate 19,538,863 downwards.
GAGGAAAGCCAGAAAGAGGGCGAGAGAGAGAGGGGGCGAAAGAGAGAGGGGCTCTGCATATAAAGTCAGTCAGATAAGGTGAGCGTTGATGAAAAGCATACGGGCAGGCAGAGACAGGTAGACAGATGCCGCAACAGGCATCATAAATCTTAATTAGCCATTAGGGCCGCGTATGTCAAGAGCCGTCACACGTACAAGACACAAGTTATAAAAAAATGAATCCAAAGCTTTGTTTTGACACATTAAGTTAAGTAAACTCTAAAGCACACACACTCCCACACACTCTCCCTATGATGTCCATGTTAATTCATGCCTCAGAGATTTTTGGGCTAGATCGGCCCTCTTGATCTTCTAAAGCACTAATTATCAGCTTTTAGGAGACTCCCAAAAAGTCTATTAACTCTGGTACAGACAGAGGCATTTCCGGACCGAGGCCAAAGTCATATCGACCCAGACACACCATTCATCTCCAATACTGACTAAGAGGATTTGTTAATTCACTTTTCGAAAAAATCAAAGACGAAACTCTACCAAAGAGAATCACCACAGGTAAAACAACTTATTGTGCACTAATTCTACCAAGTTTGGTAGAATGATATCTGAAAGCTTGGATATACACTACAAGACCAAAAGTATGTGGACACCTGCTCATCGAACATCTCATTCTAAAATGATGGGCACTATATATAGTGTATTATAGCAACAGTAGGACTTACAGGTCTTGCTGAGGTAAGAGTGTTCATTCATAGCCTCGAATTAAACTGACTTATTTTGCCATGAGGGTAACACAGTTGTTTGGCAGGCAGGGTACGAACCCCGGTTGGTCACCGCATCAACCACATGTTGAAGTGCACCACGCCACCCACAAGGCTATGAAGCCAGGTAAGGCTTTCAGATACTTGTATTGGTACAGCATGTCAACCAAAAGGAGTTCAAAAACAAAATGGAAGGAGAGTTGGCAGTAAATGTGAGGAATTCAACTCTCTCTCCCGCTTTGATTCTGCCTGTAATTTTCATTGAACATAATTAAGAAAAGTGCAGACACTGTTTCCTTATTGTTTCAAATGCTAAGAGTAATTTTTTCTCTGTGCGTCCCAAATGACACCGTATCCCCTACATATAGGGAATGGGGTGCCATTTAAGACACAGCCCTTATAGTGTTTTTCGGAAGGTGATGGTGGTTATGGTCATTATGGATGGAAGGGTTCCAGTTCAGAAACGGAATCTGAAGAAATGCCCCATACCTACAATATTTCTAGACACTCTGTGTGACTCATCTTTTCAAATTAGACATCACACACACACACACACATATCCACACACGCACACAGGTTCAGAAGCCGTTGGAGGCACCTGCCAGCCTGTCTGTCTAAATCGCTGAGAAGAAGAAAGCTGCATATGAGATTAACTATCACTGCACATTGAGCCGTGTACAGCGGCTGAGCCCAGTCATCCTACAGACAGACAGCGAGAGGCATCCCACAGGGACTGTAAAAGCACGCACTCCTCCTCTTCTTCCTCTCTTTTCTCATTCCCTCTGTCAAGGGGATGACCTCAAACAGAAAGTGGCAAGTCCTGCTGTTGCTCTTGGTTCTATTAAAGACAAATCTTTTTTTTTCATTGTCAAGTTGTCAAAGCTTAGTGATGTGAACAAAGCTAATTTGCATACTACTTCCTGAGTAAAAAAAAATGTGCATACTACTTCCTGAGATCTTTTTCTCTTGGGATGGAGGGCTGGAGGGATGTCGTTAGAGGGATGGAGAAATGGAGCAGCAACACCTGAAGGAATCAGTTCTGTCCACCGGCACGTCAGCCCCCCCCCCCCCCCCCCCCCAAATGATTAATGAGCAATACACAGTGTACACAGAGCCACATGTGAAGAGAGCAGAGCAATGCAGAGTTCAGCCAGAACAACTTTGATTTCTGTTTGCTAGCCCAACAGTAAGGTTATGTGAACTGGCCCGAGACAAACATTTTCAAACATAGAAAAAAAACCACAAGGATAACAAAGGTTTTCCCTGGTAAAAGACTCTTCAGGGCATGGGTTTAGGTTGAGTTGTGGGTTTGGTAATTAGATGGTTTGTTATTGTTAATGTTGCTGAAGCAGATAAAGGAAAGCAAAGCTCCGGGGGTTGAAAGTAAAAGGAGAGGGAGGAAGCGCCCCAAATGGCACCCTATTCCCTATACAGTGTAGGGGAGAGTGGGGCAAGTTGAGCAATTTTTTACATTCAGCATCACTACGTCAAAGGATATAGTATTCTTTCTAAAGAAGATATGAAAGTTTAATTCATGGGATGGGAGTGTGGTATACTGTATATCTTAAATGTATGCCTACATTCAAGTATAGACATCTACGTTCAGCATCACTTACCCTTCCATTTCTTGACCAGTTGCCATTTCTTGACCAGTTGCCATTTCTTGACCAGTTGTCTGGGTCAGGGATGTTGTTTCGATGTGCCAGTTCCTAGGCAAGTTCACTGCAATTGAGGCTACAAGGCCGTGAAAAATTAAGTGGCCAGTGATTCTATGTCTATGTATGTAGGGCAGCAGCCTCTAAGGTGCAGGGTTGAGTAACCGGGTGGTAGCCAGCTAGTGATGGCTATTTAACAGTCTGATGGCCTTGAGACAGAAGCTGTTTTACAGTCTCTCGGTCCCAGCTTTGATGAACCTGTACTGACCTCGTCTTCTGGATGATAACGGGGTGAACAGGCCATGGCTCGGGTGGTTGATGTCCTTGATTATCTTTTTGGTCTTCTTGTGACATTGGGTGCTGTAGGTGTCCTGGAGGGCAGGCAGTGTGCCCCCGGTGATGCATTGGGCAGACCGCACCACCCTCTGGAGAGCCCTACAGTTGCGGGCGGTGCAGTTGCTGTACCAGGTGGTGATACATCCCGACAGGATGCTCTTAATTGTGCATCTGTAAAAGTTTGTGAGGGTCTTAGGGGCCAAGCTGAATTTCTCCTGAGGTTGAAGAGGTGCTGTTGTGCCTTCTTCCCCACACTGTCTGTGTGGGTGGACCATTTCAGATTGTCAGTGATGTGTACGCTGAGGAACTTGAAGCTTTTCACCTTCTCCACTGCTGTCCCGTCGATGTAGATAGGGGCGTGCTCCCTCTGCTGTTTCCTGAAGTCCACGATCAGCTCCTTCATTTTGTTGATGATGAGGGAGAGGTTATTTTCCTGGCACCACTCCGCCAGGGCCCTCACCTCCTCCCTGTAGGCTGTCTCGTCATTGTTGGTAATCAAGCCTACTACTGCAAACTTGATGATTGAGTTGGTGGTATGTGTGGCCACGCAGTCACAGGTGAACAGGGAGTACAAGTGGGGGCTGAGCACACACGCTTGTAGGGGCCCCAGTGTTGAGGATCAGCAAAGTGGAGGTGTTGTTTCCTACTTTCACCACCTGGGGTTGGCCCGTCAGGAAGTCCAGGACCCAGTTGGACAGGGCGGGGTTCAGACCCAGGGCCCCGAGCTTCATGATAAGCTTGGAGGGTACTATGGTGTGGAAGGCTGAGCTATAATCAAATAAGAAACCTTAGGTGCTGGCTTAAAGCCGAGAGCAACCACCACAGAATGTCCAGTCAGGACACGAATGAGGCGGATCACCAGGTTAAGGGGGGGGGGGGGGGGGGTTAATGGAAGAAGATATCCACATTCACACTCACATCACAAACATCTGACCACTCATGGTTCAGGCAACTGAGAATTGTGTCCAGTGAGGACTGACGTTGACTATGTGCTCCTGAAAGGAAAGAGGAGAAATCAAACATTTAGTCTATAGCACTGCTAGAATATGAATGACATGGCTGTATAAGCTAGCACAGGTAAGTATATAACAGCAAGGGTTATACACTACAGCAGGCATAAGCTCTACTCGCATGACAATAGACTAAACAGCCTAGAGGACTTGTACACATGAAACTCAGGCAAATAAGCTCAAATAAACACAACAGACAAGTATACGTAATATAATACAATGAGCATGAGCGATATATATATATACGCAATAGAAAATAGCCTAGCATCATAAAATGAGCAATGCTGATAAACTGTTAATCAGCTAACAGTCATTCTAAATGCTCATCCATTCCAATGCAAAATGCTAAGACTAGCGGGACAGCGAACTAGCTAACAATCTCAACTTGTTAGCTGACACACAATAGACCGCACATCTTAGCTCCTCATAATATGACACAGATCTCAAGGCACTTACATTTAGATGCACACACAATTAAACATCAGACAGACCACGGGAGGACAGGTTCAGCAGGAGGAAAATCGGTGTTTTGCTCATCAGGATGGGGAAAGCATGTTTCTGACCACACAGTGTGTTGGGGTCATACACGAACTGAAACTGAAGTCCCAGGAATCAAGGTTGAACGAGATGCGGTGATAAGTAATTGGCATGATCTTAACCAATAGGACACTAACAAAAGTGGGGTCCTCTGAATGGGAGACTAAGCTGCCCCACTAGAACTAACCAGAAGGCACGGCTAGAATCAGCTGGCTGAAGCTGGACATTTTAACAAAGCCTGTAAAACTGGTTCATGAGATTCTTGATTTGTTACTGACAGGCATGTGCCCATTAAGAAACGGACTGTTAAAACGGCCAAATCCACATAGATAGATGATGAATGGCTGTGAGAGATGAGGTTTAGGGAATGGCAAATAAGTCTGACAACACATCAGATTGGCAAACATACAGTAAATTAATAAATCACTTAACTGAACTAAACAAAAAGAAGAAGAAACTATACTATGATAGAAATGATAGAAAGAAAAGGTTCTGGAGTGCATTAAATGAAATTCTAGGCAGAAAAGCTAACAGCTCCAACATTCACTGAGGATGATTGCTCATTCATAACAAAACCCTTTGATATTGCCAACCTCTTTAATAACTTTTTTTGTTGACAAAATTAGCAAACTTAGGTATGACATGCAAACTTCATATTCATGCATAATGGACAAAATAATGAAAGACAAGCACTGTAGCTTTGAATTCAGCAAAGTTAGTGTGGATGAGATGAACAAATGATTGCTATCTATAAATAAGGACAAACCAACTGGAACCTACAATCTGGATGGTAAATTATTGAAGTTGGTAGCGGAATATATTGCAACTCCTATTCACCACATCTTCAATCTAAGCCTAGAAGACCGAGTGTGCCCTCAGGCCTGGAGGGAAGCAAGTTCATTCCTTTTCTCCAAAATAGCAATGCACCCTTTAGTGGTTCAAACAGCAGACCGATCACCCTGTTACTGGTGCTTAGCAATCTTTGGGAAAAAATAATGCTTGAACAAATGCAATGTTATTTTACAGAAAACAAATTAACAACAGACTTTCAGCATGCTTATAGGAAAGGGCACTCAACGTGCTCGGCACTGACACAAATGACTGAGGATTGGCTGAAAGAAATTGATAACAATACAATTGTGGGAGCTGTATTGTTAGACTTCAGTGCAGCCTTCTATATCATTGATCATAATGAATTGCTGAAAAAGAAGTAGGTGTTATGGATTACCATCCTCTGCCTTATCATAGGTGGACAGTTACCTACCCAATACAGCACAGAGGGGTTTCTTTAATGGTAGACTCTCTAATGCAAATTTGGTTGAGTGTGGTATACCGCAGGACAGCTGGCTTGGACAATTATTGTTTTCTATGTTTACTAATGACCTTCCACTAATCTTGAATAAAGACGACTCAACATTATACCCTTTGGCTACAACAGTAAAATAAATAACTGACACCCTGAATAACATAGAGCGCCAGTCAGTTTTAGAATGGGTAACTAGCAATAGGCTGGTGCTAAATAACTAAAAAATGACTCACTCAACCCTGAACCTCATCTGGATTTAAAATGGAGTAATGTGGCTATTGAGCAAGTTGAAGAGACTAAACTGCTGGGTGTCACCCTAGATATCAAGCTATCACGGTGAAAACATATAGACTCAATGGTTACTAAAATGGGAAGAAGTATATCCATGAAAAGGCATTGCTCTGCTTTCTTAATATCTCAGTCAGCCAGACAGGTCCTACAGGCCCTAGTTTTGTCCCACCTGGACTAAATCAAATGAAATTAAATGTTATTTGTCACATGTGCCGAATACAACAGGTGTAGTCCTTACAGTGAAATGATTACTTACAAGCCCTTATTAACCAACAATGCAGTTTTAAGAAAAAATAAGTGTTAAGAAAGTATTTACTAAATAAACTGAAGTAAACAATAAATAAATACAAAGAAAAATGAATTAAAAAATAAAATGGAAAAATAACAAATAACTAAAGAGCAACAATAAAATAACAGTAATGAGGCTATATACAGGGGTTACCGGTACAGAGTCAATGTGTGGGGGCACAGGTTAGTTGAGGTAATTGAGGTAATATGTACATGTAGGTAGAGTTAAAGTGACTATGCAGAGATAGTAAACAGAGAGTAGCAGCAGCATAAAAATTGGGCGGGGGGGCCAATGCAAATAGTCACGGTAGCCATTTGGTTAGATGTTCAGCAGTCTTATGGCTTGGGGGTAGAAGCTGTTTAGAAGCCTCTTTGACCTAGACTTGGTGCTCCGGTACCGCTTGCCGTGTGGTAGCAGAGAGAACAGTCTATGACTAGAGTGGCTGGAGTCTTTGGCAATTCTTGGGGTCTTGATCTGACACCGCCTGGTATAGAGGTCCTGGATGGCAGGAAGCTTGGCCCCAGTGATGTACTGGGCCGTACGCACTACCCTCTGTAGTGTCTTGCTGTCGGAGGCCGAGCAGCTGACATACAAGGCGGTGATGGAACCAGTCAATATGCTCTCGATTGTGCAGCTGTAGAACTTTTTGAGGATCTGAGGACCCATGCCAAATCTTTTCAGTCTCATGAGGGGGAAAAGGCGTTGTCATGCCCTCTTCACAACTGTATTGTGTTTGGGCCATGACAGTTCATTGGTGATGTGGACACCAAGGAACTTGAAGCTCTCAACCTACTCCGCCACAGAACCGTCGATGAGAACGGGTCATGCTCAGGCCTCATTTTCCTGTAGTCCACAATCATCTCCTTTGTCTTGATCACATTGAGGGAGAAGTTGTTATCCTGGCACCACACTGCCAGGTCTCTGACCTCCTCCCTATAGGCTGTCTCATCATTGTCGGCATACCACTGTTGTGTCGTTGGCAAACTTAATTATGGTGTTGGAGTCGTGCTTGGCCATGCAGTCATGGGTGAACAGAGAGCACAGGAGGGGACTGAGCACGCACAGGGGCCCCGTGTTGAGGATCAGTGTGGCAGATGTGTTGTTACCTACACTTACCACTTGGGGCTGCCCGTCAGGAAGTTCAGGATCAAGTTGCAGAGGGAGGTGTTTAGTCCCAAGGTCCTTAGTTTAGTGATGAGCTTTGAGGGCACTATGGGGTTGAACACTGAGCTGTAGTCAATGAAGAGTATTTTCATGTAGGTGTTCCTTTTGTCCATGTGGAAAAGGGCAGAGTGGAGTGCAGTAGAGATTGCATCATCTGTGGATCTGTTGGGGCGGTATGCAAATTGGAGTGGGTCTAGGGTTTCTGGGATAATGGTGTTGATGTGAGCCATGACGAGCCTTTCAAAGCACTGCTATGATTCGGTAGTCATTTAGCATACTGCCCCAACAGATCCACAGATGACACAATCTCAATTGCACTCCACACTGTCCACTCACACCTATAAAATAGGAATACATGATGCTTGCATTTAAATCAAAGTAGATAATTGTAAGATTGTGTAATACATCAGTTGTGGTCTTTATAAGCTAAAACACAAGGTCCTAAACCTGGCGTGAAAGCGCATCCATATAGCTAGTTCATCCGTGTTGCGAGTTCATCCATGTAGCAAGTTCATCCGTGTTGCGAGTTCATCCATGTAGCTAGTTCATCGATGTTGCGAGTTCATCCATGTAGCTTGTTCATCGGTGTTGCGAGTTCATCCATGTACCTAGTTCATCCTTGTTGCTAGTTCATCCATGTAGCTAGTTCATCAGTGTTGCTAGTTCCACCATGTAGCTAGTTCATTCGTGTTGCTAGTTCATCTATATAGCTAGTTCATCCATGTTGCTAGTTCATCCATGTAGCTAGTTCATCTGTGTTGCTAGTTCATCCATATAGCTAGTTCATCTGTGTTGCTAGTTCATCCATGTAGCTAGTTCATCTATGTAGCTAGTTCATCCATGTTGCTAATTAATCCGTGTTGCTTGTTAATCTATGTACCTCGTTCATCTATGTAGCTAGTTAATCCGTGTTGCTAGTTCATCCGTGTTGCTAGTTCATCTATGTAGCTAGTTCATCCGTGTTGCTAGTTCATGCATACGTACTCAATATAGTGTATTTTTATTGTTACAGAGTAGAAATCCTCATGCTGTAAAAACCGTAAAACAAGCAGGGGTATTTGTTACTAGGAAGCGAAAACTGCTTTTTAGAATTTTTTTGCAAATGTATTAAAACTAAAAAACAGAAATACCTTATTTACATAAGTATTCAGACCCTTTGCTATGAGACTTAAAATTGAGCTCAGGTGCATCCTGTTTCCATTGATCATCCTTGAGATGTTTCTACAACTTGATTGGAGTGCACTTGTGGTAAATTAAATTGATTGGACATGATTTGGAAAGGCACACACCTGTCTATATAAGGATGGGGAGCGTCGCTGCACAGCTATTTTCAGGTCTCTCCAGAGATGTTCGATCGAGTTCAAGTCCGGGCTTTGGCTGGGCCACTCAAGGGCATTCAGAGTCTTGTCACTCTTGGGTTTTCTTGTGTGTGTGCTTAGGGTCATTGTCCTGTTGGAAGGTGAACCTTCGCCCCAGTCTGAGGTCCTGAGCATTCTGGAGCAGGTTTTCATCAAGGATCTCTCTATACTTTGCTCCATTCATCTTTCCCTCTATCCTGACTAGTCTCCCAGTCCCTGCCACTGAAAAACATCCCCACATGATGCTGCCACCACCATGCTTCACCACCACCATGCTTCACCGTAGGGATGGTGCCAGGTTTTCTCCAGATGTGACACTTGGCATTCAGGCTAAAGAGATCAATCTTAGTTTCATCAGATCAGAGAATCTTGTTTCTCATGGTCTGAGAGTCTTTAGGTGGCTTTTGGCAAGCTCCAAGCGGTCTGTCATGTGCCTTTTACTGAGGAGTGGCTTCCGTCTGGCCACTCTACCCTAAAGGCCTGATTGGTGGAGTGCTGCAGAGAATGTTGTCCTTCTGGAAGGTTCTCCCATCTCCACAGAGGAACTCTGGAGGTCTGTCAGAGTGACCATCGGGTTCTTAGTCACCTCCCTGACCAAGGCCCTTCTTCCCCGATTTCTCAGTTTTGCCGGGCGGCCAGCTCTAGGTAGAGTCTTGGTGGTCCCAGAATTTTTCCATTTAAGAATGATGGAGGCCACTGTGTTCTTGGGGACCTTCAATGCTGCAGAAATGTGTTGGTACCCTTCCCCAGATCTGTGCCTCAACACAATCCTGTCTCAGAGGTCTACGGACAATTCCTTCGACCTCATGGCTTGGTTTTTGCTCTGATATATACAGGTGTGTGCCTTTCCTAATCATGTCCAATCAATTGAATTGACCACAATAGAGTTGATGTGTGGCATGACCAGCCTTTCAAGGCACTTCATTATTACAGAAATTAGTTCTACAGGGTGGCAGTCAATGTGGCAGAATGCTTTTGAGTTTTTGGGAACAGGAATGATGGTAGTCATCTTGAATCATGGAGATTACAAACTGGGACAAGGAGAGGTTGAAAATGTCTGTGAAGACGCCTGCCAACTGGTCTGCACATGCCCGCATCTGCCCTGGAATACCGTCTGGCCGCGCAGCCATACGAGTGTTGACCCATTTAAAAACCATATGTTAGCTTTGGAGAGAGAGAGATCACCCAGTCCTCCGGATCAGTATGGGCCCTCGTGTTGCTTTTGTCGAGGCGTGCATTAAAGGCATTGAGTTTGTCTGGTAGAGAGGTAATGTTGTGCAGATCACGACTAGGGCTTCCTTTGTAGTCCCTAATGTACTGTAGCCTCTACCACATGCGTTGAGCATTGGAGACAGTATATTATGATTCCACCTTGTTCCGTTAGGTCGTAGCGGGACTTCTGGTACACGTTTGTGTCCTCAGCCATAGCTTCACGTTTGGCTGGGATAGCCCTGTGAGCTGTGTGTGTGTGTGCGTATATATGTGTGTGTGTGTGTGTGTGTGTGTGTGTGTGTCAGTGTATGATTGGAATCCATGGAACATTCATGCATCTCTCTCCCCTATGGCTGTTTCATTTTTAAACGCTGGGATGCTGGGCGTGCGAGAAAGCGAGCCACGTGTGAGACATTTAATCTAAGTGCAGACACACTCCAAATCCCAATCCCCTCCCATATCCACCAAGTCTTGCCTAAAGAGGGAGTGGGTCTTGGATTGAGTGATGGGGTATATTGGGATGGAGAAAAGTTGAATCATAGAAGGACAGAGGGTGCACCCGTCTTCTGAAATAACCCATGTATTAGGGCACAGACTTTTTCAAACGGATCTTTAAATGAGATTTGCCTGGCTAGACAACATCATAGCCAGCCATGCTGCGATTATCGTGTTGTTTTGTATATTTCAAGCTTTATCGATCGCACCCGCTTCTCATAGATTTGGGACCCTGACAATCACAGAGCAGGTGTCTAAACGAGTAAGACAATATTGCTCCGTTCAAGTCATTAATGAGCCGGGTAGAAATAGCCACCTGTTTTTTTTTCATTACTGTGAACCTTCGGAATTTGAGTTTATTATTTGTGTGGTGTGCCTTTTCATGGTGCCTCATGTATCTAATTCACCTTTCTTCCTGCTCCAGATGAGACAGATGTGCCACCAGACAAGACTTTTGTAAAAGTCACAAAATGCCACTGCTGATCTTACCATTTCACAGTTGCAAACACAAGTCAGCTTCATAACAACTATATCACGTTGGGGTCACCAAAACCGAGTTCACAATTCTGTATACTGACAGTCAGAAATGACGAAAGCGTGACTGGTGGATTCTAATCTTTAAAAGGCATTTGGGTACTCTGATATTAATTCAGTGTTAAAAGAAAGGGAAGGGGAGAAAGGGAAGAAAATAGAGAGGGGATGAATATGGATGAGGAGTTAGACGGAGATCAGTCACTCCTCTCGCTTTCCCCATTTCCGCTCTCAAAAGTTGTTTCTTTATGCCTCCCTCCCTCCTACCCTCACTCTGTCTTCAGCATCCTCAGATAAAACCACAGACAGACTGGATGGATGGACCCTTCTCAGCCTTCGTCCCAAATGGCACCATATTCCCTATGCATTGCACTAACTTGACCAGCCCTATCGACACTGGTCAAAAGTAGTGCACTGTACAGGGAATAGGATACCATTTAGGGTACCGTCCTCAGACTGCTCCAGAGAAATCCCTCTGTCTTCAGAACCATCAAACGAGGGTGGTTTCCAATGCTTTTTTCTCTTTCTCTCTTCCTCTTTCTTCCTCTCTTTCTCTTTCTTTCTCTCTCTCTCTTTCTTGCCCTCTCGCTCTCTCTCTCGCCCTCTCTCTTGCCCTCTCTTTTAACATATTGCACTTGATCCGACTAGATGCTGACTGCCTCTGAAAACAGACATATTATTTACATCTCGCGTTCTGTCACTCCCTCAATCTGTCTCTCTGTATCTCTCTGTCTCTCCCTCTCTTTCTCTCTCTCTCTCTCTCTCTCTCTCAGTCTCCCTCCATATATCCATATATCTCTCCATATATCTCCATATAATCTCCACACTGCACTCATCCACCTGGACAAAAGGAATACAAATGTAAGAATTGCTGTTCATTGACTAGAGCTCAGCATTCAACACCACAGTCTCCTGGGCCTGCCAAATAGTGTCCCCCGGCCAAATAGTGTCCCCCTCTAGGTCACAATGGGATTAGATTCGAGTTCTACAGTTCCTTGCAAAAGTATTCATCCCCCTTGGCGTTTTTCCTATTTTGTTGCATTACAACCTGTAATTTAAATGGATTTTTATTTGGATTTCATGTAATGGACATACTCAAAAAAATAGGTTGTTTAAAAAAAAAAAAAAAAAGTTAAAAAAGTAAAGTGGTGAGTGAATAGGCAAAAATCCCAATGCCTAGATGTGCCAAGTTTATAGAGACATACCCCAAGAGACTTGCAGTTGTAATTGCTGCAAAAGGTGGCTCTACAAAGTATTGACTTTGGGGGTGTGTGGGGGGTGAATAGTTTTGCATGCTATTTTCTGTCTTATTTCCTGTTTGTTTCACAAGAAAAAATATTTTGCATCTTCAAAGTGGTAGGCATGTTGTGTAAATCATATGATACAAACCCCCCCAAAATACATTTTAATTACAGGTTGTAAAGAAACAAAATAGGAAAAATGCCAAGGGGGTGAATACTTTCGCAAGCCACTGTAGCTTCTGTTGCTAAGGCTGTTGCTAGAACTTGCAACATTCTGACCAGATTACGTAATGAACCAGTGTCTGTTGCTATACTGGTTGCTTGGTTACCTCGTAGAGGTCACAAAGGAAGGAGGACGCCGGCAGTCCGCGCAAAATTATTACCTCAGAATTGCTCTCCAATGACGGTGATTTTGACTACCTGCTGCTTCAGAGAACCGAAAAGATTGGAAAGATAACACTATTTCTTTACCAGATAGTTGTCTTTATATAAGAAAATATTGTTAAATAGGAATAAACAATTGAATCTGTTTTTAGATAGATTTTATATTGAAATTGCTAGCTACTTATTTACCTCAGCCAGACAGTTTTATTTAGCTAACGCTATCTAAGTCAGCTAGCTAACTGTTATTGTATGTAGCTGCTTTCTGTTTATCTAGCGAGCTAACTGTTATTGTAGCTGCTTCTGTTTGCTTGTAGCTTGCACTTTAATGCCATCCCTCAACGACATTTTCTTTTATCTTTCCAACCAGGCGAAGTCCTGTGAAGGCACCACTGATCTCAACAAGAGGCGCAACATTCGTATGTGGGCCGAGAAATTCACAATTCAGGGTAACGTTAAGCAGTTAAGATGTGAGAGAAGGTAAGGAGGTGGCCCGGTGCAGGAGATGCGGCAAGCATTTTCATGTGTCTTGTTTGTCTCATGTCGTCAATGTGGGTGAATTTGTCTGTCCATCGTCTGATGTTTTCTCCACCCTTGTTTTCACTGCTTGGCCAAGACGGTATGTATTTTACTGCATTTTATCCTGTTGTATATTGTATGTTATTGTAAATAACCTTAATAACGTGTTGTAAATTTGTATAAAGATGTGTTTTCTTGCAGACATTGGCTGTAAAGTTGGTAAGTTGTTTGGTATGTATACAGCATACAGAGTACATGTCTTGTACTCAAAGTAATGTTTACAAGCATGTAAATATTAGCATTTGTTTCCATTTGTTTGCTGTCAAATATTTGAAAGTTGCTCAAATTTGCTGTAAATGTATTCATTGCAAGTAAAATGTTCAATTGACTGAAATTGACTGTTCAGTTGCCCAGTTCCTTACTGGTCCTTAACCCCTTCTCCCTAGCCATTCATCTTTTGTTTCCAAATCCTAATCAAATTTTAGGCCATGGTTGGTATAGAATTGGACATTCGCTTCTAGTTAGTGTTCGCGTATCTGGAAGTTCTAAATGTGTGTGTAATATCTTAAATATTGGCAGGTTGGTTTTCATAGCTGTTTCATAAGGTGTTCATTACTGTAAGTTGTAAGGTATCCTTTGATGGTATGTATTTGTTCCACATTATTCATTTTTGTATCCTAGGACCAACAATAGATACATTTAAATTCAACCACAAGGGTGTACTAATGAGCTATGAGAGATAGAAAAAAATGAATCATAGAGGACTACTGAAATTATATTATTTCAGTGTAGATAAGGAAAGGGCAGGTTAAAATAAAGACATGACAGCCAGATAAGCCAGTGTATGAATCAAATGGATTTGCATATGAATGGAGTGGGAATTAGCTGACTTCGTGATCTGTAAGGTCACGAAGTCAAGTAGATTACACGTTTTCTTTGCCATTTCCGAAACGTAGCAAAGTTTAAGACATGGATTTCATGTTGTAATGTTAACAAGGTACCAAAAAGTAGTTAAAATGTATGTTTTCATTTGATTAGCTAAACAAAACTTGTTTAAACAGCAAAATTGTTGCGATAATCAGCCTGGTTTGCATAACGATGATGAAAAGAACATAATTTAGGCTGTTATGATCTCCAGAATTCTAATCATTAGGTCATCACACCGTTGATATAGCAACGGACGCTAATAGTTTATCGAATCGCATTGTGACGTAAAGGGGGACACTATTTGGCCGGGGGACATTATTTGGCATGACAGGCCCTCAAATCCTCTAAAAGTTCTACAGCTGCACCATTGAGAACATCTTGACTGACTGCATCACCGCTTGGTACGACAACTGCAAGGCACCCGACCGCAAGGCGCTACAGAGGGTGGTGAGTACAGCCCAGTACATCACTCTGGCCGAGCTCCCTGCTGTCCAGGACCACTATAGTAAAAAAAAATGTCAAAGACTCCAGCATCCCAAGCCATAGACTGTTGCAGTTTACATTTACATGTACTGTATATTTGAGTCATTTAGCAGACAAGCTTATCCAGAGTGAATTACAGTCAATGCGTTCATCTTCAGATAGCTAGGTGAGAGAACTGCATGTCACAGTCATAGTAAGTACATTTTTCCTCTTTAAAGTAGCTATCAGCAGAGATGGTAAGGGGGAAGCGCGAGTGTTAGTTCTGCTACTGCAGGACAAGCGGTATCAGTGTCTGGAACCAACAGGACCCTGCACAGCGTCTGCTCCTAAGCCATAAGACTGCTATACAAGACTGCTCAAATACCTACCCAGACTACCTGCATTAACTAACTCGCTTGCACTGACGATGCACACACACTGAACTCCACACGCACACGTGCTTACACAGACACCCCAATACACACATACACACTCACACTACATACTCCCACACACACACACACATAACACGCGCACACATGCATGCTGACGCTACACACACACACACTTTCACACCACATACGCTGCTGCTACTGTTCCACATACGTTGCTGCTACAGCTCAGTCTATTATTTATCCTGTTGCCTAGTTACTTTACCCCTACTTTTATGTACATAGCTTCCTCAAATACCGTGTACCCCTGCACATCAACTCGGTACTGGTACTCACTGTATATAGCCATGTTGTTTTTACTAGTTACTGTTATTTGTTATTCTCTGTGTATTTATTTCTCGTGACACTATTTATATATCTATATGTATTTTTGTTATATATCGTTAACTCTGTATTGCTGGAAAAGGACCTGTAAGTTAGCATTTCACTTAGTCTACACCTGTTGTTTACGAAGTATGTGACAAGTCAAATGTATTTGTTTATATCTTTATCTCTCTCCATCCCACCCTCCATCTCTCTAAGAACTACTTCCCATTCCTTTTCCTATCTATCTCTCGGAGTTATCTCTCCTCACTCTGTTTCTAATCCCTCATCTCATTTTGAAGCTGCAGAATAGCTGTTCTGTCTGTTCCTTTTACGGCCCACACGGTTCTGCGACTACACGTGTCTTAAAACGAATGAATGTCAGCCCTGACTGGCGCCTGTTCGTAGTAAAGCCTTACTGCTCAAGTAAAGTAAACAAACACCATTATACAACCTGGTCATGATGCTCAATGGATATAGTTATAGATGTTTATGAGTAACTTAGAAGCACTTTGTCATACATTATAATGCATTATGTACAGCTCATAAGTAGTTAAAAAATGTGTTGATAATGCATTATGAAGATGGTTAACAAAATATCCAAGATTGTTTACCTGTCCCTCATACTTGATAGTAGTGTGGCAATCAGCACGGTGAGATGACGCACTGCATAACGAATGGTGCAAGTCACTGGACAAAATGTCACTAGACTAATTTAATTGATTAAATTGAAAGCAGCAGAACAATCACTGGGAGAGTTGACTGAATAGTGTCTAATGTGCGTCCCAAATGGCGCCGTATTCCCTACGTAGTACACTACGTTTGACCAAAAGTGATCAAAAGTAGTGCAGTATTTAGGGGGAAAGGGTGTCATTTGGGACGCAAGCCTATTGTGAACTGTCTCTGTGTTCCCTGCTCTTCCTGGCTTTATCTGGTTTCGACTAATGAAGAAAGCCTAATACACCCTACATGTACAAAACTATTCCCATTGGGTTAATTGGCCATCATTTGTTAAGGCACATTCCTTAAGTGGACATGTCTCTGCATAGGAAATGAGGCAGACAAAGTCTCAATGTGAATGGATTCAAAAGATTCTCCTCACAGAACGCATATTAGAGGGTAATGAATGAGTTACTTAGCAGGACACTACAAAATACTCAAAGTGCTCTTCATATGTACTATACCTAATTTACTAAATGATAATGTACTTAAAGGCCACATGAGTGCAAATATTCCCTGACCAAAAATATTTTTATTGTCACATACACCGGATCATTACAGTGCATTTTTTTGTTTTACAGGGTCAGCCACAGTAGTATGGCACCCCTAGAGCAAATTAAGTGCCTTGCTCACCTTGGGGATTCAAACCAGGAATGGTTTAGTTACTGGCCCAACTCTCTAACCACTAGGCTACCTGCCACCCTAACAGACACATCTGTGTTGCACAAATGCCTGCTAAAACTTCTAGCTCAACTGTTGTGTGCGGCTCTGCTGGTCTCCCATCCAGCCAGAGGCAGTTAACTAATGGTTGTGGTGGTTTCTCTCCATTTGACAGAAACAAAGCGGTCCTTTGGCCATTTCAAAAACTCTCCCATTTCAATGCCTCACAGGTTTGATCAATCCCCTCACATGGTTAGCGGGGTAATTAGCCCAAAAAGGCTAATCGTAACATTTCATTGTAGCATTACGAGTTAGCGCCCTGCCCTGCCGTGCTTTACAGCATATAGACCACCATAGAAGTCTTTGGGGAGCAGATCTGGGTTCAAATATAATTTGTTTTTGTTGAAATGCTTAGAGTATTATATTGAGCCTTCCTGGAGTGCCAGATGGGCAGGGTTGACATTTTTGGGACTATTCTGTTGGTTCCATTGCACCAGACAAGCTCAATTAAGCACAGCTAAGGTATTTGAAATAAATATAATATTTGAACCCATGTCTGCACTAATGCTTTCTTGCAAATACTATTGAGTGGGTTTTACAGCAGATGTTTGGACATGAGAATGATCTGCCAAAAGACCTCAGCGGGCGATGCTGTTTTGTATTTATCCAAGTAATGAGAGTTTAAACAAAATGTGGAGGGCGGCAGATCAGCTCAGAGTTGAACTCTGACCCTAGCGAGATTTGCCCGTCAACATTCCCCTCAGAGGCCTGACACCGTGGAATTCAGAGCATTCAGCTGGGAGGCTCCAGACCGTGGCTCCAGATTGCAGTACTGGACCTTCACCCCGTCACTGGGACACATTTTAGTTATAGCTTCATAAGAACACATTCTCTAGAGTTCACTGACTATGAGCAGAAACATGTTGTACTAAAAGGGGCCCATTTGAGGCCACATGTCACATTTTTATTTCATCTCTATAGTACAGTCTGTTCAAGCAATTCATGCAAGTCTACGGCCCGTCATGATGCAGCTACTGGAATAACCACCTATAACCATCTATGAGAGAGATCTGCTGTGGGACTTCACACACGCATTCAGACAGAAACACACAAACACAGACACCCACACAGCTATGTCTTACTATACGTGTGAGGTCTTTTTGGAGACCAACAATTGTCGCAATCAAAATCCTATTCTCTAAACCTAACCCTGAAGCTAAACATTAACCTAACCCTAACCTTAATCCCTAAACTTAAACCTAACCCTGACTTCTTACCCTAACCCCTAACCTTAACCCTGACTTCTAACCCTAATTCTAACCCTAACCCCTAAGCCTAAAATAGCCTTTTTACAAGTGAGGACCGGCAAAATGTCCTCACTTCTCTGAATTTTCGATGGTTTACTATCCTTATGAGGACTTCTGGTACTCATTCGTATGTATAGTAAAACGTGTACACACACACACGCACACTGCTATCTACACTAAGTGAGCCACAGAGGACACTAGTTAAGCTGGCGTTGCACCCCAAAGCTATTTATCTAGTGTAGACAAACACATATCACGCACTGAGCTGTGTTCACGGTCCCTGCGCTGCAATAATGCTGATTAGCCATCAAGAGTTTAACCAGTTATGTAACTGTTCATCAAACCGTGCAGTGTAGTAATTACCACGCCTTGGGCTGTTCAAGCCACACACACACTAAACCTGACTTTTCCGCAGTTTGGCAAAGGGTTATATATGTAGCTCTAGAGAAGAAAAAAAATGATACATGGCTATTACTTGATTATATAATTGCTTTGGTCCCAGTGATATCCAATGGTGATGGAATTGTACCAGTGTGCAGCAAATGCACAATCTCCCAAGTCAGTTTGGTGACAGTAACTTGGAAGGACAATGAATATTTGAAGTGAAATACTTAATAATTGGATGGCTACCTTGAGAAATGACTAATGCTATAATGGGAACACAAGGGAAAGCTATATCCCTGGTATTCCATGTAATTATATATTCTTCACAACGGAACTAAATAGAATATGATGTTCTTCTCCCTCACTGTTGCAGACAAAGTGTGCCTGCATGGTCTCCTAAAATTCGGACTGGCAAGCTGCTTTTCTGAGCCCACTTTCTCTCCATCCTCATTCTCCATCTCCTCCACTTTCCATCATCCTTGTTTTCACTCACTTTTGTCGCTGTCACTTTCCTCTCCTTGCTCTCACTCAAATCAAATCAAATCAAATCAAATCAAATTTATTTATATAGCCCTTCGTACATCAGCTGAAATCTCAAAGTGCTGTACAGAAACCCAGCCTAAAACCCCAAACAGCAAGCAATGCATGTGAAAGAAGCACGGTGGCTGGGAAAAACTCCCTAGGAAAAACTCCTGAGAAAGGCCAAAAACCTAGGAAGAAACCTAGAGAGGAACCAGGCTATGAGGGGTGGCCAGTCCTCTTCTGGCTGTGCCGGGTGGATATTATAACAGAACATGGTCAAGATGTTAAAATGTTCGTAAATGACCAGCATGGTCAAATAATAATAATCATAGTAATTGTCGAGGGTGCAACAAGCACGTCCGGTGAACAGGTCAGGGTTCCGTAGCCGCAGGCAGAACAGTTGAAACTGGAGCAGCAGCATGGCCAGGTGGACTGGGGACAGCAAGGAGTCATCATGCCAGGTAGTCCTAGGGCTCAGGTCCTCCGAGAGAAAGAAAGAAAGAAAGAAAGAGAGAATTAGAGAGAGCATATTTACATTCACACAGGACACCGGATAAGACAAGAGAATACTCCAGATGTAACAGACTGACCCTAGCCCCCCGACACATAAACTACTGCAGCATAAATACTGGAGGCTGAGACAGGAGGGATCAGAAGACACTGTGGCCCCATCCGATGATACCCCCGGACAGGGCCAAACAGGCAGGATATAACCCCACCCACTTTGCCAAAGCACAGCCCCCACACCACTAGAGGGATATCTACAACCACCAACTTACCGTCCGAAGACAAGGCCGAGTATAGCCCACAAAGATGTCCGCCACGGCACAACCCAAGGGGGGGGCGCCAACCCAGACAGGAAGACCACGTCAGTGGCTCAACCTACTCAAGTGACGCACCCCTCCCATGGACGGCATGGAAGAACACCAGTAAGTCAGTGACTCAGCCCCTGTAAAAGGGTTAGAGGCAGAGAATCCCAGTGGGAAGAGGGGAACCGACAAGGCAGAGACAGCAAGGGCGGTTCGTTGCTCCAGCCTTTCCGTTCACCTTCACACTCCTGGGCCAGGCTATACTTAATCATAGGACCTACTGAAGAGATAAGTCTTTACTGAAGACTTAAAGGTTGAGACTGAGTCTGCGTCTCTCACATGGGTAGGCAGACCATTCCATAAAAATGGAGCTCTATAGGAGAAAGCCCTACCTCCAGCCGTTTGCTTAGAAATTCTAGGGACAATTAGGAGGCCTGCGTCTTGTGACCGTAGCGTACGTGTAGGTATGTACGGCAGGACCAAATCGGAAAGATAGGTAGGAGCAAGCCCATGTAATGCTTTGTAGGTTAGCAGTAAAACCTTGAAATCAGCCCTTGCCTTAACAGGAAGCCAGTGTAGGGAAGCTAGCACTGGAGTAATATGATCACATTTTTTGGTTCTAGTCAGGATTCTAGCAGCCGTATTTAGCACTAACTGAAGTTTGTTTAGTGCTTTATCCGGGTAGCCGGAAAGTAGAGCATTGCAGTAGTCGAGCCTAGAAGTAACAAAAGCATGGATTAATTTTTCTGCGTCATTTTTGGACAGAAAGTTTCTGATTTTTGCAATGTTACATAGATGGAAAAAAGCTGTCCTTGAAGCAGTCATGATATGTTCTTCAAAAGAGAGATCAGGGTCCAGAGTAACGCCGAGGTCCTTCACAGTTTTATTTGAGACGACTGTACAACCATCCAGATTAATTGTCAGATTCAACAGAAGATCTCTTTGTTTCTTGGGACCTAGGACAAGCATCTCTGTTTTGTCCGAGTTTAAAAGTAGAAAATTTGCAGCCATCCACTTCCTTATGTCTGAAACACAGGCTTCTAGCGAGGGCAATTTTGGGGCTTCACCATGTTTCATTGAAATGTACAGCTGTGTGTCGTCCGCATAGCAGTGAAATTTAACATTATGTTTTCGAATGACATCCCCAAGAGGTAAAATATATAGTGAAAACAATAGTGGTCCTAGAACGGAACCTTGAGGAACACCGAAATTTACAATTGATTTGTCAGAGGACGAACCATTCACAGAGACAAACTGATATCTTTCCGACAGATAAGATCTAAACCAGGCCAGAACTTGTCCATGTAGACCAATTTGGGTTTCCAATCTCTCCAAAAGAATGTGGTGATCGATGGTATCAAAAGCGGCACTAAGATCTAGGAGCATGAGGACAGATGCAGAGCCTCGGTCTGACGTCATTAAAAGGTCATTTACCACCTTCACAAGTGCAGTCTCAGTGCTATGATGGGGTCTAAAACCAGACTGAAGCGTTTCGTATACATTGTTTGTCTTCAGGAAGGCAGTGAGTTGCTGCGCAACAACTTTTTCTAAAATTTTTGAGAGGCATGGAAGATTCGATATAGGCCGATAGTTTTTTATAATTTCTGGGTCAAGATTCGGCTTTTTCAAGAGAGGCTTTATTACTGCCACTTTTAGTGAGCTTGGTACACATCCGGTGGATAGAGAGCCGTTTATTATGTTCAACATAGGAGGGCCAAGCACAGGAAGCAGCTCTTTCAGTAGTTTAGTTGGAATAGGGTCCAGTATGCAGCTTGAGGGTTTGGAGGCCATGATTATTTTCATCATTGTGTCAAGAGATATAGTACTAAAACACTTTAGTATCTCCCTTGAGCCAAGGTCCTGGCAGAGTTGTGCAGACTCTGGACAATGAAGCCCTGGAGGAATACCCAGATTTAAAGAGGAGTCCGTAATTTGCTTTCTAATGATCATGATCTTTTCCTCAAAAAAGTTCATAAATTTATTACTGCTGAAGTGAAAGCCATCCTCCATTTGCGAATGCTGCTTTTTAGTTAGCTTTGCGACAGTGTCAAAAAGAAATTTCGGATTGTTCTTATTTTCCTCAATTAAGTTGGAAAAATAGGATGATCGTGCAGCAGTGAGGGCTCTTCGATACTGCACGGTACTGTCTTTCCAAGCTAGTCGGAAGACTTCCAGTTTGGTGTGGCGCCATTTCCGTTCCAATTTTCTGGAAGCTTGCTTCAGAGCTCGTGTATTTTCTGTATACCAGGGAGCTAGTTTCTTATGACAGATGTTTTTAATTTTTAGGGGTGCAACTGCATCTAGGGTATTGCGCAAGGTTGAATTGAGTTCCTCGGTTAGGTGGTTAACTGATTCTTGTCCTCTGACGTCCTTGGGTAGGCAGAGGGAGTCTGGAAGGGCATCAAGGAATCTTTGGGTTGTCTGAGAATTTATAGCACGACTTTTAATCTTCCTTGGTTGGGGTCTGAGCAGATTATTTGTTGCAATTGTAAACGCAATAAAATGGTGGTCCGATAATCCAGGATTATGAGGAAAAACATTAAGGTCCACAACATTTATTCCATGGGACAAAACTAGGTCCAGAGTATGACTGTGGCAGTGAGTAGGTCCAGAGACATGTTGGACAAAACCCACTGAGTCGATGATGGCTCCGAAAGCTTTTTGGAGTGGGTCTGTGGACTTTTCCATGTGAATGTTAAAGTCACCAAAAATTAGAATATTATCTGCTATGACTACAAGATCCGATAGGAATTCAGGGAACTCAGTAAGGAACACTGCATATGGCCCAGGAGGCCTGTAAACAGTAGCTATAAAAAGTGATTGAGTAGGCTGCATAGATTTCATGACTAGAAGCTCAAAAGACAAAAACGTCATTGTTTTTTTTTTTGTAAATTGAAATTTGCTATCGTAAATGTTAGCAACACCTCCGCCTTTGCCGGATGCACGGGGGGTATGGTCACTAGTGTAACCAGGGGGTGAGGCCTCATTTAACACAGTAAATTCATCAGGCTTAAGCCATGTTTCAGTCAGGCCAATCACATCAAGATTATGATCAGTGATTAGTTCATTGACTATAACTGCCTTGGAAGTGAGGGATCTAACATTAAGTAACCCAATTTTGAGATGTGAAGTATCACAATCTCTTTCAATAATGGCAGGAATGGAGGAGGTCTTTATACTAGTAAGATTACTGAAGCGAACACCGCCATTTTTAATTTTGCCCAACCAAGATCGAGGCACAGACACGGTCTCAATGGGGAAAGCTGAGCTGACTACGCTAACTGTGCTAGTGGCAGACTCCACTAAGCTGGCAGGCTGGCTAACAGCCTGTTGCCTGGCCTGCACCCTATTTCATTGTGGAGCTAGAGGAGTTAGAGCCCTGTCTATGTTCGTAGATAAGATGAGAGCACCCCTCCAGCTAGGATGGAGTCCGTCACTCCTCAGCAGGCCAGGCTTGGTCCTGTTTGTGGGTGAATCCCAGAAAGAGGGCCAGTTATCTACAAATTCTATCTTTTGGGAGGGGCAGAAAACAGTTTTCATCCAGCGATTGAGTTGTGAGACTCTGCTGTAGAGCTCATCACTCCCCTCATCACTCCCCCTCTCTTACCAACTCCCCCTTCTAGTGTTGGTCCTGTATCCAAAAGGTTGCTGGTTCGAATATTCAAGCAGAAAAGGTGAAAAATCAGTGATTCTGTCCTCGAGCAAGGCACTTTACCCTAATTTTTGCCAGGGGCGCCATACTACTTCGTAGAATTAGTAAAAACAAAACATTTCACTGCACCTATCTGGTGTATGTGACAATAAAACATCCTCTCGCATGAACCATCATGAGATCATATTAAATGCCGCTGCAAAAGATTTGCATTAAAACACTTTGAAACGGCAACCTATGATCGGAATGTACATTTTTTGACTTTCATATTAATTTGTCGTTGTTTGAATCCCAGATTGCCCCTTTAACTGAGATGACGTAATACCCCTATCATATAGGTTTTTTTTTCCTTTTCTTTTTTATTTAACTAGGCAAGTCGGTTAGGAACAAACTCTCTTATTTACAATGACGGCCTAGGAACAGTGGGTTTGTCACGGTTGTCGTCGGTGAAGGAGGACCAAAACGCAGCAGGTACGTGTATGCTCATCTTGCTTTTAATAAATACAACATGAACACCAAAATAACAAAGAATGAACGATCAACAAAAACAGTCTGGTAAGGCACAAGGCTAAACACAGAACAATCACCCACAAATACCAAACACAAACACAGCCTACTATATGGGACTCTCAATCAAAGGCAGACAACATCTGCCTTCAACTGAGAGTCCCAACCCCAATTAACCAAACATAGACATACACTCACTAGACTCCACATAGAAATACCTAAACATAAACCAAAACCCAGAATTACTAAATCAAACACCCTTTTAACAAAACACACCACCCTGAACCACATAAAACAAATACCCTCTGCCACGTCCTGACCAAACTACAAAACCATTAACCTTATACTGGCCAGGACGTGACAGGGTTACTGCTTGTTCAGGGGCAGAATGACAGATTTTTATCTTGTCAGCTCGGGTATTCGATCAAGCATCCTTTCGGTTACTGGCCCAACGCTCTAACCACTAGGCAACCTGCCGCCCCAAAAACATCTTTATGTTTTCAAGTCAAATCAAATCACATTTTATTGGTCACATACACATGGTTAGCAGATGTTATTGCGAGTGTAGTGAAATGCTTGTGCTTCTAGTTCTGACAGTGCAGCAATATCTAACATTAATCTAACAATTCCACAACAACTAATACACACAAATCTAAGTAAAGGAATGGAATAAGAATATAATAATATAAATATATGGATGAGCAATGACAGAGCAGCATAGGCAAGATGCAATAGATAGTAAAAAATACAGTATATACATATGAGATGAGTAATGCAAGATATGTAAACATTATGGAATGTTGGAATGTATTAAAGTGACTAGTGATCCATTTATTTAAGTGGCCAATGATTTCAAGTCTGTATGTAGGCAGCAGCCTCTTTATGTTAATTATCACTGTTTAATGGCCTTGAGATAGAAGCTGTTTTTCAGTCTCTCGGTCCCAGCTTTGATGCACCTGTAATGACCTCGCCTTCTGGATGGTAGCGGGGTGAACAGGCAGTGGCCCGGGTGGTTGTTATCCTTGATGAACTTTGTGGCCTTCCTGTGACATCAGGTGCTGTAGGTGTCCTGGAGGGCAGGTAGTTTGCCGCCGGTGATGTGTTGTGCAGACCTCATCACCCTCTGGAGAGCCCTGCGGTTGTTTGCGGTGCAGTTGCCGTACCAGGGGTGATACAGCCCGACAGGATGCTCTCAATTGTGCATCTGTAAAAGTTTGAAGGTTTTGGGTGACAAGCCAAATTTCTTCAGCCTCCTGAGGTTGAAGAGGCGCTGATGCGCCTTCTTCTCCACACTGTCTGTGTGGGTGGACCATTTCAGTTTGTCCGTGATGTGGAAGCCGAGGAACTTAAAACTTTCCACCTTCTCCACTGCTGTCCCGTCGATGTGGATAGGGGGGTGTTCCCTCTGCTGTTTCCTGAAGTCCACGATCATCTCTTTTGTTTTGTTGACGTTGAATGAGAGGTTGTTTTCCTGACACCACACTCCGTGTTACGTTGTTGGTAATCAAGCCTACTACTGTTGTGTCATCTGCAAACTTGATGATTGAGTTGGAGGCCTGCATGGCCACGCAGTCATGGGTGAACAGGGAGTATAGGAGGGGGCTGAGCACGTACCCTTGTGGGGATCAGCGAAGTGGAGATGTTGTTTCCTACCTTCACCACCTGAGAGCGGCCAGTCAGGAAGGGCTTCAAGCTTAATGATGAGCTTGGAGGGTACTATGGTGTTGAATGCTGAGCTATAGTCAATGAACAGCATTCTTACATAGGTATTCCTCTTGTCCAGATGGGATAGGGCAGTGTGCAGTATGATGGCGATTGCATCATCTGCGGACCTTGTGGGGCGGTAAGGAAATTGAAGTGGGTCTAGGGTGACAGGTAAGGTGGAGGTGATATGATCCTTGACTAGTCTCTCAAAGCACTTCATGATGACAGAAGTGAGTGCTACGGGGCAATAGTCATTTAGTTCAGTTACCTTCGCATTCTTGGGTACAGGAACAATGGTGGCCATCTTGAAGCATGTGGGGACAGCAGACTGGGATAGGGAGAGATTGATTATGTCCGTAAACCCGCCTTGCGAGGGTTAACACGTTTAAATGTCATACTCACGTCGGCTACGAAGAAGGAAAGCCCACAGTCCTTGGTAGCGGGCCACGTCGGTGGCACTGTATTATCCTCAAAGCGGGCAAAGAAGGTCTGGAAGCAAGATGTCGGTGTCCGTGACGTGTCTGGTTTTCCTTTTGTAGTCCGTAATATTATTGTTTGTAGACCCTGCCACATACGTTGTGTGTCTGAGCCGTTGAATTGCGACTACGCTTTGTTTTTATACTGGCATTTGGCTTGTTTGATCGGCTTACGGAGGAAATAACTACACTGTTTGTATCGGCCATATTCCCAGTCACCTTTCCATGGTAAAATGCGGTGGTTCGCGCAGTGGAACTTGACATGTTCAAATCTGAGTGGGCGTAGAACCAGCAAGCAGGGTAGAACGTGTAAAATGGTATTTCCACAGCTTATTTTCAGTGCTGGCTAGCTGTCTTGTCAGTTATAGTGTGGAGGAGAAATTATAACTATTCACAATGACACCAGGAAAAGGGGATATTGAATTAAAAACGGTTTCTCAAGGTGGAAAGTGAAACAGTCTACAATCCTGTCAGTGTAAATGGATTTTTCAGATTCAGAAGGAAATACTTGAATTTGACGGGTGAGCAAAAGGTGACCCTGAGTAAAGTGACTGTCAGTGAGAGCGGTTAAGAGGACAATCTATACAGTGATTAAAAACGAATCAGTGTCACAGTGTGTCACACACACACACAATCACTAGACTAGAAGGGGAGTGGGAAGCACAGAGACGTTGTTTCCTCTCAATTGTCTTTCCTTGATTCCTCTCATCCTCACTCACCTCCCTCACAAAACGCATTGGAGGTCCAAGGTCCCTCCTCTCCGAACTTCTCCAATGCATTTCGAAAGGAGCTGAGGACATTATGAGAGACAATTGAGAAACATCCACTGGCCCTCAGAATGGGTGTTCTTTTAGAGTATGGACGTGTCCAGCGTGAGAAAAGGAGCCGTCCAGGCCCCTCGCGATCCTCCGAGGACACAGAGTACACAGAGAGGGCCCCAGGAGATTTCCTCTCTGTAAACTGGGATCCCGGTCCACAATCAACTGGGAATTACACACGGTGTCAACTAGGGGCCAAAGGATGCAGAGTGTGTGTGTGTGTGTGTGTGGTGCATACGTTTTTCCATACAGCTGTGAGGGGGAAAAAAACATAATCACCAAGTCTCCTTTCTCGGACTTCCACTCGGCAATCACTCATGTGATTTAAAAACACATTCGGACATCTTCTATCAAACTGAATGATGACTCATGGCTTCCAGCTAACTCCAGTCATTTTTTATCCTCATCTACTCCAAATTTCTGATCAATCGGTGTCTCAATTCCATCCCAGTTAGTTACCAGCTATAAGTGCAGTAGTCTAGTCGTCCACAATCAGTAGCCGACACAGTAGCCACATCTCACACAGTAAACGTCTCCTCAGTCGCTTACTAGGGAGAGAGACCGACATCAATATTCAAATTAACATTTTCACAGTATACAGGGTCCTACACCCCGTTAACATAGTGGCAGGTGAGCAGGAAAACCAAAATGTGTATTTTACTGCGTAGCTGGAGGCCACAGTGCTAATCTAGATGGAAAATCTCTCTACCTGACTGACTGATGTAGCAGAAAGCAGCAGTGTTGACATTCAGAGGGTCAGGGGGAATCCACAGAGCGGTGGCGGTGGAGTGTGTACTGTGTGTGTGCGTGCGTATCACCATATATAATTTATGGGGGAAAAATCATTATTTGATCACTGGATGTGATATTGCTTTCTACCTTTTCTGAGAAAAAATATATACAGTGCCTTCAGAAAGTATTCACACCCCTTGACCTTTCCAATTTTTGTTGTGTTACAGACTGAATTTAAAATGGACTAAATTTAGATTTTATGTCACTGGCCTACACACAATACCCCATAATGTTAAAGTGTGAATGATGTTTTAAGAACCGTTTCCAAATTAACTAAAAATGAAAAGCTGAAATGTCTTGTGTCCAAGGCTAAATAAGATCAGTAGTAAACATTTGCTTATCAAGTCACATAATAAGTTGCATGGACGCTGTGTGCAAAAATAGTGTTTAACATTATTTTTTTAATGACTATCTCATCTCTGTACTTCACACATACAATTATATGTAAGGTCCTTCAGTCGAGCAGTAAATTTCAAGCACAGATTCAACCACAAAGACCAGGGAGACTTTCCAAAGAAGGATGGCTATTGGTAGATGAGTAAAAAAAGCAGACATTGACTAGCCCTTTGAGCATGATGAAGTTATTAGTTACACTTTGGATGGTGTATCAATAAACCCAGTCACTACAAAGATACAGGCGTACTTCCAAATTCAGTTGCCGGAGAGGAAGGAAACCGCTCAGGGATTTCACCATGATGATAATGGTGACTTTAAAACAGTTACAGAGTTTAATGTCTATGATTGGAGAAAACGTAGGATGGCTTAACAACATTGTAGTTACTCCACAATGCTAACCTACTGTAAATGACAAAGTGAAAAGAAAGAAGCCTGTATAAGAAGGAGCCAAATATTCCAAAACATGCATCCTGTTTGCAATAAGGCACTGAAGTAAAACTGCAGAAAAATTGGCTAATTAACTAAATGTCCTGAATAAAAAAAGCATTATGTTTGGGGCAAATCCAACACAACACATCAGTGATTACTGTACCACTCTTCATATTTTCAAGCATGGTGGTGGCTGCATCATGTTATGGGTATGCTTGTCATCGGCAAGGTCTAGAGCTAAGCACAGGCAAAATCCTACAGGAAAACCTGCTTCAGTCTGCTTTCCAACAGACTGGGAGACACATTCACCTTTCAGCAGGACAATAACCTAAAACACAAGGCCAAATATACACTGAAGTTGCTTACCAAGACGACATTGAATGTTGTTGGTATTGTGTGTAGATGGGTGAAAAACCTTTTTTTTTATCAATTTTGAATTCTGGCAGTAACACAATGTGAAGAAGGAAAAAGAAAACTGCACACTGCTCTTGATAGTATCACTGATATTTAATAAGCTTACGTGTCGGCCTCACGGCCTTCGTCAGAGCTTTTGCGCTCTGACGAAGGCCGTGAGGCCGATACGTAAGCTTATTAAATATCAGTGATACTATCAAGAGCAGTGTGCGGTTTCCTTTTTCCTTCATCCTGTTTCAACTGTTGCCATGCACCTGCAAAAAGATTGCTCAGATGTGCGAGTGCGTTTTGAATTTTGGATGGCTGTAACACAACGAAATGTGGAATAAGTCAAGGGGTATGAATAATTTCTGAAGTTACTGCACGTTCTGTCCAATATAGAAATGTGGAGGGAGTCTAATGTACATAATCTTTCCGGCTGATAATGTGTTTTCATATATAATGTGTTTACATATAGCTTTTAACCAGTTTGTCGGTTTTGTGCCCTCTGTGTGTTTATGTGTGATGAAACTTAATAAGCTTGGGCTACACTTAGAGATAATATTCTCTGATGGGAGTTCTGCACATTCTGCATGTTATGAATGTATTCAATGGTTTATTAATCTCTCTAATGCACATAAGATGATTTGAATGAAGGACAAGGACACTGCTGGTGTTTGGGTGAATAAAAATCTTTTCTTTCCTTCCATTCCATCCTTAATTACAACGCAACCTCCAAAAGAAAGTATGGGACAGTTTCGGGTGAGATTTGAATAGAATATCTGAATAAAAAATGCTTGCTATTGTCTGGTTCAGCCACCTGGGTGTTTTAAGGTTTGGTTAAACCAACAAAATGTACAAACAAATAGATTCCCAGGCTTGACTTCCCAGGCCTGGTGGATCCAGAACGTAGCGTTCATTCTGGATCCCCCAGGCTTCCCAAAACCATCTCTCGCAAGCAAAAACAAGCTTTGTTCCCAGTATTGTGAGACGATTAGCTCTTTGATATGGGTATCTGGTAGCGGTGGACTACTGAACTGTTGTTTCGATGTTCACCATCTGCTGAGCGCTGCCCCCACACAGCTGCTTGGGACATAACTGCAGTCTGTCAAACATATGAAGCAGGAGAATTAAGTGTGTGTAAATGTTGCATCAAGGCCTTTATAGCCATCATGAGAGATGGAGGCCAAGTTAATTTACAGCTACCGGCGATGGCGAGTCATTTGCTGTAAAGCGGTCAGAAGGGGTAACATAATGCTCCTCGCTTTTATGCCCCCTCAGTATTGCTGTTTGTTTGTGTGTGTGTGTGTGTATGTTTGTGCGTGCGTGTGCGTGGGATGTGTGTGTGACGTGTGTGTGTGTGCGTGTGTGCGTGCGTGCATGTACAAATAAACCCCCTCAGTGTTGCTGTAACCTTGGAGAAGAATTACTTATTTTTTCCATGGCCCTTAGTCATCACCTTGCAGAGAGTTTCCAAATACCCTGAGATGGGTTTTGCCGCCTATAGGGCGGCCCTGAAAAACAATATGCTATTGGAAGTCAATCTCCACATTATAGTGCATTTTCTTCCTGCCTCTGACAGTGTAATTGAAGATCTTGAAGATGTCTAATTAAGGCGGAGGGAGAGTGTGTGAGCGTGTTTTGGTGGGTGGATAATACTGCTTGAAGGAGGAAGGATACACAGATAAAAGACCAAAGGACACCTCAGCTAGGAATATGAATCGCTACATTCCAAGTCATTGTTGCTTTTGTTATATGTCTCTTTTTCCGTACTAGTCATTAAGACGGTGGCGCTGAACAGGGCGCGCGTCTTGCCGGTTCCTTACTGAGCCATTGACTTTATGTTCGTATTCTTATCTTTTATTATTTCCCATCGTTGTTGCATTGTTGAGAAGTAAGCATTTCGTTGGGTGGTGTATACCATGTGCATCCTGTACATACCACCAATAGAAGTTGAAACTGTGACTTTAATATTTTCTAATCCACAGAACAACCTTAGCAAGTGTCGGCCCAAATGCATGTCTGCCAATTCGATGTTGTCAACAGGTTATGCTTGTTGTTAGGTGTGAATGCATACTGTAGTTCGCCTGTGGTTTTTATTAACCCATCCACCCCCCCCCCCACACACACACACACACACACACACTTCGGAGGACACATTTCTTGTTTGTTTTTTACAGTTTTTTGCTGCATATACATACATTTTACATAGACATTTTACATAGACATTTTACATAGACATTTTACATAGACATTTTGCCTAGACATTTTGCATACACATTTTACATACATGGTACTTTTATATTAAGTAGTCACATAACAATAACACATTACCAAACATAAACTCTTTAATACCAACCCTCAGCCCATCCTACCTATCACCATAGACCACCCT
Source organism: Salmo trutta (assembly GCF_901001165.1). Lineage (NCBI taxonomy): Eukaryota > Metazoa > Chordata > Actinopteri > Salmoniformes > Salmonidae > Salmo > Salmo trutta. The sequence continues at coordinate 19,507,675 of NC_042960.1, read as the reverse complement.
GGTTTGGTTTCCCTGTGCCGTATATTTTTCAATTGTGATGTGATGTTTTAAATAAATTGGTTTGCCTGTGTTTGTATGTAAGTTAAAGAGTGCAATGCCCAACCTTAATCATTTTCAAATCCACCAACCTCAACCAACGTCGAGCCAAATGCCTCTGTGTGCCAATTCTGTTATTTAAACACCTAATTTAAACACCCAACACCTAATTATAAGATGTGCTGCAATTTGTACATATTTACTCCAACAAATGTCATCCCAAATGTCACTGTGTGCAAGGTCATATTTTGTAAACAACTTATTATTATTGTGCTGCAACCTTTACTTTTTGAGTCTTGTTCTGGAGGTAGCTATGCAGAATAGTCACTAGCTGGCACAGCCATAAAGTCATAGAATCTGATTTTAAACCTAACCCTAACCTTAACCTTAACCACGCTGCCTAACTCTAACCTTAAATTAAGACCAAAAAGTCATGACCGTGAACATCAACCTGCTTCTACCACACTCCCTCCTCGGAGTGTTGTTCTAGCAGGGGGAGTCTCTCTTTTTGTGGTAGTAGGAGGGCCCAGTAAATAGTCAGTGCTGCTGCCTGCTTAACTAACTAGCCCCTTTGGCGTGTCTGCCTCTGCCACTGCCCAGACACAAGTCCCCTCTGTCTCTCTCTCCCTCTCCCTTCTCCTATCTCTCTGTCTCTGTCTTTCTCTCTCCCTCCTTCTCTCTATCTCTCTGTCTTTCTCTCCCGCTCTCTGTCTTTCTCTCTCTCACTCTCTCTCCCTCTCCCTCCTCTCGCTGTCTCTCTCGCTCGCTCTGTCTCTCTCTCCCTCACTCCTCTCTCTGTCTCTGACTCTCTCTCTTTTTCTCTCTCTCTCTCTCAGTGGCTGCTGAGTGTGTGTCTGTGTGTGGGTATAGGCAGGCTCACAGCATGCGTTCTGCAAGCTGCTGGCACTTCCTATCCACAACTTAAACTCTCATTCCAACCGAGGGCCATAGTGAGTAGGGACTGTCTTCATAATTGTTGTTGGTGGCCAGAGAAACAGTGAGTTTTCCGTAGCTGTCCCCCTGCACCGTATCGCCCCTTAGGAATCAATGTGTATGTGTATTTTGGCAGGTCATTATCTGATGTGAGTGCAGTGTGTGTGAGAATGAGAGTGTGTGTGTGTGTGTGTGTGTGTGTGTGTGTGTGTGTGTGTGTGTGTGTGTGTGTGTGTGTGTGTGTGTGTGTGTGTGTGTGTGTGTGTGTGTGTGTGTGTGTGTGTGTGTGTGTGTGTGTGTGTGTGTGAGAGAGAGAGAGACAGTGTGTTCTAATAAATAGTGTGTTCTAATTAAGATTATAAACTGGGTGGTTCGAGCCCTGAATGCTGATTGACTGAAAGCCGTGGTATATTTAAGCAATAAGGCCCGAGGGGGTGTGGTATATGTCCAATATAACACGGCTAACTCCCGAGGTGCCTTATTGCTATTATAAACTGGTTACCAACATATGTAATTAGAACAGTAAAAATACATGTTTTGTCATACCCGTGGTATACGGTCTAATATACCATGGCTGTCAGCCAATCAGCATTCAGGGCTCGAGCCACCCAGTTTATAACAGACTGTATACCAAGGGTATGACAAAACATGTATTTTTATTACTCTAATTATGTTGGTAACCAATTTATAATAGAAATAAGGCACCTCGGGGTTTTGTGATATATTGCCAATATACCACGGCTAAGGGCTGTGTCTTAGCACTCCATGTTGCGTTGTGCATAAGAACAACCCTTAGCCGTAGTATATTGGCCATGTACCACACCTCCTCAGGCCTTATTGCTTAAGTATGTTTCTAATAAACAGTGTGCTGTAATAAAGTGTGCTCCCATAAACAGTGTGCTGTAATAAACAGTGTGCTCCCATAAACAGTGTGCTGTAATAAACAGTGTGCTCCCATAAACAGTGTGCTCCCATAAACAGTGTGCTTTAATAAACAGTGTGCTCCCATAAACAGTGTGCTCCCATAAACAGTGTGCTCCCATAAACAGTGTGCTGTAATAAACAGTGTGCTCCCATAAACAGTGTGCTGTAATAAACAGTGTGCTCCCATAAACAGTGTGCTGTAATAAACAGTGTGCTCCCATAAACAGTGTGCTTTAATAAACAGTGTGCTCCCATAAACAGTATGCTGTAATAAACAGTGTGCTCCCATAAACAGTGTGCTTTAATAAACAGTGTGCTCCCATAAACAGTGTGTTCTAATAAACCCTAACAAGCACACACTGATTCCCTGGCCACCTGTCTCCATCAGAGATCCTCTACATCTCAATCGCTCAAAAACAATCACCATCGTCTCTTCCCTGTGTTGTCTGTGTGTGAAAAGGACATGCGCCAAAATCCTCTTTCTCCCCTGTTCTCTCCTCTCTCTCCACGAACCTTCTCTCTCCAAACTCCACATCAACCTCCCAACCCCTTATCTCTTAGCTCCCATCTGACTGTTACTGGTGGGCTCCTGGGGGAAAGGTACGTGTCTGTTCCTACTAGCCTCTGTAGCCATTTTGGCTCGAACATGACTTGTGCCAGGGGCTGCCGTCTTATACATACCTCTTCTAATGCTCCACTGTGTGTTATCTATGCTGGTCACCCAGACAGACCAGGAATAAACTACCTCTGGCATGTCTCAAGCCAGTCCTAAACTCCTTAAGCTCCTTACACAAACACAATAATCTAGGAACGTGCCAATCCAGCCCAAACAACATCAAAATGGTTTACATTCTTCAGGCGCCATTATGAGCAAATGCTTATTTTTTTGTTTGCTGAGTTTCAAGCCTGCCATAACAAGGCACAAGATACCATAAAGACAAACACATCTGAACGCCATGCATAGAAGGTTTACAAGAAGGTTTACAAGAATAGGCTATGTGATCATCCTAGCTACTCATGTCAGTTCATTATGCATGAAGATGTCCTATGCATTTACTAAATGCCGATATTCCAGGTTTGGACAAATACATTAGGTTTACATTACAATGAGCCTGCATTATAATAGTTCTGTACAAACAGTAATGATGTACTGTACACATACGCACACCTTTGTTGTCCACTCCACCACTAACTCACAGGCGTTAATGGCGCACCGGGGAAACGAGTGATATATGCATTAATTTACACATGTATAAAGCATGGCCAGGGCTGTGAATACAAACAGGTTTTCTCCCTTGATAAGACGGTACTTAGAGTAACGAGTGCTCTTAGAGGGAGAAGATGGCCGATCCATAAATCAATGTCTGCCTCCCAAATGAAACCCTATTCCCTATATAGTGCACTACTTTTGGTTAAATGTAGTCCACTATATAGGGAATAGGTGCCATTTGGATTTTTTAAAAATGCTTTCACAGTGCGGATGATGCTGCCTCTAGCACCTTCCCTTAAGACTGATGTTCAAATAAACATTTGCATTAAATAATCAACAAGCGTAATTTACTTTCCCCCATTTCTGCTTCCAAGCGAGCTAACCTTTCCTTATAGGGGATGTGCTCTTCCTGCAGAAGAGTCTGGAAAATATGCAAATAATAGTAAGAATGATACAGCATGTCTGAATCGGCTTTGGAGTCTGCATACATGTCATCAGGTTCAAAGTCTTCAAAGCGTGTGCGTCTGTTTGTGCGTACAAGAGTGCACGTGTGCATGCGCATGTGCGTGCGTACTGTACGTGCATGTGTGCATGTCTGTATATTCGAATGCAGCTGAGAAAAGATTGTTTAAAATACGTGAGCGTGTGTGTGTGTGTGTGTGTGTAACCGGTGTAAAATGGCTAGCTAGTTAGCGCTGCGCACTAGTAGTGTTTGAATCAGTGACCCCAGTTGCTCTGAGGTCACTGATTGAACGTGGCTTTTGTAGAGCGATAGGTAACGATGCTTCGAGGGTGACTGTTGTCCAAGTGTTCAGAGAGTCCCTGGTTTGAGCCCAGGTTGGGGCAGAGAGAGAGAGGGATGGAAGCAACAGTGGTGTGTGTGTTTGAAGTGTGAAGCCCAACTCCGCCCCTAACTCGTGCACATAAACATGCTGCAGACCAGCGGATACGATAGGCCAGAGGCAGATCTGTGAAAAGCCTGACCCTGTGGACCACAACATTCTATGGAGAGCTTCCCCACCAACCCCCAGAGAGACAGGAGACAGCCAGCTGCACATCTGAAGAGAAGACGACAACCCTGCCGGGTGATGTCACCACAGTGCAGACACGCACATGCACCCAAGCGCACACATACACACACACACACACACCTGATATGTGTCCAGCGGAAGCCCTAACCTGCACCCTGCAGAGAAGCTGATAAGACCGGAGGCTGGAGCAGAGAAAGCCATGGTGAGAGACAGTCTGAGGGTGTGTGCAGTGGTGTAAAGTACTAGTTTAGTAGTTTTTTGGGGGTATCTGTACTTTACTTTACTATTTATATTTTTGACAACTTTTACTTTTACTTCACTACATTCCTAAAGAAAATGATGTACTTTTACTCCATATGTTTTCCCATCCAAAAGTACTTGTTACATTTCAAATGCTTAGCAGGACAGGAAAAGGGTCCAATTCACACACGTATCAAGAGAACATCCCTGGTCCCTCTTACTGCCTCTGATCTGGCAGAGTCACTAAACACACATGCTTCGTTTGTAAATGATGACTGAGTGTTGCCCTAAGCGTGCCCCCCGGCCAGCCATGAATTTTAAAAACACAAAAATCGTGCCGTCTGGTTTACTAAATATACGGGACGTGAAACGATTTATACTTTTCAATAGGCTACTTGCTTAGTCTTATAACGAATCACATGTGAGGTATTTATCATACATGATAAATATTATGCCCACTACAACACTGTCGCTGTAAGATCACAACATACGACTGTATGTAAAAGTGTCATATACTGTTGCAGATGATATCAAAGAGACTTGACGGGTAATCCACACGTGTGACAATATTCAACCAAAATTCCCTGTTTACTTGAAGAGTTATGTCTTTGCCTCATTACAATCCCTCTCAGATGCCTCTGTTGCCATGATGAACACATGATATCGTGTAAAAAGAAACATTGTATTGTGTGTAAATGTTGTATTACGCCACAGTCGCTCATATTGAGTGGCAGGGGTTTAGTATAACCTCATGATCTGTGAGAATCAGACTTGGGTTCAAAAACTATTTGGAATGTAAGCGTTAGATTGAGCCTGCCTGGAGTACCAGATGTGGTGCTGGATTTGAAAATGTGGAACTATTCCCTTGGTTCCAAGGCGCCAGGCTCAATCAACCCCAGCTAAATGTGAACCCAGGTCTGATATGGAGTGTGGCGCTTGTTTAACCAGGCTATTGTTTCAGCTGAACAGTGGCACAGACAGGTGCCCGGTGCCAGTATTGATATCTTCATGGCAGGCAGACAAATGTAGTGTTTTCACACGAGGAGGACAGGATTGCGGTTAACGGACCACTTCGTCCCAAATGGCACCCACTTCCCTATACAGTGCACTACTTTTGACAAGGGCCCAAAGGGGGGAATAGGTTTCCATTTGGGACCCAACCCATGAGTGGGTCCTTTCCTTCCAACACCAGAGTTATGATAACAGCATTAAAATCAGTTGCCAATAAAAGCATGCCGTTTCAATTGTCTTTGTAATAGCTGTGAGAAATAGGAAACATCAATCGTTGGAGCGAGGTGCTTTGAAAAGGAAACAAAGAGCTTTCAATCTTCTTTATCTGCCTGCGCCAGTCAGCCCTGCAACACCTCCTTACCCCTAGAATAGATCAAAACAAAAATAAAACAGCCGCCATTTTTCAAATGACTATCAAAGCATAACAACAAAAATATCTGTCAAATGTTTCTGTTGTCTGACCGACATATATCAAACCACGAGGACACATTGTCTGTAATCGAATACAACGTCCAGAGCTCCACAGGGCAGGCAGGGAGAGGATTCTTCATACACAGAAATGAAATCCAAATTGCTGAGATTCTTATTTCCTTGGGTGTATGTCAAAGCAGATTATCAAAGGAAATACCAGACATTTATTACAGAGCACAAAGGGGACAGACCAGAGTACACCTTATAAAGGGCTGGCAAAACGCAGCCAGCCAACACAGGAAATGACACGTGATGTTACTAATTTACGTGTCAGTGAATAGCAAGGACACTTCATAACTTGATTCTGCATGCCGTCCTATTTTCTGGTTATTATGAGTCCGAAAATGACCAAACCAGATGCATCAAAGTCATGCCTATAGCAATGGTTCCCTGGTCTCTACAATACTATGTCTGCCAGTATGTTGTCATTGTAATGTAAATGTGACCGAGAACCAGAGGTGGAAAAAGTATCGAATTGTCATACTTGACTAAAAGTGAAGATACCTTAATAGAAAATGACTCAAGTAAAAGTGAAAGAAATCTCAGTAAAATACTACTTAAAAGTGTAAAGGCATTTGGTTTTAAACATACTTAAGTATCATAAGTAAATATACTTAAGTATCAAAAGTAAAAGTAATTTCACGTTCCTTAAAATAAGCAAACCAGACGGCTAGATGTTCTTGTTTTTTAATTTACGGATAGCCAGGGCCACACTCCAACACTCAGACGTCATTTACAAATGACGCATTTGTGTTTAGTGAATCGGCCAGATCAGAGGCAGTAGGGATGACCAGGAGTGTTCTCTTGATAAGTGCGTGAATAGGACAATTTTCCTGTCCTGTTAAGCATTCAAAATGTAAAGAGTACTTTTGGGTGTCAGGGAGTAAAAAGTACATTATTTTCTTTAGGAATGTAGTGAAGTAAAAGTTGTAAAAACTATCAATTGTAAAGTAAGTATAGATACCAACAAAAATGACTTAATCAGTACTTTAAAATATTTTTACTTAAGTAACCACTGCCAAGAACATGAAAGTGTTGCACTTGTGTGCTGTGTGAACGAGAGCACTATGGAAGTGTGCATGTTTAGGTAACGACATAGTGAAGCTGCTGTTACCACAGAAGTTCCTGGACATGTGATATTATTTAAACCCAGGTCTGAATGGGATGCAACGGGAAGGGACAGAATGTTTTAACAGGACAGGAGCCCGTGTTGCACATAAAGGTTTCTGACTTGGAACTGTAACGAGGCAGTGGCTGTGACAGCTGAGCGTCCTCCACGCTACATAGAAAAAGCAGAACAATGATGGAGGTTTCCACGCTACATAGGAAAGTGCTGGTTCAATTTCAGACACTCTTACCAGTTTGGACAGGGTGGGATATCCACTATCCAGTGTGTATTTAAAATCAAAAAAGTAATAACAGTTGATTTAGTGACAGGAGGAAAACAGATGATGGGGAAAAGTACCTAATTTGTTTGTCATTCCTCTTTTACATGTTTCAAACGTAGTGCAGTGTTAAGATATACCGAAGCGAGTCGGCTGGATAATTGGATTTGGATATTGACTGTACAACTGTGCCCTTTGGCCAATGAGTTCTCCTAAATAGCATTAGTCTATATCCTCCTTGAATAATGGATAACATGTCAAATATGAACTTTGTAAGTCCCTTGTATGGTCAAGGGTGTCTGCAACAAAAAGCAGAACAATGATGGAGGTTGGTTTCACCTAGACCTGTCAATTGCGCTACACAGTCACATCACAGACCATGTTAATTGAATGAATTTCCTCGTTTTAAAGTTGTTTGTTACCGAAGGAGACTAGACTCATTATTCATTAAAGCACCTCACAGAAACGTTACATTGGGCAACAAGAAAATTAAATGTCTGTTTGTGTCAGGTGTCCAAAAGTGGAATAATAAACGTGAAAAGAAAAAGGTATGTTGGATTGGATAATAACAGTAGTGTTCTTCTGTCACAGTACACTAGTAAATACATTCCCTCACATGTTCTGTAGTGACTGACATTGTGTAGTTAGTTACTGCATTATTCTGCATCGGCAGAAAATCATCCAGCATCCGGACCCCTGACAGGCATCATTGAGTCATTTGCTCACAAAAACAGGGGGCTGCATCCAATCAGACGGTGCCACAACTCTTGGCATATTTTGACTATGATTACTGACGTATGGAAAAGGTTGATGAGGTGGCGTGCTTCTAACAGATATTACTTAGTGAATAGTTACTAAACATGCAATTGTCATATGGGTGAGAAGGGGGGTATAATCATGCACGTTGTAATTTGCGCACACAAAATATCGAACCCCCTTCTCACCCATACGACACAATGAATCAGAATGGAATGAAAATGGAAATATTTTCGACTTGTTTTGAAGAATAACCCTGGATGAGTGGCCTAAGGAGTGATTATTTGGAATCAGATATTATTAAACCATGTCCAGTGATGGTAAAAATGAGATGTAGGCCTGTGCTCATTCAGCTCCTCCCTAAACTTGACATACTTGTCATACGTCCCATGCAATATGCATAGAAATATATAATTCAACCCTCTTTTTAAGGCAATATCACGGCTAGCCTATACTCCTCTGCCAAGCATCCTGCCCTATGCTTTTGTGTGTTTTTCTCCGTTTAGGTATCTTTTGAAATGCAACCGCAAAAAAGAGGGAGTGCAGATTGAAGAGCAGCATGTGTGTTGCCCCTTGTGAGTCCGGCAACGACTCTGCATTCTGCCTAGCACCATTTTCCCAGAGCTTGTGTCCCATCCGCTGCTCTCCCCCTGAGCTCCCTGGTGACTCGTAACGACCAATCGCCCCCTCGGGACGGCAGCAGCTGCACAGAGTCACTGGGGACTTAGAACTTTACAGCTAGGCCCCATAAGGCCAATTTCACTCAAACCAACAGCTCTGGGTTGGGGCCATGACTGACAGTGTTTTTGTTGCAGTGGTCATTTCAACTCACTTGTGGTTTTGATTTTGCTATGTTTCAAACATCTCTGCCCAACAAAAAATAATAATACAAACACATTTAGCATTATGTACCAGAGTTACAAAATGCACAATTAAGTATCTATTCCATTCTATTATATTGTGTACTCTACAAGGCCAAAAGAATGTGGACCCCCCTTCAAATTACTGGATTCAAATATTTCTGCCACACCCGTTGCTGACAGATGTGTGAAAAAAGGGGACACAGCCATGCAATCTCCAAAGAAAAACATTGGCATTAGAATGGCCCGTACTGAAGCACTCAGTGACTTTCAGCGTGGCACCATCATAGGATGCGACCTTTCCAACAAGTCAGTTAGTCAAATTTCTGCCCTGCTAGAGCTGCCCCGGTCAACTCTAAGCGCTGTTATTGTGAAGTGAAAATGTATAGCATACAAATCGTCTGTCCCAGGTTGCAACACTCACTACCGAGTTCCAAACTGTCTCTGGAAGCAACGTCAGCCCAAGAACTGTTCGTCGGGAGCTTCATGAAATGGGTTTCCATGGCCGAGCAGCCTAAGATCACCATGCGCAATGCCAAGCGTCGGCTGGAGTGGTGTAAAGCTTGCAGCCATTGGACTCTAGAGCAGTGGAAACGCGTTCTCTGGAGTGATGAATCACGCTTCACCATCTGGCAGTCCAACGGACTAATCTGGGTTTGGCGGATGCCAGGAGAAAGCTACCTGCCCCATTGTATAGTGCCAACTGTAAAGTTTGATGGAAAATGAATAGTGGTCTGGGGCTGTTTTTCATGGTTCAGGCTAGGCCTCTTAGTTCCAGTGAAGGGAAATCTTAACGCTACAGCATACAACGACATTCTAGACGATTCTGTGCTTCTGACTTTGTGCCAACAGTTTGGGGAAGGCCCTTTCCTGTTTCAGCATGACAAAGACCCTGTGCACAAGGTGAGGTCCATACAGAAATGGTTTGTTGAGATCAGTGTGAAATAACTTGACTGGCCTGCACAGAGCCCTGACTTCAACCCCATCGAACGCCATAGGGATGAATTGGAATGCCGACTGCGAGCCAGGCCTAATCTCCGAACATCAGTGCCCGACCTCGCTAATGCTCTTGTGCCTGAATGGAAGCAAGTCCCCTCAGCAGAGTGGAGGCTGATATAGCAGCAAAGGGTAGACCAACTCCATATTAATGCCCATGTTTTTGAATGAGATGTAGTGTATTATATTCTACTGAAGGGTTTAGTTTGCATGTAGTCTGGCTTCAGGTTGTATATGTCAGTGATGTAATACTGAAGTAGTCTAAACATCAACTGAATATTAGGCTATGGGTCAAATCTATACACTATCGGCTACATTGGAATGCCTGTTGAGTGTGTAGAGACGGGCGCGACTCCCTCTTGTGGCATCGCAGTTATTATGCGACGTCTCACTTAATCCACTTGCTAGAGAGGAGTGCAGGGCTCAGATGCTGGGGTCCTAGGCAGGCTGCGACTCTGTGGTTTGGTTTGGACTTCTCACTAAAAGAATGCCGCCAGTGGAATAGAATCAGACCATCCGGTGCTACTGAGCAACAAAAATATTTTTACAGATACTTCATTTGAGATTTTCTGACAGTTTTACAATCTCAAGGAACTCCAAGAAAAGCCATGGCTGGAGCGGGCTTCAGTTAAAAAAAAACAAAAAAAGGAATAGCATTTTCAGACAGAGGGATGGTGCTGTTATTGCGCATCAGTTTTATTTTTGTTGGGGAACAAAATACGCATTTAATAGATGAAACAATCTAGATACCACTGGAGCTTTTTATAAATTGAAGACAATTCACATGTGTGAGAAGAATGTTCCATTTCATCTCGCTTTCTTTTAATATTGGAAACAAACAACACTGAACAAAAACATTATGAATAACACTTTGTTTTGCCTTGGAATCCAACTATAACGTTTTCTTTATGGAGTTTCAAAATGACATATTCTAATTTGATGAACGAAAGCAATGATGGAATATATTTTGAAAAAGCTCTCAACGAATCTTTCCTGGACCAAATCTTATTCACAGACAACAGCACCAACTCCACCAGCTGCACGAACATCACACTGGACCCCCAGGTCATTGCAGTCGGGGTCTTTCTATCCATGTTCATCTTGGTGGCTATCGTTGGGAACATTTTGGTTATCCTCTCGGTGTTATGCAATAGACACTTACAGACCGTAACGAACTTCTTTATAGTCAACCTGGCCATAGCGGACTTGCTATTGAGCATTATTGTGCTTCCTTTCTCCGCGTCTTTGGAAGTGCTGGGATGCTGGGTGTTCGGCCGGGTCTTCTGCAACATCTGGGCAGCGGTGGATGTTCTCTGCTGCACCGCGTCCATCCTCAGCCTCTGTATCATCTCCATAGACAGGTACATCGGGGTCAAACACTGCCTCAAATACCCCACCATCATGACGGAGAAGAAAGCCGCCGTCATTCTGGTGTTGGTCTGGGTCTCATCCATGGTCATCTCCATAGGACCGCTGCTGGGATGGAAGGAACCGCCGCCGACCGACGAGAGTGTCTGCAGCATCACCGAAGAACCGGGCTATGCCCTCTTCTCCTCGCTCTTTTCCTTCTACCTCCCGCTTATGGTCATCCTAGTGATGTATTTCAGGGTCTACGTGGTGGCCCGGAGGACTACCAAGAGTTTAGAAGCGGGGGTCAAACGGGAAAGAAATAAGTCGATAGAAGTGGTGCTTAGGATACACTGTAGGAGCATGCTGGAGGATACTTCCAAGAGTAAAAACCACCCGTTCCGGAGTTCGCTGTCCGTGCGCTTGATGAAGTTCTCCCGGGAGAAGAAAGCTGCCAAAACCCTGGCGATTGTCGTCGGGATGTTCATCCTGTGTTGGCTACCGTTTTTCTTTGTTTTACCACTGGGTAAGTGTTGGTTTGATCATCAACGTTTAAAATGCATTGTATTGAGGCTACAGTTGAATTGGTTCTGTGTTTTTAACCATATGTAAAATATGTGTCTCAGAATCTGTAAATATGTGTGTGCGCTCGCGTGTGTAATCAGTAGAATTCTCTGTAATGATTGACGAGTGTGCACTTCACTGTTGCCAGAATGTAGCCTATCCAACGTGTCCATATTACTCAAATACGATTAAATTACTTTTAAGTTATATCTTGTTCACTGTGCTTATGTTTACATATTGAAGTGCACTATTAGAATATGAAACGTTAAACAAGGATGTTTAAAATTCCTCCAAGTGCATAATTATTATGAGAAGGTTGCGGGCAGCGTGCAAACTGCCAACACAATAGTCTTTTTAAATCTGGAATTGTAAGGTTTTGGTTTTTATTTTTTGCCCCTACTGTAAACGTACGGAGATAACCACTATTGTCTCTGGAAGATCACAATTACTCACAATTACGCACGACATATGCTCTGTAATACTGTACTTAAACCAATCATGAATAGTTCTAATTGTGGCATCCGGCATCATCAAACATAACTACAAGTCCGATATTTCATATGCCTATATACATGTGCAATTCATCGATTTATTGTTTGCAGTCCATAGACATAAAATATCCTTCAATGGCGTCATCAGTTGTGCTTATAGCCCTACTGTTTTGTAGCAGTATGTTGAAGAGCAAAAACAAGCCATTGTAATTCTGTCCTGACATAAAAGTACACTCAAGAAAAACTGTTTTATTTATCATAGTGATTAAGGAGTCACATTAAAATATATAATATGCCCCACCAACATCAGACAACTATACAGAAAAATGTAATTGCTTAAATAAGTAAATGAAATCAATGATGAGAGAATAGTCAGATGAACTGATAGCTGACACAGACATGGTGGCATAACAGGAAGATTGGCATGTCATGAACCAAGCGGTTGTGAGGACATGTTGAATCATAATTACTGTATAAATGAACATGCACCATTTAATTAATCAACTAAATTGAAAATATTTCATGTTAAAAGCTGTGTGTAATCAGTTGCACAGCCCTTTTAAGTTAAGATTCCCAAATAATAGTTTTTAGTTGAATGAACGTATGAGTTGAGCAAACGTCATTTTAAATTGACCGAATGTTTGACAAAGTTTTCTCAAGTTGGAGCTTGGTTTGGACCAACTAAATGATTTTTGTTCAGGTAACACTTGAACAGAAAACTTGAGTAAACAGAAAAAAGGCTGTGTAACCAGTTACTTAATAATAATTCGTTGAAATAACTAGAGTTGTGGGTGTTTTTTTTACAGTGAATTTCTCTACAACAACAGCTCAATAGAAAAAGGAGTCGAAAGGGAGTAGAAGGTGTAAAAACACAACACATAGATACACAACACAATATACTATACAGATAATCAAACAGCAATAAAAACAATGTGTAAGAGTAAGTGCTAGAAGCTTTGGCTGATGATGATTTGAGAAACAAACAGGTGTCTTGCTCACAGAGCAGCAGACGGTCAATAAAATGCTAATGAATAGAAAGGTGCTTTAACGGTGAAATGGGGTCAGGTGTAGAGATGAGAAGCATAACAGGAGGAAATCAAATGCCACTAATTATGTCAGGTAATAGGTTTTATAAGGAGCATCAATGGGAAAGACTGGAGCATAGCGGAGCCATTTAGGATAACATCCCACTGGGCAAAAACTAATTGAATCAACATTGTTTCCACGTAATTTCAACCCCACAAAATGATGTGATGACATTGAATCAACATGGAAAACTGATTGGATCAACTTAAGAGCATTTCATATTATCTTCACCCAAATTCTTACCGAAATCCAATGACATGGTGACATTTTTTTGTTGAATTCACGTTAGTTGAGAACTCATGGCTCCTGAGTGGTGCAGTGGTATAAAGGCACTGCATCTCAATGCAAGAGGTGTCACTACAGTCCCTGGTTCGAATCCAGGCTGTATCACATCTGGCCGCGATTGGGAGTCCCGTAGGGCTGCGCACAATTAGCTAAACGTCGACCAGGGTAGGCCGTCATTGTAAATACAAATTTGTTCTTAACTGACTTGCCTAATTAAATACATGTCAAATTTTAAAAAACAATTACATTTAAAGTAATCTAAACTAGATGTTGATCTGACGTCTCTGCCCAGTGTGATGTCAAGTAAGAAAGACACACACATTGTACACACCAATGGCGGTCAGTGCCATTTAAGATGAGGGAGGACACATCTATCTTTTCATGAGCATGGCCTTATTTCTCTTACAGCATATTGGATGGCTTTCATTCACATTCCATTCACCCAGTTCAATGTAACATCGATAGGTTTAGGTTACTACATGATACTAAAAATATCCCTATACCCATCATGAGGTTGCTACAACCTAGCCTAGGAATGAAAGTTTACAATGTAGGTGCACACTGGTCGAGAGAACATTTTAAGGTGACAGAAAATGACACATGGACAGACAGTGACTCATTCAATACTGCCTTGCACACTTGCCTGCATCTAGCTGATCTAGGGTGTAATCATTAGTCCAACAGTTGCAAACAGAGAGTTTCTATTAGTCAAATTCAGGAAAGTTTGTCCCTGTTTTGTTCTGTTTGCTTCCGTTTAAGAAACGTTTTTCAACTGAATTTTGCTAAATGAATACACCCCTGATCACACGTAAACACAGTTCCCTTTCAAAGCAGCCACGTTGTATTCCTTCTCGCATCTATGCGCTCTCCTCTTCTTACCTTTTCACTTCGCTTGTGGAGTTCAACCCACAACACACCGCCAAAGTCTAAGACATTAAAATGCCTATTTACTCTGTTCCATCTGACTGCGCAATCCACTGTGTCATCAGCCTTGCCAGGGAATGTAGGAACTTGATCTCCACTATAAAAAGCATCTAGACATTATCTCACATATCTTTTAGACTAACATTTAGTTTTCAACGTCGGAAATGTGTATAAACATTGCTGTCTGTCTATGACATTTGCAACATTGTTTCAATATTCAAATTCGATCTCCAGCTGTCCCATAGTAATGAACGTGTCGGGAGTCAGAACGAGACAGACAGGCAGGCAGTGTTTCTCAGCCAGTCAAAATCATGAATCAGCATAATTTTTATGGATATACAGTGCATTCGGAAAGTATTCAGACCACACTTTTTCCACATGTTGTAATGCTACAGCCTTATTCTAAAATGTATTAAATTGTTTTTTCCTCTCATCAATCTACACACAATACCCCATAATGACATAGCAAACACAGGTTTTTAAACATTTTTGCAAATGTATCCCCCCAAAAAACAGAAATATCACATTTACATAAGTATTCAGACCCTTTAACCTGTCTGGGCTAGGGGGCAGTATTTTCACGGCCGGATGAAAAACATACCCAATTTAAACAGGTTACTACTCTGGCCCAGAAAATAGAATATGCATATTATTAGTAGATTTGGATAGAAAACACTCTGAAGGTTCTAAAACTGTTTGAATGGTGTCTGTGAGTATAACAGAACTCATATGGCAGGCAAAAACCTGAGAAAAAGTCAACCCGGAAGTGGAGAATCTGAGAATTGTAGTTCTTCTTTCTAATCCCTTTCGAAACTACAGTATCTGTGGGGTTACGTTGCACTTCCTAAGGCTTCCATTGGCTGTCAAAAGCCTTCAGAAAGTTGTTTCAGCCTTCTCCTGTTACTGGGCAGATAATAGAAGCTCAGTTACTGAGTGGACTGCCTGTGGACAAAGGGATTGGATATGCGTGGTCATGCGAGTGTGCCGTTCCTTCTTTTTCTCCTTGAATGAATACGCTATTGTCCGGTTGGAATATGATCGCAATTTTACGTTAAAAATACCATAAAGATTGATTTTAAACAGCGTTTGACATGCTTCTAAGTACGGTAATGGAACATTTTGACTTTTCGTCTCTGGTACTGCGCTCGCGCGTTATGCCTTTGGATAGTGCTCTGAACGCACAAACAAAACGGAGGTATTTGGACATAAATATGTATTATTTCGAACAAAAACAACATTTCTTGTGGAAGTAGCAGTCCTGGGAGTGCATTCTGACGAAGATCAGCAAAGGTAAGAGAATATTTCTAATACTAATTCTAAGTTTAGGTTGCCCCGAACTTGGCGGGTGTCTGTATAACGTTCTGTGATGGCTGAGCTATGTACTCAGAATATTGAAAAATGTGCTTTCTCCATAAAGCTATTTTAAAATCTGACAAAGCGGTTGCAACCAGGAGTAGTCTATCTATAATTCTTTAAATAATTGTTATATATTTTCTCAACGTTTATGATGAGTATTTTTGTAAATTGATGTGCACATTCACCGGGAGTTTTGGTGGAAATACATTTTCTAAACATCACGCGCTAGTGTAAAATGCAGTTTTTGGATATAAATATGAACTTTATCGAACAAAACATACATGTATTGTGTAACATAATGTCCTAGGAGTGTCATCTGATGAAGATCGTCAAAGGTTAGTGCTTCATTTAGCTGTGTTTTGGGTTTTATAGACACATGTCCTTGCTTGGAAAATGGCTGTGTCATTATTTTTGTCTATGTACTCTCCTCACATAATGTAATGTTTTTCTTTCGCTGTAAAGCCTTTTTGAAATTGGACAATGTGGTTACATCAAGGAGAATTGTATCTTTAAAATGGTGTAAAATAGTTGTATGTTTGAGAAAGCTGAATTATGACATTTTGTTGTTTTTGTTTTTGCCGCCCTGATATTTCACTGGCTGTGTCCCGCAGGTGGGACGCTAGCGTCCCACGTAGCCCATAGAAGTTAATCAGCACAATACTTTGTTAAAGCACCTTTGGCAGTGATTACAGCCTCAAGTCTTCTTCGGTAGGACGCTACAAGCTTGGCACACCTGTATTTGGGGAGTTTCTCCCATTCTTCTCTGCAGATCCTCTCAAAATCTGTCAGGTTGAATGGGGAGCGTCGCTGCCCAGCTATTTTCAAGTCTCTCCAGAGATGTTCGATCTGGTTCAAGTCCGAGCTCTGGCTGGGCCACTCAATGACATTTAGATACTTGTCCCGAAGCAACTCCCGCGTTGTCTTGGCTGCGTGCTTAGGGTTGTTGTCCTGTTGGAAAGTAAACCACCCCAGTCTGAGGTCCTGAGCGCTCTGGAGCAAGTTTTCATCAAGGATCTCTTGGTACTTTTCTCTATTCATCTTTCCCTCAATCCTGACTAGTCTCCCAGTCCCTGCCGTTGAAAAACCTCCCTGCAGCATGATGATGCCACCACCATGCTTCACCATAGGGATGGTGCCAAGTTTCCTCCAAGTGCATAATTATTATGAGAAGGTTGCGGGCAGCGTGTGTCACGGTTGTCGACGGTGAAGGAGGACCCAAAACGCAGCAGGTATGTGCAGGCTCATCTTGACTTTTATTAACTATCAAAAATGAACGTACAAAAATAACAAAACACGAACGATCAACAAAAACAGTCTGGTAAGGCACAAGGCTAAACACAGAACAATCACCCACAAATAACAAACACAAACACACCCTAATATATGGGACTCTCAATCAAAGGCAGATAGACAACACCTGCCTTCAACTGAGAGTCCCAACCCCAATTAACCAAACATAGAAACAGACATACTAGACTAAACATAGAATACCTGAAAACCAAACAGTGCCCAAAAACCCCGGAATACTTCAACCAAATTCCCCTTCAACAAAACACACCACCCCGAACCACATAAAACGAATACCCTCTGCCACGTCCTGACCAAACTACAATACTAATTAACCCTTATACTGGCCAGGACGTGACAGTACCCCCCCCTTAAAGGTGCTAACCCCGGAAGCACCTTAAAAACAAAAAAAAACAAAAAAAACAACAACCCCAAACAACAAAACCAAAATTCCCCTCTACTAAAGGGAGGGAATGGAGGGTGGCTGCCGTCAACGACGGCACTGTGCTACACCCCCCCTCCCCAACCCACCTATATCTGGAGGTGGCTCTGGTTCCGGCCGTTCCAGGCTGTCGGGCCACTCTGGCATCGCCGGGGGGCAGTCGGGCCAGTCTGGGCAGTCTGGCAGCTCGGGCCAGTCTGGGCAGTCTGGCAGCTCGGGACAGTCTGGGCAGTCTGGCAGCTCGGGACAGTCTGGGCAGTCTGGCAGCTCGGGACAGTCTCGGCAGTCTGGCAGCTCGGGACAGTCTGGGCAGTCTGGCAGCTCGGGGCAGTTCAGGGCAGTCTGGCCACTCCGGCAGTTCATGGCAGTCTGGCCACTCCGGCAGTTCAGGGCAGTCTGGCCACTCCGGCAGTTCAGGGCAGTCTGGCCACTCCGGCAGTTCAGGGCAGTCTGGCCACTCCGGCAGTTCAGCGCAGTCTGGCCACTCCGGCAGTTCAGCGCAGTCTGGCCACTCCGGCAGTTCAGCGCAGTCTGGCCACTCCGGCGACTGTTGACTGGCGGGCAGCTCCGACGACTGTTGACTGGCGGCAGCTCCGACGACTGTTGACTGGCGGGCAGCTCCGACGACTGTTGACTGGCGGGCAGCTCCGACGACTGTTGACTGGCGGGCAGCTCCGACGACTGTTGACTGGCGGGCAGCTCTGACGACTGTTGACTGGCGAGGCTGGGTTTACGCACTTGAAGGCTAGTGCGGGGAGCGGGAACAGGACGAGTCGGACTGGGTTGACGCACTTCCGGGTCCGCACAAGAGACAGGAGCTGGAAACCCAGGGCTATGGAGGCGCCTAGTCGGTCTAGATCTTACCTCCTGCACAACCCGCCTTGGCTGGATGGAACTAGTAGCCCTGTACGAGCGGGGTGCTCGTACAGGGCAGACTGGGCTGTGCAGGGGCCTGATGGTAGCCGTGCGTAGAGCGGGAGTTGGGTAGCCTGGTCCTCGGAGGCGTACCGGCGACCAGATGCGCTGCGCAGGCATCCTCCTACCAGGCTGGATGCCCGCTCTAGCACGGCACCTGCAAGGGGCTGGAATAACTCGCACCGGACTGTGCATGCGTATGGGTGAGAGTGCGCTTCTCAGCGAAACATAGCGCTCTCCACCCCATACGCTCCTCCATATAACCACGGGTAGCTGGCTTCCGGCTCTTCCTACGCCTAGCCAAACTACCCGTGTGCCCCCCCAAAAAAATTATTGGGGGTGCCTCTCGTGCTTCTCCCTCAGCGCGTCCATGGCCTCGTACCTCCGCCTCTCTGCCTTGGCTGCCTCAATTTCCCACTGCGGGCGGCGATAATCCCCAGCCTGGTGCCAAGGTCCGGCCCCGTCCAGAACTTCCTCCCAGGTCCACTTCTCCCGCCAGTCCAACTCGAAGTCCCTCTGCTCCTTCCTCTGCTGCTTGGTCCATAGTTGGTGGGTGATTCTGTCACGGTTGTCGACGGTGAAGGAGGACCAAAACGCAGCAGGTATGTGCAGGCTCATCTTGACTTTTATTAACTATCAAAAATGAACGTACAAAAATAACAAAACACGAACGATCAACAAAAACAGTCTGGTAAGGCACAAGGCTAAACACAGAACAATCACCCACAAATAACAAACACAAACACACCCTAATATATGGGACTCTCAATCAAAGGCAGATAGACAACACCTGCCTTCAACTGAGAGTCCCAACCCCAATTAACCAAACATAGAAACAGACATACTAGACTAAACATAGAATACCTGAAAACCAAACAGTGCCCAAAAACCCCGGAATACTTAAACCAAATGCCCCTTCAACAAAACACACCACCCCGAACCACATAAAACGAATACCCTCTGCCACGTCCTGACCAAACTACAATACTAATTAACCCTTATACTGGCCAGGACGTGACAGCGTGCAAACTGCCAATACAATACGCTCTTTTTAAATCTGGAATTGTGAGGTTTTGGTTTTATTTTTTGCCCCTACTGTAAACGTATGGAGATGACCACTATTGTCTCTGGAAGATAAACGTAGCAGACTGAGTAAATTCACAATTACTCACAATTACGCACGACATATGCTAAACCTGTAAGTTAGCCATAGTTAGCTTGCTAGCAAGCAAGGGAACCGAACCGATAGAACGTACGACCAACCGGCTTGGGTAGCCACCTTAGATTTGTGTCGGGACTATATCTTGTGGAAGGATGAAATAGTATGAATAAATTAATCAAAATAACATTTTTAAGGAAAATATGTCAATTGTTAATTGAATATGTTGGTAACTCGTTTTATAAAAGTGATAATGCCCTTGAAGCCAGTGTTTGGACCTCGACTTTGTCTCGGGTCTAACAACACCGTGCCAATATATCCTCCAAACACTGGCTTCTCGGGCATTATCACTTAAATTAGCTAAAGTAAAGTCATAGTAAACATAGTTATTAGAACTAACGCGTTTGTAAACACGCTACAATCATGCAGTAAAGTTACAATGTACAGTCAATAAGCAGTTCAGCACTTACACCTTCGGGCCCCGGAGGCATTAAATGAGTAAAACCAAGCTTACTTTGACTTGGAAGAGTTCCAGTGTAACCACATAGCTAATATAGCATCCCTCTGTTTGAGCAGGGCGTTTGAGTAGGTTAAACTAGCTAGCTGCATTTGCTAGCAAAGTAATTGAAATTGAAAGTGAAAAATAAATCTCTCTCTTGCTTCTCCTTTATTTTGGAAGAAATGTACTGTATGTGTTCAAAACTGGTCAACTATTGTCTTTCTCTCTCTTTGAGTCAACTACTCACCACATGTTACACACTGCAGTACTAGCTAGCAGTAGCTTATTATTTCAGTACTAGATTCAAATCAAATCAAATCTTATTAGTCACATGCGCCGAATACAACAGGTTCAGACCTTATAGTGAAATGCTTACTTACAAGCCCCTAACCGACAGTGCAGTTAAAAAAAATATGGATAAGAATAAGAGATAAAAGTAACAAGTAATTAAGGAGCAGCAGTAAAAAATAACAATATATACGGGGGGTGACGGTACAGAGTCAATGTGCGGGGGCACAGGTTAGTTGAGGTAGTATGTACATGTAGGTAGAGTTAATTAAAGTGACTATGCATTGTTGACAACAGAGAGTGGCAGTGGTGTGGAGAGAGCGGGGGGGGGGGGGCAATGCGAATAGTCTGGGTAGCCATTTGACTAGCAGTACAGGAGTCTTATGGCTTGAGGGTAGAAGCTGTTTAGAAGCCTCTTGGACCTAGACTTGGTGCTCCGGTACCCCTTGCCGTGTGGTAGCAGGGAGAACAGTCTATGACTAGGGTGGCTGGAGTCTTTGACCATTTTTTGGGCCTTCCTCTGCCTTCCTCTGACACGCCTGGTATAGAGGTCCAGGAAGCTTGGCCCGAGTGATGTACTGGGCTGTTCCCACTACCCTCTGTAGTGCCTTGCTGTCAGAGGCCGAGCAGTTACCATACCAGGCAGTGATGCAACCAGTCAGGATGCTCTCGATGGTGCAGTTGTAGAACCTTTGAGGATCGGAGGACCCATGCCAAATCTTTTCCGTATCTTGAGGGGGAATAGGTTTTGCCGTGCCCGCTTCACGACTGTCATGGTGTGCTTGGACCATGTTAGTTTGTTGGTGATGTGGACACCAAGGAACTTGAAGCTCTCAACCTGCTCCCCTGCAGCCCCGTCGATGAGAATGGGGGCGTGCTCGGTCCTCTTTTTCCTGTAGTCCACAATCATTTCCTTTGTCTTGATCACGCTGAGGGAGAGGTTGTTGTCCTGGCTCCACACGGCCATGTTCTGACCTCCTCCCTATAGGCTGTCTCGTTGTTGTCGGTGATCAGGCTTACCACTGTTGTGTAAACAGCAAACTTAATGACGGTGTTGGAGTCATGCCTGGCCGTGCAGTCATGAGTGAACAGGGAGTACAGGAGGGGGCTGAGCACGCACGCCCGAGGGGCCCACATGTTGAGGATCAGCGTGGCGGATGTGTTGTTACCTACCCTTACCAACTGGGGGCAACCCGTCAGGAAGTCCAGGATCCAGTTGCAGAGGGAGGTGTTTTGTCCCAGGGTCCTTTGCTTATTGATGAGCTTTGAGCGCACTATGGTGTTGAACGCAGGGCTGTAGTCAATTAATTGCATTTTCACATAGGTGTTCCTTTTGTCCAGGTGGGAAAGGGCGGTGTAGAGCGCAGTACAATAGAGACTGCATCATCTGTGGATCTGTTGGGGCGGTATGCAAATTGGAGTGGGTCTAGGGTTTCTGGGAAAATGGTGTTGATGTGAACCATGACCAGCCTTTCAAAGCACTTCATGGCTACAGATGTGAGTGCTACGGGTCGGTAGTAATTTAGGCCGGTTACCTTAGTGTTCTTGGGCACAGGCACTATGGTGGTCTGCTTAAAGCATGTTGGTATTACAGACTCGGACAGGGAGAGGTTGAAAATGTAAGTGAAGACACTTGCTAGTTGGTCAGCACATGCTCTGAGTACACGTTCTGGTAATCAGTCTGGCCCTGCGGCCTTGTCTAAAGGTCTTACTCTCATCGGCTGCAGAGAGCGTTATCACACAGTCTTCCGGTACAGCTGGTGCTTTCATGCATGTTTCAGTGTTATTTGCCTCAAAGCGAGGATAGAATTAGTTTAGCTCGTCCGGTAGGCTCGTGTCACTGGGCAGCTCTCGGCTCTGCTTCCATTTGTAGTCTGTAATGGTTTGCAGGCCCTGCCACATCCGACGAGCGTCAGAGCCGGTGTAGTACGACTCGATCTTAGTCCTGTTTTGACGCTTTGCCTGTTTGATGGTTCGTCTGAGGGCATAGTGAGATTTCTTACAAGCTTCCGGGTTAGAGTCCCGCTCCTTGAAAGCGGCAGCTCTAGCCTTAATCCTATTCATTCTCTGATCCTTTGATTGGGTGGAAAACATGTCATTTCATGCTGCAAGAGCTCTGATAGGTTGGAGGATGTATAGTTTTATCTAAAAAGGAAAACTTTAAAAATCTTTTAACATTTTCATTTTTATGAAATTCACTGAGGAGTACGGTCCTCCCCATCCTCCTCCGAGGAGTCTCCACTGATACACGCACACACACGCACGCACACGCACACGCACGCACGCACGCACGCACACACACACACACACACACACACACACACACACACACACACTCTATACATCATCCTTTCTCATCCATTGTTTACAGTATGTATCAGGAAAATGATTCCAAGCACTTCATTAGAAAACCAGTTCCACCCAGCGCTCAATTTTTTGGCCTCAGTTCTAAACTCTTAACAACAGAACAATAGAACAAATGGACTTTGCCCCCAAGACAGACAATGGATTTTAGAGATGGGTAATTCTAATAGCAATATTCTGGCAAGCATTGCTTTTTGAACAATGGGGGAGTTGAGTCAGGCACCATATAGTTTAGAGAGGGAGGCATCTTTTAGAGGACAGCTACTAACTTTGCAATAGGGCTTTCTTTTAATGGGAAATCCTTTTCGCACCACAGGTGTTAGGTTTAGCCAGAAAAGTGTGTTTAAAACCATTGGGGATTTCCGTGTCAATGGACCATTGTTTGTAACATTCTTCTCATATAGAGCAAGCCACCACAGCCTTGTTTTGTATAAGCCTACACATAACATACTATACCTACTAATCAACTTGAGTTCCTTAGATTTAATTTCCTCCAATCCCCTGGAATGTTATTGTGCATACTTTGCTATTGGTTGGCTGATAGCATCTGTTGGCTCGGCCCCAGCCAGCACGCTCTGCTACTTGTGCCAGGCTAGCTGTGCCCCCCCGCCACCCAGCACCAGCCTTCCAACCACCCAGCCTCTCAGTCCTCCAGCCCTCCAACTTCCAGTCCCTCAGTCCCCAGCTCCCCAACGCTGATTCAATTACTTTTAAGTTACATATCTCTTTCACTGTGCTTATGTTTACGTATTCCAAGAGCACTATTTAGAAAGTGAAATATTAAACAAGGATGTTTAAATTTCATCGGCATGAAAGAGAGTCTATGAAGAGAGATGGGTAACTCTAATTGTGGTATTCAGGCCGCTGACCCCAAGAACTTAACGGTCCACTGCCATTAGGACAGCTGTAATTGAACTTCATTAGAGTGGGGGGTTTGCCCCCCCTTCTTCCTCACACGCCCAACAGCCAGGATGGGGGGAAGAAAAAGGATGGGGGGGAAGGGAGGAGGTAAAGATGGCACCATTCCACACGTACAATAGCCCTCTTGTTTTTTTGTTCTCTCCCCCCTTCTCTCTCAAAACCTGCCTTTCCTCTCTGCCTTTCCTCTCCATGTCTCTGAGCTAGCCTTTGCATGCAATTGCTTGGTAGAATGAAGTGAGAAACATGGCTTGGTAACCTCTTGACAGTGGACAGAGCGAGGAAGGCAATGACCAAGACAGGGCGCAACAATAAATCCACAATAAACAACCATTGAAGGCATTGTCATTATCTTAGGCTAAAGAAATGTGACACTGATGATGCTCATAACTACGTTTTTGTGGCTCCAGTCCGCATGACATATCTATTTGTGTTGGAACACAAGCTTCAGAATTTGTCCGAACACACAAACGCAAACACAAACGCAAACGCAAACGCACACACACACGCACACACGCACAAACGCACACACACACACACACACACACACACACACACACACACACACACACACACACACACACACACACACACACACACACACACACACACACACACACACACACACACACAGCCTCAGTTACCAAAGTCTTTCAAATGTCATCACCTCACCACTCAAATGTTGAGTGACCCTCGAATTCTAGGAATAGAGAGCAGTTCAAAAGAGATCATGTTTTACACTTCTTCCACGAGCCTTATCGCTGTAGGAATGTCAGTGTTAATGTGGTGGAGAAACTGCGACAGACTGACAGCAAGAGAAAATAATTTAATACAGTCAGCCCAACGTTTGACTTTTTCCTATGAACAAAATGTCAGTGCTGTCCATAGGTCTAATTTAAAACTGAGAAAATATCAACTTTGTGTGCTGTTAAAGTCGAGGAACAAAACAAACAAGACATTTTGAGGCCAAATGTCTCTACCTTAAGGAGATAAACTAGTCATATACTATATGCAGTATCCAATGTGTACAGTAATGTAACAAAAACCTTGATAAAGGATACGCATTACAAACATTAGTAATACAACTCTAACCCTATTCTGTAGATATCCAAACTCAATTCTTTAACAAACTGAACAGACACGTTGTACGCAATCTGAAACTGTAGTTACGCATCAGTTCTGATTGTTACAAAGGCATCTGATGATGGCCTCAGCACCACTATCAAAATGTTATTGAGGACACTGATGTTGTAAGGACTCCATGTTGCCTTTGACTCCAAGCAAAACGAGACTACTGTATGGATTCGTCCCAAATGACACCCCATTTCCTACATAGTGCATTACTTTGACCAGAGCCATATGGGCCAAACGTAGTACACTGTATAGGGAATAGGGTGCAATTAGGGACATACCCCATGACTAGTATGTTGTGCTTTTTTCCCATGATGCCACTGAGAATATCCCCATACCCGTGGTGGGGGAGAGGTGGGAGGTGGGAGGGAGCTCTGCTTTGCCAAAGGAAATAATTAGCTCAGGAAAAACAGGCCTGCCTGATATTATCTTTGAGGGGATTTTTTTACATTTCACATTCTTGATAGGTCTTGAGAATACTTTGGCCAATAGCGAGAGGGGCTTTGCCATTTGTTTCTTTCATCATCTATTTGAAAGAAGACATTGTGAGGGCTTGTCCAATTTAGCAGGTTGTGTCCACCAACAGACTACCTCTGTAAGCATAGTTTTACCATTCACCCTTGGCTATATATATATAATGATCAATGTTGGTCTAATTTTCCATGGTATTTCCTTTTCGCCAATGTTGGTCCAATTTTCAACCTGCTGTAGGCCTGTCAGACGCAATAACAATTATTCTTCCATACATTGTTTTGTACGGCCACATTTTTTGTACGGTTACACTTAGAGGATATCTGTCCGTTTGTACAGAGAAGGATGCTTCTTAGCACTTCTAAGCACTTTTGCAATCAACCCCTTTCTCCGTTGCACTGATCCGTTCCCTCTGATTCATAATGGGCCACTATTGCCAGAAACCATCTGAGTGAAAAGAGAATGTTGAATCAGAGTGTGTCCTACTATGTCCTCTTGTGCTTTTCTCAGCCACATCTTTATAGGACATCCAACGTCATTAGTCTGGACCAAGCATCTTATAACTCACCTTTAACACAACCTAAGACAGACTTAAAGGGATCCTTCATCCAAATGGTTTCCCTACCCTATTTAAGTGGTCTATGGACATGGAGTGCTGTGTTACCTTGTTCATAGGCTACTCACAGGGCTAAGAAAAACAATGTCATTTTTGGGTGGGTTGAACTATACCTGTAATGCTCTCTCTTGAAACTCACTCCTGTGTTCCAATGGCACGTTGTGTTAGCTAATCCACGTTTATCATTTTAAAAGGCTAATTGATCATTAGAAAACCCTTTTACAATTATGTCAGCACAGCTGAAAACTGTTGTCCTGATTAAAGAAGCAATAAAACTGGCCTTCTTTAGACTATTTGAGAATCTGGAGCATCAGCATTTGTGCATTCGATTACAGGCTCAAAATAACCAGAAACAAATACATTTCTTCTGAAACTTATCAGTCTATTCTTGTTCTGAGAAATGAAGGCTTTTCCATGAGAGAAATTGCCAAAAAACTGAAAATCTCGTACAACACTGTGTACTACTCCCTTCCCAGAACAGCGCAAACTGGCTCTAATCAGAAATGAAAGAGGAGTGGGAGGCCCCGGTGCACAACTGAGCAAGAGGACAAGTACATTAGAGTGTCTAGTTTGAGAAACAGATGCCTCACAAGTCCTCAACTGGCAGCTTCATTAAATAGTACCTGCAAAACACCAGTCACAATGTCAACAGTGAAGAGGCGACTCCGGGATGCTGGCCTTCTAGGCAGAGTTGCAAAGAAAAAGCCATATCTCAGACTGGCCAATAAAAAGAGAATGTTACGATGTGCTAAAGAACACAGACACTGGACAGAGGAAGATTGGAAACAAGTGTTATGGACAGACAAATCTAAGTTTGAGGTGTTCGGATCACAAAAAATAACATTCGTGAGACGCAGAAAAAATTAAGATGCTGAAGGAGTTTCTTGACACCATCTGTCAAGCATGGTGGTGGCAATGTGATGGTCTGGGGGTGCTTTGGTGGTGGTAAAGTGGGAGATTTGTACAGGGTAAAAGAGCTCTTGAAGAAGGAAGGCTATCACTCCATTTTGCAACGCCATGCCATACCCTTTGGACGGCGCTTAATTGGAGCCAATCTCCACCTTCAACAGGACAATGACCCAAAGCATAGCTCCAAACTATGCAATAACTATTTCGGGAAGATGCAGTCAGCTGGTATTCTGTCTATAATGGAGTGGCCAGCACAGTCACCGGATCTCAACCCTATTGAGCTGTTGTGGGAGCAGCTTGACCTTATGGTATGTAAGAAGTGCCCATCAAGCCAATCCAACTTGTGGGAGGTGCTTCAAGAAGCATGCCAAATGTCTGCAAGGCTGCAATTGCTGCAAATGAAGGATTCTTTGACGAAAGCAAAGTTTGAAGGACACAATTATTATTTCAATTAAAAATCATTATTTATAACCTTGTCAACATCTTGACTATATTTCCTATTCATTTTGCAACTCATTTCATGCATGTTTTCATGGAAAACAAGGACATTTCTAAGTGACTCCAAACTTTTGAATGGTGGTGTAAATAACTGGAACATTTCAATTTTGGAGAATCTCTTATAAAATGGGTTAAAATCATGTATAGTAACCCTAGGTGTAAAATCATACATAATGGCTATTTCTCATACAGTTTTAAACTGTCAAGAGGAGTGAAACAAGGTTGTCCACTATCGGCATATCTATCTTTTATGGCCATCGAAATGTTAGCTATTAAAATCATATCCAACAATAATATCAAGGGATTTAGAAATACAGGGCTTAAACACAAAGGTATCATTGTATGGTGATGATTCACGTATACTTTTTAAATACACAATTTGGATCCCTCCACAGCCTCATAGAGGATCTAGTTATTTGTTCTAACTTCACTGGATTACCAAATTATGAGAAGTGTACTATGTTATGTATTGGATCACAAAAAAATACAACTTTTACATTGCCATGTGGTTTACCAATAAAATGGTCTGATGGTGATGTGGATATACTCGGTATACATATCCCGAAATAAATAAATGATCTCACTCCAATACATTTTAATAGAAAGTTAGCAAAAATAGATAAGATCTTGCTACCATAGATCTTGCTACCATGGAAAGGTAAATACCTTTATATGTGTGGAAAATCACCCTGATTAACTTTTAGTCATATCCCAGTTTACCTATTTGCTTATGGTCTTGCCTAAAACTAGCAAACTGTTTTTTTTTTATTATATGAGAAAAAAATATTACACTTTATTTGGAATGGCAAGCCCGACAAAATGATATATATAATGAATATGAATTCGGAGGGCAGAAATGATAAAATATTAAAGAATTAGACCTCTCACTAAAGGCTTCAGTTATACAAAAGTTATACTTAAAACCCGAACTGATTCTCTAGCAAATTAGTAAGAATGTCTCACCCTATGTTCAAGAAAGGCCTTTTTCCCTATATTCAGATTACAACCTCTCACTTTCAGTTATTTGGAAAGGAATTCATCTCCCAAATGTCACTATTTTTAAAACAAGACATAGAAAGTTGGTTGCAATTTCAATTTAATCCACCAGAAAAGACAGAACAAATACTTCCACAAATATTGTGGTTAAACTCAAATATACTAATTGATAAAAAATGTAATAAAAAAAGGTATATTCTTCATAAATTATATCATAAATAGGACTGGTAGAGTTATGTCCGGACGACTGTGTGATCACACTCTCCGTAGCCAATGTGAGTAAGTCCTTTGACCTCTACAGGATCGGTCCCCCCGCGGGACGGTTGAGCTAACATAGGTGTTAAGAGATAGATGCTAGGGGTTGAATGGAGCTAAAGGTTGGGACAACTAATAATAACAAGATAACTAATATAAAACATACTGTGCCCGTAAAGCGTATATAGGTTAAGAACTTTTTTGAAAGAACACAGTTTGAAAGATATGGCAAATAGAAATCAAACCGGATGGACATCAGAAATAGAATGGGAGAGGTTGAGGGTAGAGGAAGGAAAGAAGTAAAAACAAACAAAGTAGAACTATTGTAAAATAGACTGTATCCATAAAATGTATATAGTATGTATAAGCTGGAAATACAGGCTTAAGCGTTGTTGTTCACTAGGGTTGGTAGGTTTGGAGGGTAATAAAGGAAATATATATATTTTTAAAGATATGTAAATATATGTATGTACTGTATATGTATTTATATGTATGAATGTATGTATGTATGTATGTATGTATGTATGTATATTTGCAAAAAATATATTGGGGATTGGAAGTGATGCAGACAATTACATTGATGGAAGCTACAATCTATCTGCAATATTAAAGCTGATCTACCCCCTAAAATAAATGTTTTGTATTCAAAGTATCTAAGTATCATATGGCCCAGCAAGATCCATCAGCTAGACCTGTAGGTGACTCACCCCTAGTGAGTGACGTCTGTCAAAGCTTGCACAACACTCACACAACACTCATTACACTGTTGCACAGTCCTTTGTAGCCCTCTCCACTCAAGGTTTCAATTACAAGGCATAGATTCATAGAACAATGACCTTTACTTTGAGTGTCGTCTTCAATAAAGTGATCCTCTCCCCCAACACTACACCACAGTTGATTGACAGGTAGCTCATTTGCATATTAGAAATGGCTGACACACAGAGTAGCATCCGGTAACACTTAACTTAAAGCCTGCCGTTATAATGCTTTATAACTTTTTATAAGCATGTACTGTATGATCCATTATAAGTCTTACTATGCATTATAACTGTATCATAATGCATTATATCTGCTGGTTTTAAGTATTACAGAGATTCTCCTGGAAGTAGGAATATTACCGCTGAGACATCACCAGCTCCTCCCACACTTAGAAGTTTAATAACCTACATTTTTCAAAGCATTCAATTTGTCGCTTTACAATGCCTTCAGAAAGTATTCACACCCTTGACTTTTTCTGCATTTTGCTGTGTTACCGCCTGAATTTAAAATGGATTCAATTGTGATTACTTTTGTCACTGGCCTACACATTATACCCCATAATGTCCAAGTGGAATTATATTTTTAGAAATGTCTTGAGTCAGTAAGTATACAACCCCTTTGTTGTGGCAAGCTTAAATAAATTCAGTAGTAAACATTCGCTTAACAAGTTAGATAAATTGCATGGACTCACTCTGTGTGCAATAACAGTGTTGAACATAATTTTTGAATGACTACCTCATCTCTGTACCCCACACATACAATTATCTGTAAGGTCCATCAGTTGAACAGTGAATTTTAAACACAGATTCAACCACAAAGACAAAAGAGGTTATCCAAAAGAGGTTATCCAGGTTATCCACAAAGAGGTTATCCAATGCCTAGCAAAGGAAGGTGCCTATTCGTAGATGGGTAAAAATAAAAAAGCTGACATTGAATATCCCTTTGAACATAGTGAAGTTACTAAATACACTTGGATGGTGTATCAATACACCCAGTCACTACAAAGATACAGGCATTCTTCCTAACTCAGTTGGAAAAACCGCTCAGGGATTTCACCATGACTTTAAAACAGTTACAGTTTAATGGCTATGATAGGAGAAAACGGAGGATAGATCAACAACATTGTAGTTACTCCACTATACTAACCTAAATGACAGATTGAAAAGGAAGCCTGTATAGAATAAAAGTATTCCAAAACATGCATCCTGTTTCCAATAAGGCAATAAAGTAAATTCAAATTCACCTTTCAGCAGGACAATAACCTAAAACACAAGGCCAAATATACACTGGAGTTGCTTACCAAGATGACTTTGAATGTTCCTGAGTGGCCTAGTTACAGTTTTGACTTAGATCGGCTTGAAAATCTATGTCAAGGCTTGAAAATGGCTGTCTAGCAATGATCAACAACCAACTTGACAGAGCTTGAAGACTTTTTTAAATAATTGACAAATGATGGAGTCATTCATGATTCACCAAACTATATTTTGAAAGAGGAAGCAACGTACTTTAAGCATATTTTTTTTATTTCAGTTCCTCCATCTCCACTAACTGAAGTTAATTGAAAGGATTACTTTTTTATTAATAGTGAAAAATTAACAGCTTTACAGAAAGACTCACTGATGCCTAATTACAGAGGAGGAACTTCTAGATGCAATTAAAGCCTTCAAGTCCGGGAAAACTCCAGGGCTGGATGACATACTGTACCAGTTGAGGTACAATACCAGTCAAAAGTTTAGACACACCTAGAAACCAGATATTGTACAATCCAGGTGTGCAAAGCTCTGCCAAAACTGATTCTAATATTTATTGACTCAGGGGTGTGAATACTTATGTAAATGTGATATTTCTGTATTTAATTTTCAATAAATGTGCTAAAATTTCTAAAAGCATGTTTTCACTTTGTTATTATGGGTGTATTGTGTGTAGATGGGCAAAAAAATGATAATATTTAATCAATTTTGAATTCATATTGTAAGACAAAATGTGCAATAAGTCAAGGAGTATGACTACTTTCTGAAGGCACTGTAGGGCTGGGACTATGTGAACTCTTTTAAACTGTCACGACTGAACTTTTCAAAACCATATCCTCACAAAAGACTAAAACAAAACATCTTATCAACAGAGAAGCTCCACATAAAAGAGACTCCACAATCTCCTAAAAGCAGCTGAAGTACTATAAAGTAGTTCATCATCTCCCGCTGCTGATGTGGTCATGGCAACAGCGGCGATGTGTCAAGGCAACAAGCCAAATCAACCCAGGCACTTCCTAAGCAGCATATGACTTGTGACTACAATCGGAAGTCTTCGCTCAAAGTTGTCATTTTGCCAATTAGAATCAATACACAACGACTTTTTTCCATGATGCGTTGTGTCTGATAGTTCATTTTAATGCTGTGTTGTTGTGCTGAACCAGTCAGCAGTGAAGCCTTTGGGACGACCAGGACCAAAGGGACATAAAGCTCTCCTTCTGGCAAATGTAAATTGGCGTGACTCATTCTTGAAACACGATTCCTAGCTCCACACCAGATGAAAGCCAATCTCAAACTGGGCAGATGAGGGCAGACTAGGGGAAGGAGGCTATAGAGTTGTTTATATGATTACATACCCCCTGCGGCAAAGTTAGAAGTGTGTGCATGCGAGTGTGAATAATGCATCTGTGTGTGCTGTATACACAACAGACCTGGGTCAGAAATCTTTTCAAATACTTTGAACGTTCTCTTGAATCTGCCTGGAGTGCCAGATGGGCACACTTCAGGGACTATTTCATTGGATCCATTGCGCCAGGCAAGCTCAATAACAGCAAGTAATAGATTTGGAAGATTTTAAACAGTCTTCGAACTATTGTATATTTCCCCAAAACTGGCAGAAAAGAGGATGTACTGTATAC
Source organism: Salmo trutta (assembly GCF_901001165.1). Classification (NCBI taxonomy): domain Eukaryota; kingdom Metazoa; phylum Chordata; class Actinopteri; order Salmoniformes; family Salmonidae; genus Salmo; species Salmo trutta. Next base: position 19,475,375 of record NC_042960.1, on the reverse strand, counting down.
AACACACTGACAGTTGTATCTTTGTTTCATCATCAGCCTTCTACATAAAGTACACAACACTAATAACGAGGAAAAACACAGCAAGCCTCAAACAATGAACCACCAATTAGTTTAACTCTGTCTACATCACCCACCTAATGATACCGTGGCTTCCTGTGAGGCCTCTCTAACAACAGTACAGTAGTAGCCTAATGGGCCTCATACATCTAACAACAGTACAGTAGTCTATAATGGTGTCATCAGTCAGATCCCACACAGGGGGTCACAGGGGGTCTTCTGGTTCTTTTAAGGAATATTTATGTACAGTAATACCCCAAACATCCTGCTTGGTGGTGGTGGGTTCCTCAGTGCAACACTAACACACCAATTACCCATTACACACAAGCACATGCAAACACACCAATTACCCATTGCACACACACACACACGTACACTTATGCACACACACACCCATCTTGTCCAATGGAACGTGCTTTCATCTCAGAGACCTGATTACCCCCAAATTACCGCCATACTGGCCAAGAGAGGGGGCCTGTTGTGACCCTATGTCAGGTTGTTAAAGCTACTCCAGTGGGTGACGATGGGTGACAATAACCTCTCCTCTCCTCCCTCACTGCGCTACCTCCCTTCATCTCTACTTGCAAGTGTCCCTCTCTTTCGTTATTTATAGCTTTGCTACTGATATAGTGCCTGTGAAGCCGGAGCAACTCTGACAATATCTCACTTGCGTCTGAGGGTGTGTGTGTGTGTGTGTGTTTTCCTCACAAGGATAGTAAAACAAAGAACATTTGGACAACATTTCACCTGTCCCCACAAGTAAAAAGGCTATTTTAGGCTTAGGGGTTAGGTTTAGGGTTATATTTAGGGTTAAGGTCAGGGGTAAAAGTAAGGCGGTATGGTCCGGTACAGCGTCCCAGCAAAATAAATTGTGTGGTTACGCCGTACCGGTAAAACACAATTTAACAATGGCGCCGGAGAAGAAGTGTCACGGTTGTCGTAGGGTAGAGTGGACCAAAACGCAGCAGGAATATGTGCACTCATCTTCTTTTATTAAATGGACAAAGAAGGTAAACCAAAACAAACACGTACACAAAAAAACACAATGATGAATAACAGGCCGGTAAGGCAACAAAGCTATACCCAGCACAATCTCCCACAAAAAAAACCCCATGAAAACAAACTAATTATAGGACCTTCAATCAGAAGCAACGATAACCAGCTGCTTCCAATTGAAGGTCCAATCCCAATAAACTAAACATAGAAATAGACTAGACTAGACAGAATATAGAAATACACTAACATAGAACAGTGCCCATCAAACACCCCTCTACATAGACACACACCCCGAACCACATAAACCAAATGCCCCCTGCCACGTCCTGACCAAACTACAATAACAAATAACCCCTATACTGGTCAGGACGTGACAAGAAAGCTGACGTTTTACGTGTCCCCAACCGATTGTGTTTTTTTGTTCGTTTATTTGCGTTGTTTGTAACTTATTTTTTAACTTATTTTGTATATATTGTTGCTGCTACATATAACCGATAATAACTTAGGGACATCAGGACAGCGATAACTCACCATGGATTGGCAGAATCCTTTTTTTCCTCTAACGAGTCTGATTAGTAGGACGCGAATGATATACTGCTTTCTTGGGAACAGGCCCAGATGCCAGTGATTTGCGTGAAGAGGAGGAGGAGAAAAAGGGGCCAGATGGCAGGCTGCCTTCTGAGAATTCGTAGGCGATCGAATAAACCCCCACTTCCTTCCATTCTGCTAACAAACGCGCAATCTTTGGAGAATAAAATCGATGACCTACACGGAAGATTGAACTACCAACGGGACATTCAAAACTGTAATATGTTATGCTTCACGGAGTCATGGCTGAACGACGACAATATCAACATACCGCTAGCGGGCTGATTATATGCTGTACCGGCAGAATAGAACAGCGGCTTCTGGTAAGACAAGGGGTGGGGGACTATGTATTTTTGTAAATAACAGCTGGTGCACAATATCTAAGGAAGTCTCGAGCTATTGCTCGCCTGAGGTAGAGTATCTCATGATAAGCTGTAGATCACACTATCTACCTAGAGAGTTTTCATCTGTATTTTTTGTAGCTGTTTACATATCACCACAGACTGAGGCTTTCATTTAAGACAGCATTGAATGAGCTGTATTCCGCCATAAGCAAACAACAAAACGCTCACCCAGAGGCAGCACTCCTAGTGGCCAGGGACTTTAATGCAGGGAAATTGAAATCCGTTTTACCAAATTTCTATCAACATGTTAAATGTGCAACCAGAGGGGGGAAGAAACTCTGGACCACCTTTACTCCACACATAGAGACCCGTACAAAGTTCTCCCTCGCCCTCCATTTGGCAAATCCGACCATAATTCTATCCTCCTGATTCCTGCTTACAAGCAAAGATTTAAGCAGGAAGCACCAGTGACAAGATCAATAAAAAAGTGGTCAGATGAAGCAGATGCTAAGCTACAGGACTGTTTTGTTAGCACAGACTGGAATATGTTCCAGGATTCTTCAGATGGCATTGAGGAGTACACCACATCAGTCATTGGATTCATCAATAAGTGCATTGATGACGTCGTCCTCACAGTGACCATATGTACATATCCCAACCAGAAGCCATGGATTACAGGCAACATCTGCACTGAGCTAAAGGCTAGAGCTGTCACTTTCAAGGATCGGGTCTCTATCCCGGAAGCTTATAAGAAATCCCGCTATGCCCTCGGACGAACCATCAAACAGGCAAAGCGTCTATACAGGACTAAGATCGAATTGTACTACACCGGCTCTGACGCTCGTCGAATGTGGCAGGGCTTGCAAACCATTACAGACTACAAACGGAATCTCATCCGAGAGCTGTTCAGTGACACAAGCCTACCAGACGAGCTAAACTACTTATATGCTCGCTTCGAGGCAAATAACATTGAAACATGCATGAAAGCACCAGCTGTTGTGGAATACTGTGTGATCACGCTCTTCGTGACAGGTCAACAGGTCAACATTCACAAGGCCGCAGGGCCAGACGGATTACCAGGATGTGTACTGCGAGCATGTGCTGACCAACTGGCAAGTGTCTCCACAGACATGTTCAGCCTCTCCCTGTTCGAGTCTGTAATACCATCATGTTTCAAGCAGACCACCATAGTCCCTGTTGATTCTGTACCGGCACCCCCCTGTATATAGTCTCACTATTGTAATTTTACTGCTGCTCTTTAATTACTTGTTACTTTTATTTCTTATTCTTATCCGTATTTTTTTAAACTGCATTGTTGGTTAGGGGCTCGTAAGTAAGCATTTCACTGTAAGGTCTACTACACCTGTTGTATTCGGTGCATGTGACTAATACAATTTGATTTGATTTTACATCACAATAATGAAATCAAAATGACAAGAAAACTGTAGGCTATTACGCCAATGTACTTGGAACATGGTTCGACGAGAACACAGAAATTTCGCCAAGGCAGGGACGAGTAGCTGACACCAAGGCATGCGCGGACAGCAGTGGACTTGTAAATTCTGGCATAATGACAATCGCCAAATGTCATTACACTTTCTGGTGTTTTGTTTAACCGATGTCTCTTTCCATTGACCACTGTTTATGAGGCCGGTAATATGTTGCGAGTGGATGAACGTGCGCGGGTAGCATAGTAAAGGAGCCATTTGAAGTGATTATTTGACAATCATATGAAACCATGACTGGTTGTGTTTATGCCACAATAAAAGGTTGTACATGTTGATGAGGCCCACAGAGATCCTTTTGAATTAATAGGGATTCTATATAAAATTATATGATTAGGAGTATAAAAATTAACATGCAAGTGTGTGCACATATAGGAGGTCCCATTCCGCGAAGAAATAAATTCAACTTTCACCCCTGGTTACGGTTAGTACTAGGGTTAGGGGTTAGGTTTAGAGTTAGGATTTAAGGTTAGGGGTTTGGTGTTGAGGTTTAAAGGACATTTTAACCCCCGCAACATCAACATATGTTAAAATGGGGCGTTTCTATGTTTTGTAGTAAAAAAGATAGAGGGAAACAAGTGTTTCCAATGACATCGGTGTGCCTTATGTGATTTTAACCAATTATGAGTAGGTATTGCCTACTAATTAATTGCCTACTAATTGGTTGATGATGTCATTGTAAACACTTATCTTCCTCTATCTTTTTTAGTACAAAACATAGAAAAGTGACATTTTCACATATATTGATGTTGGGGTGGTGCTGGAGAGGACGAATATGAAATTAAAAAAATTGAAATTTCCCTTTAACGTTAAGGTTAAGCGTTAGAGTTTGGTTCAGGGTTAGGGGTTAGAGAAAATTGGACTTTGAATGGGAATCAATTGTTTGGTCCCCACAAGGATAGTAAAAACAAACGTGTGTGTGTGTGTGTCCTTGTGTGCGTGTGTGCCACGTCAGCTCCAATCTAAACTAAACTGCCCACAGGTCCCTAAGGAGAGGGCTCAAGCCAGGGCAAGGAGAGATGAGGGAAAGGAGGGCCGGTCAACACCGTGGCGGAGATGAGATGAGATTAGGGATGTGGGGGCTGTACAAAGCATTCCTCTCCACTGAAACATCACTACCAAGAGAGTTTTCATCTATATTCTTCGTAGCTGTCTATTTAACACCACAAACCGATGCTGGCACCAAGACCGCAGTCAACAAGCTGTATAAGGCCAAAAGCAAACAAGAAAATGCAGTTCCAGAAGCGGCGTTCCTAGTAGCCGGGGACTTTAATGCAGGAAAACTTAAATCTGTTTTTACCTCATTTCTACCAGCACGTTACATGTGCAACCAGAGGAAAAAAATCTAGACCACCTTGACTCCACACACAGAGATGTGTACAAAGCTCCCCCACCATTTGGCAAATCTGACCATAACTCTATCCTCCTGATTCCTGCTTAGAAGGAAAAACTAAAGCAGGAAGTACCAGTAACTCGCCCAATACGGAAGTGGTCAGATGACACGGATCCTACAGGACTGTTTTGCTAGCACAGACTGGAATATGTTCCGGGATACATCAAATAGTGGGATTTATCCGGCTTCATCAATAAGTGCATAGATAACGTCATCCCCACAGTGACCATATGTACGTATGCTGCCCACCAGAAACCATGGATTACAGGCAACATCTGCACCGAGCTAAAGGCTAGAACTGCCAATTTCAAGGAGCAGGACACTAATCCGGACGCCTATAAGAGGTTTTGCTATGCCCTCTGACAAACCATCAAACAGGCAAAGCGTCAATACAGGACTAAGATTGAATCCTACTACACCGGCTCTGATGCATGTCGGATGTGGCAGGTCTTGCAAACTATTACGGATTACAAAGGGAAACCCAGCCGCAAACTGCCCAGTGACACGAGCCTACCAGACGAGCTAAAGGCCTTCTATGCTAGCTTCGAGGCAAGCAACATTGAAGCATGCATGACAGCACCAGCTGTTCCAGACAACTGTGTGATCACGCTCTCCGTAGCCATTGTGAGTAAGACCTTTACACAGGTCATGGGGCGTGTACTCAGAGCACACCCGGACCAACTGGCAAGTGTCTTCACAGACATTTTCAACCTCTCCCTGACCTAGTCTGTAATACCAACATGTTTCAAGCAGACCACTATAGTCCCTGTGCCCAGGAACACTAAGGCAATCTGCCTGAATGACTACCGACCCGTAGCACTCACGTCTGTAGTCATGAAGTGCTTTGAAAGGCTGGTCATGCATCACATCAGCACCATCATCCCAGAAACACTAGACCCACTCCAATTTGCATACTGCCCCAACAGATCCACAGATGATGCAATCTCTATTCAACTCCACACTGCCCTTTCCAACCTGGACAAAAGAAACACCTATGTGAGAATGCTATTCATTGACTACAGCGCGTACGGCCCAGTACATCACTGGGGCCAAGCATCCTGCCATCCAGGACCTCTTTACCAGGCGGTGTCAGAGGAAGGCCCCTAAAGATTGTCAAAGGCTCCAGCCACCCAAGTCCTAAACTTTTCTCTCTACTACCGCATGGCAAGTGGTACTAGAGCGCCAAGTCTAGGTCCAGAAGGCTCCTTAACAGCTTCTACCCCCAAGCCATAAGACTGCTGAACAATTAATCAAATGGCTACCCGGACTATTTGCATTGACCCCCTTTTTTCACTCTGCTGCTACTCGCTGTTTATTATCTATGCCTAGCCACTGTACATATTACCTCAATTACATTGACTAACCTGTACCCCAGCACATTGACTCGTTACTGGTACCCCCTGTATATACTGTAGCCTCGTTATTGTTATTTTATTGTGTTACTTTATTTTACTTGAGTTTATTTCGTAATTATTTTCTTAAAACTGCATTGTTGGATAAGGGCTTGTAAGTAAGCATTTCACTGTAAGGTCTAAACCTGTTATATTCGGGCTCATGTGACAAATACAATTTTATTTGATTATTCTCGACTGTGTTGGTGTGTGTGGAAACATAATTTCTTAGTGATGTGGACACCGAGGAACTTGAAGCTCTTGATCCACTCCGCTACAACCCTGTCGATGTGAATGGGGGCGTCCTCGGCCCTCCGTTTCCTGTGACTTTGAGGAAGAAGTTCTTGTCGTGGCACCACACTGCCAGGTCACTGACCTCCTCCATATAGGCTGTCTCATCACCGCCGGTGATCAGGCCAACCACCATTGTGTCGTCAGCAAACTCAATGATGGTGTTGGAGTCGTGCGTGGCCATGCTTTTGTGGGTGAAAAGGGAGTACAGAGGGACTCTGTAGGCACTTCTGAGGGGCCCCCGTTTTTAGGGTCAGCGTGGCGGATGTGTTGTTGCTCACCTTCACCACCTGGGAGCGGCCTGTCAGGAAGTCTAGGATCAAGTTGCAGAGGGAGGTGTTAAATCCCAGTTTCCTGAGCTTAGCGATGAGCTTGGAGGGCAATACGCTGAGCTATAGTCAATGAACAGCATTCTCATGTAGGTGTTCCTCTTGTCCAGGTAGGCAAGGGCAGTGAGGAGTGCAATAAAGATGGCGTCATCTTTGGATCTGTTGGGGCTGTATGCAAATTGAAGTGGGTCCATGGTGTCTGGGATGATGGTGTTGATGTGGGCCATGGCCAGGCTTTCAAAGCATTTCATGGCTACAGATGTGAGTGCTACAGGCCTTTAGTAATTTAGACAGGTTTCCTTGGCATTCTTGGGCACAGGGACTATGTTGGTCTGCTTGAAACATGTAGGCATTACAGACTGGGTCAGGGAGAGGTTGAAAATATCAGTGAAGACACTTGCCAGCTGGTCAGCACATGCTCTGAGTATACTCCTGGTAATCTGTCTGGCCCCCCGGCCTTGTGAATGTTAACCTGTTTAAGAGTCTTACTCACATCGGCTACAGAGAGCGAGATCACACTGTCATCCGGAACAGCTGGTGCTCTCAGGTATGGTTCACTGTTGCTTGTCTCTACGCGAGCCTAGAAGGAATTTAGCTCGTCTGGTAGGCTTGCGTCACTGAGCAGCTAGCGGCTGGGTTTCCCTTTGTAATCCATGATAGTTTGCAACCCCTGCCACATCTGACAAGCATCAGAACCAGCGCAGTAGGATTCGATCTTAGTTCTGTATTGACATTTTGTCAGTTTGATGGCTTGTCAGGGGTTGTAGTGGGATTTCTTATAAGCATACGGATTAGTGTCCCGCTCCTTGAAAGTGGCAGCTCTAGCCTTTAGCTCAGTGTAGATTTTGCCTGTGAGCCATGGCTTCTGCTTGGGGTATGTACGTACGGTCACTATGGGGGGCGACGCTGTCGATGCACTTATTAATGAAGTCAGTGATTTATGTGGTAAACTGTTTAATCCCGGAACATATTCCACTCTGTGCTAGCTAAACAGTCTTCCAGTTTAGCATCCACTTCTTTGTAAGCAGAAATCAGGAGGATAGAGTTATGGTCAGATTTGCCAAATGGAGGACGATGGAGAGCTTTGTATGCATTTCTGTGTGTGGAATAAAGGTAATCTAGAGCATTTCTCCTCTAGTAGCACATGTGACATGCTGGGAAAAATTAGGTAAAACAGTTTTTCAGATTCCCTGCATTAAATTTACTGGCCCTATACAGCTGTTTATGGCCCTATGCAGCTGTTTATGGCCATATACATCTGTTTATGGCCCTATACAGCTTGTTGAGTGCAGTCCTAGTGCCAGTATCAGTTTGAGGTAGTAAATAGACAGCTACGAAAAATATAGATGAAAACTCACAAGGTAAATAGTTTGGTCTGCAGCTTATTATGAGGTATATTAACTCAAGTGAGCAAAACCTAGAGACTTTCTTAACATTAGAGATTGCGCACCAGCTGTTGTTAACAAAGAAACACACACCTCCCCCTTAACCTTACCCGAAGAAGCTGCCATTTGGTCTTGACGATGCATAGAAAAACCAGCTAGATGTCTCATTTCAGGCCAATTCTTGTCTTACACACAAAAAGTCAAAGTTTAAAAATGAAGAGATGAACATGTCTAGCACATAAGTTATCTTAAAGATTATCACAGATCCTAACGCCTCTCTCCTCTGTCCCCTCCCAGGCTCCTTCTTCCCGGCACTGAAGCCATCTGACATGGTCTTTAAGGTCATCTTCTGGCTGGGCTACTTCAATAGCTGCATTAACCCTGTCATCTACCCGTGCTCCAGCAAAGAGTTCCAGCGCGCCTTCACCCGCCTCCTCCGCTGCCAGTGCCACCGCCGCCGCCGGGTCCTGCGGCGCTTCTACAACCAGCGCTGGCGCTCGGCCGTCAAGGGCCACCACCACCAGGGCATAGGTGGCAGGGAAATGGATACTTTGGGTATCGGCAATGCCAGGGTGACAGACTGCCGACCGGGGTACACCATCAACCACGAGTCGTGCGGGAGCTCGCACTACTACAAGGGTACTAAAGGACCTTCACTGAGTTTTAAAGGGTGGAGCCTGTTCCCGCCGCTACAAAAGTCATCGTTCCAGCTCAAAGAGAAGATGAACAATCTGTCGAATAAGATTAAGGGAGGTCCGGGCGGAAAGGGAGGCGTCACGGCCCCCGCCCTGGCGAGGACTGAGATAGACACGGTTTCCATGGGGATTCACAACGATGTCGCCGAGCAGAGCTGCTATCAGATCTATGACCTCACAGAGCGCTACGGCCTGAAGGAGACAGACATCTAGATTCTTGAGGGACAGACAAAGGGAGTGGCTAATATGGATGGCTACTGTCATTAAATTGCTTAACCTTCTTCAATGACATTTTCAGTGGCGCTGCAAGTGAAAGCGCTTGATGGTTGCCATTGGGGTATCAACATGGGGAATAACCAATATAATTCCGCCATAAAACACCTAGATGGGGTTTGCCGTTGCAAACCTGAAAGAGGTAAAAGGAAAGTGGTCTTTTCCACTTGCGCCATGGAATGGAATGCGGAAATTCCCCAAAATGTAAGATCGGAACATGGGGTTATCATGGGAACATTTGACCAGCGAACAAACAGGACTGAAGGAACATTTGTCTGCAGAGAGTTGTTTGGACATCGATCAAAGGATTGAGTTAATTTTGTCTGGAAATGGCCCACTTTGATCCAAGCACAAATTGCTCCAAAATATGATATCAAACCTTAATGATTGTATCGTGTTTGTTTCATTTTGTTGGATGGAGATTGAAGTGAAGTGGAATGGAACGTTATTTCTTGGAGCTGCGTTAAAAAGACAAATGCAGAACAATAAGTGGGTATGGAAAAGTCACTTTCTGGACAGGTGGCAAGATGTCAAACTGACTTCTCAATGATAGGCTGGGCTCATCAGCAGCCGGTCACTGTGTCCTTTGAGCATTCTCACTCTCAACTCCAAACAGCTCAACCCCTACAACCAGCAGTAACATGGAGACACTATGAACCTCCATTTTACCATAACCTACAGACAAACACCTCTTTTCTAGGGTATCAGACCATCCAGCTTAACTTAACACAATGCAGCTGGGCACAGATGTGTGTTGTCTTAACAGAGCAAACACATATAACAAAGTGAAAGCCACTGACTTGAATGACGAAACCATTGCACAGGACAATTTCGGGATGATATGGGTAAACATAGGGTAATGTATGGGTAATTATAATTGCATCTGATTATTTTGCTAAGTGAATGAGTGAAGTGAACTGTGAATAACTGACATGAGCAGACCTCTGTGAAATTGCATTATAAAAGTGACAGGTCACGTTCAGACTGAAAACAATGTTTGGACCAGTTGAATAAGTATCGTGGTGTATTTACCTTAACTGCATTCAGAGCCAGAGAGAAGAGAGGTCATTTATCTTTTGAAAGGACAAGGATTGACAGAATCAAAGCCTTGAACCCATTGATTACAGTATTTGTCTGTTCTTTGCATTGCCAAAAAGACGCTTTGGTTTTGTTTGTATTTGCTGATGGTTCAATGACGTCTGTCAATGTCAAGCTAATAAAATGGAAAAAAATACCACTTTTTTTATTTTATGTCAGTTCTGGAGGGTGGCCATGGTCGGTGCAGGCTTTTGTTCCAGCCTAATGATTCAACTGAGGAACTAGCGAAACCTTAACTGACTGTATCAGGTACATTATACGGTAGCTAGGTTTGGACAAACTACACAAGACCAGTAGGGACGAATCTTGGTGGGGCAAAAAAAACAATGTGGGATGCATGCCAGCCAAGCCACTAACAACACATCACAACACTAAACAATACATGAATTGCACTATAACAGTGACAAACGGTGCCCACAAACTGTTAGGGCCTATATAAAGCTGTCCCAACAGCAGTCCCAACACCTTTCCACCTCTACACCTGGCTTTCAGCGGAGCCTGGTCTGGCAGCGAAACAGTTCATTCAGCCTCATTCACTGCCTTTTAAAAAAACATAGCTGATATGGCTGACTTGCTTAAACAAATGTGGTTTCTACTGACAATTGAGATGTGTAAACTATGGCATAAGGGGACGACAAGCGGATAAGAGGCAGTCCGTGATTTCCATTAAGACATTAATGAGCGAGCGACGACGGACGTAGTCAATATAACTATTTGTTCAGCACCTGTGAAATGTACAGCAACAGAATTCAGAACATGGGCCGTTCTTACTGTGTACTCCCTGTACAACAAGTCAGAACCGTAGGATAAATAAAGGGGGCATATAAACAGACAATGAAAGCTCTTACAATATTCGATGATTACATTTCTCTAAAACAGGTTATGGCTACATGTGTACCACCAAGTTAGAACAGTAGGTGAAATTAAGAGGTGAAAATAGACCAAAGTATTAGGGTGAGGCACATTGAACGCCGTTTGGGTCTTTGCATGTCAAAAAAGATCCATGTCATAACACTATTTGACACATTAAATAAGCTTTAATTTGACACGTCAAACAACACAATTCTATTATAGAATGTTTTATGTTCTGAATTTGTATGTGCAAGCCGCCACTACTATCAGTAGCACTGTCAAAGCTGTATAAAAAAAGTTGTCAAACAAGCATACACCGGCCACGTACGATGTGTTTACAATACAGCGTTGGTGAAAATAGACCAAATTTGTAGGGTGAGGCACATGGGCTACTAACAGCTTACTACACATCATGCACTTAGTATGACTTTCTTAGCTACAGCATACATATCTCCCTGGCATATTACATAATATATGCAGCAGCATACAAGACATTCTTGGACTCACCTTGTGAAGGTGGCGCGGCGGTCCTTTGTGGGAAAATTTTGTCATCAAAGTCTGGCATTCTCTGGATTAATGGTGGGAACTCGGGGAAAAAAAACACACAACTACTCCATTGAATAGCAGGCTAACGATGATACGTTTTATCATAATTTCTCTTCATTATTTCTCTTCATATGACAAGGATTAAAAAGGATTTGCCAGTAGATTGTTGACTTGATTCATGATGATGACTGCTAAAACATTAAAAGTAAGATGTTGACATGATCAGTCCAATCAAAGCTATTATACATATAACGTGAGTTGACGTAATTTTATCTGTGGCCAATGACCTTGAGCCTTCTTGGAAGGACACTTGTAATATAACTCTATGGCAGGACCCAAAGGGCTGAAATTTCGGATGTCTACACTTACTAAGGACTTAAACTTGCCGATGACGTACTGTCCCTGTGAGTGACAGAACACTGAGCCAATCACGGCGCAAGGCTCCTATTTTCTGCTGGCTTGCCCCACCACCACAGAAAGCACTGAGCTAGGCTGAAACACCTGCTTTTTGGAGCTGCCTTACTCAAGAAAACAAAAAAGAGACCATGTGTGTATCCAGCTTTATTAGCAGAATGATATATATATATATTGTTAATTGTTTGCAAACTGAGATGTGACACGTATGAATGCCAAAATAACATGCCTTAACAGGCAAGCCCCCAATTTTTTTGTTAAAATCTTTAATTTAATTTTGCAAAAAATGTGGGGCTCAAAACATGTGGGGCTCTGCCCCACCGGTCCTGAATGACGGGTCGCCACTGCACACCAAATATGCATTTTAACTATTATTGTACTGTACCTGTCATTCCCAGCAGGTGTCACTATTGGCAGCTGCTATTTACCATTTACTGTAATGCCCTACCAGCTGCAATCCCTCACAATTACAATTCACTTCAAATTTCCATGATCACATCAAAGATGGCTTCTCTGACACCATTTGAGTAATAGTAGCACTACCAGAGTAGTATAACTACCACAGATGAGGGCATCAAAAATGGTTCCTTGTCTCTGTGTGTTATACACTAAGACTATACTAAGACACTATACACTATACATTAAGAACACCTTCCTAATATAGAGTTGGTTGTCTAGGTCTTAATTGAAAGGAAAAACCAAAAACCTGCAGACACTAGGACCTCCATGGAATGAGTTTGACAGCCCTGATCTACACTGATCAAAGTAGATTTAATAAGTGACATCAATAAGGGATCATATCTTTCACCTGTATTCACCTGGTCAGTCTCTGTCATGTATAGAGCAGGTGTTCATAATGTTTTGTACACTCAGTGTATTTTCTTCCCCATAAATATTAAGACAAAGGAAAGCACTAGACATAAATTATAGGTCTGTGTCCCAAACGGCACCCTATTCCTTATATAGTACACTACTTTTGACCAGAGCCCTATGGGGCTTAATGGGGATAGGGTGCCATTTGGGATGCCGCCTTAAGTACTGTATGAGTCAGTCGCTGTGTGAGAGGCCCAGCCAAAATCTCTGCCGAGCTGACAATAACAAAATGGCCATACAAGCAATTACTCCAGACAGAGACTTCAGCTAAGAGGACGTAGAGTGGGAGAAAGAGAGACAGAGAGAGAGAAGAGAGCGAGAGATATTTTCAAGGTTTATTGTCATGTGCACAAGAACAGTGAAATGCCTTTCTTGCTTTCCCAACAATGAAGTAATCGATATCAGTAGTACTATATAAAAAAGTCAAGCAGAACAAAAAAGAAGAAGACGAGAAAGTAAGTGAGCTATATATATATACTGGAGTCGTAGGGGCAGATAAGTATAAGGGTAAGGTGTGACTTGTCATCAGTATATAGTACATGATAAACAGAGTAGCAGCAGCATACAGTATATGATGATTGTATGTGTGTGTGTAGAGTCAGTATGAATATGTGGCGTTATGTGTATGAGAGCAAATGAAATGTGTGTGTGTATGTATGTGTGTGTGTGTGTTGGAGTGTGACTGAGTGAGTGAGTGAGTGAGTGAGTGAGTGAGTGAGTGAGTATAGAGTCAGTGCAAAAATAAAATAGAAGGGTCAATGCAGATAGTCTGTGTAGCCATTCTGTCAGCCATTTAGTAGTTTTAAAACTTAGGGATAGAAGCTGTTCAGGAGCATTTGGTGTCAGACTTGTTACTCCGGTATCGCATATCGATATGTTACGAATTTGCAACATGTACAATGTGTTACGAATTTGTTAAATGCATGATATGTTACAACTTCCAATTTGTTGTGGCTAACATTAGCTAGGTGGCTAATGCTAGAGTTAGCTAGCTGGCTAATGTTAGCTAGGCTCAGGGTTAGGGGTTAAGATTAGAAGTAAGGTTAAAGTGTTAAGCAACCTGTCCATACCAAACGCAACTTATCATAATAATTTGAGTGTCCCGGATTAACGTTAACTCCGTTACGTCTAGTCTATGAGACCAGGTTGGATATTGAGGTCCTGGATTACAGGAAACTCGGCCCCAGTGATGTACTGGGCCGTCCAAGGTTGGTGCAGTTGCCATACCAACCAGTGATGCAGCCATTCAAGATTCTCTCAATGTTGCAGAGAGAGAGGGGGGCAGAGAGAGAGTGTGTTTGTGCGTGTGTGCATACAGCCTATATGCAGACTACTTGCTGCGCGTGGGGGGGGGGGGGGGGGAGTCAGTCGGCGTCTCAACTTACTGTTGGTATAGCTTGCTTTGGTATGGTAAGTATTCACCCCCCTTGGATTGTTTCACATTGTTGCATGACCAAGATTGAAATAGATTTATTGTGATTTTCTTCATTGACATACACACAATACTCCTTAATGTGAAAGTGTATTAATTTGACGTAAACAAATTAATACAAATTAAATAACTAAAATATAGTTCTTGCAGAAGTAGACCCGTGTGGCTCTGTTGGTAGAGCATGGTGTTTGCAACGCCAGGGTTGTGGGTTCGATTCCCACGGGGGACCAGCACGGGAAAAATAAAAAAATATGAAATGTATGCATTCACTACTGTAAGTCGCTCTGGATAAGAGCGTCTGATAAATGACTAAAATGTAAGTATTCTCCCCTTTTGTTTAGGCAAGCCTAAATTAGATCAGGAGTCAAATGTGGCTTAAGAAATCACACAATAAATTACATTTACTCACTCAGTGTGAAATAATATAGTTTGACATGAGTTTTGAATGAGTACCCCTTCCTCTGTCCCCCATACATACATCATCTGTAAGGTCCCTCAGTCAGTATTGAATTTCAAGCACAGATTCAACTACAAAGACCAGGGAGCTTTTCGAAAGCCTCAAGAAGGGCAGTGAATGGTATATGGGTAACAATAACAAATCAGACATTGAATATCTCTTTAAGAATAGTCAAGTTAATAATTATGCTGTGGAGGATGCATTAAACCACCCAGACACAATAAACAGTCCTTCTGAATTGAGTTGCAGGACAGGAATGAAACTGCTCAGCGATGTTACCATGAGGCCAATGGTGATGTTAAAACAGCTAGAGTTCGATGGCTGTGAAGGGAGAAAACTGAGGATGTATCAACAACATTGTAGTTACACCACAAGAATGATCTACATGACGGAGTGAAAAGAACAATAACAATACACAGAATAAAAATATTCCAAAACATGCATCCTATATGCAACAAGGCACTAAAGTAATACAGCAACAACAACAAAAACATGGCAAAGAAATAAACTTTTAAACCTAAATTTAAAGCCTTATGTTTGGGGCAGATTCAACACAACACATCACTGAGTAACTGCCTCCAAGCATGGTGGTAGGTGCATCATGGTATGAGTATTGTTATGATATGGGGGAAGGTTAGTGTTAGGACATAGACAAACACACTATCCAGATTACACTTCCACACTCCATTCCCCCAAGGGGCAGCAGCAATCTTGTCTAAATGCTGAGAATGCTTGATAAGCACATCAGGTGCTTCCAATTAAGGTGATCTGTCTGTTTTGAGTGTTTTGAGTTTTGGCATACCTTTGGTATTTTTATTTTCTGTACATATTTATGTTTTGTCATCATCTGAAAAAATGATTATATGCCTGAACTGTCCGACCAAGAGGTCAAGACGGAGCTGGCCCTAAACTCTGTAAATTGCAACACAGTCCTCAAATACTGATTTCTCACATAAATGCACACATTCATTCAGGTTACCGCCCATGCAACTAGGCCTAGGACTCTTAGACAAAGCGAGTGCAACAATATCCGTAGGCTAGTTATGGGTTTCGTCACAGTTTGCTTGACATCGACTAAGACTGGGGAGTGTAGGATGAAAAGAAACGGGATGGAGCTAAGCACAGGATAAATCCTAGCGGGAAACCTGCTTCAATCTGGTTTACACCAGACACTGGGAGAGGAATTCACCTTTCATCAGGACAATAACCTACAACACAAGGCCAAATCTACACTGGAGCTGCATATCACGAAGACAGTGAATGTTTTTAGGCCCCGATTCCGACCCGAGTTAAGCACGCGTAAATTGAACGTTATTCCCTTTTTTTTGCACTTTTCTCAATGTGTATTCTGACCTTGAACTAACTGTAAGCATGAGAATTGCATGATATTCACCTGCTTTTTGTTCTGGATGGAAATCTAAGAAATGAAGGTGTGATGGAGGTATGTCTACAGATATTCTGACCTTGACTTAATTCCATCATAATTCCACTACCTTTACGCGAGAGGAAATCATGAATAAGGTCGCATGAACCTACGGGTACCAAGTGGAAAAATCATCTACTTAGCAGCATTCTCCATGCACTGTAATTTACAACTTGATATAGCTAGGTAAATTAGTTATCCATTTGGATAAGGGAATTGTAAATATAAATTACACTTGTTTTAGATCTATTTTACCTTATAAACTCTGGAGACAAATGTGAAACCAGTCATATGGCAGCAAACTGAAGCATATCAACATACTGTATCAACTTTCCCACAGTAAAGTTTATGAAATGCTGTGCCATTAGGTAGAATTTAAATTGTACAGCCTTCGCCCATTCCTGCATGTTAAGTCTCGAATGTGTTAATTATAGGCTACCCCGACCTTCTCCGTTTCCTATTTCTATCATGTTAAATATTAGCCACTATCAGTACTGACCGTCAGTAGGCCTAATAATCACACGTATTCAACTGTCAATTTACTGTTAATTCCCTTCAGTTGGTATAGCCTACATTATCATTCCATTTAATTCCATTGTTTCATTTACCTTCATTTGTTTCCTCTGTATACACGGTCACGGACATGTGGTTGTTGCTGAGGATCCTTAGTAACAGTTCTTAAAATAAAATAAAAAGAAATGTAGGCTAATTAAATTGTTATGGAGCTGAGCGCAGGCCAAGCTACAACAGTTTGAACCTGACGCATGGCCCAATACTTGGCTGTATCATCACACTGTTCCATGTTTAGTGCAGGCAATAGAGGAGAGTATAGCCTACTATTGTTCACTATTCTCCATATTATAATTCTATGTACACTAATCTTCCTACATTATCATGGGTTAATATATTTTCTGCGTAAAAAGCTTACCATACATACTTCTCTAACCCCAAAATGTGCCTAAATAATCTACATCAGAGTATTTTTAAATCTACCTGTTGGTGTTGAAACAGAGAGGAATATGCATATATTTAGATGTCTTTCTTTCATTGAGCCCTATCGTCTGAGCCCGTTGTCTTGATGTATTCTAGTCTATCAACCAAATTCAAATTAAAGGTACACTGTTTTTAAAGGGATGGCTTAAGATAAATGTACTGAAACCCTGTTGAATGAAAACTCCATGAGAAAATGAGTTGGCCAGCAAATGGGAGGGTTTTCAGTGGTTGAATTATATTTATTCAGAGCGAGCAAGGGAACCACAACTGCAAAGCCCGTTACGCACCTTCATAAGGTAAGTTTGAATACAAGGTTCTTCTATATAGAATTATTTTAAGGTCATACCAAGGATCATTTTGCTATTTGATTTTGAAATGTAAGACCCCTTGAAGTATAAAAAAAAATATTAACAAATGATTTGATGAAAAAGTATTTTTGGCCTTACTGCTATTAGCCTATACAAACGCATCAAATAACAGATTCACTACATGGAATAACAGATAGTCCCAAAAAACATCAAAATGAAGTGTGTAAGAAAGATCAAGAAACACACTACCGGTCAAAAGTTTTAGAACACCTACTCATTCAAGGTTTTTTCTTTGTTTTGACTATTTTCTACATTGTGGAAAAATAGTGAAGACATCAAAACTATGAAATAATCCATACGGAATCATGTAGTAACCAAAAAAGTGTTTAACAAATCAAAATATATTTGAGATTTGAGATTCTTCAAAGTAGCCACCCTTTGCCTTGATGACAGCTTTGCACACTCTTGGCATTCTCTCAACCATCTTCGTGAAGAAATGCATTTCAATTTTAACAGGTGTGCCTTGCTAAAAGTTCATTTGTGGAATTTCTTTCCTTCTTAATGCCTTTGAGCCAATCAGTTGTGCTGTGACAAGGTAGGGGTGGTATACAGAAGATAGCCCTATTTGGTAAAAGACCAAGTCCATATTATGGCAAGAACAGCACAAATGAGCAAAGAGAAACAACAGTAAATCATTGCTTTAAGACATGAAGATCAGACCATACAGAAAAAAATGACTTTGAAAGTTTCTTCAAGTGCAGTCGCAAAAACCATCAGGCGCCATGATGAAAGTGGCTCTTGTGAGGACCGCCACAGGAAAGGAAGACGCAGAGTTACCTCTGCTGCAGAGGATAAGTGTTTTGCTGGTGACAAAGTCAGTGATTTATTTAGAATTCAAGGAACAATTAACCAGCATGGCTAACACAGCAATCTGCAGCGATACACCATCCCATCTGGTTTGCCTCTTAGTGGGACTATCATTTGTTTTTCAACAGGATAATGACCCAACACACCTCCAGGCTGTGTAAGGGCTATTTGACCAAGAAGGAGAGTGATGGAGTGTTGCATCAGATGACCTGGCCTCCACTATCACCCGACCTCAACCCAATTGAGATGGTTTGGGATGAGTTGGACAGAAAAGGGAAGGAAAAGCAGCCAACAAGTGCTCAGTATATGTGGGAACTTCTTCAAGACTGTTGGAAAAGCATTCTAGGTGAATCTTGTTGAGAGAATGCCAAGAGTGTGCAAAGCTGTCATCAAGGCAAAGGTGGCTATTTTGAAGACTCAAATATAAAATGTATTTTAATTTGTTTAACACTTTTTGGTTACTACATGATTCCATAGGCATTATTTCATAGTTTTGATGCATGAAAAATTATTCTAACATGTAGAAAATAGTAAAAATAAAGAAAAACCCTTGAATGAGTAGGTGTGTCCAAATTTATGACTGGTACTGTACATGTTCCTGAGAGTCTCAGCTTTGCACAGAGGGGTCATATTAGTGTGTAGCCCAAGTGGTTTAGACACTACAAACAGAAGTTGGCGAGTCTCCTGACACTTGTGGAAGTCGTAGAGCAAAACCATTGTGCTTGTGAGAGTCTCGTCTTTCCATAGAGGGGTCATAATAGTTTGTAAGCCAAACCGTTCGGACACTACAGACGATTTTGTGAGAAGACCGATTTTCGGGATGTCTCATGGTCTGACAAACACCGCTTTAGCTCTGTCACCTATCACCGCATCCCTTAATTGCAGTCAGAGTGCAGTATAACTGCAGTACGCTGCACTATAACTGTAGTTAGAGTGCAGTATAACTGCAGTATGCTGCAATTACTGCGTCCAAAATACCACAGTCGACTGCAGTTACTGCAGTATTACTGCAGATTCAAAACTACAATCTTTTTTTGTAAGGTGTCACGACATACTTCATATGAATATCTCTGCAGGAATGACGACAGGATTGCCAGTGTTACTTTGTATCCAAATCAATGGCCTGTGACAGTGCAAGGGTTTTGCCACTGTCTGGTGGTCAAGCATAGGCAGGGACTCCCAGAAAGTAAGGGGATAAGCCACAGGAAAAAAGAGCGAGGTGCAAACAAGACGGCTTTTGAATAGAATTTTAACCCCCAGCTAAAACGTGGCCTTTCAAGGCAGTCTGCAGTTCTTTGGACCACTGCTTTGGAAAAAGTTGGACATCCACCTCAGTTAGCAAACATTTTGAACAAGGCAAAACCAAACCCAGCTCTGTCAGAGCTCTACAGAGTTCCACTTTTAAACATCAAAACAAAAAGCTTATTAGTAACAAGTAACATTAACAAAGCACAACAGTGAGAATCACGGCCTTCCGCTCACCATAGACTGACGTTCTCTGGACTGTTCTGCCTAGCTAGTAGAGTGAGATCTACACACTAATGCACACACACACATTTTAGTTTGTCCCACGCTGAATCACACACACACAGCCTTGACAGAATGACATAACTCTGTTTTAAACCCATCTGTTCACCAATTTTTCCCTGACTGGTTATAAATGTCAGCTAGCTAGCTGAACTAGCTAACTAGCTAGCTTGCTAGCTACCTGGTAACCATGGTAATAGGAGTCTTCTTCTGATTACTGATTGGTTACGTTATCACAACTCCATACTACTTTTAGTAAACAATTGCCTACACTACTAACACTAACTACAACTAACACTAATAATACATTACTACTGTAGTTACGACATTGTGCATTTGGAAAGTATTCAGACCCCTTCCCTTTTCCCACATTTTGTTACATTACAGCCTTATTCTAAAATGGATTTAAAAAATAATAATCCTCATCAATCTACACACAATACCCCATATTGGAAAAGCAAAAAAGGGTTTTAGAAATTTGTGCAAATTTATTACAAATAAAAAACAGAAATACCGTATTTACATAAATATTCCATAGCCTTTGCTATTGTTAGGTTCTAATTATCAAAGTAAGAACTCGAAGGACACTGTGAAAGCTTAAACCAAGTTTATTCATCCCAGAGGATCGAACAGCTGTACCGACAAAGACATGGTTCCACCAGTGGTGGTATACATACCCCACTTTGTGTGGAGTCTCCTCCTTCTCACTAAACGTTGCATCTTTTTTGCTAGGCAGGAAACTAAGTGAAACGGGCAATAAACTGTTCCTTCTCCCTTAACATGACATGACCGGACCTTGACCCCCTTCATCACTAATCCATGGCCCTTTCCCGTTATCAATGACTGCCACATGTGATCATTTTCCCTACACTCAGTACATTCAGAGCTTAATACCTTCCTCCAACAGATAACCATTAACTTCTGGTGTAGACCCAAGACTGTGGCACACCTCATGTCTCTAGCACAACTAATGATTAATAATATTCAAAGTTTAGAAATCCAAACCCATCCCTATGAGACTTGAAATTGAGCTCAGGTGCATCCTGTTTACATTGATCATCCTTGAGATCTTTCTACAACTTGATTGGAGTCCCCCTGTGCTAAATTCAATTGATTGGACATGATTTGGAAAGTCACACACCTGTCTACATAAGGTCACACAGTTGAAAGTGCATGTCAGAGCAAAAACCAAGCCATGAGGTCGAAGGAATTGTCCTCAGAGTGCAGAGACAGGATTATGTCGAGGCACAGATCTGGGGAAGGTTACCAAAACATTTCTGCAGCATTTAAGGTCCCCAAGAACACAGAACTCCATCATTCTTAAATGGATGAAGTTTGGAACCACCAAGTATCTTCCTAGAGCTGGTCGCCCGGCCAAACTGAGCAATCGGGGGAGAAAGGCTTTGGTCAGGAAGGTGACCAAGAACCCGATGGTCACTCTGACAGAGCTCCAGAGTTTCTGTGGAAATGGGAGAACTTTCCAGAAGGACAACCATCTCTGCAGCACTCCACCAATCAGGCCTTTATGGAGAGTGGCCAGACGAAAGCCATTCCTCAGTAAAAGGCACATGGAGTTTGCCAAAATGCGCCTAAAGGACTCTCAGACCATGAGAAACACTAAACTTTGGTCTGATGAAACCAAGATTGAACACTGTCTGGAGGAAACCTGGTACCATCCCTACAGTGAAGCATGGTGGTGGCAGCATCATGCTGTGGGGATGTTTTCAGTGGCAGGGTCTGGGAGACTAGTTAGAATTGAGGGAAAGATACACGGAGTAAAGTACAGAGAAATCCTTCATGAAAACCTGCTCCAGAGCACTCATGACCTCAGACTGGGGTGATGGTTCACCTTCCAACAGGACAATGACCCTAAGTGCACAGCCAAGAAAACGCATGAGTGGCTTCGGACAAGTCTCTGAATGTCCTTGAGTGGCCCAGCCAGAGCTCATACATGAACCTGATCGAACATCTCTGGAGAGACCTGGAAATCGCAACAACGCTCCCCATCCAACCTGACAGAGCTTGAGAGGATCTGCAGAGAAGAATGGGAGAAACTCCCCAAATACAGATGTGCCAAGCTTGTATCATCATACCCAAGAAGACCCAAGACTGTAATCGCTGCCAAAGGTGCTTCAACAAAGTACTGAGTAAGTAAAGGGTCTGAATACTTATGTAAATGTGACATATCCAAGCTGAATCACATCCAGCCGTGATTGGGAGTCGCCTAGGGATAGGCCGTCATTGTTAATAAGAATTTGATCTTAACTGGCTTGCCTAGTTAAATTAAATGAAATAAATATATATATATATTTCTGGTTTTATTTGTAGTAAATTAGCAAACATTTCTAAAAATCCGTTTATGCGTTTATGCGTCATTATGGGGCATTGTGTGTAGATTGATGGGGGGGGGAACAATTTAATCAATTTTAGATTAAGGCTGTAACGTAACAAAAATGTGGAAAAAGTCAAAGTGTCTGAATACTTTCCAAATGCACTGTACATGTCCATGGTGTAAGTAAATGCAGTAAACCACTCATTATAAACTCACTAGTAATCCCTAAGGATTTAGTATGACATACACATGACTTTACTGACAAACTTAACTGGTGCAACACAGCTGTAGGATGGTAACCTACTGTGTTATAACATAAACTATTACCCAGCCTATGAGGTGCATCCTCCATCAGAGCTTGTTATGATGTTTCTTGCAGACTAAAACAGCCATAACAAATGATGCTCTATGAGCTGTGAGAACACATCTGCCATACTCATCAAACAGCCTATATAACCTTTTGCAAGTAGAGAAGTTTCATTTTCCTTTTCCTCTTCCAAATCACCAATCCCATGCAGGGAGAACTGTTGTTATCACAATAATCATCCAAGCAAGGGCAGATTGGGAAGTCCAGGAGGACACGTGTTTTAACGCCTCTCAAAGGCTTCCCGCTGTGATGAAATAGGGTAGGGTCCTTTTTTAGGAAGGAAGGAAGTTATAGGAAGAAACATTCGAATAATGGAACGGTTTGATTTTCTAGTGAGAAGGTAAACCATATGGAGTTACACATCAGATTCTGTATAGGTAAACATGGGAAATGTGTATTCCTCTTCTTCTCATCTTCCTTACACAAGCCAGATCTCAAGACTCTTTGCCACAGATGAAGGATGGAGAAGCAAATCTGAAATATGTGTGTGTGGTGTGCCTGTGTGCGTGTGCGTGTGCGTGTGCGTGTGAGTGTGCGTGTGCGTGTGTGTGTGTGTGTGTGTGTGTGTGTGTGTGTGCATGGGTTCTTCCTGTTGCACCTCCAGATGACTAATCCACCTGAGGTGTGTGTGAGATGTGAATCTCTCTGGGAGTAAACAGAAAGCACTCAGCATGACAAAGCTATGCTTCAAGTCACAATCTGTTATCCTATCTGTCTCTCCACTCCCCCTGGTTCTGCCATAAATATATATCTTGTAAAATTCAACTAAATGTTCCCAAAATGATATCACTCAGTATTCTGCTTGAAGGATATATTTTTTCTTGGCTGTTTTCAATGTTGGGCCGGATCTGATTTAGTTGTGGTTCATATGGTCTCTAAAAGAAAGTGGAGACTCACTTTGTTAGAATAGAGAGCGGAGAGAACGTTTGTGAGATGTGTTTTTGGACAAAGTACATAGAAGTACACAGGTGGAATTTCCTTTCTCATCTTGTTCCATTCCCTCTTTTCATTCTTCACATTGTTATTCACTTACACCCTCTCCTTCTCTTACTTGTTCTCTCCTTTTCCTCTCTCTCTCTCTCTCTCTCTCTCTCTCTCTCTCTCTCTCTCCTCTTCTCCCACTCTCGTTCTCTCTCCTTGGCATGGACCTGAAGTCCATCCTCCCCCTTATTATTCTTATTTGGCACGGCCAGACTGGCTGGTGCCAGTGCTTGACCCTGTCTGTCCAGTCACAGGCAGTAATCATTTCATAAGCACCATTTAATCAAAACATAACCATATTTCCGATTCTATTTTCGCCTGGCTATTTCCTCGAACAAATATGTCCTGAGAGGCAATCTAAACCCAAGTGTTTATACCGTATGTGTTTGCATGCGTGAGTGTGTGTGTGTGTGTGCGCGCATACTGCTTTATTACAGCAATCAATTTGAAACTAGTTAGTAATGGGTCCACACTTGGCAGGGGACACATCGCACATTCATGGCCAAGTCATATAGAGACCATCCTCTTATTATAAACTAGTTGAGCCAAATTACTTCTGTGTGCTTCCCTCTTCTCTAATCAACACGGTAGTCGGTAGTGAGAAGAACTCTATGCAAACAGAGTGTGGACAGTATCCTCATTATAAGGTGACTATATAAGATCATAAAAACTTTCATCAGAGTTGTGTACAAGGTTATTATAATACATTAAAACTGAAACGAAAACCAATCATGAAAAAAATATTTAGTAAACTGAAATAAAATAATTAACAAACCTGTTTGAAAAACTAAAACTATACTGAAACTATTATCTTTGACTCCAAAACAAACTTTTTTATTTTATTTTTTTATTTAACCAGGTAGGCCAATTGAGAACAAGTTCTCATTCACAACTGCAACCTGCCCAAGATAAAGCAAAGCAGTGCGACACAAAAAACAACACAGAGTTACACATATAATAAACAAATGTACAGTCAATAACACAATAGAAAAGAAAGTCTATATACGGTGTGTGCAAATGGCGTGAGGAGGTAAGGCAATAAATAGGCCATAGTAGCGAAGTAATTACAATTCAGAAAAGTAACACTGGAGTGATAGATGTGCAGATGATGATGTGCAAGTAGAAATACTGGTGTGCAAAAAAGTAAATAAAAACAATATGGGGATGAGGTAGGTAGATTGGGTGGGCTATTTACAGATGAGCTGTGTACAGCTGCAGCGATCGGTTAGCTGCTCTGATAGCTGATGTTTAAAGTTAGTGAGGGAGATATAAGTCTCCAACTTCAGCAATTTTTGCAATTCGTTCCAGTCATTGGCAGCAGAGAATTGGAAGGAAAGTTGGCCAAAGGGGGTGTTGGCTTTGGGGATGACCAGTGAGATATACCTGCTGGAGCGCGTGCTAAGGGTGGGTGTTGTTATCGTGACCAGTGAGCTGAGATAAGGCGGGGCTTTACCTAGCAAAGACTTATAGATGACCAGGAGCCAGTGGGTCTGGCGACGAATATGTAGCGAGGGCCAGCCGACGAGAGCATACAGATCGCAGTGGTGGGTGGCATATGAGGCTTTGGTGACAAAATGGATGGCACTGTGATAGACTACATCCAGTTTACTGAGTAAAGTGTTGGAGGCTATTTTGTAAATGACATTGCCGAAGTCGAGGATTGGTAGGATAGTCAGTTTTACGAGGATATGTTTGGTGGCATGAGTGAAGGATGCTTTGTTGCGAAATAGGAAGCCGATTCTAGATTTCATTTTGGATTGGAGATGTTTAAAATGAGTCTGGAAGGAGAGTTTACAGTCTAGCCAGACACCTAGGTATTTGTAGTTCTCCACATATTCTAAGTCAGAGAGTAGTGATGCTAGAAGGGCGGGCGGGTGCAGGCAGCGATTAGTTGAAAAGCATGCATTTAGTTTTACTGGCGTTTAAGAGCAGTTGAAGGCCACGGAAGGAGTGTTGCATGGCATTGAAGCTCGTTTGGAGGTTTGTTAACACAGTGTCCAAAGAAGGGCCAGATGTATACCGAATGGTATATATATATACAGAGAAAAGGGTCGGCCCGAGATTTGAACCCTGTGGTACCCCATAGAGACTGCCAGAGGTCCGGACAACAGGCCCTCCGATTTGACACACTGAACTCTATTTGAGAAGTAGTTAGTGAACCAGGCGAGGCAGTCATTAGAGAAACCAAGGCTGTTGAGTCTGCCGATAAGAATACGGTGACTGACAGAGTCGAAAGCCTTGGCCAGGTCGATGAAGACGGCTGCAAAGTACTGTCTTTTATCGATGGCGGTTATGATATCGTTTAATACCTTGAGCGTGGCTGAGGCGCACCCGTGACCAGCTCGGAAACAGGATTGCACAGCGGAGAAGGTACGGTGGGATTCGAAATGGGCAGTGATCTGTTTATTAACTTTCGAAGACTTTGGAAAGGCAGGGCAGGATGGATATAGGTCTGTAACAGTTTGGGTCTCGAGTGTCACCCCCTTTGAAGAGGGGGATGACCGCGGCAGCTTTCCAATCTTTAGGGATGTCGGACGATACAAAAGAGAGATTGAACAGACTGGTAATAGGGGTTGCAAAAATGGCAGCGGATAATTTTAGAAAGAGAGGGTCCAGATTGTCTAGCCCATTTGATTTAAAATAAAATAAAACCCAGCATAAATTATGTTTAGTTTTAGTTTCGTTAAACTTTGGCCAAAAACCGAATGGGGTTTTCAAGCTTTTTGGGCATTTTCAAGCAACTGAATCTGGCGGGTTAATGTGGCCAGGAGATGGCGATGTTTCATAAAGGCCTAGCTTGTGCATCCCTGTCACTAGCTTTCACTTGCTAAAAGATCAAAAAAACATCTAGGTGGCTAACTTTCATTATTCTTATATGAAAATCACCATATTTTTTTGCACCAGTCTTGGCGCTATTCCTTTCAAATCCAAGTCACATTAAGATTAATCCCAAATGTGTGACTGAGTCTGGTGAACCAACGTGTCAAATTTGGCCTTCGTTAGCCAATATAGAAAGACCGGGAGAAACTTCCGGCGCGTTGGCTTAATCAGCTGAATCTGCCAACCAATCATCTCCCACAACACTTTCCCCCTAGCCCTCCCCGGTACGCTAGCACAAGCACAAAGCCATGCCTCGCAGTCGTGTGATTTGATGATGACAAATACTTTACTCAAAGTCAATCCCATAGAATTCTATGGTCAGCCCCACTAAGGCTAACTTTGAATCGTTGATGTACCAGGCTTATATGCACTGTGAGCAATAGCCTGGGGACAAGGTTACATTAAGATTGACTTTATAATTTAAACTTAGCCTAACCTTAGCTCTCAAGAACCCAAGGACATACAGCCATAGGGTTCTAATTTGAACAATAATTATTGACCACAGAGGGGCCTACATGTACAACTGTACAGACACTGTGCCTACAAGTTGATAATCACTGCGTTCAATACGTAAACTTCAGAAATTCTACTTTCATATCAGCCCAAAATTATTTTACAAATACATTTTAACACAGATTCCCACTGAGGTTTTTTGAGCTAATGGAAACTTGGGAGGGAACCAAAAAAAAACCCGGCCCAAAGCTGGTACACAAAAAAAACTACTGTGGAAATCTGTGGTTTTTTGATTTTGATTTTGATACACTTAGTATCTTTTTAATTTGTAAAGTTATTTTTGGATGATAATCAAGTTGAGCGTTCAATCAAGGATCAATGGTTACTAGATAGAGCATTTCACGCTTGACCAAATCACCTCAGCTAACTGAAACTAAACTGAATTCAAAATAAAAATCAAAAAACGAATAGAAATAAAAGAAAAATATAAAAAACTACAATAACCTTGGTTGTGTACATCATTATACCCCATATATTAATAATGACGTCAATCATCATAGAAACCCAAACACTTAATCGAGTGACCAGTTCAGACAAGCAGACATGACAATTTATTTTGGATTGCTGAGGTTTTCAGAAATGCAAAATAAGAACCAGACATTGTATTTATTTACAAACTAGAATAACATTTGCTGAAGAGTATTCACTTCTTTCTTTCTTAAATGTATTTTCTTTCTCTCTTTTTTATGTATAACTGCTACTAAAATACAATGTTTATTTGCACCCTGTCATTTGAGTGTTTTGCAGTTCAATCTTGTGTTTATTTCAGTTTTGTCCCTCAGAAATGCACAGAATGTTTTAAATGTCAATTCCTTCATCAGTCAGTGGCTTAATTCTCTCTAATATAACAATAACAACTTAATCCCTTAAATTGGCCTCTACCAATTAGCCGGTATTGAAGTATTTTAAAAGTCTCCAGTCTCCTATTGGTTGTCTGTGTGTCCCGTTGCCCTCTTTCTTGGCGTGTGATAGGTCCATGCCACGTCCAGGTGTGGAGCGTTGCAATTCTATTGTGTGGAGTGTTGCAATCTCCTATTGGTTGACCTTGCGTTCGTTGCTCTCTTTTGATAAGTCCATACCCGGTGAGGAGCTCGACAGACATATCCGACATCCCATAATCATCATAAACGCCCTACGGAAGGATCTATTGAAGAACCCATACAGGAATGGGTTAAGCGACGAGTTAACGTAACCCAGCCACATGAAAAACTCCCACACCTCCACCGCTGTGCTGTAGTTGATGAAGGGATCCACGATGTTGACGGTGAAGAAGGGAAGCCAGAAGAGTAGAAAGACCCCCATGATGATCCCCAGGGTCTTGGCTGCCTTCCTCTCCCTCCTCATGGCGTTGCGGTGCCTCTGCTTCTTGCTGGAGTCCTTGCCCACCCCGGCCGAAAACTGGCTCTCCATGGCGCTGATCTGCATGGCCTGCCGCTTGGCCGCCTTGTAGATCTTCCAGTAGGCTGCCAGCATGACGCCCATGGGCAGGTAGAAGGCCACCAGGGAGGCCATGACGGCGTAGACGCGGTTGACCAGGAAGACGCAGGCGTCCTCGGGTGGCATGGGCACCATGTTCACCCCCGCCTTGTGGAGGCCCAGCATGATGGGCCCGAAGGAGATGAGTAACGGGACGGCCCAACAGACCACGATCAGGAAGGCTACCCGGCCCTGGGACATTTTCAGGTGGTAGACCAAGGGGTTACACACGGCATAGTAGCGGTCGAAGGCAATGCAGCTGAGGTGGAAGATGGATGCGGTGCACAGCATGACGTCCAGGCTGGAGTGGACCCGGCAGAAGAGGGCGCCGAAGAGCCAGCAGCCCTCCACGGTGCGCACCATGCTGTAGGGCATGACCACCAACCCCACCAGGCAGTCGGCCACCGCCAAGGACATGACGAACGAGTTGGTGGGCGACTGCAGCTGCTTGTAGTAAGCGATGGCCAAGACCACCAGGAAGTTGCCCACCACTGTGCACAAGATGCCCGCCGTAAAGAAGGCGTACAGGATCACCCGAGATGCCTGGTGCCTCGACGACGTAGCGCAGAAGTCCTCCAGGTCACCATGGAGAGAAGAAAGGTTGGCATCACCATCCAGATCCTCGGGCCATCCCAAACTGGTATTATTCATGGCTTGGTCTTGTTCTGTCAAAATACACACAACATCCATGATGTGAACGTTTTGGCATGATTTAGCAGTATGGTGAGACATTTCCAAAACAGAACATATTGCCCCTGTGAGCATTCCGTATGCTTAAACAATCTTACCAATACAAACAAATCACCCAGAATTATGTTGGTTCTGCTTAATCCATCCCTCTCCGAGGCACTTCATCATTAGTTAAACCTTAAATTGTGTGTTTTTAGCCTGGCAGAAGAAGCTAATAGTTCTGGGGCCGGGTTCGAGTTCCTATCTAGACGGCAATCTCCCTGGTGGTCTATCTGAGGAAAACCAGTCTCTCTCTCTCTCTCTCTCTCTCTCTCTCTCTCTCTCTCTCTCTCTCTCTCTCTCTCTCTCTCTCTCTCTCTCTCTCTCTCTCTCTCTCTCTCTCTCTCTCTCTCGCTCTCTGCCAGCCAGCACAAAGGAAATGACAAATGAACGATGTTGGCAAATCTTATCAGAAACAATCAAACAGTGAGACATCTCCCAGTAAACATGCTCACCCTGGCATGATTATCCCCATGTATGCTGCCAACATTTGGCCAATGCGCCTTTTCTATTTAATAGGAATTTATTTATTCATTTTTTTTTTTATACAACTTAATTAAATGCATCAATTTAGTGGGTCATTTTCCGCAAAAACTAAGAGCGTCGAGGCACGACTTCTCTTCTGTTTTGGTGCCCTGGCTACCACGGTGTGAACAGCATGAAGCGAGCCCATGCACATGGACAGATACTGTGTGTGAACAGTCACACACAGAGAGCGAAGTCTTGCATCTCACTCATCTCAATATCTGCAGTGCTGCTCGTGGCAAAGTCATTTTGCTGAGTCCACCTTTAAGTTTCTCATATAACATATGCACTTAAGTTTTTTTTAAGTAAGATGACTTCATCATGGGCAGTGTACAATATTTTTTTTTATGTATCCATCACACAACAGAACACTTGTGCCTCAAAAATAACTGTGTACAAACCACGCCCCCAAATATTCTGAAGAGCCCCCGCCTTTAGCTGGGCTTGGTGTGGGCTAGCCCCTGTTGGGCTTGGTGTGGGCTAGCCCCTGTTGGGCTGGTGTGGGCTGGCCCCTGTTGGGCTGGTGTGGGCTAGCCCCTGTTGGGCTGGTGTGGGCTAGCCCCTGTTGGGCTTGGTGTGGGCTGGCCCCTGTTGGGCTGGTGTGGGCTAGCCCCTGTTGGGCTGGTGTGGGCTAGCCCCTGTTGGGCTGGTGTGGGCTGGCCCCTGTTGGGCTGGTGTGGGCTAGCCCCTGTTGGGCTGGTGTGGGCTAGCCCCTGTTGGGCTGGTGTGGGCTGGCCCCTGTTGGGCTGGTGTGGGCTGGCCCCTGTTGGGCTGGTGTGGGCTAGCCCCTGTTGGGCTGGTGTGGGCTAGCCCCTGTTGGGCTGGTGTGGGCTGGCCCCTGTTGGGCTGGTGTGGACTGGCCCCTTTTGGGCTGGTGTGGGCTGGCCCATGCTCACCTTGCTCAACTACCCACATGGGGTCAATGGGGTCATGTTTGCTGGGATGATGCTTATGTGGGACTCAGCGGCCATTTTGGAAAACTGTCAAGCACAATGCAAAAGAAAGCACTTTGTTTGACCTTCCCTGGGCTCCCTTTTCCCCAGTGGAACCTTCAAGAATATTCCCCTGTGGATACAGCTGTCATCAGTTCTGTTGGAATGGAACTGTCCAGCAGGAAACATAATCACACACTGTGACAGATAGACAGGCATAACATTTTACACCTTTCAACTGAACCCTTTGGGTGACCCATTTAATTTAACCATGGCACAAAGCAGTATCCTCCTTTCTCTCCTGAACGTAACTGATGCTTGCAGGGTGTTCTGGGGATTTCCTATCTGGCAGGTTGGTAGAGTAGGTTGTTAGTGGTCAAGTATGGTGTCCATATTAGAATAGCATCTGTCCACAAACTGTCCGAATATGTCCACTATACTCCTGAGAAGGGCTGGTTGAAAGCAGGGTTAGCACTGCTTTGCTGTTGCAGTGATAATGTCTAATCTGTTAGACATGATCATGCACAGTGAACGTAATATTACTCAGATGGGCATTTGGTACGCAACTCATCGAGTGACTGCGGTAGGAAAGCAGCAGCTAGAGGTGTTCATTGTTTGGGAGACTAAAGCAGAGGAAGCATAGAGAAACGGTTCTGGTTCAGTAAGAATTGCTTTTTAATTAACACCAAAGGGACTGTAGTGCTGTAGTGAGGGGAAAGGGAAGGGGGCCGAGTGAAGCAATATCCCCTGCTCCTGTCAGTCATACTGACATGTCAAAACAAAGGCCTTCGTCATCATCATCATCATCATCTTTATCACGGTCGCCTACTTGTGAATATTGTTGCCACTACTACCATCATTATCAACAACGACGGTGTCATTCCTATTCTGGTCATCTTAGTCGTCATCGTTGTCATCATTCTCATGAGCAGAATTCACGCTTTTACGAGAGACCAAATAGCAGGAAGGAACACCTTTCCTCTCATCTTATGATAGTTGACCTGATTCTATCAGATAGTTCTCACCTTTCCTTATTTATACTTAAACCAATACTGCATTTGTAAATCAAGCAACTCCACATGACCTACTTATATCGGCTCTGCCAATGAAACAGAATCTAATCAAAGTTCTCGGCCTGACACAGAATGTCTCGTCTCAAATGTCACCATATTCCCTATATAGTGCACAAATTTTACTAGGGCCCCACACCACTATAAAGAGTACGCAGACAGAGAATGTCTGTGGGACAATTAATGGGACAAGCAGTTCGATTTGGATTGTCCCAGACTCCACATTTACAGAAAGTTCTATCTCAATCAGTAAATCAGTGGGTGAAATCAACTAGGCTTCTCTGAAAAGAATCTCCACTAAACTCGATATGTTGGCTCTTTCCAGTGCATGATGGGTTTTGGGAGTTTTGGACGTTGGTTCAATGGATCAAGGGCCACGATGGATCTCGGTCGATGTGATTACAGAAATATGTTATGTTCTCCCAACTTCACAGACAGACAGACTCTGCACAGTGCGCACACACACACACACACACACATCACCCCACACACAAACACCTTCAAAACACAGTATGAGTACAAGCTAAAATAATAACTCTACCCGGTGCACATAGGGTTGCTTGTTGCTTCTGGTCTTCTAAGAAGGGGGCGTGTGAACAGACACAGACAGACAGAACACGGCGCCCACTACTGAGTAGTTAAGAGAGGAGGGCAGAACACATCAGAACAGGAGCAGGGATATGTGTGTGGGTGTTTGTGTTTGTGCGTGTCTTTCTGAGGTTGGAAGAACGTGTGTGTGTGTGTGTGAGAGAGAGAGAGCCTGTCTTCCTCAACAGGATCTCATAGTTTCGATGTATTATGGATGAACATCTATTTTTGACTCGTTCATTTTGTGTGGTTACAGGGTAAGAACAGAAACTGAGTCATTGAACACTGGTCACTTTAATAATGTTTACCTACTGTTTTACACACTTTATATGTATATACTGTATTCTAGTCATGGCTCATCCTATATAACTACTGCTGTACACCTTTTCTATTCATATACTGTCTATACACACCATTATATAAACAAACAAATATATATATATTTGATATGATATATGATATACATGATATATATTCTGCACTCTTATATTGCTCAATCTGATATGTCTTTCTTTTTTGGGGGGGAGATTTATGTGTATAGTTTTTTAATTGTTTTATTTTATTACTGAACTGTTGGAGCGAGAAACACGAGCATTTCACTGCACCTGCGATAACCTCTGCAAATCTGTGCACGCGACCAATAAACTTAGATTTGTCTTGATTCTAAACAACTCAAAGAGTTAAGTTTACAGTAGGTATTAATTCTGAGTGGTTAAAGGTTAGGGCTATTAGATCAAGTATTTCCGCGGCTTGCTAGATCATTGTGAACTGCGGTGGTATAGCGTTCTAAGCAGCGCTCTTCGGCTCCGAACATCACGAGTTGGTGCCCAGTGCTGGGTAATCTTTTTTTTGTTGTGTGCCGAAGAAGGCATATATCGATGTTCTCAGGACCTTTCCAGACTCCAAAATCGCTGTCTATTTGTGGCGATCAGGCTGGTCTTCCTGTCTATCGAGTGTTGTGTCCATATATCTGCATCATTTGAGAAACACTGCAGAGGATTTGATGCAACGTTGCTAACAACCACCAACATTAAGCATGTACTTTCCATGATCAGAGGAGTGCAACACAGTTAGTCTATATAAAACCCATAATAACCTGAAGCTCATTAAAATCCATTGGAGTGGACAGCACATAGCTCCCCACTCTAATCCCTCCGGGATGATTTTGGATGTCCTCTATTTGTTTAGCTTCTACCTCTTATCTAATCATTACTAAGGACTGACACTGATCGTTCCCTGTTCATCCCTTTTAATCTCTCCACACATTCAAAAGCAGAGGGATTGTATGTTGGGATTGTTCATTAGGGTGCAGCGTTTCAAAAGATTGTGCAACGGAAAACGTATCTTCCCATTTCAGCCGGGTTTCTTCTGTTTTGTGCCTTGTGAATAAGACCTTGGAGCGGAGTTAGCCTATTATTGCACTTTTGAGTCATGTTATTTTTGTACGAGCTCTCCTATGGCATTATCTAAAGTAAGCAGATTCACTTCACTTTCTATTGGAAGTGAGGGGTTGTTCCAAATTGTCTAGCAGTATATTTATCATTATCATGGGGTCGCAGGGTAGCCTAGTGGTCAGAGTGTTGGGCTAGTAACCGAAAGGTTGCAAGTTCAAAATCCCTGAGCTGACAAGGTACAAATCTTTCGTTCTCCACCTGAACAAGGCCGTCATTGAAAATAAGAGTTTGATCTTAACTGACTTGCCTAGTTAAATAAAGGTAAAATAAAAAAAATTACTGTAAATCCATAATTTATCATTTTGAGAGTATCACTAGATATCTTTGTCGGAAGGGTAGCATGTGAGTTTAGTAATAATTGCAAATTATTCATTCAAATGAATCATAATTTGACTCCTGGCCGGTTTATATGAGTTTTATTACATTCAGTGCTGACAGATTTATCACATATTAAAAATGCTAGATGCTCATCAGGGGTCAATTTACATGGATGGCTGTGGATTGTGTAATTAATTGTGGAAATGTGGAAACTGATATTGATATAAACTGGGACTGGACTAAATTTACAATATAGAAAATAATATTGTCACTGCTCAAAAACTGCATGTTATGCCACAGTGAGAAAAAGACAGTGAACCTAAGCAAGACAATGGCAAAGCACACATAACACAACATGTCTCACCAATGTGATATGGTTAAACCAATGTGAAAAACTGTTTACAAAAGAGCTAGTGATATTGTTATCAAATGTATAATAAAGCTGTAAACTGTAACTTTGCACATTCAACCAAATTTATTTGAATTTGCCAGATTTAACCAGCCGGCTAATTTTCCTCCGCACTCATAATTGAGTAAAATTATTCAAGATACCATCTGTAGTCAATAGAGAGGAATTCCAATTCATCCAACCATTGATTTGAAAACATTTGATCTACAAAAGAATGCCTGGCACGAACACCTTTTTAGAAAAGAGGAAAAGCGTGAAAACACATTAAGGAACGATAGTACTCACCTGTGACTGAGACGGTTGGCCGTCCGTCCTCATTTCGCCATACTGCACATCACAAGACAACAGGAGTCTGGTTCCTTTCTCATCTCTCATCATGGTGTAGGGATGAGGAGATGCGGAGGTGTGTGTCGCTCTAATGAAAGGCGCTAATCAAGGTAAACTAAGACAGTCCCCTGTCATCATACACAAAAGGGTGGATGGGTAACAAAAGGGAGGTGGTCGGGGGGGAAAGGCAGGGTTGGGCATTGTGATGCTAATACTGACACTTGTCTCTCACTTTCATCCCTCTGTTAAAGACACCTTTACTACATCCCTGACTCTATCAGCTTGATTCTACCAGAAGATGGGAACGACTCACATACTGTGCAAGACTACTACCCACACGACTATATTAGCCCGCAGAGATAAAGCCAAGGCGCTGGGAGCCAATGCAAGTCTTCAGGTCTCAAGCAAGGTTACTCTTCACTTGAGTGTAGTTCCAAACCACCCTGTTACATGAGCATAAGTGCATAGTGGGTGACTACCTGAGTATCTGATAGGTACCTACCAACCTTGCTGTCCTCCCACCACTAGACAAGGGCTGTGTTCCAAATAGCACCCTAATAACTATATAGTGCACTACCTTTGACTATGGCCCGGGTCAAAAGCAGTGCACTATTTAGGGAATAGGGTGCCTTTGGTACGCAGCCTGGCTCTCACACTCTTCTTTCATCTCCCCAGTAATGCATTAAAGTGGAGCCAATTTCCCCACCCTTATTCAACATACCTAGGTTCTCTAGCTCAGCCAGGGATGGGGACCGCTTTCTGTCTCAAGTGCAGCATGGCGGATGTATTTGAATGAATTAACCATGCTGGGAGTTTTTTAATTAAGCAGGGATAAAAGGCCTTGTTCGCTTGCCCAACTAGTGTTTTTTCAGACCAGTCATTCATATGTGTAATGTGAGTGTTTCCCTCTGCAGCGGAGAGGAGAGGAAAGGTGAGGAAGAGAGGAGCGACGGTCGGCGGGCACATCTGTTGCTTTTGAAAAGGAAGGACGTGGTTGGATTCTTGGGCGATTTGTTATGTTCACTCAAGGGGGTTTAATTGGCCTGGCTGTTTAATCGAGAACATGATCACGCATATTATTATAGGAAGAGGCAGCATGAGGTTTATGGTGGGGCAGAATATGTTTTAATGTTTTCAATGTGCAACTGATGTAACAGAGGCGAGTCAGTGGAGTAAACCATGCTCAAGTAACCTTACCTTGCTTTGGCTAAAAGGCTTATATGCTCTACTGATTATTGTTGTCCCTCAAGATGGGGCCTTTCTCACAACAATGGCACCTAATTGTTTCTGTGAGTCCCAGAAAAAACACTCATGGCCAATCACAAAATCCTCTCAACCCTTATCCCCCAAAAAACTGTCCCAAAATTATCTCTAATTGTCAAAGGGCTATCAGTTGTCTGCCACAAGAGTTTGATGGCTTAGTCGGATGGCTCGCTCCAGACCTGGGATCAAACCGTATCTGTTTTCTTCCAAACACTTTGAATATTTGATTGAAACTGCCTAGAGTGCAGGATGGGAAGGGACTTTCAATCAAACTCTCATGAAAGAAAACAAGTACGATTTAAATCCAGGTCTAATTGTCTCCGACTGTTACTCTGGGCAGGGCCAGGGCACTGTGACCCAGACTAACATATGGAATTGTTTTAAGATGGTCATACCAAGGATCATTTAGATATTTGATTTTGAATTAAGGTATCAAAAATATATTTAAAAAATTATTGGATGAAAAATTGAATTTGGCATTTCTGTTATTCGCCAATAGAAACACATTGAATAACAGATTCACTATGTCATGACTCTTGCTCCTGGGTGAGGATCAAAGGTAGCCCCCTCCTTCTCTCTCTCCCACCAGAGAGGAAGAGGGGGAGTGGGGCTGGTTCTTTGACTTCAACGACCGGTCGTTGCAGTGCAGTATAGAGACGTCAAAAATCCTTCGTGTGTAGAGAGAGACTCTTGCCAAAACCTCAAAAGATTGGACATGGGAACATTAGTTTTCAAATCCAAACGTCTGGATCCCCACCAACCATTCCAAACAATAAATCCTGTCAAAAGTTGATTGTTTTGTGATATCATTACGATGGTATAACTAAATAACTGTAACTCTACAACTGTATACGTCCCAGATATCTGATTTACATCTAAATGTTGTAAAACATATGTGATTAAATATGAAACTATTTGTGTGAACATTAAATGTGATTTTAGCCTTCTAGAGGAGAATTGTTTTTCATGTAAGCTTTTGTCGAGTCAGTGATCATGCCCACGTGAGGCATTGTGACAACGTGATGGAACTGCCCTCCAAGGTGAGTGCATAAAATGACTGCTAACAAAATTTTCATTAGACCAGGTGGCTACACGTTGAAATGGTTTAAAACTACAAGACCAGAAAGCGTGGAGTGGTGGCTACACGTTGAAATTGTTTAAAACATCAAGACCAGTATATGTTCAGCGTGAGCTGAATACGTTGAAATCGTTTAAAACTACCAGACCAGAAAATGGTAAGAATCAAACTCTCGAGTGAAGAAGATAAAGACTACATTGGAACCTTCAGTCTGCAGCTGTTTACCGCGTGTGTACCTTTGAAGGATCTAGTGTAATGAACTACTACAACTGAGGACATTGTGACCTCTGGTGGACAACCAGAGACTTACACAACCAGAGACTTACATTGAACTACTCACCATAGACGGACGAGGGGTTTCAACAGAGAGATGACAAAGGAATATAAGCGTAAATATGTGTTGCATTTCTTTTCGAATGAGCGGTCGTTCATGTTCATTTTTCATGAGTATAGCTTCCACATGTATGTACCTGCCCACTCTCTTTGTCTCTCCCACTCTCTTTATCTTACTCCTCCCCTTCCATTGTGAAACAAGCCGTCATATCAAGGTAGTCCACTAGGGACTTTTCATTGCATTATGTTAGTAATAAATTCAACGTATGCCGTGTGTGTGTGTGTGTGTTTATGCATTTCTGTCTGATTATTTACTTAGCTAGAAAATAAATAATTAAGCCAATTTGTGTATAGCTGAATCATCATTTAAACTAGGGTTTGTGCAGGTATCCAAGAATTTTGCGACGTTCAGAATGAGACTGCTATGAGGTAATAACGATTAATGGATGACTGGTATGATAACGATATCAATATATTCTTGAGTTAATTCAAGAAATGGTAACTCATTAAACAAACCTTTTCCATGGTGCCCCAAGTTACTAATGAGTTAATTGTTACATTATTAATTGAATCATGTGATAATGAAACATAGTTAATTGATTTGATAAAATAGCCATCGTCACATTAATCACATCACGACAACTACATGGAACAACAGATAATCCCCCCAAAAAATCAAAATGAAGTTTTTTTCTGGAGTGTCTGTCCTATATCTGCGAGATATAAGAAATATCAGGATTATTTATCTCATTATTTTAGGCACTAAACTATCTCCATACATGCGTTCATATTTTTTTTACTTGTATTGGGACCTTCAGACGACTCTTGTGAGGGTTGCGGAAAACACCATCATGTTCGTGAGCATCTCACACTGACTCCGACAGAGGGGTCAAATTAGTGTGAAGTCCAAACCGTTCAGACGCTACAGACAGAAGTTGGCAGAAGAGGCTGCACCGACTTCATACGAGTCTTGTGAAGCTTGTCAAACCCATCTCAGCCCTGTGCATAATTATTCTTTCATATCCTATTTCACTGCTATTGCTATGGAGACCAATTCAATATTCATGAGTTTGTATATTAGGGATCAATTCATCCTCATCTGTGTTCCTTTAATGAAGTCGGGATGCTTTCAAATAGACATGTGTGTGTTAAAACGCAATCTTTTAATACAGTGCTGCATGCAGACTAAGCCGCAGTCGTTCCTTTGATTCACTTCCATAATATCCAATCATAAAATGTGACACATTTCCTAACTGCTAAAGGTCTTCCATGTACCTATTATTAATAGTTTTATTAGGGCTGTGTCCCAAATGGCACCCTATTCACTACATGGTGCACTTTTGACCATAGCCCTATGGATATGTAAGGAATAATGTGCCACTTCGGAAGGACAGTAGATGTACTGTAACACCCGACACCTAATGCGTATGAAATGTCAACTCCACAGACTAAAAACCCGTATTGAATCAAGGATAGCAGAAGACTGGTCCTCATCTCTAAACAACAATAGTTAGTGCAATAATGTTCCCTATAAAAAAAACTATATATTCTGAAGAAGACACATCAAAGAACACACATTGAAGGGGAGTAAATGTTTAATAAAGGTTAATGTTTAATAAAACATTTATCAAAAATATTTTTGGGAACTGTTTAATAAAGGTTTGAGACCTGACCAGACCAGACCATAACAGTAGACAAGAAAGAAAACTGTCCAAGTGGGCCACCTTTAAATAGTTATAGTCACACTGAGGGTGAACATAGTGCTTTAAGAAATACAAAGCCTGGCATTTTAGATCAATAAAAGAACCTTAGACTATGACACACTAGGATCACCTTTTCAATGGACAATCTTCAAGCATGCAGAGCAACCTTTAAAGCCATCTGTTATGAGTCATTTTTGTAAGGGTTTTAACCTTTATCTGTCTCTCTTTGTCCCTCCTCCCTCACTAAAAGGTGCACCCCTTGGGGTACCCAGGACCGAGTTTGGGAAATGCTGACTTAGGAGTTTAGTTGCATCAGTAGGACTATGACTGCGTTCCAAATGGCACTATATTCCTATATAATGCACTACTTTTGATTCCTTATAGTGCTTACAATTTATAGGCTGAGGTAATAGGGTGCCATTTGGAAAGCAGCCCATTTCAGGGAAGGCAATCACAGGAAGGAGGGACCAGGAAGTAAAAGTTTCCGAGTCATTTTCCCTTTACATTTACATTTACATTTAAGTCATTTAGCAGACGCTCTTATCCAGAGCGACTTACAAATTGGTGCATTCATCTTATGATATCCAGTGGAACAACCACTTTACAATAGTGCATCTAAATCTTTTAAGGGGGGGGGGTTAGAAGGATTACTTTATCCTATCCCAGGTATTCCTTAAAGAGGTGGGGTTTCAGGTGTCTCCGGAAGGTGGTGATTGACTCCGCTGTCCTGGCGTCGTGAGGGAGCTTGTTCCACCATTGGGGTGCCAGAGCAGCAAACAGTTTGGACTGGGCTGAGCGGGAACCGTTGTCATGACGTTGGCCTGTGGGTAAGGTTTATGACCCCCCCATAAATACCTTTCTCCCTTCCCCTCTCTCTCTGACCCTACTGAAGGACTTGAATAGCCTGTGTTAAATATAGAGAGTCTGGGAACATCAAACAAATGGGGAAAAGGAACCATATTTTGGTAATAAAACCAGTTGGAAATATGCTTGATAACGTAATGAGTATGGAGGTCAGTTCATTGTTATCTGGGACATTACGATTGATGACAGGACGACATAAACTGTACCTGAGAAAGTATACACCCTCTAGTTATCAGAGTCACATGGAATTGTTATGCAATTGAAATGTTTGATATTGAAATTGTTTGTTAGGAGATTAAATGTAATTTTAGCTTCCAAATGAGAGAATTGGGTTTTCATAAGGAAAGTGCCCTGCTCGATCAGTGGCCCAACCCTGTGAAGAGACAGGGGGTTATAAACGATGAAACACCTCATTCCCCCCTCTCCACTATATAAGCCTTTGATGAAAAGACATTCAGCAGTTCCAGTACGGGAGGTCTGCAGCCTCCACGTTAGAAGGACACACATGACAACTAAGCCAACCTCGGCGTGAGCTATGGTATGAACTGGTATGAACTTTGAGCTTATTCACTACAGAAGTGATACTTCCTAGCCGTTGAGTTAGCCGCTGCTAACGTGGGCTAGGAAAGGACGGACGACGGATCCAGTCTAACAACCAGACGAAGATACCACCACGTATCCAATTTACCACCATTGACATTCTTCCACTACAGGAAGATCTGTTGGCCAACCCGGCCAGCATCTACGACCAATCTACCGAAGCGCAGCTCAGAGTAAATATTTATTGCATTTTCCTTTTCCAAATGGGCGGTAATTTAGAATGCATAAGATAATGTATTTACGATAGCATAGCTGCTGTTTCTGTGTTCCTAAATCTTCCCGCTCTTTCATTCAAGCCCAACCCCCTTTCCTTTGTGTAACCAGCTTTCATACAGGTTCCGTTCACCAGGGGTGAATTCTGTATGACATCATTGTATTCTGTGTATTTGTAATTCTGTGTGATTAGTTAGGTATTTAGTAAATAAATAATTAAACCCAATTTTGTATTGCTGATTCAACTTGTTAGCCAGGGTTCGTGAAGATAACCAAGAATTTACAACTTTCATTATGAGACTGAAAATAAGTTAAGGGTTAATATTGACTGCTATCGATGTAAAATATTACTAAGTATTTTAAGAGTTTATTCGGAAGATAACGGCTCTATAAACGTTCTTCCGTGGTGCCCCGACTTTCTAGTTAATTACATTTACATGATTAGCTTAATCAGGTAATATTAATTACAGAGAAATCATTTTATAAGTTAGCATGTCATATCACTTAATCCGGCATAGCCAAAGACACGACACCATGCTTCCTCAGAGGTAGGGGGCCAGCAGGCCAGAGGTGGATGAACGCAGTGCCCTTGTTTGGGTGTAGGGCCTGATCAGAGCCTGAAGGTATGGAGGTGCCGTTCCCCTCAAAGCTCCGTAGGCAAGCACCATGGTCTTGTAGCGGATGCGAGCTTCAACTGGAAGCCAGTGGAGAGAGCGGAGGAGCAGGGTGACGTGAGAGAACTTGGGAAGGTTGAACACCAGACGGGCTGTGGCGTTCTGGATGAGTTGTAGGGGTTTAATGGCACAGGCAGGGAGCCCAGCCAACAGCGAGTTGCAGTAATCCAGACGGGAGATGACAAGTGCCTGGATTAGGACCTGCGTCGCTTCCTGTGTGAATTTAGAAATGGTCTATGGACGTCACATAGCAGCTTTCACGATCTTAACTTGCCATAGTAATCAATGTAGCATCCGGCTGCTATCCAAAATGCAAGCTAAATCTAGTGTAAAACGGAACGTTTCACAGTGCATGCCATTTCTAATTGTTGTTTTCCCGGTATGCACTCTCTAACTATTGGCAAGCTCAAAACCTCCTGCCTGATCGGTTTACATTTCCCCTTGATCTTCTTTAAATTGACTCATTTTGTTGTCAGTCACTCGTTTCCTGGGAAATCATGAGTCTTGAAAGGTGATGCATGGTCAGATGAAACCACGTTGACAGAAACCAAAATAACATGGGACAGGACCAAAGTCCTTCAATTTGTTTTGCTGCATAGATACCAGCAGCGAAGGCCAAGAGAGAAGAATGTTGCATCAAAAGTAGTTCATTTCAACAACTGTAATTTGAAACAACATTAAGATCCAATCTTCAAAGCCATTTCAAAGCAATAATTAAGAGACTGCACTCTCCAGAGCTTTTAGTGGTGGCCCTAATGACCAAGCTTGGTCCTAGGTAGGTACTTGATAGAAGAGTAGGGGAGTGAGTGTGCATGTGTGTGTCTGTGTGTGTGTGCTTTCGGTCAATGGCCTGAATGGCCTGTTATTGTCAAGTCTAATTTAGCCCTAACGATTGATCTCTCCTAAACGATCTGCCACTGAGTCAAAACAATGATAAACAATGTTTTCCATTAAAATGTGCTGACACAGGCTGCACCCGTTTAGGAAGTGAACTAAGCTGAACTAGCTTATCTCTCTGGTACAGAGTGAAATTACCATTATCACTGCTCAATAACAGAGCTCCATTAGTTGCGTAATCTATCCAAATTGGTTCTTAACAAAGAAATGTTGTGAGAAATGTAGTGGATCACATAACATAACAGATATGTTCCACTCTACTAGAGTCTCACACATCAATCATTTGTGAAACAATATATATATATATTTTATTTTTAAATAAATGATCATGCCCTTGGAAAGTATTAAGAACACACAAAGCAATGAGCGTGATAGTTCTTTTTTTTGTGATTACATAATATTTTTAAAAAAAGATATACTGTATATATAAAATAATGTCGAAATATATAACACCTCTAGTGAATAGAGTTGGCTCTTTAAAGGTGAACCAATAAATAAGAAGCCATAAAAACATAAATGTAGAGAAAATGCTGTACATTACACAACATCCAAGAATCGGAATGGT
Organism: Salmo trutta; assembly: GCF_901001165.1. Taxonomy (NCBI): domain Eukaryota; kingdom Metazoa; phylum Chordata; class Actinopteri; order Salmoniformes; family Salmonidae; genus Salmo; species Salmo trutta. The sequence goes on along the minus strand of NC_042960.1, from coordinate 19,432,247 downwards.
GATAGCTTTGATATTTTGATATTACATCTATTTTCAAAGAATACGCATTTGCTCAGTGATCCTTGACATTGCACTCAAACTACAAATTGCAACCACAAAAAAAGTATGAAAATAAGCTACAGTACATACAAATACAGTTGAAGTCAGAAGTTTACATACAACTTAGCCAAATACATTTAAACACAGTCTTTCACAATTCCTGACATTTAATCCAAGTAAAAATTCCCTGTTTAGGATCACCATTTTATTTTAAGAATGTGAAATGTCAGAATAATAGTAGAGAGAATTATTTATTTAAGCTTTTATTTCTTTCATCACATTCCCAGTGGGTCAGAAGTTTACATACACTCAATTAGTATTTGGTAGCTTTGACTGCAAATTGTTTAGCTTCGGTCAAACGTTTCGGGTAGCCTTCCACAAGCTTCCCACAATAAGTTGGGTGAATTTTGGCCCATTCCTCCTGACAGAGCTGGTGTAACTGAGTCAGGAGTGTAGGCCTCCTTGCTCGCACACACTTTTTCAGTTCTACCCACACATTTTCTATAGGATTGAGGTCAAGGCTTTGTGATGGCCACTCCAATACCTTGACTTTGTTGTCCTTAAGCCATTTTGCCACAACTTTGGAAGTATGCCTGGGGTCATTATCCATTTGGAAGACCCATTTGCGACAAACCTTTAACTTCCTGACTGATGTCTTGAGATGTTGCTTCAATATATCCACATAAATTTCTTTTGTCATTATGCCATCTATTTTGTGAAGTGCACCAGTCCCTCCTGCAGCAAAGCACCCCCACAACATGATGCTGCCACCCCCGTGCTTCACGGTTGGGATGGTGGTCTTCGGCTTGCAAGCATCCCCCTTTTTCCTCCAAACATGACAATGGTCATTATGGCCAAACAGTTCTATTTCTGTTTCATCAGACCAGAGGACATTTCTCCAAAAAGTATGACCTTTGTCCCCATGTGCAGTTGCAAACCGTAGTCTGGCTTCTTTATGGCGGTTTTGGAGCAGTAGCTTCTTCCTTGCTGAGCGGCCTTTCAGGTTATGTCGATATAGGACTCGTTTTACTGTGGATATAGATACTTTTGTACCTGTTTCCTCCAGCATCTTCACAAGGTCTTTTGCTGTTGTTCTGGGAATGATTTGCACTTTTCGCACCAAAGTACGTTCATATCTAGGAGACAGAACGTGTCTCCTTCCTGATCGGTATGACGGCTGCATGGTCCCATGGTGTTTATACTTGCGTACTATTGTTTGTACAGATGAACGTGGTACCTTCAGGCGTTTGGAAATTGCTCCCAAGGATGAACCAGACTTGTGGAGGTCTACAATTTTTTTCTGAGGTCTTGGCTGATTTCTTTTGATTTTCCCATGATGTCAAGCAAAGAGGCACTGAGTTTGAAGGTAGGCCTTGAAATACATCCACAGGTACACCTCCAATTGACTCAAATGATGTCAATTAGCCTATCAGAAGCTTCTAAAGCCATGACATCATTTTCTTGAATTTTCCGAGCTGTTTAAAGGCACAGTCAACTTAGTGTATGTAAACTTCTGACCCACTGGAATTGTGATACAGTGAATTATAAGTGAAATAATCTGTCTGTGAAAAATTGTTGGAAAAATGACTTGTGTCATGCACAAAGTAGATGTCCTAACTGACTTGCCAAAACTATAGTTTGTTATCAAGAAATTGGTGGAATGGTTGAAAAACAAGTTTTAATGACTCCAACCTAAGTGTATGTAAACTTACGACTTCAACTGTATATCAGATTTTGTTTTTAAAGATTTGATCTTTACTTCTGAGAGACGGACCAAATCAAATTACAGAAAACATCACATTTTCATTGGTCTTCTCCCAAAAGCCAGAATGTCCTCACAAGCCCTTTCCCCTGCAATAAAACAAAGAGAGGGAACATTTATAGTGGACAAACTTAGAAATTGCCTTCAATATAAAAAGCTGTCAAAAGCAGCCAAACGTATTTTTATCCCATGCCCCAGCTGTGGCCAATCAACTAAAATGGCTGCTACTTTACAAAAATGTTGCATACTTTGTATGCGTTTGTGTATCTTCCTTAATAGATACAAATGAGAGGAGATAGGGGTCATACAAAAAGCAGTAACCCATTTGTTTAATTTGGATTTATCTTCTTCTCCATCTACAGAATGATCTGCAAAGTCCTAGCGGAATTGGTCTACTTATATGCTTTGTTAGCCTGAACCAGTGCATATGCATAAAGCCATCTCACCAAGCTATAGGGGAAACATATTTGCATCAGGTTATTACATCAGAGTTTTTAGAATTGTCTCCCCTCACTTGGACACGTCCCCAGGTTATATCCCTAATGATATAAGATAAGGTACGATAAGATGTACTTTAATGTCCATGAACTCACAGGAAATGTGTCTTTATGCTCACAAGTCACAACCTAAAAAGACAACCCATTCTTTTTGAAACCATGATTTCATTTAGCTGATGTCAGAGATGGTGGTTTAGAGGTAGACCTAAGTGCAGTATGTTGTGGGTGTGTAAGTGAAGAGTGTCCCTCTATGATATTTATGTGTGTAAAGAGCTCCTGTACCTTCATGTGGATGTCTCCTCTCAGCTCACAGCGGAACATCCTAAATGTGTCCAGGAGAGCTTTAGTGGAGCTGCTCACATGGATCTTCAATGCTGAAGAGGACAGTAAACACTTTCACAAACACTGACGATGACCTTACAGCCAAAATGTTTGTTTTACTCTTGTTGCCTCTGAAATTAATAAACAGCATCAAATAACCACTCTCTTTTTGGAGTGCCGACCCTCTACACGGAATCTTAGGTTTTGATTTTAGTAAACGCACCAATTCGGAATGCAGTGGTTTCAAGAAGCTTTGAGGACAGCAGAGACATAATGAATACTGAAGAGAATGGTTGGTGGTAGTGAGAGTGCTACTTACTGTAGCATAGAGGGTTCATTATCAGAGTATTAGGAAGGGTGCACTTTGGATGAAAGGCAATAAAATAAAAATGATATTCCTTTTTGGCAACAAAATATATATATTTCATTCGAGGCAGTGAAGGCACTCCAGCTTTAACTCCTAAAAGCCTTTATTTGTATGTGATTTGCATATTTTCCTTGTAGACATTTTGAATGAAGGGAGACATTTTGACAGTATAGAAAGTAGTGATGTGAGCTTACGTGAGCCGTGCGACTCCATCCGTGAGGCAGTGTTAACTGTGTCTCCGAACAAACAGAACCGGGGCATCTTCAGTCCCACTACACCAGCCACACATGGACCTAAGAGACAGATTTTAAAAGCCAAAACAGGGTGTGCTGGCAAACAGTTAAAAGCGGTTGGCTTTCCTATCGCCTCTGACCACAGAACATCAGCCGCCGTTCCTGTTCATTTCCCAACGATTCTACATGATGAATCGCCACACTTCATCAAAACCCAGCAGATGATCTACAGCGGATGGCCGACATTCGTTAGGGTGTTTCTTGTTCTTAAGACTACAGTTTATCTTAGTTTAGGATGTGCTTTGTACCTGAGTGGAGTCCAATGCGGACTTTGAGTTGCTGCTGAGGCACGTGTGGACTGTTGTACTGTCTCATGCCCCGCACCACTGCCAGAGACATGCGGGCGATCTCCTTCGCATGGTCGTCCCCGTTTCTAATGGGCAGGCCAGATACCACCATGTACGCGTCGCCAATGGTCTCCACCTGAAAAAGAGGATGGTAAAGGTTATCCATTTTGTTGGTACAGTAGTCCATGTCAATTCCACTCAGACCAAGGAGATAAGATAATTTTATTGTTACAAAATGATAATTAGACTTCAGCACTCTGGCTTACAGGGTAAAAAGGTAAAAACAGACATATTACATGCATACAACATTACACACATTGAACAGTACATTTACAATCTATACAGCACAGGAGGCTGCTGAGGGGAGAACGGCTCCCAATAATGGCCGGAATGGAGCTATGGAATGGCATCAAACACATGGAAACCATATAACAAGCAATATAGATGTAGGATCTTAATTTGAGCAAATGTGAATTAATATGTGGATTATAATTAATGGACATTTTTGTAGGGGTTGATACATTTTTCATTAGGGGAAATCAAGTCTGAAATTTCAAAGTGGAAATACAAACTTTAGAAGCCCTTTTAAAACTCAAATACACTACAAGTTTGCATTTCCTGCTTTGCTGGAACATTCCCAGCAACAAAATAGTGATCAAATTAAGATCCCACATCTGTAGATTGTTGGTCTACCTTGTAAACATCGTGGTGGTCGATGATATTGTCAAAGTACGTGTACAGGTCATTCAGCACGTTCACCACCTAAAGGGAAAGAAACTTTCAGCATTGTGGAATTTTTTGGTCTCATCCCACATGCATGGACACAGATGTAGGATCTTAATTTGAGCCAGTTTGCTACAGCAGGAAAATAATACCACAGCAACAGGAAATGTGAATTATTATAAGGATTATAATTAATAGACATTTTTGTAGGGGTTGATTACAAACTTCAGTAGCCTTTTTAAACCTCAAATACACTACAAGTTTTACATTTCCTGCATTGCAGGGTAGTTCTTCTGCAACAGGGTGATCAAATTAAGATCCTATATATGCATACACACACACACACACACACACACACACACACACACACACACACACACACACCGGCGTGTATTCATCGATGCCAAGGGAAGCCAAGCTTCCTCAAATATTTGATCAATAAAAATGTATTAATAATAATTTCTCTTTCATCTCTCTGTGTGTTCAGAATTTTCATTTGGCCTCCCTTGGAGTCAGTAGTCAGCTAACCTGGAGTCTAATCAATGAGATGAGATTGGAGATGTTGTATAGAGCTGCCCTTGCCCTATAAAAAACTCACAAAATTTGAGTTTGCTATTCACAAGAAGCATTGCCTGATGTGAACCCTGACTTGAACAAAAGAGATCTTAGTTGACCTAAGATTAAGAATTGTTGACTTGCATAAAGCTGGAAAGGGTTACAAAAGTATTGATGTTCATCAGTCCATGGTAAGACGAATTGTCTATAAATTAAGAAAGTTCAGCACTGTTGCTACCCTCCCTAGGAGTGGCCGTCCTGCAAAGATGACTGCAAGAGCACAACGCAGAATGCTCAATGAGGTTAATAAGAGGAATCCTGGAGTGTCAGCTAAAGACTTATAGAAATCTCTGGAACATGCTAACATCCTTGTTGATGAGTCCACGATACGTAAAACACTAAACAAGGATGGTGTTCATGGGAGGACACCACGGAAGAAGCCACTGCTGTCCAAAAAAAAACATTGCTGCATGTCTGAAGTTTGCAAAAGTGCACCTGGATGTTCCACAACGCTACTGGCAAAATATTCTGTGGACAGATGAAACTACAGTTGAGTTGTTTGGAAGGAACACACAACACTGTGTGGATAAAAAAAGGCACAGCACACAAACATCAAAACCTCATCCCAACTGTAAAGTATGGTGGAGGGAGCATCATGGTTTGGACAGCTTGCTATCATCGACGGAAAAATGAATTCCCAAGTTTATCAAGATGTTTTGCAGGAGGATGTTAGGCTGTCCGCCAATTGAAGCTCAACAGAAGTTGGGTGATGCAACAAGACAACGTCCCAAAACACAGAAGTAAATCAACAACAGAATGGCTTCAAAAGAAAGAAATACACCTTCTGGAGTGGCCCAGTCAGAGTCCTAACCTCAACCCAATTGAGATGCTGGTGTATGATCTCAAGAGAGCAGTTCACACCAGACATCCCAAGAATATTGCTGAACTGAAACAGAGGAATGGTCCAAAATTCCTCATGACCGTTGTGCAGGTCTGATCCACAACTACAGAAAACGTTTGGCTGAGGTTAACCAGTTATTAAATCCAAGGGTTCACGTACTTTTTCAACACTGCACTGTGAACGTTTACAAGGTGTGTTCAATAAAGACAAAAAAAGTATAATTGTTTGTGTGTTATTAGTTCAAGCAGACTGCCTAGTAGGCTCACTTTAAAACCTGTTGGGGCTAGGGGGCAGTATTTGCACGGCCGGATAAAAAACGTACCCGATTTAAACTGGTTACTACTCTTGCCCAGAAACGACAATATGCATATAATTAGTAGATTTGGATAGAAAACACTCTAAAGTTTCTAAAACTGTTTGAATGGTGTCTGTGAGTATAACAGAACTCATATGGCAGGCCAAAGCCTGAGAAGATTCCATACAGGAAGTGCCCTGTCTGACAATTTGTTCTCATTCTGCGGCATCTCTATCGAAAATACAGCATCTCTGCTGTAACGTGACATTTTCTAAGGCTTCCATTGGCTCTCAGAAGGCGCCAGAAAGTGGAATGATGTCTCTCCAGTCTCTGGGTGAAAAACAGCAGGAGATTTTGTGAGTGGTCAGGCTGAGAACAGTGACACTGGAGATGCGCGTTCATGTGAATTCGCCATGTTTTTCTTTCTCTCTTTGAATGAATACAACGTCGCCCGGTTGGAATATTATCGCTATTTTACGAGAAAAATAGCATAAAAATTGATTTTAAACAGCGTTTGACATGCTTCGAAGTACGGTAATGGAAAATTTTTAATTTTTTTGTCATGAAATGTGCTCGCGCGTCACCCTTCGGATACTGACCTGAACGCACAAACAAAACAGAGGTATTTGGATATAACTATGGATTATTTCGAACCAAAACAACATTTGTTGTCCTGGGAGTGCATTCTGACGAAGAACAGCAAAGGTAATCTGAGTTTGGTGAGGGCCAAACTTGGTGGGTGTCAAATTAGCTAGTCGTGATGGCCGGGCTATCTACTCAGAATATTGCAAAATGTGCTTTCGCCGAAAAGCTATTTTAAAATCGGACACCGCGATTGCATAAAGGAGTTCTGTATCTACAATTCTTAAAATAATTGTTATGTATTTTGTGAACGTTAATCATGAGTAATTAAGTAAATTTACCGGAAGTTTGTGGTGGGTATGCTAGTTCTGAACATCACATGCTAATGTAAAAAGCTGTTTTTTGATATAAATATGAACTTGATTGAACAAAACATGCATGTATTGTATAACATAATGTCCTAGGAGTGTCATCTGATGAAGATCATCAAAGGTTAGTGCTGCATTTAGCTGTGGTTTTGGTTTTTGTGACATATATGCTTGCTTTGAAAATGGCTGTGTGATTATTTTTGGCAGGGTACACTCCTGATATAATCTAATGTTTTGCTTTCGCTGTAAAGCCTTTTTGAAATCGGGCAGTGTGGTTAGATTAATGAGAGTCTTGTCTTTAAAAATGGTGTAAAATAGTCATATGTTTGAGAAATTGAAGTTATAGCATTTATGAGGTATTTGTATTTCGCGCCACGCGATTCCACTGGCTGTTGACAAGCGTCCCACCTTGCCCAGGGAGGGTAACTAACTAGTTAACTTCGCTGGTTGATTGTTGCCCATGCGAGTAAGTTAGGCTAGCAGGCATTTTAGCTAGGTAGCCTATGAAAACTAAAAGTAAAATCATACTGTAAGACAGAACCATAGACCGTTTTGCCAACATTAAAGAAAGGAGGATGGCATTGGCGTTCAACTAGTCTACAAGTAGGTGAGTCAACAAAAAAACGGTTTTACTTGCGCACACACACACACACACACACACACACACAAATCAGTACCATGGGCAGCCAAGTGATATTTGGCAACACTGATTGGACTTTTGTTTGTTTTCAATGTATTAAACTAAGCATATATAGCCTTGTTGATTTGATGATGTTTAAATGTTTAGGTGTAAATAGTGCTGGAATAGCAGGGGCAGTCCTCCTGTTGTCTTTGTGCTGACTTACAGTAACTCCAGTAGTTATACAGTGCCTTTCAGAAAGTATTCAGACCCCTAGACTTTTCTACCTTTTGCTACGTTACAGCCTTACTCTAAAATAGATTGAATGTTTTTTTTCCCTCATCAATCTACACACAACACCCCATTATAACAAAAGCAAACACAGGTTTTTAGAAATGCTTGCTAATTTATCATTCAAACTCTTTCCTCAGTACTTTGTTGAAGCACCTTTGGCAGCGCCTACAGCCTCGAGTCTTCTTGGATATGATGCTACGAGCTTGGCACACCTGTATTTGTGGAGTTTCTCCCATTCTTCTCTGTGGATCCTCTCAAGCTCTGTCAGGTTGGATGGGTAGAGTTGCTGCACAGCTATTTTCAGGTCTCTCCAGAGATGTATGATCAGGTTCAAGTCCGGGCTCTGGCTGGGCCACTCAAGGACATTCAGAGACTTGTCCCGAAGCCACTCCTGCGTTGTCTTGGCTGTATGCATAGGGTCGTTTTCCTGTTGGAAGGTGAACCTTCACCCCAGTCTGAGGTCCTGAGCACTCAGGAACAGGTTTTCATCAATGATCTCTCTGTACTTTGTTCCGTTCATCTTTCCCTCGATCCTGACTAGTCTCCCAGTCCCTGCCGCTGAAAAATATCCACATAGCTGCCACCACCATGTTTCACCGTAGGGATGGTGCCAGGTTTCCTCCAGACGTGATGCTTGGCATTCAGGCCAAATAGTTCAATCTTGGTTTCATCAGACCAGAGAATCATGTTTTTAGGTGCCTTTTGGCAAACTCCAAGTGGGCTGTCAGGTGCCTTTTACTGAGGACTGGCTTCTGTCTGGCCACTCTACCATAAAGGCCTGATTGGTGGAGTGTTGCAGAGATGGTTGTCCTTCTGGAAGGTTTTCCCATCTCCACAGAGGAACTCTAGAGCTCTGTCAGAGTGACCATCGGGTTCTTGGTCACCTCCCTGACCAAAGCCCTTCTTCCCAGATTGTTCATAGGGAAGCTCCTGTCTTGGAGCTCCTGTCTCGGAGCTCTACGGACAATTCCTTCGACTTCATGGCTTGGTTTTTGCTGTGATATGCACTGTCAACTGTGGTACCTTTTATAGACAGTTGTGCGCCTTTCCAAATCATGTCTAATCAATTGAATTTACCACTGGTGGACTCCAATCAACTTGTAGGAACATCTCAAGGATGATCAATGGAAACAGGATGCACCTGAGCTCAATTTCGAGTCGCATAGCAAAGGGTCTTAATACTTGTGTAAATAAGGTATTTCTGTTTTAAATTTTTTATAAATGGGTTTTGTGTGGATAAAGTAATCCTTCTAACCCCCCCCCCCCCCCCCTAAAAGATTTAGATGCACTATTGTAAAGTGGTTGTTCCACTGGATATCATAAGGTGAATGCACCAATTTGTAAGTCGCTGTAAATTTCTGACATATATATTTTTTTTTATCCATTTTAGAATACGGCCGTCACGTAACAAAATGTGGAAAAAGTCAAGGGGTCTGAAATCAGTAGTTGTTTAGTAAACTGTCGAAAACATGAACTTGCTTGACCATGTTACAGGTCATATAACTGTTCGTTACATGCAATATTTGCTTTGTGGACTTCCCCGGACAGATGTTGCTCTCCAGTTTTGTGACGTATCTGTAGTTGAATTTATTCCTCCACTGTGTGACGGTTCTCTTTTTGCTGTCACGGCCTTATTGTATATCACGGTGGCATATGAACTAATGGGTTATAGAGCAAACGGCGCAGATATCACAACATAGGTTGTAATATGGCTTTTTTACTGGCTTGGCTTCCCCATAGATTTTACCTAAGCACCGCTACTGCACACACACACATAAACATGCATGGGAGGTGACAAACATTTTCCGCTGAGATGCAGCTGTGTGTGTTACATCCAGAAATATCAGGCGTCTATGCGTCAGTTCCACTCTGTGTTTGAGTCTGACACCTTAGGTTACAAGTGACTGACCCAGTAATAGCACCAGCCCCCATGGGAGATATCAATACACTGTCTGTCTGTATCCCTTTTACCATGGTATGCTACAATATTATTTAGTGTACTACTTTTGAGGAGTGTCCATAGGGTTCTGGTCAAAAGTATGGCAACAGATGGGATGTTAGAGATGCAGACAGTATGTGTATCTATGCAGACACTACTGAGAAGAGCTAAGCATAGATGCCGGATTCGGCACTGTGTGGGAAAGGACATTGTGAAAAGAAAATGTCCCAGCCAGCACAGTACCATTCGGGGCGGTCAATAGTGTGAAAAGGGTACTAGTCTTTCATGCAGAAAAAGCTACAGGAAAACTAGCTTCATGTGAGGAAGTATTTATCCTTTTTCAGCTGCTGTTCATATAAAAGGGAACAGTGTTTCTGCAATGTCTTTGATGTGTTACGAATGTATTTTAATGTTGTGAATGTCTTATGATGTGTTTTGATGTCCGTTTCAGTACAAGTGCTCCCTCCCAGACCTCTCTCCAATGCGAAAGACACACGCCTACCACAAAAACTGCAGCTCCACTTTTGAGTACTTGGACTTTGGGTTGAACACGTACTGACACTTCAGACATTTTAGCTTTTAATTTGTAATTAATTTGTAAACATTTCTAAAAACATAATTCTACTTAGTAACGATGGGGTACTGTGTGTAGATTAGTGACACAAAATCTCAATTTAATCCATTTTAAATTCAGGTTGTAACACAACAAAATGTGGAAAAAGTCAAGGGGTGTGAATACTTTCTGAAGACATTGTAGCTCTTCTCATCTTTCCATATTAATTAAATCAAAATAGCTAGGTGTTGTGACAACCTGTTTCCCACATGAAAGTCTGTTTCCCAAATGGCACCTTATTCCCTATATCAGGGGTATTCAAAGTCGGGGTCCCCTCATGGGGTCGCGGGGGAACTGCAGTGCGGTCGCCAAATTAAAAATATATAATTTAGGGGGAAAAAAACAAGAGTACATATTATTGTATGGGGCAATATACAAAAATGTTTGAGAATGCATTGAATTGAAGGTTATTTGTTGATGTAAAAATCGAAATGTATCGATTTTAAGGTTGTGTCATGAGATGAGGGTCCCCAGGTCTCCGCTGTTTAAATAGTTTGAATATCACTGCCCTATATAGTGCAGTACATTGACCAGAGCCCTATAACCCCATTTTAGACACATGCACCCTCGAAATCTAGTTCCCCTTTCAGTGTGCGGAGACAGGAAGTCCAAGGTCATCTGACTACCTGCATTGGCGTGAGACTGGCCGACATGGCGGTGAATCCTTCGATGTCACTGAAATAGATGGTGACAGAGTCGTAGGTTTCCGCCCGCACCGTCTTCCCGGCAATCAGCTGGACAGCCACCGATCTATAAATACAGAAACCAAATCTAAACAGACACACACAGACAGACGGAAGCACTCACACACATACACACACACACGAACATGGAGGGATCGCATGAACTTTGCACTGCTTCTAAAAGTGGACGATGATACTCTGGTGTTTCATATACACAAGGTCATGTTGTCATCCACCCCCACCCAGGTGTCCACAAGACAGGCTGCTAGCCAAATGAGAGGCAGACATGAACACAGTATAAAAGAAAGACAGGCACAAAGAGAGAAATATAGACTGAAGATTTTTTTTTTAAAAGGTTGCTCGTTTACAATCAACAAACCTTCGTTCCTCATCTGCATCGAAACCGAAAGGAGACAAGTGTGTGTGTGTGGGAGTGTGTTACCGTGGCAACATCTGAGTGAGGAGGCCCTCGGCCCTCCTCTTCTCCTCCAGGAGCTGGGCGGTGCGCTCGCTGACCACCTCCTCCAGGTTGGTGGCATACTGCTCCATGCGGGACAGCAGGTCATCTAGAATGTTCTCGCCCACGCTGGTGGGTGACACACACATACATGAGCAAATAACACACACATGTGCAGCACAAACGTATACAGTGCATTCGGAAAGTAATCAGACCTTGACTTTTTCCACATTTTGTTACATTACAGCCTTGTTCTTTTTTCCCCTCAAATCAATCTACACACAATACCCCATAATGACAAAGCAAAAACAGGTTTGTAGAAATTTTAGCTAACTTATAAAGAATAAAAAAGTGAAATAGCACATTAACATAAGTATTCAGACCCTTTACTCAGCACTTTGTTGAAGCACCTTTGGCAGCGATTACAGCCTCGAGTCTTCTTGGGTATGACGCTACAAGCTTGGCACACCTGTATTTGGGGAGTTTCTCCCATTCTTCTCTGCAGATCCTCTCGAGCTCTGTCAGGTTGGATGGGGAACATCGCTGAACAGCTATTTTCAGGTCTCTCCAGAGATGTTCAATCGGTTTCAAGTCCGGGTTCTGGCTAGGCCACTCAAGGACATTCAGAGACTCATCCCGAAGCCACTCCTGCATTGTCTTGGCTGTGTACATAGGGTCATTGTCCTGTTGGAAGGTGAACTTTCGCCCCAGTCTGAGGTCCTGAGTGCTCTGGAGCAGGTTTTCATCAAGGACCTCTCTGTACTTTGCTCCGTTAATCTTTCCCTCGGTCCTGACTAGTCTCCCAGTCCCTGCCTCTGAAAACCATCCCCACAGCATGATTCTGCCACCACCATGCTTATCTGAAGGGATGGTGCCAGGTTTCCTCCAGATGTGACGCTTGGCATTCAGGCCAAAGAGTTCAATCTTGGTTTCAACAGACCATAGAGTCTTGTTTCCCCCGATTGCTCAGTTTGGCCGGGTGGCCAGCTCTAGCAAGAGTCTTGGTGGTTAAAACTTCTTTCATTTAAGAATGATGGAGGCCACTGTGTTCTTGGGGACCTTCAATGCTGCATAATGTTTTGTGTACCCTTCCCCAGATCTGTGCCTCGACACAATCCTGTCTCGGAGCTTTATGGACAAATCCCAAATCATGTCCAATGAATTGAATTTACCACAGGTGGACTCCAATCAAGTTGTAGAAACATCTCAAAGATGATCAATGGAAACAGGATGCACCTGAGTTCAATTTCGAATCTCATAGCAAAGGGTGTTAATACTTATGGAAATAAGGTATTTCTGTTTTTTTATGTTTAATACATTTGCAAAAAAATATATAAAACCTGTGTTCGCTTTGTCATTATGGGGTATTGTTTGTAGATTGATGAGATATTTATTTATTTTATCCATTTTAGAATAAGGCTGTAAAGTAACACAATGTAGGGGGAAAAAACGGGTCTCAATATTTTCTTAATGCACTGTACATGCATGCAGACAAAAACATACACACATGCAGAATGCACTCGGACACACACACACAAACAAACACAGACAATGGCACACGCACACATGCACAGATGAAGGCGCACACACTACGGGAAAGGGTATTAGTTGGATGCTCAAAGGATGTTTGGTTGGCTGTCACATGGATATGCGTGTGTATTTCCTCTGTACTTCTCCTCTCCTTATCTGTTGCTCCCCATGCCACCTTCTCCTCCTTTCTTTTTCTCTCCCTCCCTCTATCTCTGAGCAGGATTAATGTCGTGATGCATGCTGACAGTGCCTGTCCCTAGAGACTGTGTGTGTGTGTGCTGCACTGCATGTCCCTCTCTCTCTCTCTTTCTCTCTCTCTTTCTTTCTCTCACTTTCCCAGGAGTCTGCCCTGTTTTATCCCTAACCTGTATAATGGAGCCTCCGCCACTCTGCAACTCTCTGTTGTTCTTTCCTAGTACAGCACCTGGGTTCAAGTAGTATTTGTTTGCTATTCAAATACGTTGAGCGTTCGCTTCAGCCTGCCTGCAGTGCCCGTTGGGCAAGGTTGAACATTTTGGGACAATTGTATTTTTTCTATTGTGCCAGGCATGCACGGATACAGTGTCTGAAAGAAAACAAATATTATTTGAACCCCGTCTGTGTGTAACTTGCCCAACGGCCCTCTCAGAGATCTTAGTCCCAACAGGGCCTTTATTGCCCTTAACACTACAACATTTAGAGGGAGCACAGGGTACTTAACACACAAGTAGGGTTGTCAAACTGAACTGGAACTGCAACAATAACAAAACAAAAAATACATCCTATCTTACGGTCGGAGTGGTGGGGTTGAACCGACAAGATCTTCAGACATCTTGTTACAACACTGTATCACTGTGGTCTTGTTCTGACATCTTTGATATACACTGAGTGTACAAAACATTAGGACACCTGCTCATTCCATGACATAGACTCACCAGGTGAATCCACTTGTTAAATTCACATCAAGCAGTGCAGATGAAAGGGAGGAGACAGGTTAAAGAAGGATTTTTAAGCCTTGAAGACAAGTGAGACATGGATTGCGTATGTGTGCCATTAAGAGGGTGAATGGGCAAGACAAAAGATTTAAAGATGCACTATGCAGAAATCGCTCTGCCATTTCCTGGTTGCTAAAATTCAAGTAGTTCGCCTTATTTCAATTTATGTGACAAAACAAGCAAGTATATATAGTGTAGAGAATCATTAAGATTCTACATCAAACAATACACTCACTGGTACAAAATCTTGTCCGCAATATTATCGCTTAAGTTAAAGGAAACCACTTGTCGGTCTCATACATTTTGTTTCTAAACCGCTGTGAAATACTGCATCTTTCCTATAATCAAAATGATTGTATTTTCAGCTGTTTAAAGCTGATATATAAAACTGAAAGTAAAAGACGCAAAAACGAAACTTAAGAACGGGAAGCATAGACATAGCGCACATAGAATAGATCTACCGCTTCTTAGACTTGCTTTAAATGAGAATGACAGATCTATAACTAATATTTCTATGTGAATTTGGTCAGGTCGCCCAAAAAGTTACATATTGCAGCTTTAAGTGCCTTTGAACGGTGTACGGTTGTACAGTAGGTGCCAGGCACACCGGTTTGAGTGTGTCAAGAACTGCAACACTGTTGGGTTTTTCACGCTCAACAGTTTCCTGTGTGTATCAAGAATGGCCCACCACCCAATGGACATCCAGCCAACTTGACACAACTGTGGGACTAACATGGTCCAACCACACCAAGACAAGAGGGCATGACAAAACCTATTCCCCTCAGGAGACTGAAAATATTGGCATGGGTCCTCAGATCCTCAAAAGATTTTACAGCTACACCATCGAGAGCATCCTGACGGGTTGCATCACTGCCTGGTATGGCAATTGCTCGGCCTCCAACCGCAAGGCACTACAGAGGGTAGTGCGTACGTCCCAGTACATGACCGGAGCCAAGCTTCCTGCCACCCAGGACCTCTATACCAGGCGGTGTCAGAGGAAGGCCCTAAAAATCGTCAAAGACTCCAGCCACCCTAGTCATAGACTGTTCTCTTTATTACCTGCACGGCAAGCGGTACCGGAGCGCCAAGTATAGGTCCAAGAGGCTTCAAAACAGATTCTACCCCCAAGCCATACGACTCCTGAACAGCTAATGAAATGGCTACCCAGACTTTTTTTCTTAAAACTGCATCGTTGGTCAAGGGCTTGTAAGTAAGCATTTCACTGTAAGGTCTACACCTGTTGTATTCGGCGCATGTGACAAATAACATTTGATTTGATTTGATTTGAAGCATTGGAGTCAACATTGGCCTGCATCCCTGTGGAACGCTTTCGACACTTTGTAGAGTCCATGCCCCGACAAATTGAGGCTTTTCTGAGGGCAAAGGGGGGGTGCAACTCAACATTAGGAAGATGTTCGTAATGTTCTGTACACTCAGTGTATATGTGATTGTGCACTGTGGTGTCTCACCCGCTGGGGCAGAGTCTCTTTACGGTCACTCTGAGGGAGGAGAAGTCTGGTCGGTCACTGGGCCTCTCACTCCAGCACGCCCCCAGCAGAGCCTCCACACCCTCTGGACACTCTGCCTTGTCCGTGTGGGGCCTGAGGGGGCTACCTCCGCCCCCCACACACACCCCGGCCTTGACCCCCTCCACTATGTCTGGGGGGGGGGAGGAAGAGAGACTGTTGAATAAGACAGTGAGGAGAACACACCCCAGAGCAGCGAGGTATGGGGGTCTCTCTCTACGTACCTCTTGCCTCGAGGTTGTTGTTGGGGATATGGAAAGGGCCCCTGCGGTACACCACCTCCTGAACAATAATGCCAAAACTGTAGACATCCCCCTTCTGGGTGCCAGAGGAGGGCATGCTGTCCCTCAGCAGTTCTGGGGCCCTCCACAGCAAGGCTGGGAAGAGAGAGGGGCTTAATGTATGAGAAGCTCATGTTGTTAGTTATACTGTTTACAACTGTGCATCTGTAATCTCTTTCTCTCTGTCTCTCTCTCCCTCTTCTCCTTTCTTCTTTCTTCTTTCTTCTTTCTCGCCCCTTTCGCTTTATTGTAACCTTACAAAATTCCAAGGTTTTCCAGAAATCCTGGTTGGAAGATTCTGGATTCGCTGCTTATTCCCTCCTGATTCAGAGAAACTGGGATTTCTGGGAAACCTGAGAATTCTGGGAAAGTTACCCGGAATGTTGCGACCCTACACTCACATGTCCAGTGTTCTTTAGACCAGCCCTCCTCGTCCTGGCCGGGGGGTCTTCTGAGGAGACTGAGGCCATGGTCGGTCACCTTTAGGACGAAGCGACTATCCACCACGCAGTTAGATGACGACAGGTGACCATGGGAGCGCAAGGGGCTGCGGTGCAGGTAGTCCATCCCCTGAAGCAGACACGCGCACACACACTTTTCAGTTTGATAGGACCAACTCCCCCGCAGACTGGAATTACACTGATATCAACATCCACTTCAGTTTTGTCTGCCTTGTATCACGCCCATAGAGACAGCCATAGACATTATGTAATTCGAGAGTTTTGAGAAAATGTACCTTGACAATGTCCAGCATCAGGGAGAACTTGAAGCTCCAGTGAAGCTTAATGGAACCATTCTTCAAAATGTCCTGGAGTTTGGGAGGTGCAATTGGACTTTATGCTCTTGTGATGTATCGAAGAAGCAGTGAAGAGAGGGTTATGTGCGTTTAAAGCAGTGGTGTGTGTGTGTGTGTGTCTGTGTGTGTGTGTGTGTGTGTGTGTGTGTGTGTGTGTGTGTGTGTGTGTGTGTGTGTGTGTGTGTGTGTGTGTGTGTGTTACCTGCAGGCTCCCTTTAGGGCAGTACTCAGTCAGCAGAAAGAGCTGTGGAGGTTCCAGACAAGCACCAATGAAGCTGCAGATGTTTGGGTGGCTCAAATCTCTACACTGCACACATGCACGCACATGTGTGTGTGAGATAGAGAGAGAGAGAGAGAGAGAGAGAGAGAGAGAGAGAGAGAGAGAGGAGTCCATAAAAAACAGATATGACAAAATTATAAACTTACAGAATTCATAACATGCGCATTAAGCACTTCACTCTCTACTAACACTCGATAACAGACACAAACACTACAACGAGGAGGTCCTCACCTGCTTCAGTTCAGTGAGCAGCTCTCTGTTCAGACATACA
Organism: Salmo trutta; assembly: GCF_901001165.1. Classification (NCBI taxonomy): domain Eukaryota; kingdom Metazoa; phylum Chordata; class Actinopteri; order Salmoniformes; family Salmonidae; genus Salmo; species Salmo trutta. Next base: position 19,414,994 of record NC_042960.1, on the reverse strand, counting down.
CTCTTCACATTCAGCAGTCGCACTGAACAGATGTTCTCCTGAAAGCACCAGGGGGAACGACAGAGCCAAAATGGCAGACTAAAAATAACCCAAATCCCTATGTTGATGATGATGAAAAATACATAATGGCACAGCCTGGCTTCTAATCGGTATGATCATTTCATTAGATGTCATTTCACAGGACCAGGTGTCAGAGTTTGGACACCTGCGTAGAAAGTCTCAAAGTATACACTACTGGTCAAACATTTTAGAACACTTACCCACTCAATGGTTTTTCTTTATTTTTACTATTTTCTACAGTGTAGAATAATAGTGAAGACATCAAAACTATGAAATAACGCATATGGATCATGTAGTAACCAAACAAGTTTTAAAAAAGCAAAATATATTTTATATTTGAGATTCTTCAAAGTAGCCACCCTTTGCCTCGATGACAGATTTGCACACTCTTGGCATTCTCTCAACCAGCTTCACCTGGAATGCTTTTCCAACAGTCTTGAAGGAGTTCACACATATGCTGAGCACTTGTTGGCTGCTTTTCCTTCACTATGCAGCCCGACTCATCCCAAACCTAAAGTTTGGTAGAGGTTGGGTGATTGTGGAGGCCAGGTCATCTGATGCAGCACTCCATCACCCTCCTTCTTGGTAAAAAAGCCCTTACACAGCCTGGAGGTGTGTTGGGTCATTGTCCTGTTGAAAAACAAATGGTAGTCCCACTAAGCCCAAACCAGATGAGATGGCGTATCGCTGCAGAGTGCTGTGTTGGCCATGCTGGTTAAGTGTGCCTTGAATTCTAAATAAATCACAGACAGTGTCACGAGCAAAACACCCCCACACCATAACACTTCCTCCACCATGCTTTATGGTGGGAAATACACATTCAGAGATCCTCCATTCACCCACAACGCATCTCACAAAGACATGGCGGTTGGAACCAAAAATCTCCAATTTGGACTCCAAACCAAGTGGTTTCTTTGCAGTAATGCGACCATGAAGGCCTGATTCACACAGTCTCATCTGAACAGTTGATGAGATGTGTCTGTTACTTGAACTCTGTGAAGCATTTATTTGTGCTGCAATTTCTGATGCTGGTAACTCTAATGAACTTATCCTCTGCAGCAGAGGTAACTCTGGGTCTTCCTTTCATGTGCCAGTTTCATCTTATCCTCTGCAGCAGAGGTAACTGGGTCTTCCTTTCCTGTGCCAGTTACATCATAGTGCTTGATGGTTTTTGTGACTGCACTCGAAGAAACTTTCAAAGTTCTTCACATTTTACGTATTGACTGATCTTCATGTCTTAAAGTAATGATGGACTGTCGTTTCTCTTTGCTTTTTTGAGCTGTTCTTGCCATAATATGGACTTGGTCTTTTACCAAATAGGGCTATCTTCTGTATACCACCCCTACCTTGTCACAACACAACTGATTGGCTCAAACGCATTAAGAAGGAAAGAAATTCCACAAATGAACTTTTAAGAAGGCACACCTGTTAATTGAAATGCATTCCAGGTGACTACCTCATGAAGCTGGTTGCAAGAATGCCAAGAGTGTGCAAAGCTGTCATCAAGGCAAAGGGAGGCTATGTGAAGACTCTCAAATATAAAATATATTTTGATTTGTTTAACACTTTTTTGGTTACTACATGATTCCATATGTGTTATTTCATAGTTTTGATTTCTTCATTATTATTCTACAATGTAGAAAATAGTACAAATAAATAAAAACCCTTGAATGAGTAAGTGTTCTAAAACCTTTGCCCGGTAGTGTAGTTATTCCACTTCTGAGGCATGGTGGGGATGGAATATAAATAACGCCTAGCCCGGAAAAACTCTGGGCCCAAGTTATATTCCCCCTCGCACCTCTCTCTACCTCTCTCTCCCCCTCCAGTCAAGTAAGTTATTACAAAAACTCAAGGTCCTAAATGAAACATTGTATAAGTAAAGTGTTGCCAATATGGACAAGTAATTGATTCGCACTTATAGGAACAACTCAAGGCCCTAAATGCAACATTGTAAAAGTTAGCAATGAGGACGAGCAATTCTCACTTTATAGACAGCCGTTCCGTGGGAGGACGGTTTGTCCTTCATATTTCCCAGGATTGACTCCAGAGAAGCATGGATGGACTTGGAGTTGAGGTACGGTACCTGTAAACACACAGCAATCCACTTTATCATGTACTTTATTGTGTGTGTGTGTGTGTGTGTGTGTGTGTGTGTGTGTGTGTGTGTGTGTGTGTGTGTGTGTGTGTGTGTGTGTGTGTGTGTGTGTGTGTGTGTGTGTGTGTGTGTGTGTGAGAGAGAGAGAGAGAGATTCTCTGTGGTCCACTGTAGCTTAGTTGGTAGAGCATGGTGCTTGCAATGCCAGGATAGCTGGTTTAACTCCTGGGACCACCCACACTTAAAATGTATGCATCCATGGCTGTAAGTTCCTTTGGATAAAAGTGTCTGCTAAATGACATATGTTAGTGGAAAACCTGCATTAATTAGTTGATCCTTGTCAAAGTCATTACACTGAATAATTTGTTGTTTCTCCTTAGTTGTGGTTTTCATTAAACAACAAAACAGGGCACAGCAACTGAGAGGAGTGGGTGCACAAAGTTGAGTACCAATTCATAATAGTAAAAGGTACTGTTGTATGGTCATTGAAAATGTATAATGGTGATATGATGGGCTAAAAGAAAGGAGAGGAATAGAAAAAGTGCTTGCTTCAGTACGGTCGTAACGCTGCAGTTTTGGGGAAAGGAGAGTAAGGTGGTACTGTAGGGAATACAGGCTTTGGGGGGTTTGGCATTAAGATAATGTGCAACGTCATCAACTGTGCAGTCAGGCATCAGATGTTAGCTGATACGTTAAACACCTATCCAGGCGTGAGAGATCTGGCAAGCGTCTGCAGTGTAGTCAGCCTGGAACGTGGCCAGTGGCTCAAACTCCTCCTCCCCTGCCTCACCTTTCCTGCCGAGGACGAGCTGTGCCCCATCATGGTGACATCACCGGGGCTAACCCTCCATAGGACCACAGACACCTTCTTCTGGATGATGTGCTTCCTGTGTCACAAGAGAAGTACTTCCTGGGTCAAAAACATCATGATGACCTACTGCACTTAACACTACATGGGCAACGACATCGAATTGTGTTTCTCCTGTGAAACTGTGCAGGTTTTCTTATTGTATGCAAACCCCATATAACAGTGCCAAGCAACGTCAAAGCCTGTTCCCTGGGGGTGCAGTGCATATGCAACTGTTGGAATTTCCACTCTGTCACACATGCATGTGTTTGTGCCTGGGTCACAACACTGGCACCTGTTCAACAAGCTTTTTATTCGCAATGTCAAATATATTTCATCTATTTAATTTACAGGTAGGGGAACACAATTGTCAATTCTTGTTTCATGCATTTAGATCATTTTAGTGTCTGCAACAATACTGCAGACCTATTATATGGGACTTGCACACAATTTAACATCGACTAACTTGCTCTACCTAATAAACAATGGCAGAACGTGTTTCATGTGTCGTGAACACAATGCCTACACGTCGGCTGCAGATAGGGCCTTCACAGTAGTACAGTGTACCATTCTCTCTCTCTCTGTCTATTTTATATCTCTCCGTTGTTAACTGTTATTGAACCGTCGTTCTTAATGCTCGTGGGCATCAAGGCCTCCTCCCAGGACTAGCGATCACGACGCCGTTCATATTATTGCATAAATGTTCCCACTTCAATATTTTTTTTTTTACCTTTATTTAACTAGGCAAGTCAGTTAAGAAGTCAGAAGAAGTCAGTTAGGGGTGGCAGGTAGCCTAGTGGTTAGAGCGTTGGACTAGCAACCGGAAGGTTGCTAGATTGAATCCCTGAACTGGCAAGGTAACAATCTGTCCTTCTGCCCATGAACAAGGCAGTTAACCCACTGTTCCTAGGCTGTCATTGTACATAAGAATTTGTTCTTTAACTAGGCAAGTCAAATTCTTATTTACAATGACGGCCTAGGAACAGTGGGTTAACTGCCTTGTTCAGGGGCAGAACAACAGATTTTTAACTTGTCAGCTCGGGGATTCAATCTAGCAACCTTCCGGTTACTAGTCAAACGCTCTAACCACTAGGCTACCTGCCACCCCCAATTTAAAAGTAATCATTTGGAAAGGAAAATGTATCACGTGAAAGGGTCATGTAGGCTAAACTAGGGGCTGAGCCACCGAGACATCCGAGCTAATGACTTATTCCTAAGGATGATAGTTTCCTGCATGCTCACTCACACACAGGTTGGAGTGGGTTCACACACACACACACACAAACTACATGCATGCACACACTTGGGGCTTTGGGTGAGTTCATGACGAGAAAAAGATAAGCAAGTGGGTACAGATTCATGCTTCATTAATCGATCTTTTGTGTGAAAGCAATGTGAGCCTTATGATGCCCTCTCCCCACTTTCCTGAATAATGCTGGGAAATTCAAAAATGAATCCCTACGTTGGCTGCCAAACGCCTTTAATTACACGGGAGACAGAGAGCGATAAAGCGAGAGAGAGCTCCACATTATGGACCATCCACATGACTTACCGGAACAGCGTTGTACGTTTGCACGTCTGGACTACCGTTAGATGGAAAAATGACAATACTGTGTGTGTGTGTGTGTGTGTGTGTGTGTGTGTGTGTGTGTGTGTGTGTGTGTACCTGTAGAGAAGACAAACGATAAGTGTCCCGGTGGCCAGGAAAACAGCAATGGTCCCCACAGCTATCGCAAACCTCTTCTCTGCAACACAAATACACACGTACACCGTAGCATAAGCTTGGATGACAGGTCAACAACGCCAAATGGTCCCGCCCGAAATATGTGGTAGCATGGACTGTTTTCAAACAAAACTTTTATTAAACATTGATTTTACTGCTTTTCATGACTCGTGTGGAAAATAGATTTTCTCATCTCAATGTAAACTCCTGAATAAATAAAGGGGAAATAAATAACTAATTTATTAGATTACAAATTCTAATCTTTATCATCGTTTTAAGGGGATTAATTTACCAATAAATGCACAAAAGTCTTATTTTCATAAACAGGTTGTCAAATAAAACTTTCTCATTTGCATTCTTGCATATCTCCCACATTAATCCCTTCTTAACATTCATTTTAAATATATATATATATTTAAAATTATATAATTATATAATAAAGCCCATACATCAATAAGTTCCACACATTCTTCTAGGGGACATATGTACAAGTCCCTGTCTGCCAAAGCAAGCTGGAAGCAAAGGCAAAGAAAACATTTTCGGACCATATCAAATCCAGATAGAGAATTCCAGATAGAAAACAATTGATAACAAAGAATAAAACCCTGGTTACTTCTCAAATAGCACCTTATTCCATTCATAGTGTTCTACTTTTGACCAGGACTGTGTAGGGAATAGCGTGCCATTTGTAACGCAACCCCTGTTACATAACCCTGGCTAGAACGTTATGAGGTAGACTGAGCTCTACCTAGGTAGCTGAGGGGACTTTCATAAAGCAGTATTAAAAGAAGTCCATATTTCAGTGGGAAATAAAATAATGATTTCCTTTCGTCCAGCAGGCATAAGTGAATAATTCAATGTGTAACTATTTTTGGGAGTCAATTCTCATTCTCTCTGGTTCTTCAGAGGACATATGGGGCTCTGGCCCCCCCATTTGGTGTGGTAAAACACTGCAAGTGCTGTCAAGTGACAATACTTACATGACATATAAGGACATACAAGCCTGGAGAGGACAGACCACAATGCCTGCTGCCTGCTGTTTTTCATCAAGTAAACAAATGAACTAATCAAATGAATGTACTTTGATAAATGAATAAAGATCGTAAATAAATTATGACTAAATAAATTATACATTTATATCATGAGACCAATGGTTTATATATACACTAGATGGCTAACAGGAGGTGTTGTGATGAAGTCACTTTGCCTCCATCTTGGCACATCTTGGCACCAAATATTTTTGGAAGCTATAGAAATGCATTTATGTCTACATTCGTTTTTGCCACATGTATTATATTACAGACACCTTAATGCATAATTTTAAATTATATTACGTGAGCTAAACATAAAAATAGAAACATATATACAACATTTTCCTTATTTAAATTATTATTTTTTTTGATTACTAATGGTACTGTCCCCACTTCAACATCAAAATACTTATATACATTTTGTCCTTGAAACATTTAATTGAAATAATGTAGAATTCCATTCATTCCTATGGATGACTGTACCTACTGGGGCGTGCCAATATGGCCGACCGATGGCCTCAAAGCCTCTCAATGGCGCAAATCATCAGCAATCCAGGGTATATCTACATCATTGCATTAGACTGATAATGAGTATTACCAGAAAGCATGGGAAAAAATTTCACCAGCAGCTGCATTTTTGGTCATATCTACCTAACACAAGCAGGTAAGGGTCAGCTATCAACTCAACACAAAATGATCATGTGACTACTGCAGAGACTGGAGAAGACTAGAGAAGGTCCATTGGTGTAACAAACACACAGTACCAATATTGATGAAGAGCTCATCTTTGAAGCCAAAGTGGGGTGTGTCCTTTGGTGGAGTCTTCCTCCCTCCTGGCCAGTAGACTTGGACCCCCTCCACTGGCTCATAAGCCTTATTCGTACCAAAGTAATTGGCGATTACCTACCAGGGGAGAAGATACCATGACCTATGGTTACTTAACATTTTTGGCACATTATAAGCTGTGTGTTGAATGCAGCCCATTTCAAGGATGTCAATCACAAGAAGGAGGGACAGGAAGTTAAAGTTTACGAGTGATTTTCCTTTTAGAAATGATGTATGGATGTCACATACCAGTAGTTGCTGGCATGATCTTAACTTGCCATAGTAATCAATATAGCATCCAAATGCTATCCAAAATACAAGCCAGAGCTACTGTAATACTGAATGTCTCACAGTGCATGATCATTGTTGTTTTCCCGGTACGCACGCTCTCACTATTGTGAAGCTCAAAACCTCCTGGCTGATCGGTTTACATTTCCCTTAGATCTGTTTTAAATGTACACGTTTTGTTGCCACATCACTCGTTTGCTGAGAAGACATGAGACTTGAAAGGTGATGCATGGTGATGCATGACAGAAACCAAAATAACATTTTGTTTTAAATAACTTTTTTTTGGTGTGTGTGTGTGTGTGCGTGCGTGTGTGTGTGTGCGTGTGCGTGTGCGTGTTGCACTGCATGTCCACCTCTCTCTTTCTCTCTCTCTCTCTCCCAGGAGTCTGCCCGTCATGTCACCCTTTTGTGTACTGCAAGTGGGAGTCGGTCATCCCTAACCAGTATAATGGGGCTTCCCGCACTCTGTAACTCTCCGTTGTTCTTTTTTATTACCGCACCTGGGTTCAAGTAGTATTTGCTTTGCTATTTAAATACTTTGAGCATTTGCTTCAGACTGCCTGCAGTGCCAGTCGGGCATGGTTGGAGATTTCGGGGACTATTTATGTGTGCGTGGATGTTCAGGATCAGAAATACACTGTAATCAGACAACTGAAATGTGGGCCGAGGAGATAGATTCAGGTTGAAAGGCAAAACGACAATAAATTCAGTGGCAAAGAATTAAATCAGCACTGCAATTGTTCAGAAGAGTGTCAACATGGGTGTTTTACTTTTTTGACAGGCTGTGATAAAAGTGGCTTAAGATGTGAACACTGTGTAGACGTTAGCAGAAAATAAGGGGAAAACAGAGGGTTGGAAAGGAGAGCGAGAGAGAGGGAGAGAGAGAGAGAGAGAGAGAGAGAGAGAGAGAGAGAGAAAGAGTGACAGAAAGGTATTATATTATTTTTTCAATACGGAAATAGGCAGACAGACAGACAGTGGTATGGCAAGATAAAGATGAAGAAAGAGAGAGTGACAGAGAGACAGAGAGCGCGATGTAGGAGACAGAAGGACTGAAAGACAGAGTGATAGAAATAGACAGAAAGGAAGTGTTAGAGTGATAGGAAGAAAAGAGAGCGAGTGACAGAGATTAAGAGAAAGTGCGATAGGGTATTAGCGTCTGACTTTGAACTCCCTGTCGTTCTCTCCGCCCTGGATGTGCTTCATCATATAGGCAGACTCCCTGTCTCCATTGGCGTCCATGGTAACGTCACCCTGGATACCTAACGGATAGAGTCCAGAAAACAAACATATGGACTATCCACACCGCGTGTCATTATGTTTTAAACACAGTCATATACAGGTAACTGCCCAAATAAAGGAAACACCAACATAGTGTCTTAAATAAGGCATGGGGCCAAATGAATGGGCTACTGGTTATTTTTATACGAGACCCAAAGCATGATGGGATGTAATTGCTTAATTAACTCCTGTGTTTAAGCACCTGCTTTCAATATACTTTGTATTCCTAATTTACTCAGGTTTTTCTTTGTTTTTGCAGTTACCTGTACATCTCTCTGTGAGGCAATGAAGCTGCCTTCTTGGCCAGGTCTCCCTTGAAAAATAGGTATTTTGACCTCAATGGGTCTGCTGTGCAAAACATAAAAAATCAAATGAAATAATTGTATTATATAAATGAAATATAATTACTCTTGTAAATAATATCAATGACCTTTAACTGCAACCATTAACCGTTAAAGTTATACCTACCTACCTGATAACATACAGGTGAAATGAATAATACAAAAGGGCTGACCTGTGATGGTTCGATTCCACATCTTGCGGGTTATGGTGAAGCCGTCGTATGGGTCTCCGCGTTCCGCCAGGGTCTCATTCAGAGCCTGAGCATACAGCCATACAGAGTCATGGGCTATGGCTGCCAGCACCGACACCTGCCATTGGACAAACAGTCAGAAATAGAGAGTTACATATACTGTATATACACTCCAAAAAAAGGTTCTTCAAAGGGACAGCCAAAGATCTCTTTTAGGTTCTAGATTGCACCTTTTTTTTCTAAGAGTGTAGAGTATATATACAGTTAAACATAGTAGCTAAGTACCAGAGAACCTAAAGTTCTGTGTGGAACATTTGAAGGGGACATGTGGAACCCGGGGGATGCCCCAACATACCACACGAGAAGCAGGGGTCATGAAAGGAGTTCAAAATAATATTTGGAAATCGGTCAAATCTTTTAGCTGCGCTCAATTGAGCTTGCCTGGCACAATGGAACCAATGAAATAGTACCAAAAGTACAAAGCCCACCCCTTCTGGCACTCCAGACAGGGTCAATCAACAGGTGTGTGTGTCTTTTATAGGACACCTTTTCGTTGGGTGCGTAGGCATAGCCAAAGTCCTCTCTGGATCTGCGGATGACGTCATTGGAGAAGTTCCAGTACCTCTGGTCGTTGGGTTTGTACAGAGAGAGTAGAAACAGAGCCTGGTAGGCCTGCTTAGCCACTGAGTCATCCACATCCCCTGCAACACATCAACACCATTCATTGATTCGTCCTGAGGTTATGAAATTCCAGTAGCATTCCCAAAATGCCCATGTAGTATTGTATCGTATCGTAGGGTGCCAATTGGGACACACCCTACCTCTTTTCCAGTCAAAGTTGCCAAACATCTCCTCCAGCCTGTAGGGCTCGAAGCAGAAGAAGACGTAGTCCCCTGTGGTGAGGCCTCTCCTGTGGGCCTCGACCAGGAAGTCCCTGACCACCTCCCCACGCGCTGAGATCACTATGACTACAGGGCAAGACACAAAACACCAAACATAGGCTACATTAAAATAACCCTATTAGCATACCAGTTAGCACGCATGGCCAATTACTTCAATGTAAATAGTATGCTGTGTGGACATTGGAACACAAAAAACTTACTGCGAGACACCTCGGCAACCTCCTGTAGCATGCGCGCTTGTGTGAGGGCTGTGTGAGTGTTGTCTTGCCCGAGAGGTGTTTGAAATGCCAGGTATTTAGCCACAGTGATGTTATTGACTTCAGCTTGGTACCTTATAGAAATATAAATGGTAGGTCATTTCATCAGGTTCCTCCCTATGTAGAAGTACATCACATTTCAGTGTCTATTTGAAGTGTATCTAATGTATTGTATCGTCCTGCGTCGTATCGTACCTGATTCCCTCAGCAGGAATGATCCAGGCAGGTCTGTGGTCGTAGATAATGCTTATACGTCTCCAGCCAAACTTCTCACAGATCTTCACAAAGAACAAGCCCATCTTGGTGAAGGGGCCAAACACTCTGGTAAGAGTGGGGTAAGCCTGTCACCGTCACAGAACATAGCATGTGATAATGTTGCAACTGTGTACTCCAGATTCTGACGGACGTAAGTTATCTACAGATAGTTATTGGCATATGAGTTATATTAAAGTGATATTGGACCTTTTTGATGAGAAATTGCTGGTCTGCGCAGGTGGGACTGACCACGGGAATGTTCCAGAAGGCTGCCAGCTTGGCAGTGATCGCACACACCTAAAGAGGGTGTTCTATCGTCATTGGATTATAACGCAGATAATGTAGTTAGTGCAATATGATGTGTGATTTGTTTATTCATGCAGGTGAAGGTGGGGGCCTTACGTCGGAGCAGGCGGGGCCGATGAAAGCGCTGTAGTTCCGTCTGTGCAGTAGCTCCACTATCTTCCCCGGGCCGTTCACATCGCTACACTCGTCATCCACGTATTCATGCTCCAGCCAATGCCCTGAGAACATACAACACAGTAGCTTACAGTAGCTATCGAATGAGTACGACTTCTGGCGTCCTCTTGGCCAGTGTTTCTCAGTGTGCTTCAGGGACTCACAGCAGTTGCATGCAATACAATACATCACAATAATACAATACAACTTCCTTGTCCATTTGTTATAGCAAACAACGGATCTGTGTCATAAATATTATATATCACATGTATACTATACAATGTCTCTGTGTGCTGACCTGCCAACAGATCGGGACTCCGGTTCACGGCGTCGATGGCGATGAGGGCGCCCGCCCCGATCCTGCCAACACTGAAGGGCATGGAGGTGTTGGGCAAGGACAGCAGCAGGGTGAACGTTGACCCTGCCACCCAGGGCACTGAGGACAGGAAGACAGGTAGCACTAGAGCCCTAAGCAGAAACGCCATCACTCTGGGAGATAAAGGAATGGAAGTATGGACCCTGGTTAATAACTCACTGTGGAGGAGGCTCTATAAAAGGACAAAGCCTTGAGTGAAGTCTATATGGTTTGTGTCTGGATGCGCTCTGATAACGCTTTAGCTAAGGCATACGATAGGCTCATTATACAGTAATGTGTTTCCAAATTGCATGGGGGGTAAAACTCACTTTGTTTTACTCAGAATCCAAAATGTGTAAGATTTGGAAAACCATTCAAAGAAATGCTGTTGAATGTAGACTGTGTAGATTGTTTTACTCAGAATCCCAAACGTGTAAGATTTGGAAAAACGTTCAAAGAAATGCTGTTGAATGTAGACTGTTTGAGTGTAGATGGCCCGGGGTTGAATGTGCAACATTCAACAACATTGTTTAGAAAAATCTCGACATGACACCTTACATAAAATAATGTAATATAGGCCTATTCACACAAAAAACATGGTTTGTAACAGTTCAATATACATTTAAATATGAAATTCACTTACCAGTCATTCAGTCAAATATGATAAAAGCGTGGCATATTTCCAAATGATGTTCTCCGAGGCCACACTACAGTAAATTACAATGTAGCACCACCTGTTGTCCATCAGTTAGCCTAGTTAGTATATCAAAGCCTCCGTTGTGATGAACATGCATCGGTGAAACGTACTCAAATACATATCCCTCGCAACTGCATCAACTACTGGCCAGAGAACACAAGCATGCTCCCTAATTGCCTATGATACATCTTGCGGTTCTCAAATTAATCTTACAACATGTTCGCTAAACCCTGGGAAGGTACAACCCACCACGAATATGTTTAACTTAACGACTGCACAAGTAAACAGATGACATGGACAATTATGGAAGCACTTGAGTGCTGGCTTGTTTATATTGGTAGTAATACTTCCTGATGTCATGGAATAAATACATGGGAATTTAATAGATATCAATTGTCAATGATAATTAGGATTGGGGAGTGATTCCTTACATGTAATCTGATTACAAACAAAATGTAATCAGTTAAAATATTGTAATCAGATTACAGATACTTTGAAAAACTACATGATTATTGGTTTGAAAAAAAAAATACATTGACACTTTTCTGTTTTCTCAATGACATTCAATTCAGAATTGAAAAAAGGTGCAAGTTTAAGTTTGTTCCACCTGAGTGAGTCTGACTATAAATCAGAGACCACTATGATGGCACACCAAATGCGTTTAATAGATCATTGTTGTTTTCTTCTAATGCCTTTTAAGTGGAAAGCAATCCAAAGTAACAGAATGTAATTGAATTATGTTACAGATTTTCGGGTAATCCAAAATTTCCGTAATTGATTACATTTTTGGCCAGGTAACTAATAACTGTAATGGATTACATTTAGAAAGTAACCTACCCAACCTTGAGATTGTTAAATGTTTAATAAATTAAGTTGTTCAGGTTCACTTCCTCCTTGGGGCTACAGTGTAGCAGTCCCAACTGGGATTTTAAATTGAATTTAATAGATTTCTCCAAGTGCAGTTCCAAACAATTCCCTTTTTAGGAATGGTTGTTTTCATTTGTCTTATTTTACAGGGGATTGGGGAAGTAAAATAGCCAAAAGGTTTATATAAAACAACAACGTATTTTTTTTATTGGATTAAAATTGACAAAAGTCCCCTTATCTATGAACTGTGAGAAAACAGGATCGTGGGAAATGGCTTGAAGCTCCAACCAGGCTGAAAGCCAAAAGGAGGCCAATCATTACTGCAAATAGACTCAACACCACTAGCCTGTATGACAAATAAAGACAAATGATATCTGCTCAGCCTGAAGATGGTTTAAGAAAAGAGTAGCTTCCTCTTAGAAAACAGTTATGTTTATATTGAGGACCGGACCCAAGGCAGTGTCGTAGCAATTATTTAGAAGTCAATGTTAGAACACAGGATAGCACTTTCTGACTTTGTGCACGTAATTCATGGTGGCGATGTTCCAGTGAGAAACGGTGGATTAATAAATGTCAAAATATTGAATTGTCACATTGAGTAGATAAGATTAAAGTTTAAGGGTCTGAGTCCCTGACCCGGATTAAACCTACTCCTGGACCAAAAAGCACTGAGCACACAATCTGGGTCATCTCCCTCTGCAAAAATAATGATCACACAATAAGGCCCTCTGGGAAGTTTCCCCTTCTATCCCACACACACACACACACACACTTGAGTTTTTTCCCATCCAAAAGTTTCATCTATCACCACAGTAGGTTTGGTTAGACTCTAACCTTCCATCCCCTTTCAGTCTCACCTTTGACCTCTGACTCATTAATGACCATCTCACCCCTTAACCCCTGGCACTAGTTGGTCATTAGTCAGATATCGGTCAGCCATTTACTCTCCGTTACTGTTGATATTGCATTTGTGCCTGCGTCTGCGTGAGTGAGGGCGAAAGCGAGAGAGAAAGCGTGAGAGAGAGTCATGTGTCTGCAGGCCTGCCATAGAGAGGTGTTGATGAGGTTCTAGGCGACCTTCCATTACTATCAGGTCATGGACTGTTGCTTTGCTGCAGTGATTTATTGTCAACAAGATGATGACACGCATTAGTGCTGGTTGCTGCTGAGCTAAATGGTGGAGATGGATTGATTTTTTTTTTTTACCAATGTCACAGCATAGCATAGCATGACATGTCCTAACCTGCTAGGTTCATATTCGGCATTCCAGGGGGAACCTGGTTCCTGGATTGTAATCGTTTTGACATGGAAAATGGGAATTTTTACATTGAATTCAAGGATTTTACATTTGGGGGTTCCCTTTCCCATTTCTACCACTGGTCATAGTCTAGGCTGGTGATTAACTGTTACATGGAGTATATCAAGTAACTAGAGACAACAGATGGAAAAACTGCTGGGACCACGATACACTTGAGTCCCATATACAGTACATCATATTATCCTGTAGATGGCAGTCATATCCTTTCTAAACTCTAGACAAATATAATCAAACACTGGGCCTGTATTCATAAAGTGTCTCACAGTAGGAGTGCTGATCTAGGATCAGGTTGCTCTGTCCGTGTAATATTGTTTGTGATCTTAAAAGGCAAAACTGATCCTAAATCAAGAGCCCTATCCTCTTCACCAAGCTTAGGACTCTGGGTCTGAACATCTCCCTCTGCAACTGGAACCTGGACTTCCTGACAAGCCGGCACCAGGTGGTGAGGGTAGGCAACATCACCTCCAACACACTGACCCTTAACACAGGGGCACCACAAAGGTGTGTGCTTAGTCCCCTCGTATTCCGTGTTCACCCCACGACTGTGTGGCCATGCACGGCTCCAACACCATTATCAAGTTTGCTGACGACACAACGGTGGTAGGCCTGATCACCGGCGACGATGAGTCAGCCTACAGGGAATTGGTCAGTGACCTGGCAGTATGGTGCCGGAGCAACAACCTCTCCCTCAACGTCAGCAAGGCCAAGGGGCTGATCGTGGACTACAGGAAACAGGGATGAGAGCACCCTCCCATCCACATCGACGGGGCGGCAGTGGAGCAGGTAGCCAGCTTCAAGTCCAAATCACTCAGGAGGTTGAAAAAATGTGTCATGGGCCCTCAAATCCTGAAAAGGTTCTACAGCTGTACCATTGAGAGCATATTGACTGGCTGCATCACTGCTTGGTATGGCAACAGCACCGCCCTCGATCACACAGCGCTACAGAGGGTGGTGCGGACAGCCTAGAACATCACTGGGGCCGAGCTGCCTGCCATCCAGGACCTCTATATCAGGCGGTGTGAAAAGAAGGCCCAGAAAATCGTCAAAGACCCCAACCACCCATGCCATAGACTATTTTCTCTGTTGCCGCATGGCAAGAGGTACCGGTGCATCAAGTCTGACACCGACAGGCTCTTGAGCAGCTTCTATCCCCAAACAATACGACTGATAAATAGCTAACAAAATAGCTACACAGACCTTTTATTTCAGTATTTGCACGGTCTATGCAGACTCACAGGGCCCTACACACTCACACACACTGTCACCACAACACACACATAAACACTCACTCCATCATTTGCTCACTCACGCATAATATGCACATTTATACTGACTCTACACACCCACTCACATGTAAGCTGCTGCTACTCTGGTTGATCTAATAATATCCTGTTGCCTAGTCTCCTTACCCCTATACATATCTACGTCCATCACTCCAGTATCCCTGCACATTGTAAATATGCTATTGGAACTGAAGCAGTTTTGTTGCATTGCATCCCTCAGATCTATTTCTGCTAACTGAGCCAATATTTCTTTGCAACGGTAAATACCTGATGTAGCACGCACAACACGTCGTTTCATTTCACACACAAGGAAAGAACAAACACACATAATAACACATCTGAGAGGTGTGAAGACTTTGACTGAGGCTCCACTGCCATCTGCTACCTTGGCACAGTTACACAGTGTGCTTCAGTGTCTTCGTCTATGATTGGTCGTGTTAAGGAACACAGTGTCTTCGTCTATGATTGGTCGTGTTTCAAGGAACACAGTGTCAGCGTCTGCCAATGTCTGTCCTCGACTGGAACCGTCTGGGACACATTCAAATGGTATTACAATTAAAGATGACCGTATCTCACATTAATATACAAGTTTATTCATCCTTGCCATCATTTTTTGTTTGTTTTCAATAACATGACATTAAATAAAGAAGGCACTTACAAAAAACAGTTAAATTATAGACGTGTTATTATATAAACATTAACTTATCCATTTTTTATTTAAACAACAGATTGATGGACAAGAGATGACGGCACCCTTTGCAGCCTTTTTACAGTACATCTCATATAAGTGGTTAAATCTACCACGCTCTCCCTCTATGTATCTCTACAATACAGTAAAAACTGTATTCATCATTATCATCATTTTAATTGTTAATGCCCCTACTATGCTTTCACATGCATAACTTCATCTAAAAAAATTAAAATATAGAAAGCATAAAACACAAGTTGTTTATTTTTTATCACTAGTCAGTGGTTCATTAGTCATTTTTACATGTTAGGCTTTGTGGTTTCTTTGTGCAAGTCCTGGTACAGCTCTGTAAGACGAGTGGCCTCTCTCTGTCCCGACAGCAATGCACCATGGGTAGTGGAATAGTATTTCCGGTGGGTGGCTTCCCCGGCGAATAACACCTGTAGAGGCTGAGAGGGTAAAGAGGAGAGGAGAGGAAGGGCGAGGAGAGAGGTTGGAAAAAGGAGAGGATAAAGAGGCATAAAGAAGAATACAATAGAGAAGGAGATAGGTGGATAGAGAGGGCAGAGATAGAGAAGAGAGGAGGGGCGAGAAGAAAAAAAAAGACAAGACCTTAACAAACCAGTGAATGTCGGCATGACCCAACATATGTTATGCATACTCTATTACTGCCGCATATGTTATGCATACTCTATGGGCCGCATCCCAAATGGCCCCCTATACTCTACACAGGGCTCTAGTCAAAGGTAGTGCACTATGGTCCCTGGGCAAAAGTAATGCACTATATAGGGAATAGTGAGCCATTTAGATGCAGCCATGAGGAGCTATTTTAGGCTCTGTCTATATGTAAGAAGGCTGCTTGTGACGATCTGTCACTCTTTTGACGGGAGGGGGATTTCTCGAAGGTCACGCTGCTCCTTTAGCAGTCTTTAAATGGCCACACACACACACACACACACACACACACACACACACACACACACACACACACACACACACACACACACACACACACACACACACACACACACACACACACACACACACACACACACACACACACACACACACACACACACACACACACTAAGATAAGGACACATGCGTCAGGTTTCAGGGGCTAAGGTGGTGGCCAAGGCCCATGATTCATAATCGATCCAACACTGTGACTGTCACATCCCTTACTGCCTTATTAGGTGGCATAGTGATGAAACAGGCACATTGACAACATGCTACAAGTTCCTCTCGTGGCTGGAAACAAGCATCACGCCTACAGAGACCAATGAAAGTAAATATATTCTCATTACGCTGTCATTAACATACTATACCACAAACACCACTTAGTCATTGGGGAAGGCTTTTCACAACCCAGCTGATACACTACATCCAGTCTGGGTTCAAATACATGCATATTTAAGTATGTGTTATTTAAATACTTATTTTCTGTTGGAGTGATTTAAAATAATGTGGCCAAATTTTTAAGTATTTGCAAATAACTTCCTATAAATATACAGAACTATTTTTCAAATAGCCCTAGGACCAAACAGACCCCCCTGGTTAAAATGCATGGAGTATTTAAATATTTGTATACTTAAGAGTATTTTCAAATACAAGCAATACTTCCCAAATGTATTTTCAAATGCATTCCAATATTCAACTATTTGCATTTTCAAAGAAAAAATGTCAAAATACTTACTTTGAAATTTCTTTAAAAGTAATTGAAATACCCTAAATAGTATTTGAACCCAAGTCTGCATCCAGATCCAGATGCTGTTCTTACCGGAGCTTTGGTGCTCTTGGTGTAAGGCAGGGGCATGGCTAGCTTCTCCACGTCACCCCCACTGGAGCCCACCCGGGTGAAGGAGTAGGAGCCCCGGATGTAAGGGTTACTGCCCCACGATGAGCGCAGGATCCGCCTCGGCTTAGGAATGTTGGGGTTCCCTGAACGAGGGAGAGAAGGAGGAAGAGGGAGGAACAGTGAGGTGGATGGTGGGTGCGGTCAGTCCAATATAAACCCTTTGGATGGACACTGAAACATCAACATCCACCCACACCAACACACTCTCTCACACACACAGGCACACACACACAACTCTTCCGCAGGTGGAAATAAGCCATTGAAAGTTTCCTAAGGTAATGGCGATGCATGGTGAGTGATCCTCCACCCATCTAACATAGGTGATCCTCCAACACATCCAATCCAATCTCCTGTATCGGTACTAATCAGCTACGGTCCCTTTTAGTGGCCATACACACTCTAGTCTATCTGTAATGAATCTGCTTCGTAGGGGATTAAACCGAAGTGACCTACATCAGGGGAGTGTGTCAGTGTGTGGGTTAATGAGTTTCCGTGGGGGGGGTACTCCCTACGGAAGTAAACAATGTGAGGGCAGGCAGCGAGTATTGCTCAGAGCGGAAGACAGGGTTTATGGTTGATTGTGTCCGTTGGCTTGGCTGTATAGGGAGGAGTAACTGTAAAGCCCTAGTGAGGCGTGTGTGTGTGTCCAGGAAAGCCTCTGACGTCATCATTAAGTGATGGTAACCGGGTCGGTGACATACGCTAAGCTTAGACTTGACTCTCCTATGATCCATTTGTCAGCTAACTGGCTTGACCAGAGGATAACTTAGTCCTTGAAGGAGGACAACAGTCACTTACTGTCAGCCACAATACTGAGCTTTGTCCACCCATGAGATGGGATGCATCCCAAATGGCAACCTATCAAATTCGCTAGCTAGCTAACCAACAACTGTGACGACGTACTTAAGAGACAACAAGTGCTCATTGTGAAAATGTATTTACGTTTTCAATAAACACTGGAGACAAAATATAGATTACGTGTTGTCAACATTCAAAGCCAACCCTGTCTGTTCTGCTTCATAGTTGCGCACGCGTCGGTTTTGCTTCTAAACAACCAACCCGTCTATAGCGTAATAGTGACCCTGTCAAAAGTCTTTAATGTTCATTCCACACACACCTTCATCTAAACTATTTAAACCAGGACTTCGTTCTTATATCCCTTAACCTATTTTCTCTGTTAACAGGAAAAAGACTGACGCAATACAGAGCCACAAGGCTAATCTCTATCAATAGTAATTATTTGCTTCACGGTGTAGGGCAGCCCAAAGACAACTGTGTGCGTCTTGTCTACACTATCATTTACAGTGTTTTCCAGGGAGCGGGAACCTTAATATGGCCTTAACGTAAGAGAGCAATTTTTTCTGTCTCATGTAGAGGAGACCTGTCGAATCGAACAATTGATTTTCTGTCAGGTTCTCTCTTAAAAAAGACCAATGAGTCTCGACCACAGTTGCAGCCATTTTCAATTTGCTGTGTTTCTTTTCGTCACCATTACTCTTAATAGGGGGCTGTTCATGGGTGAAAGACAACTTGATACAGTCGAGCAACTATGGCAGTGACTTACTCATCTCTTCTGTGAGAATATTGCCTGTATGTCTGGGATGCAGACCCACAGGCAACTCCTTTAACAACTTTGTGGGATCAGCATTTCTTCATCCAATCTTTACTCCACCTATTAAGAGCACAGTGACTAAAACTGACCCTGGGCCAGTTGTTATGGGATGCACATGTATTCAACACCATCACTCTGCCAGACGTCTATGTGACTCATTCAGCATCAGCCCCCAAAACCCCCTTCTGGGAAAGGCGATATACCTCAAGGCTCAGAATGATGATGTCATTTCCTGTATTTAATCTATACCTAGAGGCCCACTAGGGCTGAATAAGTGGAATGGCTCTTCAATGGGTCACCGTGACTCACTGGGAGCACAGTATTGTTGCACTCATTCAGCCCTCAAGGTTACAGTGTGCTCGTAACAGTGTGTGTGTGTGTGTGTGTGTGTGTGTAAAAGTATTCCTTCCCTATACTGATGAGTTGAAGCACTGAGCATGATTCATACTCAGTGAGGGAATGCTGATGATGGCCTATCTCAGTGAGTTATTTAAGGTCAGTGGTCCTCACTCCATCAAGAACACATGATTTGATTCATCAACGAAGACCTTGAGTAGCTGAAATCTAGTTAGTGCTAGACTTGTCTAAAAGCTGCGGCTCGATTCAGAAAACTCCCATTGCTACTGTATATCACTCACTCACACACACACAGACACACAAAGTCAACGGACGCACGTCAATGTCACAATGACAAACACACAGACATGCTCACTGACCTGTGAAGCGTCGCAGCAGCTTGGTGCAGGTCTCGGCCACCGTCTCGTCGTCGCAGCGCTCCATGAGCAGTGCCTCCTGGCCACAGATCCAGCCGCTCAGCATGTGGCCGTAGCGCTCGGGCGGGTACAGCACGTCAAATGAGCAGATCTTACGGTACCACAGCTCCTCGGGGTAGACCGGCTGCTCCAGCTGCGCCTCGTCCTCCCACACAAACTGGATGCTGTTGCACTCGGGGCTCCAAAAGGGATCAGAGAACTCCAGGAAAATCTTGTCAGTGGTGCTGATGCCGAGCTTCTCGATGGCGAGGACTTTGTCCTCAGGTAACGAGGGTGAGAAGAGCGCCTCATGGCGGTTCTTGAGGACGCCGAGTGAGGCGGTTACGATCACGTGGTCGGCTGGGAGCGACTCGAGGTCCTCGCACTCTACGCTGATGGGGTACGCGTGACCCGGATTAGGGTTGGGCTCACCATGGCAACGTTGGTCGTCGTTATGGTCGCCGTTGTCGTGCCGATTGTTGTTGTCGCCGTGAGCGATCTCCTCCTGTTGCTGGGCGGAGTAGTTCCAGTGGACGCGGCGGACGGGTTTCCCCAGGCGCATCATGCGGGACGGAATGTCCTGCGCCAAGAGGTCCACGATCTTCATGAAGCCTCCCGGGATGACGTGGTGGGCCCCTGGGATCTCCGTCCACTCGCCGAACTCACTCAGCGAGACCTCGTCCATGCTGGGGGACGAGCTCTCACAACTCTCCACCTGAAGGATAACACACATACAAACAAACAAAGTTAGTTTGACTCAGATCAAATTGAGCTCCTTTATTAGCTGCTCTCACAACTCTCCACCTCTTTCCAATTAATCAATCAATCAACTCATCAATCAAGCAATCAGTCAAATGTATTGAAGCTCTTTTTAATAACCCAGCCTAGAAGCCCAGAGAGCAAGTAGCAGAACAGTGGATGGAAGAAACCTAAAGAGGAACCAGACGATGGCTGTATCATATAGAAACACAGACAAATACGTCTGTTCAATTCTGGTCAAATGTATCTACTTTCTTTCAAGTAGATTTTTTTTCTGTTACTCTTTGATTGGCTAAAACTCCTTATTGAATTGAGGCCAAATTAACCACCTCTATCAAAGTGCTACTTAATCCTAGTTGAATTGCCTATTTATTGGCCATTACATCTTATTAAACTTTCGTTGGGTTATCACTTTTTGGCTCAAGTCTTCGAACCCAATAGTTTGTTTACCTAACTAGAGCCTCAACGACAGAGCCTAACGTTTCCCCTGAGGAAAAGTCTTAAATCATGGCCTTGGCTGCCACTAAAGGAAACTTTGGACATAAGTGGCACATTACTCCCTACATAGTGCATAGGGTTTTGGTCAATGGTAGTGCACTACATTGGTAATAAGGTGCCATTTGGGATGTAGCCCTAATAACTGAGTGCTGGTGAACCAGGAAATGAATTGAATAAATACACAAACATAATAAGGCTTGCAATAGCTACATTTCCTGAGGTAAACTGTTGTTGTCGTCCTCATCTTTCTCTTTCCTGGATGCCCTGTACCACAGTTGGCTCTACGCGTAATAAAGGGCTTCCATTTTGTTGTCCGCTGTGTTTCTATTTCATTAGCAAACTGACCTTTAAGTGATCAACACTAAATTTAATCCAATGAGTTATTGGGTATAATTACAAGGAGCAAGGATCACCGATGGAGCAATAACATTACCAAGCTAAATTAAACTATTGCTAACATAAACAAGATAATGTAGCTAAAGCTAACATTAGCCAGAGTTTCAGGGAAAGGGGGATACCTACAGTTGTACAACTGAATGCATTGAACTAAAATGTGTCTTCCGCATTTAAGGTGCGGGGGGCTGCCATAATCGACATCCACGTCTTCAGCGCCCGGGGGTTAACTCACGCCATTTGCACACACAGTATATAGACTTTCTTTTTTTTCTCCATTGTGTTATTGACTTGTACGCTTGTTTATTCCATGTGTAACTCTGTTGTTGTTTGTGTCGCACTGCTTTGCTTTATCTTGGCCAGGTTGCAGTTGTAAATGAGAACTTGTTCTCAACTAGCTTACCTGGTTAAATAAAGGTGAAATAAAAAATACATTTAAAAAAACTGCCTTGTTCAGGGGCAGAACGACAGATTTGTACCTCGTCAGCTCAGGGATTTGATCCAGCAACCTTTCGGTTACTGGCCCAACGCTGTAACCACTAGGCTACCTGCCGCCCCTATTTGCACTTGATTTCCTGTCCTGCTTGTTCAGTTGAGTCATAAAGCATGCCATAAACTCTTGTATTGTGTGAGACTTGCGTGAGAGTGCAAGTCTAAACCTAGCAGGAGCATCACATGCTCAGTCATTTATCTGCGTATAAAGAACTGGCTTGAACCAGAACTGTGCGAGAGGCCAAGGAGGTGCACCAATTCTCTCCAGAGATGAGTGATTCAGAATACAGTACTGTTGATTTAATATGGAAAAATAGAAAGTAATGCCTTCCGTAACGACTTTTAAAACGGGTTTTCTTGGAACACATCGAGCAATCTTACATACCTAGAAGGAAACGTTAATGGAT
This sequence comes from Salmo trutta, assembly GCF_901001165.1. Classification (NCBI taxonomy): domain Eukaryota; kingdom Metazoa; phylum Chordata; class Actinopteri; order Salmoniformes; family Salmonidae; genus Salmo; species Salmo trutta. The sequence continues at coordinate 19,392,460 of NC_042960.1, read as the reverse complement.
TTGCATAATGTTTGCGTAGTTAATGCATTCCAATCATTAACTAGAGCTCTAGCATCTTTTATAGTCTCTCAGAAGGACCGACCCCCTCCCCCTTACACATTCACCCCCATCCCTACACACACACAAACACACACACCCTACACACACACCCTACACACACACACACACACACACACACACACACACACACACACACACACACACACACACACACACACACACACACACACACACACACACACACACACACACACACACACACACACACACACACACACACACACACACACACACACACACCTTGAGGTACTGCTGGAGCATGGACAGCTTGAGTCTCTTGGTGCTCTCCGAGTCGTCAGGGTCCAGCGTGATCTTCTTCCGCACCACGTCCCTCGTGAACACCCCAACGCTGTTCTGGCTTTCAGCACACACAGGCTTCCCATTCTGGAAAAACTCCTGAGTCAGCTCGTATACCTGGGGAGGAGAGGAGAGGGATAGAGCAGATGACAAGAGGGGAGAGAAATGTGAGTTTGACAGCCATGGTATAAGCAGTAATGAATGTGCAGAGGGTCTGCATCCCAAATGGCACCATTTCCCCTTTATAGTGCACTACTTTTGACCATGGCAATTAGGGCACTGGTCAAAAGTAGTGCACTATATAGGGAATAGGGTGCCATTTGGGACGTAACCAGGGTTGGTCTGGGTACCAGTCTGTTTTCATTCTGGTTCTACACTGGACAATCCAGAGTTTCATTGGCATAGACAGGCAGTATTTAGCTACTACCTCATCCAACAGCCAAGCAATCCAAAATAGCATAGAGTGTTCCTGCTACAACAGTCTATAACAGAGTCTGAACATTCAGAATCTACTGGGGTGCTTCTAAAACTTTAAAAGGGGCAATCTGTAAGGTGATCGCTTCGTTGTTGTTTGAATGCCAAATTTGCCCTTTAAAAGGGTGCCGCCAGGTGAGAATGTATGACATCCTTTAACGCCTTGGCATGACTGCATGGGAGGGTGGAACTTAGTACATTATTCAACAACGGATTGTTTTACATTTTTCCACACTTTCTTCCGAGGCCTGTGACTTCTACAGTACAGGATATAAAGCAACATGCATGACAGAACTTCTTTATCCAAAGCACACACACCTCTTTTAGAAGGAACTGCCCAATCATTGAGGTCACACAGTGAAGGGGGTAGCACTATTTCCATTGGTATTTACTAGGAAACTATGTTGTTTTAATTCATACTTTCTGGTACTTAGTTACAACAATTTAACACAATTGGTAATGACCTGGTACCAAATGGTGCCTGTTTTAAAAACAAACAAGTAATTCATAGATTATTACTGTGCACCATTTCACATGTAATTTCTCAGTAAATACCTGGGATGACGCCAAATGGCACCCTATTCCATATTTAGTGCACTACTTTTGACCTCTACGGGTCTGGTCAAAAGTACTACAGTATAGGCAATATGGTTCCATTTGGGATACAGCCATTTCTGTGCCGTCAAAAAGGGTGCAACCGTGAAGGTGTCTTATCTAATGAAGTGAAACGGTGAGCTGAACAAAGAGGGTGGAGGGAACTGGAGCTGAGCCGTCAGTCACGAGACTGGTGATCGCCCGGGGGCCATTCCAAGGGAGTGCCGGGTTACAACAGGTAAACACCACTGGCACTGGGAAATAATATCTATGGTAGGCTACCGTAAAGTAGCCAAAAGTAATCCGCCTATTCAGTAGTTTAGTGGTTTTCTGCCCATGTATGAGGGTGATGGGGTAGGCTACCACAGAATATCTTTAGTTGACGCAGGAACAAACATGTGACATGAGTCATGCCATGTCTTGAAGCCAAAGGCATCCACCTATTCCGTAATCTGTGTGGGTGATGAGATTCTACCAAGGTATGAGAGTGTTGTAACCACATAATTGTTGGCAATAATAATAATAATAATAAAAAATTGTGTTTTTCAAGGACACTTTAAGGACCCAAAGTCACGGTTGATACAGTATAAATACATATGAGAAGGTACCCTGGTCAGATGAGACTAAAATTTAGCTTTTTGTCCATCAAGGAAAATGCTATGTCTGGCACAAACCCAACACCTCTCATCACCCCAAGAACACCATCCCACAGTGAAGCATGGTGGTGGCAGCATCATGGTGTGGGGATGTTTTTCATCAGCAGGGACTGGGAAACTGGTCAGAATTGAAGGAATGATGTATGGCGCTAAATACAGGGACATTTTTGAGGGAAACCTGTTTCAGTCTTCCAGAGATGTGATACTGGGACAGACGTTCACCTTCCAGCAGGACAATGACCCTAAGCATACTGCTAAAGCAAAACATGAGTGGTTTAAGGGGAAGCATTTAAATGTCTTGGAATGGCCTAGTCAAATCCCAGACCTCAATCCACTTGAGAACCTGTAGTATGACTTAAAGATTGCTGTACACCAGCGGAACCCATCCAACTTGAAGGAGCTGGAGCAGTTTTGCCTTGAAGAATGGGCAAAAATCCCAGTGGCTAGATGTGCCAAGCTTATAGAGACATAACCCAAGAGACATGCAGCTGTAATTGCTGCAGAAAGTGGCTCTACAAAGTATTTACTTTGGGGGGGTGAATAGTTATGCACGCTAAAGTTTTCAGATTTGTTGTATTATTTCTTGTTTGTTTCACAAGAAAATATATTTTGCACCTTCAAAGTGGTAGGCATGTTGTGTAAATCAAATTATAAAAACCCCCAAAAATCTATTTTAATTCCAGGTTGTAAGGCAACAAAATTTACATTTTTCCTAAGGGGGTGAATATTTTCGCAAGCCACTGTATGTTAGTGATATTAAGATTTTAACAACGACAGTGTGTTATATAGACTTATTTAGGAAAAGTCAAGGAAGGAGGGGGCATGACTTAAAAAATGTCAGAGTTTAATATTTTTGTTTTATTCATGAGCAATTCAAATGACTGCTTTAGCTGTCCCAGAGTGAAGTTCACATTCTTTTTCCATGGAATCAGAATGTTTATGTTTATCATTGCTGCACTAAGTTACATTGTAACCACAAAGGTTATGTGATAATATGACATGATATTCGATTGCATAACCTTATCATCGTCTTACCTCCCTGGTGGAACGTTTTGCATACAACAAACAGAAGAAAACAGACTGAAAACAACCTGAAAACTAAATTTTTTAATTCCTTAGCAAAACTTTAAAAAACATTTTCCGTTGCGTGCCCTAATGAACCCGACCCAGGATGCAGCACACCTTTGTTGACAATATAAAATAGCCTCCAGTTGAAATGGGATCCTCAAGAAACACATTTTCAAAGACAAATAATTGTAAAGCTATTTCTTGTCCGTTGCCTCACACTCATGAAACATTAGATCTAAACAGATAGGATTTCTATGTACCTCAAATCCTGATGTGAAACAAAACAACCAAGTCAGCTTCGGAATGCTAATCCTACTGCTTAATTAATTATGCTGGATTCCAGGCAGAGGCAAGGTGGCGATTAGCGCTTAGCGCAGTTGTAATGATACATGGAAGGGATAAGCATTTAGCGCTGCTGTAATGATGCACAGTGGGGGTTAGCCTAATGCATAGCGTAGCTCTGCTGTGTTGATGCTGCTGCTACACTGCAAAGTGATTGGCATCTTGGAAATGGATTATCCAAGGGATTACAGCATAGAGGTATGCAGACTGACACATGAAATCAGGATAAAAGCATTGTTCACACTGTATGTTACAGCTCCCTAATTATTACCTAAGATGGTTAAGTATGAAGATACACTACCGGTCAAAGGTTTTAGAACACCTACTCATTCAAGGGTTTTTCTTTATTTTTAATATTTTCTACATTGTAGAATAATAGTGAAGACATCAAAACCCCGAAATAACACGTATGGAATCATGTAGTAACCAAAAAAGTGTTAAACAAATCAAAATATATTTTATATTTGAGATTCTTCAAAGTAGCCACCCTTTGCCTTGATGACAGCTTTGCACACTCTTGGCATTCTCTCAACCAGCTTCACCTGGAATGCTTTTCCCGCAGTCTTGAAGGAGTTCCCACATATGCCGAGCATTTTTTTGCTCCTTTTCCTTCACTCCGCGGTCCGACTCACCCCAAACCATCTCAATTTGGTTCAGGTTGGGGGATGGTGGAGGCCAGGTCATCTGATGCAGCACTCCATCACTCTTATTCTTGGTAAAATAGCCCTTAAAGAGCCTGGAGGTGTGTTGGATCATTGTCCTGTTGAAAAACAAATGAGTCCCACTAAGCCCAGACCAGATGGGATGGCGTATCACCGCAGAATGCTGTTGTAGCCATGCTGGTTAAGTGTGCCTTGGATCCTAAATAAATCACAGACTGTGTCACCAGCAAAGCACCCCCACACCATAACACCTCCTCCTCCATGCTTTATGGTGGGAAATACACATGCGGAAATCATCCGTTTACCCACACCGCGTCTCACAAAGACACGCCGGTTAGCACCAAAAATCTCCAATTTGGACTCCAGACCATAGGACAAAATTCCACTGGTCTAATGTCCATTGCTAATGTTTCTTTGCCCAAGCAAATCTCTCATTATTATTGGTGTCCTTTAGTAGTGGTTTCTTTGCAACAATTCGATCTTGAAGGCCTGATTCACACAGTCTCCTCTGAACAGTTGATGTTGAGATGTGTCTGTTACTTGAACTCTGTGAAGTATTTATTTGGGCTGCAATTTCTGAGGCTGGTAACTCTAATGAACTTATCCTCTGCAACAGAGGTAACTCTGGGTCTTCCATTCCTGTGGCGGTCCTCATGAGAGCCAGTTTCATCATAGCGCTTGATGGTTTTTGCGACTGCACTTGAAGAAGTTCTTGAAATTTTCAGGATTGACTGACCTTCATCTCTTAAAGTAATGATGGACTGTCATTTCGCTTTGCTTATTTGAGCTGTTCTTGCCATAACATAGACTTGGTATTTTACCAAATAGGGCTATCTTCTGTATACCCCCCTACTTTGTCACAACACAACTGATTGGCTCAAACGCATTAAGGAAAGAAATTCCAGAAAGGTACTTTTAAGAAGGCACACCTGTTAATTGAAATGCATTCCAGGTGACTACCTCATGAAGCTGGTTGAGAGAATACCAAGAGTGTGCAAAGCTGTCATCAAGGCAAAGGGTGGCTATTTGAAGAATCTCAAATATAAAATATATTTTGATTTGTTTAACACTTTTTTGGTTACTACATGATTCCATATGTGTTATGTCATAGTTTTGATGTCTTCACTATTATTCTACAATGTAGAAAATTGTAAAAAATTAAATAAAAATCCTTGAATGAGAAGGTGTTCTAAAAAACTTTTGACCGGTAGTGTATGTAGAAACTGCTTACCCAATAGAAATCTTCAATCACGCTTGTAGGCGATATCATGGAGACTTTGGCTAGCTAAGCTCATGCGCAGAAATACGTTATCGGGTCTAACGGTCGTCTCACGCCGAACTCTGCATGTGCAGGCCGTCAAATCCAAGGCACTCCTTAGACATGAAGTCGTTTTTGACAAAAATGAAAATGTGACGGTTTGTCACTTTCACCATGTTGGAGTAATAACATGTTCAGTTACTTATTGGCTCGAATCTAAGTTGTGCCTTCAGATTACAAGAAAATGAACAACTACGGAAGAATTTCTCACTTCTCTAAATGAACTTCTCAAACCCCAAACCCTGGTCTGCCGAGTGCTTCGCAAGCGTTCTCGGACGTCTCGCAATGTAGCGCCTCTGGGTTTAGAAACTCTGTTATTACTGTGTAGTTATTCCTGTTCGTACAGTGTGTTCTTAAAGGAATGGGTGCTGCTGTGGAGAATGCTGTGTTGTTAAGGTGGATAATAGAGAAAGTTCTTGTTTATTCAAGTGCCTTGAAATAGTTCCAGTTCCGTAAGCCTTGGGAACAGGTCACCACAAGCTTGATACGCCTCTTTCTGGCCCACCCAATGTGAATCCTTTAAAAATTGACTTTGGTATTTGTGTTCTTTATTGGTAACTTTGCTGCTTGCAACACTTATGGAACATAACTATTGTGAGAATTACTCAGGGACATAGAGAAAGGGAAGTGTGTAGAAAGCGTCTCCCTTTCCTCTGCACAGTGTCTATTTACTCTGATCTTAAGGGTAGTGGCGGGAAGCCAATGTTGCGTGAATAACAACGCTCTGAGGTAGCTGAACAGTGCATGACACGCTTCACTGGACCACTGTAAACAAATTGTGTGTGTGCATGAGTTTCCCTGCACACCTGTACTATACACACCTGTGCATACGTGTCACTGTGTACATACAGTATCTACATTCAGTCATGGGTGGCTCCCTGTGCACACATCAGTGGTAATCTGGACACACACACACACACACACACACACACACACACACACACACACACACACACACACACACACACACACACCTCTCCCCTCACCTCATTGTAGAGGTCACTGAACTCCTCGACCAGGTCCTTGGGGATCCTGGTACCACTGTTGGTCTGGTAGTGGGCCACGCCGTTCTTGGTGTACAGGCTGATGCGGCCCACGCTGCGCTCGCCGTCCGTGGTGTGCTCCAGCAGCCCGTTGTCCTCCGCCAGGTGGTACACCGGGTTCCCGTTAGCACCATGGATCCAGGTGGCTCCGAGCTCCAAAGTCGTTTGTCCTGGAATAGATGGAGGAGAAGAAGATGAAGAAGAATGTAGTCCTCACTGTAGCTCAGTTGGCGTTTGCAATGCTAGGATAGTGGGTTCGATTCCCGGGACCATACATACAAAATGTACGTTTTGGATAAAAAAAGCATCTGCTAAATGGCATATAAATACATTATACACTTCGTCTCTGTCTCAATATTAAGTAATGTTTTGGCCATGCAAGTAGTGAGGATATTGGGACAGGCTTAGGCTCCGGTCAAAACTAGTGCAATATATAGGGAATAATGTGTCATATCAGATGCACCTTTGGGGTCACACTTACAAACTTCGGTTTACCCACCCCAAGAACTTGATTGTTTGTGTCAGTTTATTTGGGAATAAGTTGAATGGAATGGAACTTGAATTCAATGAAATAAGCAGAGAAATGAGAACGGGAAGTTGTTTTAATTGAATGGACGTGAAAGGAACTGCAATCAATTCAATGAATGTGACTGCAGCCTACTGGACATTATGAGGATGCTACAACCACCTACTCGAGAGGTACTTGTTATTGAAAAGGGCTTCGTAGAGAATGAGGAATAGGGATAAATACGTGGGGTTTTTTATATACTGAATTGAATCCATGTGTGGCAATGGGAGTAATCTAACTTGTTCAGCTCAAAGGGGATTTTGCAGGACTATCCACACATCCATCCGAGAGACAAATTCCCCAATCACATTTCACATTTTGAATTGAGAAAGCTTAATTGGGCTTTGCTAAGCACACATTCTGATCCAGTGTTATTTTGGGAAGGCTTTTAGCATTAGCAACTGATAGCCTAGCCCCATAGAGAATAGACGGGGGCACCTTTTGACAGCTAGATGTGAGTGCGGGGGAAACAACCTGATGATTACACACTCACACAGACATGTCGAATGTCTCAGTGAGTGAGGTTTGGAGCTTTTTCTTAACTATTTAAGAAACAAACACCCATAGAGTCATAACCCATGAAATTCCAGGGTCTGGTTTAGCGTCATTTCCTCCATGTATTGTTTCTTACTAACGCTTCGTGTGTTTGTAGTGTATAAAGTTCATAGCATCATTTCTTACCGTGCTGAATGCTTTGAACTCTCCCTCCGACGCGGTCTGACGCCTCTAGGACTGTGACATCCGTGAAGCCGCTTTCCAGGAGGCTCTTGGTAGCTGCGAGACCGGCCAAGCCCGCGCCGATCACTACTATTCGAGGCTGTCGACGAGTGCGTAGGTCTCTACTAAGGGGGTCATCAGTGCTGTCTGAAGATATTTCACAACTTTGCATGCCGTCCAAGCTCCTCTTCTAGGGGGTCTGAGGGGAACAGAAACAGAGAAACAAGCCATTAGTTAAAAACAAGTCGAGCCTTGTGTGGTCCAGCGGTATAAAGCGCTGACTTTAGAACCCATACCGCTGCCAGCACAGGTTCGAATCCGACTCATTGCTCTCTCATTCGTCCTCACTATCCTGTCTAATAAACATGAATGGAACTACACACAAAAAACAAAGCAAGTCAATTTCCCTCAGGCAAGATGAGGACAGAAAGTATCTTTACACGCATCATTGGGTATCAGTGGGTACTCCATTGAGTGTTCTCAGTTCAAAGTAAAAGCCTCCGTACACAGTACTGTATACAAAACCTCTTTCAGATCAAATACCTGTTATGACATCAAATCCATTCCGGAAATAGAATTTCATCGCGCTTTCCTAAGTATGCATACTTTGAGTGTGAAAGGGAAACGGGTTCATCGTGTTATTAAAACAGTCGCTATTTCAAAAAGGTCTTGCTATTTTGTGGCCTAGTGTGGTCTAGCTGTCTAAGCCACTGTCTCTGGATAACATACCTATCCGTGTTAAAACACCTTACTGTTGCATGGCTAAGAAGTAGCTGTGCTGTGTAGTGGGGGCTTATTTTATTTAAGCAATAATACCCGAGGAGGTGTGGTACATGGCCAATATACCACGGCTAAGGGCTGTTCTTATGCACAACGTAACGCGGATTGCCTGGACAGAGCCCTTAGCCGTGGTATAAAATGGCCATATACCACAAGCCCCGAGGTGCCTTATTGCTTTTATAAACTGGTTACGTAATTATATCAGTAAAAAGAAATGTTTTGTCATACCCATTTTTTGTACCTTTATTTAACTAGGCAAGTCAGTTAAGAACAAATTCTTATTTACAATGACGGCTGTCAGCCAATCAGCATCCAGGGCTCGACCCCTCAGTTTATAATAACATATAGACAACTGTGTCTGAGGAAACAAAATGCAAAATGGAGCATATTTAAAGCGCATCTCCCTGATCCCATTATACTAATCTAATGTAGTCTCAAAACAAAACACTAAGCAACACCAAATGAACGAGACTCATGCGGGTCCTTAATTGACTGTTTGGGGCGACGGCGTCGCAGGGTTGAAATGTTGAGGTGAAATACGTTTTATTTTATTATTTTCTCACGGACTTCCTTCCACCACTCACTGAAGTAGCATGTGTGTACGCAAGTGAGCTGAGGCCGGGGCCTTGCCAAATGGAAAATAGGCACATTTGACAGAAAGCAGGCAGTGGAAGAAAGGACACAGGAGAAGAGAGAGAGAGAAATAGGGGGAGATGGTAAGAAAAAAAGAGGAAAAGCAAGAGAGACAAAAGAGAAAAAGTACATCTGTGTGTGAAAGAAGAAGAGGGGATGGAAGGATCAAGGAGGAAAATGCATTAGGAAGCAGACTAAACAGAGCAGTAACGTGTTCCATTATCCTCATTTTTCAATTTTTTCATCCCTGAGCGCACCCCCCTCCCCCTCCTCCTCTTCCTCTGAGAGGTGAGACCATATGCTACCTCCAGTTCCTACATGTGACGCACTCCACTCCCCTCTCCCCCACAAAACCTCCCCGCTCTGTCACCACAGCAACGCTGCTGCACATGGCAATGCTGCGGTACCATACTGAGAAACCGTCTCGCACACACAAGAAAAAGGCGGTTTCTCCCGAACCAGGGTCAAGCGGTCAAACCGGTTAAACCCGTTCAGTGAATCCGTTACCTTCTATTTAGAACTGCAGCTGCGTCTAGGGTATGCTGCTCATCTGAGCTTCCCAAAGGTTTGCTGTTTACTGTTTCAGATGACACCATATTGGTACACAAAGTGCAAGAGGACGGAACCAAAACAAATCAATTTGAGTACACTTACTACCACCCAGACCAAAATGTGGATTATAAACTGGGTGTTTTCAGCCCTGAATGCTGATTGGCTGAAAGACGTGGTATGTCAGACTGTATACAACGTGTATGACAAAGAAATGTTTTTACTGCTCTAATTACGTTGGTAACCAGTTTATAATAGCAATAAGGCACCTCAGGTGTTTGTGGTATATTGCCAATATACCACGGCTAATGGCTTTATCCAGGCACTCCGCATCGCTCTTGCTGCTGGTGAATCTCTGATCCACCTCTACGCAGACAACACCATTCTGTATACTTCTGGCCCTTCTTTGGACACTGTGTTAACAACCCTCCAGACGAGCTTCAATGCCATTCAACTCTCCTTCCGTGGTCTCCAACTGCTCCTAAACACAAGTAAAACTAAATGCATGCTCTTCAACCGATCGCTGCCTGCACCTGCCCGCCTGTCCAGCATCACTTCTCTGGACGGTTCTAACTTAGAATTTGTGGAAAACTACAAATACCTAGGTGTCTGGTTAGACTGTAAACTCTCCTTCCAGACTCACATCAATCATCTCCAATCCAAAGTGAAATCTAGAATTGGCTTCCTATTTCGCAACAAAGCATCCTTCACTCATGCTGCCAAACATACCCTCGTAAAACTGACCATCCTACCAATCCTCGACTTCGGCGATGTCATTTACAAAATAGCCTCCAATACCCTACTCAACAAGCTGGATGCAGTCTATCACAGTGCCATCCGTTTTGTCACCAAAGCCCCATATACTACCCACCACTGCGACCTGTACGCTCTCGTTGGCTGGCCTTCGCTTCATAATCGTCGCCAAACACATTGGCTCCAGGTCATCTACAAGACCCTGCTAGGTAAAGTCCCCCCTTATCTCCGCTCACTGGTCACTATAGCAGCACCCACCTGTAGCACGCGCTCCAGCAGGTATATCTCTCTGGTCACCCCTAAAGCCAACTCCTCCTTTGGTCGTCTCTCCTTCCAGTTCTCTGCTGCCAATGACTGGAACGAACTACAAAAATCTCTGAAACTGGAAACACTTATCTCCCTCACTAGCTTTAAGCACCAGCTGTCAGAGCAGCTCACAGATCACTGCACCTGTACATAGCCCATCTATAATTTAGCCCAAACTACTACCTCTTCCCCTACTGTATTTATTTATTTTATTTATTTTGCTCCTTTGCACCATATTATTTATATTTTAACTTTGAACTTTCTTCAAACTACAAATCTACCATTCCAGTGTTTTTTCTTGCTATACTTTATTTACTTTGCCACCATGGCATTTTTTGCCTTTACCTCCCTTATCTCACATCATTTGCTCACATTGTATATAGTCTTATTTTTTTTTCTACTGCATCATTGATTGTATGTTGTTTTACTCCATGTGTAACTCTGTGTTTTTGTATGTTGTCGAACTGCTTTGCTTTATCTTGGCCAGGTCGCAATTGTAAATGAGAACTTGTTCTCAACTTGCCTACCTGGTTAAATAAAGGTGAAATAAATAAATAAAAAAATTGCCATGGTATAATGGACATATACCACACCCCCCGGTCCTTATTGCTTAATTATATCACATGCTGTTTAGAGACTATGGGAACTAACTCTCTTCACACTATGTACCGTGGGCAAGATGTCTCTTCGAAACTGGTTTCAAACTAGTTGTGTTTCACAAGGCTCGAATACAGTACACAGCGGCTGTGTTTACACAGGCAGCCCAGTTCTGATCTTTTTTTCACTAATTGGTCTTTTGACTAATCCGATCAGCTCTGAAAAAGGTCTGCTGTAAAAAGATCTGATGGGATTGGTCAAAAGACCAATTAGAGGAAAAAAATATTAGAATTGGGCTGCCTGTGTAAACGCAGCCTAAACAGCTCAGGAAAGTTAGACACCAACATTTCAGGCACCAACTGCAGTGTGGATCATATTCAAAATGCTGTACAGACTATGGGAACTAATATAGTTCACAGTATATTGCAGAAAGGTTAGATACATTTCAAGCACAAACAGCAGTGATTGCAACACAAGAAGTTCAGAACCTTCTTCCCAGATGTGTTCACCTTTAACCTCACAGCTGTCTGCATCACAAGACTAAGAGTGTTGAGTAGTGGGAAATTATAATAGTAGCGGGCTGAGAAGGAAGCAAAACATGTCTGGACAAGTCCTAGCTGGCTAGACCGTTCAATGAGTCTGTGTGCATCCCAAATGGCATCCCAAATGGCACCATATTACCTATTTAGTGCACCACATAGGGAATAGGGTTCCATTTGGGATGTATCCTCTTTCTGCATCCGTTTCATAGCCCTCAAAGGTCAAAAGTAGTACAATTCTCTGTCTGCATCTATTTCTTCACATTCATTTGTCTGTGATGCCTTGATTGGAATATTCACACGATCCTGAAAAGTGCTGATCATACCTCAACAAACTATCAACAAAGTTGTGGTATTCGTCACAGATGCCGAACGTCTAATATTTAAAAAACATAATCCTGTGAAATGACTTATTATTTCAGAATGGATTCCCATTTGGCATAGCAATGACAGTTTCTACGTATATAGGCCATGTTTATTGCCTGATTTTACCCGGCGAACAGGACCAGCGTTGTGGACTGAATACCGAGGCCAGGAACCTAGTCATACACAGTGTTACACTAACAAGGCCACTACACAGTCTCCAAATTAATAAGATTCTAGGAACAGAGGAACAGCCTTGTGGCCTTGAGGCATAGAACTGAGCAGCAAAGGGGGAAAACCCTCATCAGCAAGAATAGAGTGGCTACACACACATACTGTAACATCCCTCTGTTTGAGCAGGCAAAACTAGCTAGCTAAGTAAGTGAATCTCTCTACCCTCCCTTCCCATTTTGGAATAAATTAATAGTTTTTCTCTCTCTTTGAGTCAACTACTCACCACATTGTATGCACTGCAGTGCTAGCTAGATGTAGCTTATGCTTTCAGTAGTAGATTAATTATTTGATCCTTTGATTGGGTGGACATGTCAGTTCATGCTGCAAGAGCTCTGATAGGTTGGAGGACGTCCTCCGGAAGTTGTCATAAATACTGTTTAAGTCTATTTGGAGGGGGTGAAATCCATGAGCCTCCTAAGTTTTGTATTGAAGTTAATGTACCCAGAGGAGGACAGAAGCCAGCTGTCCTCCGGCTACACCATGGTGCTACCCTACAGATTGCTGTTGAGCCTACTTTAGACCTTCATTGCAAAACAGTGTTTTAATAAATTACTTGGCGACATGTGTATATGTTTAGTTTTCATCTAAAAAGGATAACGTTTTAAATGTTTCACTATTTTTATTTTATGAATTCACTGAGGAGGATGGTCCTCCCTTCCTCCTCTGAGGAGCCTCCACTGGTGCATACACAGAATCAATCACTCACTCACACACAGCAATAATACTCCCGATAATGACGATCCTAATTATGACAACATTCATCCATTTCTTTGGGATAATAGGCATCCCCGGGTCACCTCACAACTGAAACGATGGTGGAGTTAAGAGTCGGCTGACTAAGTGCCTGTGGGCTGAGGAACAATTCAAATGTATTTTTACTGCTCATGATTTGGTATTTTTCAATCCTTCCTTCTGTCACATATTAACCTATTAATTCTGTGTTATATTAATAATCATTTATGGGTTTTATACAGAGCTTTAGAGGTGAAATGTTAATACACACCAACACACACACTTATGCTTTTCTCATTTGTGGTGCAGCTTGTTTCATGGACCAAAAGAAAAAAAAAGTTGTTTTAATGTAATTGAATTGAGAGGTAATGGGGGATGAATTGGACCTCTTGCTATGTTCAGGCAGACACATGTAAGATAAGCCACAAGCACACTGAGCACACCGCGGGCCTCCGTGAGGACACACAGCGGGGTGTGATGTCAGCACATCCTTTTTGTAGGTCACCGAGACATTTCCTGTTGAAGGACCCACAGTGGAGCTCGCTCAAGGAGCCCATGAGGCCCACAGCAGAGCAGCACCACAGTTACAGGCAGATAAAGTAAAGAGTTTGTATCTTTTTTGTTATTAGTGTTCCAAGGCAGAGTCCTCAATCTGTGTTAGGGATGCTTCTCATCGAGTGAGAGGAAATCCAGGGTAAAAAGATAAAGCAAACAAGTTTCCCTTTGTTCCTTCCCCATCCCCGCAACACAAGGTGACACATCTAAACCGGAAAAATACCCCTTGTCATCCGTAAGACCACAGTCACTCTATGGAGGCATGTAGCCTAGTGGTTAAGAGTGTTGGGCCAGCGCCGTGGACGTTGATTAAGGCAGCCCCCCGCACCTCTCTGAGTCAGAGGTTGGGTTAAATATGGAAGACACATTTCGGTTGAACGCATTCAGTGTGCAACTGACTAGGTATCCCCTTTCCCAGAGGCTAGAAGGGCCTGTAACTATGTAATAAATCGGACACAGAGTGTTCCAAATAGTGCACTACTTAGGGCTCTGGTCAAAAGTAGTGCACTGTATTGGAAATAGGGTGCCATTTGGGACAAACTGTTAGTGGGCCCTGGATTCCTTCAGGGATTCTGAAGGAAGATGGCCTTCCTTTCTGATTGTAATAACAGAAAAGCCTGCTCATGATACATGCTTCTCCAAAGCTTTATTCCTGCATCCACATTTACTTGTGAAGCAATATGGGATTTGTATGCAAGCACTACTATAAATCACTGGGTAAAATGGCAATACGCACATTCAGCCTTACTTTCTGAATCACAGGAGAGTAAAAAGGTATTGAATGTCCTAGGATGGTGTATTTAGTGTATTGCATATACAGTAAAGCTGCCTAGTACTATTACAGTAATACTATGGTTTTACTACAAAACAGCAATAACATTTGCAGAGAAAGGATCACAGAATTGGGCTGCTGTTTCCCAGGTCACATACACTCTCTGTCACACACATGTGTGCATGTACACACACACACACACACGTGTGTATGTACACACACACACCCTCTCTCCCTCCCCGGACCAAGACATAGAGCCGCTGTGATTCCATTATCCCTGGCTGGTTAACGCACTCACCACATGTCACCACTCCTCTCTCTCTAGTCATGCCGCAGCATGCAGATTAACGGGGGCTGGACTGGGGTGAGGAACTCTACAGTGTGTGACCTAGAAATGAGCAACCTAGCCTACATTTGACTGACATTGCTCGAGGTTGCTCTTTCCAGGGGCAGGCCAGGGCATAAAAAGGGACTGTAAGGTTAAAAAGAAGTCTGCCTGTCATTTGTTGAGTTGTAAGGCCACCCCCACCCTATTCCTTCCAAATATCGGCCTTCCTAAAACACACACACACACCCTTCCTCCATCAATTCCTCACCGTCTGCACTTCAGTCCACTCCACAGCTGCTTTCATGCCATATCCGACAACCCTGGAACATCTCTGGTCTGGATCAAACCCCTAGTGCGCACTACAGTACTTGCTAGTGTGGCGACATGACGTCTCACTTCCTCAAGACCGCAGACATCAAAAAGGACAAGAGCGCTCTAGCCTTGGGGGCCCGGGTCCCGTGCCAGACAGGCCCCAGAAATTCCACACCTCTCTCCCAGCTCCGGTGTTCCAGAGCTGGGATGCTAGGGCTAGGGGAGGGCCTCTGGCTGGCAGTGCTAGAACTGATGCTCGGGTGTCATCCACCCTGGAGCCGTTTAAACAGGAGCGCGGTGCCCCTAGGACAAGAGTGGTAATGCCAAAGGTAAGCCGCGGTTAAAAGGGTACTGCCCGGAAAGGGAACAGGTTGGAATGCGGTTGGGTGGTGCACAATGGACAGTAGTGCCTTTTGAAAAGGTTGAAAACAAAGAGCGATGATTCTGAATGGTGAAGATATGTGGATACCCCCTGACAGCATTGAGTCCAGACCGATCATATTCTTTACTTTACGTAACGATAAACCTTGACTTATTTTGTAGAACAAGGGTATTACACCTTTAGGCAATGTACATATGCTGGTAATTATTCATGCATAAACTAGTGGAATTTCGCAAGAACAGCTGTAATGATTTTTTTCCATCTATTTTCTTATTCATTGGGTTACAGATATGGGGCTGGGATTTAATCAAATTACAATAACATTGTAAAACAAGCTAATTGAATCAAATTATATTCCATCCCATTCATATACTATTCATATAATATGAAATTAAGAGAGGGACGAATAATACAGGCAAGATAGAGACGGAAAGAGGGAGAAAATGTAATTGAAGTTGTCAAGTTTATTTTGCTGACCACAGAGAAAGTAGCGTTGAGTTCCAGACAGGCTACGCACGGCTGTGTGTATCTCATCCTCTGCCACGTAATAGTCAAAGTAGCAACACAGACCACCAGACCACAGTTTGAAACAAAGAAGAACGACTAGTTCTTCTTCTGTGAGATATCCTGATTCACTGAAACCATTCAATGGGGAGAAATATCTAGTCAAAACGGAATAGAAAATACAACAGTATTCACATTTTACACAGAATTAAACTTAGGCTATTGCAATCATATTTTGAACATCCAACAGCATAATTTTACAAAGCGATGTAAACAATCGAATTAGGATCATTTACTTTATATTTTATTGGCTACCTATTTTTTGTAGCCTAATATGGCACATAATTCAACACTAGGCATAAATACACTTGCCTACAACATGTACACACCGTAGCCTACTGACAGCTGCAGCTCAGCTGTTTACTTCTTTGCTATCCACAATGTTGATGAATATTATAACCATGACTGGACTGCGACGAATGGCGTTTTACATGTTTTACCTTCTAGGAAACAAGCTTGATTTCAGGAGGCGCTCATTACCTGACTCCGTTAGTCTTCAGTTTTAAACGTGAGAATTCTCCTCTTCTCCTTTGTGTTTTCCTCGTACCCGGCTCCGCTTTGTATTTATATGTGCCTTGAAACCAGAAGCAGCCAGTTCCATGTTGCCGCTGCCTCCCCTCTTAAAGGAGCAGTACAATCAAAAACGTGATTTACCCAATATTTCCACAATATGAGATCGAAATAACATTCTGAAAATGCACTTTTAGTTTAACAGCTTTTGGGGAGAAAAAAATGGCTGGAATTTCAGCCTGTTCAGGTGGGATAGAGTTTTGGTCCTTGCTATTCGGGATCCTTGGGACTTCCCTTCCCCAATTGAAGTTGACATTAACAATGGTTACTGTAAGGGTTAAGATTAGGGTTGGGTAAGGGTTATGGTTAAGGTATGGGTTAAGGTTAAGGTTAAGGTTAGGGTACGGATGTCCCAAGGATCCAGAATAGCACTGATCATGTTATTTTTTTGCCTAGACCATAACATCACAATCTGATTATTTTGACCAATCACCAGTCATCTTGTATTTGCATAATATGTATCCTCTTACTTTGAGGTGGTATGGGGGTATGCTCTAGTCTAGACAGTCTAGACAATCCTGTCTACCAATCAGGGCTGTGTATGTAAATATATTTGCAACTATATTGTTTTTATTTTTGTTTGTTTAACATTTATTTAACTAGGCAAGTCAGTTAAGAACAAATTCTTATTTACAATGACGGCCTAGGAACAGTGGGTTAATTGCCTTGTTCAGGGGCAAAACGACAGATTTTTACCTTGTCAGCTCTGGGATTCAATCTAGCAACCTTTCGGTTACTGGCCCAACCCAAAACAACCACATGATCAGACTGAGCATTTCAACGGCAATTGAAATATATTTTCATTTATTTTCATTAAAATAAACACACACAGTGATTTATTAGACATACAGTGATGATTAAAAAAATAAAATAAAAAAGACTGCATTGGGGCTTAATTAATATGAGCAACCCTGACTTGTCCATAGAAGACCAGCCCAACCAACACTGCCTGAGGTGAGTGCCCACAATGGCTAACTGAGAAAGGATCCTGTGTAGACACCACAAACTGTAATTGTATATTGGCCAACAGCGGAGCTATTCATGTGTCAGACTCTAGGAAAAAGTGTTTGAGAGAAAATGAGAAAAAAAACAGGAGAAATTATAATTTTATAGAAGGACAACAGTAAATTAACTGTGCAGGTGCTGGTTTACGAGATGAAGATGCTCAACTGAAGTGTGTCACTCAAACTACAGAAAGGTCTGGAGTTCCAAAATTCTAAACGTCCCTAAAATTCCCATTTTTTTAAATCCCGGTTGGAAGAATGCTGGAATAAGGAAGGAATCAAATCAAAATCGAATCACATTTTATTAGTCGCATACAGATATTTGCAGATGTTGGCGCAGCAAAATGCTTGTGTTTCTAGCTCCAACAGTGCAGTAATACCTAGCATTACGAAACAACACAACCCCCCCCCCATTTTGTTTTTTAAGGACACCTCTTTTCATGACATAGACTGACCAGGTGAATCCAGGTGAAAGCTAGGATTCCTTATTAATGTTAAATCCACTTCAATCAGTGTAGACGAAGGGAGGGAGATAGGTTAAAGAAAGATTTTTATGCCTTGGGGGGGGGGGGGTGATGGGGGGTGCAACACAATATTAGGAAGGTGTTCCTAATGTTTGGTATACTCAGTGTATATATACCGGCCAGTTTATTAGGAACTGGGTCGGACCCCCCTTTGTCTCCAGAAAAGCCTGAATTCTTTGGGGCATGGATTCGGAAACGTTCCACAGGGATGATAGTCCGTGCTGATGCGATGGTATCATGCAGTTGCTGCAGATTGGACGGCAGTACACCACCACCAGCCTGTACTGTTGACACCAGGAAGGATGGGTTATTCAATCAAAGAGTAACTGAATGCCTCAATGCCTGTCTGCCTGTTTTATATGAAAAGCCACAGCAGCGTGACTCACCATCTGTAGGAGCAATCCATTTTCGTGAACAGGATGGTGTACCTAATAAACTACATGGCCCAAAGAATGTGGACACCTGCTTGTCGAACATCTCATTCCAAAATCATGAGCATTAATATGGAGTTATTCCCCCTTTTGCTGCTATAACAGCCTCCACTCTTCTGAGAAGGCTTTCCACTAGATGTTGGAACATTGCTGCGGGGACTTTCATTCAGCCACAAGAGCATTAGTGAGGTCGGGCACTGATATTGGTCGATTAGGCCTGGCTCGCAGTCGGCATTCCAATTCATCCCAAAGGTGTTTGATGGGGTTAAGGTCAGGGCTCCGTTCAGGCCAGTCAAGTTCTTCCACACCGAACTCAACAAATAATTTCTGTATGAACCTCGCTTTGTACATGGGGGCATTGTCATGTTGCAACAGGAAAGGGCCTTCCCCAAACTGTTACCACAAAGTTGGAAGCACAGAATCGTCTAGAACGTCATTGTATATTGTAAAGTTAAGATTTCCCTTCACTGGAACTAAGGGGCCTAGCCCAAACCATGAAAAACAGCCCCAGACCATTTTTCCTCCTCCAGCAAACTTTATTTAACTAGGCAAGTCAGTGAAGAACAAATTCTTATGTACAATGACGGCCTAGGAGTTAACTGCTTGTTCAGGGGCAGAACGACAGATTTTTACCTTGTCAGCTCGGGGATTCAATCTAGCAACCTTTCGGTTACTGGCCCAATGCGCTAACTACTAGGCTACCTGCCGCCCCTTCGCAGTTGGCACTTTGCATTCGGGCAGGTGGTATTCTCCTGGCATCCACCAAACCCAAGATCATCACTCCAGAGAACGCATGCGTTTCCACTGCTCCAGAGTCCAAGCTTTACGACACTCCAGCCAACACTTGGCATTGCGCATTGTGATCTTTGGCTTGTGAAGCTCCCGACGAACAGTTATTGTGCTGACGTTGCTTCCAGAGGCAGTTTGGAACTCAGTAGTGAGTGTTGCAACTGAGGAAGAACGATTGTTACATGCTGGTCCCATTTTGTGAGCTTGTGTAGTCAACCACTCGCTATGAGCTGTTGTTGCTCATAGATGTTTCCACTTCACAATAACAGCACTTACTTACAGTTGACCGGGGCTGGCCGGTGTAGGCCGTCAATGTAAAATAAGAATTTGTTCTTAACTGACTTACCCAGTAAAATAAAGGTTCAATATTTTTTTTCTTTTTAAAATAATTATATAGGAAGAGCCATGACTAGAATACAGTACGTACATTTGAAGTGAGTAAAACAGTATGTAAACATTATTAATGTGACCAGTGTTCAATGACTATGTGCATAGGGCAGCAGTCTCTAAGGTGAAGTATCGAGTAACAGTGACTACGTTTCAAGGAAGGGTGTAGAAGGTTAATGTTAACTAGCTAACGCTGCCCATGAAAGGAAGTTAGGCTAGCGAGCAAGCGTTTTAGCCAGGTAGCCTAGGACAACAAAAAATAAAAGTGTGTACTGTATGATAGTCATATACCATTCCGTCAACATGAAAGAGAGGAGGATGGCATTGCCGTTTCTCTACTCGACTCCTCTGACGTCAAAATTATAGAATGGTATCCCTTCTTTTTTTCTTGAGCGTGTTGTCTCTGACCAACGCTCTCGCTATCTCTCTCAAAACAAACTTCTTGACCCTAACCAGGGTCAAGATGGGTCACTCAACCGAGACTGCTTTCTCTGTGTCACAGAGGCACTCTGACTGCCAAAGCTGACTCTCTTTCCACTGTTGTCATTCTTCTAGATATATCCGCTGCCTTCGACACCGTGAACCATCAGATCCTCCTCTCCACACTCTCAGGGCTGGGTATTCTCTTTGATTGCATCCTACCTGGCAGGCCGCTCCTACCAGGTGACGTGGAGTGGAATGTGTCTGCACCATGTACTCTCACTACTGGTGTCCCCCAGGGCTCGGTTCTAGGCCCTCTCCTCTTCTCTCTATAGACCAATCACCCGGCTCCATCATTACTTCACATGGTCTCTCCTATCATTTCTATGCAGTTGATACTCAACTACTTTTCTCCATCCCCCTTCTGACACCCAGGTGGCGATACACATCTCTGTGTGCTTGGCAGATATCTCAGCTTGGATGTCGGCCCACTACCTCAAGCTCATCCTCCTGGGAAAGGCCTGCCCGCTCCAAGACCTCTCCATCACATTGACAACTCCAAAGTGTCCCCTCCCAGAGTGTAAAGAACCTTGGTGTGACCCTGGACAACACCCGGTCCTTCTCTGCAATCATCAAAGCAGTGACTCACTCCTGCAGGTTCATGCTCTACAGCATCTGTAGAGTATGACCCTATCTCACACAGGAAGTGCCTCAGGTCCTAATCTAGGCCCTTGTCATCTCCCGTCTGGACTACTGCAACTCGCTGTTGGCTGGGCTACCCACTTGACCATCAAACTCCTGCAACTTATCCAGGAGGTTGCAGGCCACCTGTTGTTCAATTTCTCCCATGTCATCCCACTCCTCCACACACTCCACTGACTTCCAGTTGAAGCTTGCATTCACTACAAGACCATGGTACTTGCCTACAGAGCAACAAGAGGAACTCCCCTCCTTACTTTCAGGCTATGCTCAAACCCTACACCCATACCCTCCCACTCCATTCTGCCAGCTCTGGCCCTCCTACTTCTTTTTTAGATTCCCCCTTACTAGCTCTGACTTTGCTGATAACTACTTTATTGAGGAAAAATGTACTTACTATGACTGTCATATAGTCATATAGTTCAGTTAGCTTCTGTTTTGGGGGTACAGGCACAATGGTGGACATCTTGAAGCAAGTGGGGACAGCAGACTGGGATAGGGAGAGATTGAATATGTCTGTAAATACTCCAGCCAGCCGGAATGCACATGCTCTGAAGACATGGATTGGGAAACCATCTGGGCAAGCAGCCTTGCGAGAGTTAACATGCTTAAACAACCACAGAGAATGAGATCTCACAGTCCTTGTGAGCGTTGGTGGCCCACGTCAGCGGCTCTGTGTTTTTCTCAAAGCGGGTGAAGAGGGTGTTTAGCTTGTCCAGGAACGAGTCATTTGTGTCCGCAACGTTCCCTTTATAATCTGTGATTGTCTGGAGTCCCTGCCACATACATCTTCTGTCTGAGCTGTTGAATTGTGACTCCACTTTGTCCCTGTACTGTAGTTTTGCCTCTTGTATTGCCTTACGGAGCTCATAGCTGGTCTGTTTGTACACCTCCATGTTCCCAGTCACCTTGCCGTGGGTAAATACAGTGGTTGGTACGAATGCTGCTATCTATTCATAGTTTTTGGTTTGAGTAAGTTATAATCGCCACAGTGGGAACAACATCCTCTATGCACCTCCTGATGAACTCAGTCACCGTGTCAGTGTATACATCAATGTTTTTCTCAGAGGCAACCCAGAACATTTCGCAGTCTGTGTGATCAAAACAATCTTGAAGCATAGATTCCAATTGGTCAGACCAATGTTGAACAGTCCTTATCACTTCCTGTTTAAGTTTCTGCCTATAAGAGTGGAGGAGCAAAATGGAAGCGTGATCTGATTTGCCGAAGGATTGGCGGGGGAGGGCCTTGTAGCCATCCCGGAAGGGGAAGTAGCAATGATCCAATGAGTGTCCGATGCGCGAGTAGCACAGGAGATGTGTTGATAGAATTTCAGAAGCGTTTTTCTCAGATTTTCTTTATTAATGTCCCCAGCTACAATAAATGTGGTCTCAGGATATGCAACTTCCAGTTTGCACAAAGTCGAGTGTAGTTCCTTGAGAGCTGTCACGGTGTCAGCTTAGGGGGGAATATACACAGCAGTGACCGAAGAAAATCCTCTCGGGAGGTAATGCGGTCGGCATTTGATGGTGAGGTATTCCAGATTGGTAGAACAAAAAGGACTTGAGTTCCTGTGTGTTACCAAAATCACACCGTGAGTAGTTAATCATGAAACAAACACCTCCAACTTTCTTTTTCCCAGAGAGTTCTTTCTTCCTGTCCGTGCGATGGACGGAGTACACCGCTGGCCGAATTGAAGGGGACAATATATCCGGAGAGAGCCATGATTCCATAAAACAAAGTGTGTTACAGTCCCTGATGTCTCGCTGGAAGGAGATCCTCGCCCCGAGCGCCTGATTTTTGGTTCAGGCCCCGGGATGAATGGAACTGCCTCGGAGTTCAAACTAATTTCTGGTCGAAATGCTGGTGAGTGACCGCCGATCTAATATCCCAAAGTTATTTTCGTCTGTAGGTAATAATGCAACAAACATTCTGAGCAAATAATGTAAGAAATAACACAAAAAACTAAACAATTTCATAAGAAATAATGCAAAGTTGGCTAGGAGCTAGAAATAGGGTGGCCGTGTCTGCCGACGCCATCCTGTGTGTGTAAATAGGAAATCCGGAATCCAACCAGGATTTCAGGAAACCTGGGAATTTTGGGAAAGTTACTGGAATTTTTCAACCCTAGTTGGGGTCAATTCATTTTCAATTCAGTCAATTCAGGAGGAAAACTGAAATTCCTATTCCATGTTTTTCTTATAGAGAAGCATTGTGGAATATTGGAATTGGATTTTCAGTTTACTTCTTGAACTGCGTTGAAAAGGAATTGATAATAACCAAATGCTTTTGTAGATATCCTAAAACGACAACCATTGTAGCACGGTGTACTGTTGAAATATGTGTTCTCAGTGTGTTCAGCATTCATCATGGCCAAACTATAAACAGTCTGTCCCTACAAAGAGGTCTTTGTCAGAGTTTGTCTGAGGATAAGAGTGGGCCGTTGGCAAAAGCAAAACCCTTTCAGTGCCTATCCATCAATCATTGGGTGTTCCAGGGGGCCGGGAACTAATCTGCCTTTTGTTTCCAGAGGGACAATAATAGCCCGTGGACAGTCCTGCAATCAGTTAAACCTTTTAGTATTAGTTGATTAAAGAGTATCTTCAACCTTTCCATCAGAGAGTACTAGACTAAAAGATAGAGGAGATGTGAGGACAGCTTCACTCCCCTACGTATCTATATTGGTGAAGCAAAAATATGTAGATTTGACTCTATAATCCAGCATTTTCGATTTTAGATTGAATGTTTCATATGAATGTTTCAATGTCACCTATTATTTAAGGGTTTTTTCACACATATCTGTTTTACCATTTAAAGAAATGAAAGCACTTTATGTATCTAGTCCTCCCATTTGAAGAACACATTTTTTCCATAACTATTTGGACAAATTCATGAAGAAGTATGGGTCTCATACTCCTAGTATGCAATGATTACATCAAGCTTATGACTATATGATGCATTTGCAGTTTGTTTTGGTTGTGTTTCAGATTATGTTTTGCCCAGTAGTAATTGAATGGTGAATAATGTATTGTGTCATTTTGGAGTCACTTTTATTGTAAATAAGAGTAGATTATTTTTCTGAACACTTCTACGTGAATTATGGATAATCATGAATTAATCCTGAATAAGGGTGAGTGAGAAAGTTACAGAGGAACAAAGATCATACCCCCCAAAAAAATGCTTACTTCCCCCGTGTTTTGGGGGTATGGTCTTTGTTCCTCTGTCACTTTCTCACTCATCATTATTCACGATTCATTCATGATTACACTACATGTAATCATGTTAGCATTCACATTAATGTAAAAGTGTTCCGAAACATATTCTATTCTTATTTACAATAAAAATGACTCCAAAATACTTATGACACATTCAGTTGGGAGGACAAAGTGCTTTCATTTCTAAACGGTAGAACAGATATGTATGAAAATACTCTCAAGTAAAGGGTATCCTCAAATACACTCAAATAAAGGTGACATTCTGTACTGTCGCCTCATATAAAACATTTTCTCTGAAATCCAAAACGTTCTCTCCTCACTGTCCAAATAAATACAGTACGTAGGGGGAGTGTACATATCTGCCTGCTTTTTTAGTGGCCCAACACCTGTTTAAAATGAGTGGCCTTGTGTAACAGGGTCTTCTACATGAGCATCACTGGAAACCAGTCATTTTGTGTACACAACTTTCCACCGGAAACCCCTCAGGCAGTAGGGGGAGTTGTTTGTTTTGGTGTGCCCTGTGCATACTGACCCTTTAACATCTCTAAAGAACACTTGTTTTCTCTGTAGGTTCCTGGAAACAGTCCTTAGCTGTGGTATATTGGCCATATACCAAAAACCCTCAAGATGCCTTATTGCTTTTATAAAACGGATTACCAACATATTAAACCAACGAATTACATATTTTGATTTCAATATAGTCAATTCAGGATTAAACCTGACATTGCTATTCCACTGTTTTGTTTTAGAGAAGCATTGTAGAAAATGTGGAATTAGATTTTCTGATTACTTCTTGAATTTACTAAATTAAAAAGGAATTATCCCCAACGCTAATCCCTGATAATAATAACCCAATGCTTTTGAAGATTTCCTAAAACGACAACTATTGTAGCATAGTGAACTGTGTGTGTGTGTGTGTGTGTGTGTGTGTGTGTGTGTGTGTGTGTGTGTGTGTGTGTGTGTGTGTGTGTGTGTGTGTGTGTGTGTGTGTGTTTAACTATACTTGTGGGAACCAGAAGTCCCCACATCAATAGTAAACCGATTTGTTTTTTATTTTTATCATAAAATGGAGCCATTTTTATTTAAAGGGGTAGTATTCATCACAGGTATGACAGTTGAGCTCCTTTGTGTTCATATTGAAAAGAAACACATGCAGACAGGCTGACTGTGACCAGAGGAAAAAAAACATTTGTTTTTCGTTTTGGAAAAAAGATTTTGAACATTGAAAACTATAACGGGACTTGGAAAGTGTCACAGTCGTTCACGTGCCATATCACTCTCTTTTCCTCTTTCATGCTGTCTTTTCCTCTTTCTTCCTTTCTTTTCCTCTTTCTTCCTCTTCTTCAATCTTTTTCCCACTCTGTTGATTTCTCTCTCATCATGCCTCTGATTATGAAGATGTGTCAGCCTCCGAGCAGAAGCTAACTACTCTTCTCCTACAGCTTTTTGTCTTATTACTTTGTGATCTATTGTCATTCTGTGTTCATCTGTTTGTCTGTCTGCGCAAACTGCAGAGATCAGAACGTTGGCATTGAAACAGTCAACCATCACCCACAGAAATAGCTCATAGGAGCCAAATTAGCAGATCTAGAAGCTGCATATGCAATTGTGTTTGTTATAGTGAATTTGTACAGCTTGTAACAAACAGGGATCACTATTAGACAAGAACATTGAAATGTCCGGGATGAAAATTAATGATTTGAACCTGTTCTGTTCTTCTCGGATGACTTTCGTCAGAACGCTGGATGCATTCAGAGGGACAACTTAATTTTAAAAGGGTACAATCTGTGACAATTTAATACTTCTTCAAATGTAATGTGACAGCCAAGTGTGCTATTATCAAACGAGCCGATTTGTTTCTGAAGAAAGAAAGCAATTGAATTGATGAATTTGTTTTTTACAAAGGCTTCAATAAAAAATTATATTATTGAAAATTGTCTCAATGTTGGTTGGCGGATGCCATTTTTATTTCTATTGGTGTTTTCGTAAGGGGCTGAAGGTGGACTGTACTATCCCCTTGTCTGTGTACCAATAGACCAAAAGAAATTAACGAGAAATCCCATTCACACAATGTGGTCAGAAATAACAGATGCTGTTTCTTGAACAAAGTCTGCACAGGTACTGTAGGTTCACTCTGTCTCAAAAGCCCTGGGTCGAAACACTTAGCCCCATATATGGCTCCATTTGATTGGTCGGCCACTGAGTTTTCTTCAAAGAGTGTGTACATGCACTGGGTTTTGTAAAGGTCAGTGTGTTTCATGGGATAGTATAGGAGGAAAGGGAACAACATGACGACCACATGACAAGTCTCCTGTAGATCTGGAGGAAGAAAGGGGAAGTGACCAGTGAGGCAGCAGCGTGGGTGTATGTAAGTGTGTGTGTGTGTGTGTGTGTGTGTGTGTGTGTGTGTGTGTGTGTGTGTGTGTGTGTGTGTGTGTGTGTGTGTGTGTGTGTGTGTGTGTGTGTGTTAAATCAAATCAAATGTTATTTACCACATACACGTGTTTAGCAGATGTTATTGCAGGTGTAGCAAAATGCTTGTGTTTCTAGCTCCAACAGTGCAGTAATATATAACAAGTAATATCTAACAGTTTCACAACAATACACACAATACACAGAAATCTAAAGTAAAGGAATGGGATTAAGAATATATAAATATACAGGGCAGCAGCCTCTAATGTGATAGTGATGTATATTTAACAGTCTGATGAGCTTGAGATAGAAGCTAGTGTGTGTGTGTGTGTGTGTGTGTGTGTGTGTGTGTGTGTGTGTGTGTGTGTGTGTGTGTGTGTGTGTGTGTTAAATCAAATCAAATGTTATTTACCACATACACGTGTTTAGCAGATGTTATTGCAGGTGTAGCAAAATGCTTGTGTTTCTAGCTCCAACAGTGCAGTAATATATAACAAGTAATATCTAACAGTTTCACAACAATACACACAATACACAGAAATCTAAAGTAAAGGAATGGGATTAAGAATATATAAATATACAGGGCAGCAGCCTCTAATGTGATAGTGATGTATATTTAACAGTCTGATGAGCTTGAGATAGAAGCTAGTGTGTGTGTGTGTGTGTGTGTGTGTGTGTGTGTGTGTGTGTGTGTGTGTGTGTGTGTGTGTGTGTGTGTGTGTGTGTGTGTGTGTGCAAGAGTCTCAGTGTCAATGAACAGCAACATCGCTGTAGTAATAAATCTAATCAATAATACTTTTAGCAGCAGCGTAGGTGTGAGGGGGAGCAGTAGTTGTTCGCCATTCAACAGTCTTATGGCCAGGGAATAGAAGCTGTTAAGGAGTCTGAGCCTTGATGCACTGGTACCACCTGCCGGCATGGAGAGCAGTCCATGTCTCGGTGACTGGAATCCAATTTTTTGGGTTTTTCTCAGACACCGCCTGGCTTGTTCGTCCTGGATGGCTGGGAGCTCACACCCAGTGATGTGCTGTGCCGTCCACACCACCCACTGGGTCTTCCAGTCGAAAGTGGTGCAGTTGCCATAACAGATAGTGATACAACCAGTCAGGATGCTCTCGATGGTGCAGCTATAAAAGTTCTGAAGGATGAGGGGCCATGCCAATTCGTTTCAGCCTCCTGAGGGAGAAGATGCACTGCTGTGCCTTCTTCACTACTGTGCTGGTGTGAGAGGACCGTGTGGACACTGAGGAACTTGAAGCTCTTGACCCTCTCCACTGCAGCCCTGTCTATATGAATGGGGGTGTGCACCCACCCCTGTTTCCTGTAGACCATGATCAACTCCTTGGTATTGCTGATGTTGAGGGAGAGGTTGTTGTCTTGGCACCACACTGCCAGGATCTCTGACCTCCTCCCTTAAGGCTGTCTCATCGCCGTTGGTGATCAGGCCTACCACCGTTGTGTTGTCAGCAAACTTGATGATGGAGTTGGCGTCATGCGTGGCCACACAGTCATGGAAGTACAGGGAGTACAGGGAGGGGCAAAGTACACACCTCTGGGGGTCTACCGTGGAGGTGTTGTTGCATACGCTTACCACCTGGGGCAGTCAGGAAGTCCAGGATCCAATTACAGAGGGAGGTGTTCAGTCCCAGTGCAGTGTCGTTGTCTGTGGATCTGTTTGGGCGGTATAAAAATTGGAGTAGGTCCAGGGTGTCTGGGATGATGGAGTTGATGTGTGCCATGGCCTTCCTCTCAAAGCACTTCATTATTACAGATGTGAGTCCTACAGGGTGGTAGTCATTGTGTCAGGATGACTTAGAGATTTGGGGAACAGGAGTGATGGTAGTCAGACTGAAACGTGGGCATTACAGACTGAAGACGTCTTCCAGCTGGTCTGCATGTACCCTGAGGATACACCCTGGAATATCATCTGGCCCTGCGGCCTTACGTGTTGACCCATTTAATAACCTTACTCACATCAGCCCCGGAAAGAGAGCTCACCCAATCTTACCTGGCAAAATAAAGATTAAATAAATGTATAAAATCCTCCGGATCAGTGGGGGCCCTCATGCAGGGCTCTGTGTTGTTTTTGTCGAAGTGTGCATAAAAGTTATTAGTTCATCTAGTAGAGAGGCATCGTTGGGCAGATCACGGCTTCCTTTGTAGTCAGTAATGTACTGTATCCCCTGTCACGTGTTGAGCTTCGGAGCCGGTATAATAGGATTCCAACTTGATCCGATACTGTCTTTTTGTCTGTTTGATTGCTCAGCAGAGGTCGTAGAGGACTTCTTGTACATGTTCGTGTCCTCAGCTATATCCTTGGGGTTACCTGTGATAGCCCTGTGAGTGGTAGCTCTGTCCTTTAGCACCCCTAGTGGTGAAGGAGAAATGTTGATAGAAGTTGGACATCACATGTCTTACTGACTCGGAATTAAAATAACCGGCAACAAGAAAAGGAGCCTCCGGGTGCATGGTTTCCTGCTTGTTTATAGCATTGTACAATTCGTCATGTGCCAGCTTGTTGTTGTTGTTGTCCTGAGGTGGAATATATACAGCAGTCATGATAACAGATGAAAACTCTCTCGCGGGAGGTAGAAAGGTTGGCATTTGACCAGGTATTCCCAAACGTGTGAACAATAGGTAGAGACTTCCACTGCACTAAAGTCTGCACACCATTTGCTGTTGATAAAGAGACATACCCCTCCCTGTCTGGGTTTCTCTGAATCTGATGTTCTGTCCTCTCAATGAATGAAGAATCCATCAAAGTTTGAATGCCATAGGGGCTATCTTGTCCGAAAACCGTGATTCAGAAAAAATGTAGAATATTGGAGTTACGACAGTCCCGTTGATAGCAAATCCGCAATTGGAGGTCCATCTTACTATCAAGTGACCACTTTCGATGGAGGGAAGTGATAGCTGGTTCTTCACCTTAAAGAAAAAAATACACCCAAAACCACTAATTCCTATAATTGACAGTGTTAAATAACACTAATATCTGATATAATTATTTTTTGTGGGAAAAAAAATCATTTTGTAATTATAATAAGGTTACTAGCAAAATCTGTTGCAGCTCAAGTAGACTACAAAACTCACAATGCAATGTTCTCTCTATGGGCTGGCTGGCTAACTAGCTAGCTAAGTAGCTAGCTAGCAAACGTAGCTCCACACAATAATACCAAAGTGAATATCAGCATGTGTGTTAGTTGTAAAATCACCTAAACAAACTGCACTATCAATTTAGGAGTCTACAATATCACCATGTTCAACATGTAGATCGACGTGCCTCGCAGAGTGGAGTCTGACATTTCGTAACGGCCATGCAACGGCACAATGCAATGCACCCTGGACTGAAGAGGCAGACAACCCTCTGTTATATTACACATTTCTCGAGGTAGGAATATTGCAAAAATATGATCAATGGCTCAGAAAACTGGTATTTAAATCTGACATGTATGATAGACATTTTCACGATCTAAAAGTCGCATTCCT
Organism: Salmo trutta; assembly: GCF_901001165.1. Taxonomy (NCBI): domain Eukaryota; kingdom Metazoa; phylum Chordata; class Actinopteri; order Salmoniformes; family Salmonidae; genus Salmo; species Salmo trutta. The sequence goes on along the minus strand of NC_042960.1, from coordinate 19,362,327 downwards.
ATTAACCTCAAGTCTAGTGATAGCTTTATCGAAATGCTACGTCATGCCGGCCAACTTTCTGCCTGCTTTCTTTTTCTTTTTTTATTTCACCTTTATTTAACCAGGTAAGCTACTTGAGAACAAGTTCTCATTTACAACTGCGACCTGGCCAAGATAAAGCAAAGCAGTGTGACACAGACAACAACACAGAGTTACACATGGAGTAAACAATAAACAAGCCAATAACACAATAAACAAGTCAATGACAGTAGAAAAAAAGAAAGTCTATATACAGTGTGTGCAAAAGGCATGAGGAGGTAGGCAATAAATAGGCCATAGGAGCGAATAATTACCATTTAGCAGATTAACACTGGAGTGATAAATGAGCATATGATGATGTGCAAGTAGAAATATTAGTGTGCAAAAGAGCAGAAAAGTAAATAAAATAAAGACAGTATGGGGATGAGGTAGGTAGATTGGGTGGGCTATTTACAGATGGACTATGTACAGCTGCAGCGATCAGTTAGCAGCTCAGGTAGCTGATGTTTAAAGTTGGTGAGGGAAATAAAAGTCTCCAACTTCAGCGATTTTTGCAATTCGTTCCAATCACTGGCAGCAGAGAACTGGAAGGAAAGATGGCCAAATGAGGTGTTGGCTTTGGGGAGGATCAGTGAGAGAATTTGCTTGAAGGACAATAGCTCAGATACACATGAAAACAATATAACATCAGAAATTGGTGAATCTTTCCTTTAAGGCCCGCACAGACTGTACGAATTTAGCTGTTTTATGCCACAATTTCTCTGTCCCAGACAAAATATCCACATCGTGGGACAATTCTTAGCTCGTAAAGGATTGTTGATCTTCTTAGTTCGTTTAGTGTGACAAGGTCTGCCGATTAAGTACCAACACATGCAGTCATACAGTCCGACAAAGTTCTGTCAGTATCAGAAATTTGGAGCCTTTATTGTGTAGTGTGGCTGGTGTTACGAGACGATCCCGGTGACTGACCAATAGGAACATGCACAAAATAAAGTCAGATTGATATAATACTTTAAACGTTTACATTTAGTCTCACCAGGACACCTCCACTCCTGCCTCTTTTTCGACAACGTTTCCTCTTGGGTATCCCGAAGATTTGGTCAGAGGTACACAAAGAGCCCAGGGCAGATCAAATTAAATCAAATTTCATTTCTCACATGCGCCAAATACAGCCTTACCGTGAAATGCTTACAAGCCCTTAACCAACAATGCAGTTTTAAGAAAATAGAGTTAAGAAAATATTTACAAAATAAACAAAAGTTTAAAAAAAAATATGCATAGATAATAAACAGCTAGTTGCAGCAGTGTAAAAACAGTCCGGGTGGCCATTTGATTAATTGTTCAGCAGTCTTATGGCTTGGGGGTAGAAGCTGTTAAGGAGTCTTTTGGACCTAGACTTGGTGCTCCAGTATCGTTTTCCGTGTGGTAGCAGAGAGAACGGTCTATGACTTGGGTGACTGGAGTCTAAGACCATTTTTTGGGCCTTCTTCTGACACCGCCTAGTATATAGGTCTGGGATGGCTGGAAGCTTGGCCCCAGTGCTGTACTGGGCCGTACACACTACCGTCTGTAGCGCCTTATGGTTGGATGCTGAGCAGTTGCAATACCAGGCGGTGATGCAACCGGCTAGGATGCTCTCGATGGTGCACCTGTCGAACCTTTTGAGGATCTAGGGACCCATGCCAAATCTTTTCAGTCTCCTGAGGGGGAAAAGGTGTTGTCGTACCCTTTTCATGACTGTCTTGGTGTGTTTGGACCATGATAGTTTGTTGGTGATGTGGAGACCAAGGACCTTGGAACTCTCGACCCGCTCCACTACAGCCCCGTCGATGTGAATGGGGGCGTGTTCGGCCCTCCTTTTCCTGTAGTCCATGAACATCTCCTTTGTCTTGCTCACATTGAGGGATAGGTTGTTGTCCTGGCACCACACTGCCAGGTCTCTGACCTCCTCCCTATAGGCTGTCTCAGCGTTGTCGGTGATCAGGCCTACCACCGTTGTGTCATCAGCAAACTTAATGATGGTGTTGGAGTCGTGCTTGGCCACGCAGTCAGGGATGAACAGGGAGTACAGGAGGGGACTGAGCACGCACCCCTGATGAGTCCCCGTGTTGAGGATCAGCGTGACAGATGTGTTATTGCCTACCCTTACCACCTGGGGGCGGCCCGTCAGGAAGTCCAGGATCCAGTTGCAGAGGGGGATGTTTAGTCCCAGGGTCCTTAGCTTATTGATGAGCATTGTGGGCACTATGGTGTTGAACGCTGAGCTGTAGTCAATGAACAGCATTCTCACATAGGTGTTCCTTTTGTCCAGGTGGGAAAGGGCAGTGTGGAGTGCGATTGAGATTGCATCATCTCTGGATCTGTTTGGGCGGTATAAGATTGGATCTATGGTTGGAGTGGATCTCGGGTTTCCGGAATAATGGTGTTGATGTGAGCCATGACCAGCCTTTCAAAGCAATTCATGGCTACGGATGTAATTTAGGCTGGATACCTTCGCTTTCTTTGGCACAAGGACTATGGTGGTCTGCTTGAAACATGTAGGTATTACAGACTCAGTCAGGGAGAGGTTGAAATGTCAGTGAAGACACTTGCCAGTTAGTCCACACATGCTCTGAGTACACGTCCTGGTAATTCGTCAGGCCCTGTGGCCTTGTGAATGTTGACCTGTTTAAAGGTCTTTCTCACATCGGCTACGGAGAGCGTGATCACACAGTCGTCCGGAACAGCTGGTGCTCTCATGCATGCTTCAGTGTTGCTTGCCTCGAAGTGAGCATAAAAGGCATGTAACCCATCTGGAAGGCTCGCATAACTGGGCAGCTCGCGGCTGGGTCAGAGCCTGTGTAGTAGGATTCAATCATAGTCCTGTATTTGACGCTTTGCCTATTTGATGTTTCGTCTGAGGGCATAGTGGGATTTCTTAAAAGCATCCGGATTAGTGTCCCGCTCGTTGAAAGCGGCAGCTCTAGCCTTTAGCTCGGTGTGGATGTTGCCTGTAATCCATGGCTTCTGGTTGGTATATGTACGTACAGTTACTTTTGGGACGATGTCGTTGATGCACTTATTGATGAAGCCGGTGGCTGAGGTGGTATACTCCTAAATGCCATTAGATGAATCCCGGAACATATTCCATTCTGTGCTAGCAAAACAGTCCTCTAGCATAGCATTTTTTTCCTCTGGTTGCACATGTGACATTCTGTTAGAAATTAGGTAAAACAGATTTGAGTTTGCCCATTATCAAAGTCCCCGGCCACTAGGAGCGCCGCATTTGGATGAGCATTTATTTGTTTGCTTATGGCCTTATACAGCTCGGCAGATGAGTCGAAGTCAAAGTTGAAGCCTGAATTGAGGTTAGTAACTGCTGATCTGATTTTCAAATGTTTTTTCGATCATAGGAAATGATAGAGGATACATTTCGTGCAAAAAAGATAAACGGCAAAAGAATCACAAGATAGCAAAGTTGAGTCAAAGCACGCAAGACAGCAGCCATACAGTATGGCGCCAACTTATTAAAATAACCTATATACACTATATATACACTATTGGGTCTACAAATGGGAAAATAGCATTCTACATTCAGCTTTCTACAGTACCCCAAAAGAGTGTTGAAGTGTCACTTTAAGATGGTTGGAAAATAATGTTTATTAGTTACTCAGGCTAAATCTAAATCATTTTACCTCATGGCAAAGTCTGAAATTGCATTGGAATTCCAAGGAGATATTTATTGGGAAACATAATGCCAAAAACAGTATGATTGAAAGATAAGGTTTTTATGAAGGCTCTATCACGCTATAATACCGAGCTCTGTAATACACTGTCGTAATGTCCAGTCATGAGTGTTACAACTATTTGATTGCTGAGGGGGACTGACTGTCCCACACTTGATCCATCACATGGTGTGTGGATGGTCTTATTTTGTCAGATTGAAGCCTGTCTTCTAACAGCTTGGACAACCATTTGCATGACTGACACAGCCTTTGAGTTAATCAAAGGGGCCTAAGGGCAGGATGTAATACACAGTAATACAGTAGTAGAGAAGCACTATTAATGTAATCAGCAGTTTGAAATGAGATGGAGCCTGGGTATCCTAGTCTCATTTAAGATCAGCTAAAATAGGAAGGGACCCAGTGCAGAGCCTTGGGGGATTCCCAGCTAAAATAGTGAGGGACTTCGTATAGAGCTTTATAGTATTCCCACAGCAATATTCACACCATTAGAAACAACCTGTGCCAATTATTTTATTGAAGCAGTTATGCAATTAACTGGCAACACATCTCCTTCGTCTTTTCTCTTTCCTATTTCTATCCTCTTGCACCAAATGCTTCCTTGTTATCTTCATTATTGTACACAGGATGCAGGTCTGGTCCATGGAAGCGGGGCTAGCCGGTGTTACGTGATTGGCACTTGAATTTGCATGCGTTCACTGAATAAATAGGAACAGAGAGAGTGGATTGTTAGCTTGGGATTGGTCGAGCCGTTGATTCAGTATAATGGCCTCTCTGTTTGTGTCTCCAGTGGGGTATATAGACGACACATTGTGAGTCTGGCCCGGTTTGGATACACACTGTATCTCTCCATCCCTCCCTCTCCCCTTTTCAAATGCTCATGCAACACACAAAAGAGTGAAAGAAAGTGCCTTTTCATGGGTGGGGTGGAGGGAGGGGGGGTTGGTGGGACCATGCACAGGAACTTGGTGGAAGACGAGTTAGTCAGCCGGCTACAACTGGCTTTTGCACGCCCCATCGAGCGATTCTCCAGCACCAACCGATGTGAATCCTGGGCATTTTACCAGCTCCATCAGGGCATGGGCGCATGGAAGGATGGAAATGGACCGGACGGCGGGCCAGTGTTTGATGGCTGTTTGCTATTGTGTAATCAGCATTGGTTTACATGCAGGAAGGGCCTTTTTAGAGTGTGCCAGTGTGCCTCAATGTATGTCCCAAATGGCTCTCTATTCACTCTATAGTGCACTACTTTTGACCAATGCCCATATGTGTCCTTTATACTGCAAAATAACGTTTTTATTATGGTTTATTATTGATGAACAATTCAATATAAAAAAAAAATGTATGTGTAACTATTTGTCATTATAAAGTGTTTTTCATGGTTGCAAAGGTGAACAACACAAAAGTCGGCGCAATTCAAAAATGATCCAGACACTTGTGAGGGCAGAGTTATCATTGACTATTCTATAGGCTTTGATGAAAAGCCATCAAAAGGCAGTACAATAAGAACACCAAAATGACAGATAATAACAGAGGAACAAAGACTTACTTTAGATCTGCTTGCGTAATACAATTTGTTGCGCAAATCTCCCATTGACGATGAACAAGCAGGCTGGCGTATCTCAAAATTCCAACTAGAGTAGAAAAGCACAAACCAAAGCTATTCTATTTCAGTCTAAAATTCAATTGTCTCTTAAATGCAGTGAGCAAAGCTGGTTGAAATTACATTACAACCAGTTGTATAACCAGTTGTAATATGGTTATAATAATGTAATTTCCACTGTTCTGCCCACTGGAATTGTTCTAACAAACATAAGGAGGTTTAAACATTCTAGTATTTCCCTTTTATGGAGAATAAATTAGTTTGTGTTACATTATGTTATGAGGAAGAGGATACAGTTAGTATTCTCCATTCTCTATTACAACAACTTGGATATAAGATTTCATTCACTAGAATTTCAAGCCATCATTTGCTGAAGTTGCTTGAGTTCCAAAATGCAACGGACACAAATTGACACTGGTTTGCATCCCAAATGGCACCCTATTTCCCAGTAGTGCACTTCTTTTGACCAGGACCCTATTGACCCTGGTCAAACGTAGTACACTACATAGGGAATAGTGCCATTTGGGACACAAACCCCTGTGATGTCGACGGTCAGCTCATTGCCAACATAAGACAGACCGGAGGCAAAGTTCACTTCCATGTAATCAAATTGGACAGTGTGTGTGTGTGTGTGTGTGTGTGTGTGTGTGTGTGTGTGTGTGTGTGTGTGTGTGTGTGTGTGTGTGTGTGTGTGTGTGTGTGTGTGTGTGTGTGTCACATAACAGAGGACAAAACCGAAAAAATGTCTGATAAACAAGTGTTCCTCACAATAAAATGGCAACTTTTAACAAAGATTGTTTTTAAAATTAAAAAATAGTTTTTTGTAATAATTATTGTTTTATTATTATGAATTTTTCAGATGTTAAATTAATTACTAAAATGTCATCAAAGAAGAGGACAAAACAGAAAAAACCCAGCCAACTTTACATTTCTATTGTGGTAAGATGTGGTAAATTCCCACTTCCCAAACCATCCACAACATCGCTAACCATCCACTGTAGAGTCCTAACCATCGGTTTTTGTAAGTAATTTCATTTATGTACCCCTAATTGCACCGAATACTTATGTTATTCATACAGCTATTGTATGCAGTAATCATGAGCCTATGAACCAGAGTTACACTGTTAGCACTCAGGCGGTGTGCCCTAGTAGGAAGACCACTTTGTGCAGCTCACCCTGCATTATCAGCTCCAATGTAAATAACATGAGTAAGTCTACTTCCGATAAGCTTCCCAGTAAAGGATTAAAAACAATCAAGCTTCCCAGAAAAGTGCTAAAAATAGCCCATATGAACATACATAGCCTAAGAAACAAGGACCTTGACGGCTGTTACCAACCCTTTGTAAACTTCTGGGAAAAATGGTGTTTGACCAGATACAATGCTATTTCACAGTAAACAAATTGACAACAGACTTTCAGCACGCTTATAAGGAAGGACACTTAACAAGCACAGCACTTACACAAATGACTGATTATTGGCAAAGATAAATTGATGATCAAATGATTGTGGGGGCTGTCTTGTTAGACTACAGTGCAGCTTTTGACATTATCGATCATAGTCTGCTGCTGCAAAAACATGTGTTATGGCTTTACACCTCCTGCTATAATGTGGATAAAGAGTTACTTGTCTAACAGAACACAGAGGGTGTTCTTTAATGGAAGCCTCTCAAACATAATCCAGGTAGAATCAGGAATTCCCCTGGGTAGCTGTTAAGGCCCCTTGCTTTTTTAAATTTTTACTAACGACATGCCACTGGCTTTGAGAAAAGACAGAGTGTCTATGTATGTGGATGACTCGACACTATACACATCAGCTACTACAGCGACTGAAATGACTGCAACACTTAACAAAGAGCTGCAGTTAGTTTCAGAGTGGGTGGCAAGGAATAAGTTAGCCCTAAATATTTCTAAAACTAAAAGCATTGTATTTGGGACCAAACATTCACTAAACCCTAAACCTCAACACAATTTTGTAATAAATGATGTGGAAATTGAGCAAGTTGAGATGACTAAACTGCTTGGAGTAACCCTAGATTGTAAACTGTCATCTTCAAAACATATTGTTACAGTAGTAGCTAAGATGGGGAGAAGTCTGTCCATAATAAAGCGATGCTCTGCCTTTTAACAACACTTTCAACAAGGCAGGTCCTACAGGCTCTTGTTGTGTCACACCTTGACTACTGTTCAGTTGTGTGGTCAGGTGCCACAAAAAAGGACTGCAATTGGCTCAGAACAGGGCAGCACGGCTGGCCCTTGGATGTACACAGAGAGCAAATATTAATAATTTGCATGTCAATCTCTCCTGGCTCAAAGTAGGGGAGAGATTGAGTTCATCACTACTCGTATTTTTGAGAGGTACTGACATGTTGAATGCACGAGCTGTCTGTCTAAACTACTGGCACATAGCTCGGACACCCATGCATACCCCACAAGTGTAACGTCTGCTTCCAACTCACACCCTCAAACACGTAGATCCCCTGAACGCAGCTCACTTTCCAGCCCACTTTCCAGCTCACACTCTCAAACACCAAGATCCCCTGAACGCAGCTCACACTCCAGATCCCAATCACCTGAATTCTAATCACCTGTTCACACACCTGTATGTCATTTTCACACACTATTTAGTTCAGTTCTTTGCATCCCATCACTGTGAGGTATTCTTTGTTTTGTGACACACATTTTCTAGAGTGCTGGGTATCCCGTGATTTACTCCTTCCGTGTATGATCGTTTTGCCTGCCTCACTAACGACACCTCTTTGCCTATTCCCTGCCGGTACTTTAGCCTATTGGATTTCCTGTTATCTACCTATTGCCTGATCTTCCGGACTACGTTACTAGCCTTTTCCTTGCCTGTACTGTTGCCCTTTTGGACCCCCTGTGTATGACCTGCCTGCCCCTGAACCAAGCTACCTGTGTCACGACTCCCGCCGAAGTCGGTCCCTCTCCTTGTAAAGGCGGTGTTCGGCGGTCGACGTCACCGGTCTTCTAGCCATCGCCGCTCCACCTTTCATTTTCCATTTGTTTTGTCTTGTTTTCCCGCACACCTGGTTCACATTCCCTCATCAGACTGAATGTATATTACCCTCTGTTTCCCCCATGTCTGTGTGTGGAATTGTTTGTTGTTACGTGTATGTGCACGTTAGACTGGTTTGCGCCGGGTTATGTCAACCTGTATTTGTTTGGTGTTCTTAGTGCCGTGTGTTTGTTCGCCGTAATAAAGGGCTCCGTTTGCTACCCAATTCTGCTCTCCTGCGCCTGACTTCCCTGCAGCCAGTTATGCATACGTTACAACCTGCCTCCTCCTGTGGTCCTTTGCAATAAACACCTGTTGCGCCCTGCACTTGAAACCAGCTCTCTGTCTCCCCTCGTGTTCATTACAACAAGACATGCCACAAGAGGTCTCTTCACAGTCCCCAAGTCCAGAACAGGCTATGGGAGGAGTACAATACTACATTGAGTCATGACTACATGGAACTCTATTCCACATCAAGTAACTGATGCAAGCAGTAAAATTAGATTTAAAAAATAGATTAAAAAAACACCTTTTGGAACAGCAGGGACTGTGAAGCAAAACAAACATAGGCACAGACACAGAGACATGCATACGTACGCACTATACACACACATACACATGGATTTAGTACTGTAGATATGTGGTAGTGGTGGAGTAGGGGCCTGAGAGCACACAGTGTGTTGTCTGTGAATGTATTGTAATGTTTTTTCAATTGTATAAACAGCCTTAATTTCGCTGGACCCCAGGAAGAGTCGCTGCTGCCTTGGCAACAGCTAAAGGGGATCTATAATAAATACAAATACAAATACAAAACCATCCACTGTGTGTGTGTGTGTGTGTGTGTGTGTGTGTGTGTGTGTGTGTGTGTGTGTGTGTGTGTGTGTGTGTGTGTGTGTGTGTGTGTGTGTGTGTGTGTGTGTGTGTGTGTGTGTGTGTGTGTGTGTGTGTGCGTGCGTGTGCGGTTGGCTTTAACTTGGATTAAAACGAGAACAAATAAAGGAAGCCCAGACAATTCAGGCACAGCTGTAACACACACACAGCAGTCCAAGCTGCTACAGATTGGTGAGGCGAGAGACAATCACTTCAAATAGCCCTGCAGTAGCTCAGCAGTAAGGTACTATACATTATTGATAATGAGGGATAATTGGAGAAAATCTGACACCTCTGAAATGAAAATGGATGGACCTCGCTTCAGTAAAATATACAGTACCAGTCAAAAGTTTGGACACATCTACATTGTAGAATAATGGTGAAGACATCAAAACTTTGAAATAACACATATTGAATCATGTAGTAACCAAAAAAGTGTTAAACAAATCAAAATACATTTTATATTTCAGATTCTTCAAAGTAGCCACCCTTCACCTTGATGACAGCTTTGCACACTCTTGGCATTCTCTCATCCAGCTTCATGAGCTTCACCTGGAATGCATTTCAATTAACAGGTGTGCCTTGATAAAAGTACATTTCTGGATTTTATTTACTTCTTAATGCATTTGAGCCAATCAGTTGTGTTGTGACAGGGTAGGGGTGGTATACAGAAGATAGCCCTATTTGGTAAAAGACCAAGTCCATATTATGGCAAGAACAGCTCAAATGAGCAAAGAGAAATGACAGTCCATCATTAACTTTACTTTAAAGCATGAAGGTCAGTCAATCTGGAAAATGTTAAGAACTTCTAAAGTTTCTTCAAGTGTAGTTGCAAAAACCATCAAGCGCTATGATGAAACTGGCTCTCGTGAGGACCGCCACAGGAAAGGAAGACCCAGAGTTACCTCTGCTGCAGAGGATAAGCCCAAATAAATGCTTCACAGAGTTCATGTAACAGACACATCTCAACATCAACAGTTCAGAGGAGACTGAATGAATTAGGCCTTAACGGTCGAATTGCTGCAAAGAAACCACTACTAAAGGACACCAATAAGAAGAAGAGACTTGCTTGGGCCAAAAAACACGAGCAATGGACAATAGACCGGTGGAAGTCTGTCCTTTGGTCTGATGAGTCCAAATTTGAGATTTTTGGTTGCAACCGCTGTGTCTTTGTGAGACTCAGAGTAGGTGAACGGATGATCTCCGCATGTGTGGGTCCCACTGTGAAGCATGGAGGAGGAGGTGTGATGGTGTGGGGGTGCTTTGCTGGTGACACTTTTAGTGATTTATTTAGAATCCAAGGAACACTTAACCAGCATGGCTACCACAGCATTCTGCAGCGATATGCCATCCCATCTGGTTGCTCTTAGTGTGACTATCATTTGTTTTTCAATAGGACAATGACCCAAAACACACCTCCAGGCTGTGTAAGGGCTATTTGACAAAGGAGAATGATGGAGTGTTGCGTCAGATTACCTGGCCTCCACAATCACTCGACCTCAACCCAATTGAGATGGTTTGGGATGAGTTGGACCACAGAGTGAAGGAAAAGCGGCGAAGAAGTGCTCAGCATATGTGGGAACTACTTCAAGACATGTGGATAAGCATTCCTCATGAAGCTGGGTGAGAGAATACCAAGAGTGTGCAAAGCTGTCATCAAGGCAAAGGGTGGCTACTTTGAAGAATATAAAATATAAAATATATTTTGATTTGTTTAACACTTTTTTGGTTACTACATGATTCAATATGTGTTATTTCATAGTTATGATGTCTTCACTATTATTCTACAATGTAGAAAATAGTAAAAATAAAGAAAAACCCTTGAATGAGTAGGTGTGTCCAAACTTTGACTCGTACTGTATAACGTTTTAACCCCCTTTTTCTCCCCAATTTCCTTATTACAATTTTATTTCATCATTATTTCCTTATTACGATTTGGTCTCATCGCTGCAACTCCACCACGGGTTCAGGAGAGGTAAAGGTCAAGTCATGCGTCCTCCGAAACATGACCCGCCAAACCACGCTTCTTATCACTCACTTGCTTACCAGGCAGTTTACTCTGGGCACGTTTTTCATCCGGACGTGAAAATACTGCCCCCTGTCCCTAACCCGGAAGCTAGCCCGGACAACACTGAGCCAATTATGCACCGCCCTGTAGCGGGAATCTAACCCCAGGCTGTAGTGATGCCGCAACACCGCCATGCAGAGCCTTAGACCGCTGCGCCACTCGGGAGGAAATAAACAATATTTTTACCCAACCCTCCCTGAACACTTGAAAAAAGACAATTGAACCTCTCCTATACCCAAAATAATAATTAAAATATAAAAATGGATATCAGAGAACATGCCTAAGTTTACCTTCACTTCTAGGACAGACCAGAGCTTTAGATATGCAGTTTTAGAAACTGTTCTTCGTTTTGGAAGCATTTTGGAAGCAAGGTAGCCAGAAGGCTGCGGATTCGCAGACCACCGCAGACAATGGTAGGGTTAAATGATGGCAGGCCCGTGTGGCAAATGGTATGTTTGTATAAAGGTATAAAGGTCTACTGTTGCTCTGATTGGCTATAGAGCACCGGTCTGTGTTGACTCCGGTCCTGGACAAGATAGATGTTATTATTTGGTTTTATTTACTGCAGTGTCTATTAATTGTTGAAACGTATGGCAACTTTCCCACTCTATATTGCTATAAAATTTTCACAAAGGCCTTAGTATAGGTAATTCCCAAACATTCTAAGAATTTACGAAAACATAAAAATTACCATATCTAAGTGGTCGCTTGACAGAATTATTTTTTAAAGTGTCATATTCTTCTTGGGGGTGTATATTAACAGATTTTAACAAGATTTCATGTTGCTAAAATGCTGTCAGTTCCACTTTAAATGCAACAATGTTTCATACACATACAGTTGAAGTTGGAAGTTTACATACACCTAAGTGAAAGTCATTAAAACTTGTTTTTCAACCACTTCACAAATGTATAACCCTAACCCTATAGTTTTGGCAAGTTGGTTAGGACATCTACTTTGTGCATGACACAAGTAATTTTTCCAACAATTGTTTACAGATTCACTTATAATTCACTGTATCACAATTCCAGTGGGTCAGTTTAAATACACTAAGTTAACTCTGCCTTTAAACAGCTTGGAAAATTCCAGAAAATGATGTCATGGCTTTAGATGCCATGACATCTAAAGCCATGACATCTAAAGCCCCCCCCTTGGGTTGTGCCGTGGCAGACATCTTTGTGGGCTATACTCGGCCTTGTCTTCGGACGGTAAGTTGGTGGTTGTAGATATCCCTCTAGTGGTGTGGGGGCTGTGCTTTGGCAAAGTGGGTGGGGTTATATCCTGCCTGTTTGGCCCTGTCCGGGGGTATCATCGGATGGGGCCACAGTGTCTTCTGATCCCTCCTGTCTCAGCCTCCAGTATTTATGCTGCAGTAGTTTATGTGTCGGGGGGCTAGGGTCAGTCTGTTACATCTGGAGTATTCTCTTGTCTTATCCAGTGTCCTGTGTGAATGTAAATATGCTCTCTCTAATTCTCTCTTTCTTTCTTTCTTTCTTTCTTTCTCTCGGAGGACCTGAGCCCTAGGACTACCTGGCATGATGACTCCTTGCTGTCCCCAGTCCACCTGGCCATGCTGCTGCTCCAGTTTCAACTGTTCTGCCTGCGGCTACGGAACCCTGACCTGTTCACCGGACGTGCTTGTTGCACCCTCGACAATTACTATGATTATTATTATTTGACCATGCTGGTCATTTACGAACATTTTAACATCTTGACCATGTTCTGTTATAATATCCACCCGGCACAGCCAGAAGAGGACTGGCCACCCCTCATAGCCTGGTTCCTCTCTAGGTTTCTTCCTAGGTTTTTGGCCTTTCTCAGGAGTTTTTCCTAGGGAGTTTTTCCCAGCCACCGTGCTTCTTTCACATGCATTGCTTGCTGTTTGGGGTTTTAGGCTGGGTTTCTGTACAGCACTTTGAGATTTCAGCTGATGTACGAAGGGCTATATAAATAAATTTGATTTGATTTGATTTGATGCTTCTGATAGGCTAATTGACATAATTTGAGTCAATTGGAGGGATACCTGTGGATGTATTTCAAGGTCTACCTTCAAACTCAGTGCCTCTTTGCTTGACATCATGGGAAAATCAAATTAAATCAGCCAAGACCTCAGAAAATTGTAGACCTCCACAAGTCTGGTTCATCCTTGGGAGCAATTTCCAAACACCTGACGGTACCATGTTCATCTGTACAAACAATAGTATGCAAGTATAAACACCATGGGACCACGCAGCCGTCTTACTGCTCAGGAAGGAGACGGGTTCTGTCTCCTAGAGATGAACGTACTTTGGTGCGAAAAGTGCATATCAATCCCAGAACAACAGCAAAGAACCTTGTGAAGATGTTGGAGTGAAACGAGTCCTATATTGACATAACCTGAAAGGCCGCTCAGCAAGGAAGAAGCATGATCCTCAAACCAAAGACTGGCCAAACTCGTGTTTTCTAAAAGTGATTTCAAAGGCACTGTATAGTCTAATAAGGCATTTTTCATTTCATTATTATTTAATTCAAAGTCATTATTTTATACAGCTTAAATGCGAAATTTATAGGCAAGTTGTTGAAGTGACGTTGTTGAAATGCTGAGCGCTCCTGCCAGCGTGTAGCGTGTCACAAATGCATCACAATTGATTTCTTAAATAATTCATGTTCGTTCCTTCTTAGGCCACCTGGCTTGCTGTTGACTGATTTAGAGTTTGGATGTTGTTTAATAGCCTGTTGATATGTCCAACATCAATTGATAGTGACAGAATCACACATTACTTCCCAAGCAAAGTTTTAAAAATTCTCTCCTCGGCTATAGAAGTTTGTAGCGCAGCCTCACAATGTCATAGAGACAAACCAAATGTATCCCATGTGCATCGGAGTCACGTCTTTCTCTGGCATTTTAAAGCTTGTTTCTAGCGTAAATCATTACAGACTAAAGCGTCGTTAAAGATCACTTAATATAATCAGGTCCATTTAATGCCTATCCGTTGTGTTTAGGTTAGCCCCAGTGTAGCTTAGTTTTATATACACCATCCCAAACTTAGGAAGGAAGTACATTTTCTTAGAAATTTGCCCTGTGCTTCTCTGAGCATGCTCTTCATATGGCTTAGACCTATAGTATTGGCTATTAATAGTGTTATTGAAACCACACTAGGCACACTTGATATTGCACGCCCTGCAGAGAATCAGGGATGACAGGCATCATCGGGCACACATCAAGATACTATAATAAGCAACTAATTCTGAAACCCAGAGCAATATGACATTTCATACAAATTACATGACCCTCCCCAGGACAAAATTGAAAAATACTAAACCCACCCCCTAACTGAAGTGAAAAAGCATGACACTCCCCCATTTTCCCCTGGGTAACAATTGTGTACATTTCGACCGCTCCTGAAGTGGTGTCAACCAGATCGCCTTTAAAGTGCTGCCATAGACTCTTATTACAGGTTAGATGTGAGGACACTTCAGCCCATACAAATGTCACATATTTGTCATAGCTATCACGTTGTCTGAAGTACAATCGGCAACCTAACTAACCCTAGACTATTGTTTCCATGCCCTCCCTCACTCCTTGTCTACACTCAGTCACACCACCAATTGTGCAATTCTCTTGGCCAGAAGTCACTCTCTCTCTGTTGTTGTGGTGGGGTACACAGAATGCCGTGACACGCGTATAATGCGTAATCCCCACAATACAGATTTTGCCCCAAATCACACTCTATTCTCTGTTGCGCACTTAGAGTTGCAAAATTCCAGTAACTTTCCCAAATTTTCCACGTTTTTCAGAAAAGTTAGCGGTATCCTAGATATCCTATTGATTCCCTCCTGATTCCACGATTCTTCCAACCAGGATTTGTTTCATGTTACAGGAATTTTGCAACTCTAAGTGTACTAATGTTGCACTATAGGGAATAGGGCCAATATGGCATGCATTTAGTTTTACTTGTATTTAGGAGCAGTTGGAGGCCACGGAAGGAGAGTTGTATGGCATTGAAGCTCATCTGGAGGGTTGTTAACACAGTGTCCAAAGAAGGGCCAGAAGTATACAGAATGGTGTCGTCTGCGTAGAGGTGGATCAGAGACTCACCAGCAGCAAGAGCGAATATATGGCACATGGAAACCAAACAAGGGCAGTCTATAGACTGCCCTTGTTTGGTTTCCATGTGCCATATATTTTTCAATTGTTATGTTTTACAACATTTTTTTATCTTTCTTATCGTATATTATCCACAGATTATGAGCTAATGATGAAAGCCTTTCCGAAGAGTATTATTATATTATTTATTGATTGGCATATCAGGTCAAAACTAGTGCTCTATGTAGGGAATAGAGTGCCATTTGGAGGGCAAACAGAGCCCCACCTGTTTTGAGCCCCACATTTTTTGCAAAAAAAACAACAACAAAAAACTTTATTTAACTATTTCTTTTTGAAATTGGGCGGCGAGGCTTGCCTGTTTTGCATGGTAGTTGCCATTAATACATGTCAAATATAAGTTTGCAGAAAATCAAAAAAAAAAAAAAATATTATTCAGTTAATAAAGCCGCGTACAAACAGGCAGCTCCAAAATGCAGGTGTTTCAGCCTAGCTCAGTGCTTTCTCTAGTGGTGGAGCAGGCCAGCAGAAAATAGGAGCATTGCACCGTGATTGGCTCAGCATTGCACCGTGATTGGCTCAGTGTTCTGTCACTCATGGGGACACTACGTCACCCGCCTTTAGTAAGGGTAGTCATCAAGAATGTGAGCCCTTTGGGTCCTGCCATAGACTTAGATTAGATGTGCCCTTCCAAAAAGGCTCAAGGTCATCGGCCACAGATAAAATGACGTCAATTCACGTTATACCTACAGTAGCTTTGATTGAACTGATCATGTCAACGTCTTACTTTCAAAATCTTAGCTAGCAGTCATCATCATAAATCAAGTCGACAATCTACTGGCAACTCCTTTTTAATCCTTGTCATATGAAGAGAAATAATGAAGATACATATTGATAAAACGTATCGGTGTTCATCGGCCATTGGACATAAACATTTCACAACAAGTTGGAAATCGCAAATTCAACAATGAGTTGTTTGGAAGGAATCGTGACAGTGGCTAACCGCAAGCATTGCAACTGGGAAGTCGGGAACAAACGCGCTGGAGAAAAACGTTTTAAACGGTCATCCAACTCGGAATTGTAAATCTTTCTCTTTCTTTGATGACAAAATTTGCCAACGAAGGACCGTGAGTCCAAAAATGTCTTATATGCTGCTGCATAAATTATGTGTTCTGCGAGGGAGATATTGCCAGCCATATCAGCTATGTTTTTTAAAAAGGCAGTAAATGAGGCTGAATAAACTATTTCGTGCCAGCCAAGTCTCCACTGACAGCCAGGTGTAGCAGTGGTAAGGATTCACTCCATGGTAATGAAAAGAAAGCTCTGCTGTTGAGACAGCTTTATGTAGGCCCTAACAGTTTGTGGGCACCACTTGTCGCTGTTATAGTGCAATTAATGTATTGTTTAGTGTTGTGTTGTGGCTTTTCTGGCATGCATCTAAAAAAAATTGGGGGGGACTTTGCCCCACCAAGATTTACATGCTAAAATCGCCTCTGTATAGGCCTCGTGTGCATACATTTGAATAATGTTGTTATTGCTTAAGAGTACATCGAGGTCAAGTGCACTACTTGTGATCAGAGCCATATGGCCCCTGGTTGAAATTTGTGCACTATATAAGGAATAGAGTGCCATTTGGAACGCATCCTATAATGGCTGAATGTATTATGGTAGGGTTCCCCAATTTTGGAAATCTGTTCCAAAATATTCCCACAAATAATATATGTGATCGTATACAAATGTAAGCAAGATTTGAAATGATTATGTTTTAGTCAAATATTATACCTGTTTGGGCTTCTTGCGGTCTATTTCTATATTATTTGTAATTATGTTCCGGCCCCCCAACCATCCGCTCCAAAAGAAAATTGGCCCGCGGCTGAATCTAGTTGATGATCCCTGTATTATGGTAATGCCAGTACACAAAAATTCATTTGGATCTGGATTACTACAGACTTATATCAAAGTATGAGGTCATTAAGGTGTTCCTGCTGTGTTCTACTAAGTTCTACTGGTTTTTAGTATGTTCTGCTGAGCTGCATCACATCCGGCCGTGATTGGAAGTCCCAAAGGGCGGCGCACAATTGGCCCAGCATCCCGGGGTAGGCCGTCATTGTAAAAAAGAATTTATTCTTAACTGACTTGCCTAGTTAAATAAAGGTTAAATAAATAAAAAAATCGAACATTTTTACAAACAACTTGTCTCACAGGAAGTCGACTGTGTGAATCTTGAGGGGTCAAATGAGAGCAAGAGAGAGAGAGAGAGAGAGAGAGAATATTAGGTTGTGTGTGTGTGCATGGCTTCAAGTGTGATAAAGACATCCATATATTCAGATCAAGACAGAAATAATAACAGAGAGAAAGACAGAAAGAGAAAAAGAGAGCGAAAGAGAGAGAGGAACACTTGAACAAGATATCCCAGTAATAGGGTTGAATTGTAATAGCTGCGCTTTCCTCAATGAAAGATCGCTGTCTTTCTCCATCATATCAGAAAGGCCAATTACCAGACTTTGTATGCTTCCCTTTTCCCTATATAATACACTACTTTTGACCAGAGCCCTATGGAATATGGTGCCATTTGGAACTTAACCTTTCTCTCCATCTACACACAGATGATGTTTCACAAACTCTAGTCCTAAAGTACAATCTCAATCTCCTTAAAGTACACTCAACAAAAAGCTTATTTGTCTCAAATTTGTTTACATCCCTATTAGTGAGTATTTCTCCTTTGCCAAAATAATCCATCAGGTGTGGCATATCAAGAAGCTGATTAAACAGCATGGTCATTACACAGGTGCACTTTGTGCTGGGGACAATAAAAGGTTCATTTACAATGTGCAGTTTTTTCACAACACAATGCCACAGAAGTCTCAAGTTTTGAACGAGCATGCAATTGGCGTGCAATAATGTCCACCGGAGCTGTTGCCAGAGAATTGAATGTTCATTTCTCTACCATAAACTGCCTCCAACGTCATTTTAGAGAATTTGGCAGTACGTCCAACCGGCCTCACAACCGCAGACCATATGTAAACTCGCCAGCCCAGGACCTCCACATCCGGCTTCTTGCTCTGGATCATCGGGGGGGGGGGGGGGGGGGGTTCAAAGGCTCGGGTCAAAAGCAGTGCACTATATAGGGAATAGGGTGCAATTTGGGATAAATTCCCATGGGAGGCGCTTATCATTAGCTAAATATCTAGTGGCAGGCTATGAATGCGATCATAAAAGAGTGTTTAATGTTATGTGCTTTTAATTGTTAGATTTGGACGTTCCTTAAGTTCCATAAGACTTCAATGATGTGTAGCAGACATACTGAAAAGGAATATTTAAAAATGTGCTGATTACTTTGAGACCAAAAGGCTTTTTAGCTACCTCTGGGACTCTCAGCCCCTGAGACACGTGATCTTATGCAACACAAGTGTGAGGAGAATGTGTTTTGTTTGCTCAGTATCCAGCTGACGTTACAGTACTCCATGAAGCAATGAAACTTTCTCACCCTTCACCCTGAGGTATATACAAAATCCAACTTGATCTGCCTGTAAAATCACATGTATGTCTCGCTGTCTTTGTCTCTTTGTCCACTCAGCATTTTCAGTCTGCTTTGCCCTACTAGTCTACACTTCTCCTTTCGATGTCCTCCAATGAAATCAACTGTATTCCTTGCCTAATTTCATATTTTTTTCCCCCAAATTCCATTTTCTTTGTTTAGTTCTTCTA
The DNA here is from genome assembly GCF_901001165.1 of Salmo trutta. Taxonomy (NCBI): domain Eukaryota; kingdom Metazoa; phylum Chordata; class Actinopteri; order Salmoniformes; family Salmonidae; genus Salmo; species Salmo trutta. The sequence continues at coordinate 19,343,243 of NC_042960.1, read as the reverse complement.
GGTTTCTGTTTCCCCCAGCTCTCTAAATCACACTTTTAAAAAAATAGAAAATCAACTAAATTGGATGTTCTAATTCCACAACATTGCTTAAACCACATCAGGGGACCACTTTTGAGGTCTGGGAAAAATCTGAGAAATTTAGATTTTGGGGTGTAGTGACCCTTTAATTCCAGTGTGCACCAAGCAAGAGGCTGTTGTTTAGCAATGTTTTTATAGCGAACGTGTGATGGTAGAGTTGGCAAAACAAATATCCACTGGATTGATGAATATAATCATGATGTCATTCTGCCAGGTAAGCATAGGCTACTTTGTAGTTAACATTTCATTGAGGTTTTTGGGAAAGCCTTTCCACCTACCAGAAGATTTTTCAATAGCATCATGGCTAACGTGCATTCTGTTCATGTCTTATGATAAACTTTCAATACATTTAGTTGATTCCCTACTAAGTTCAATACATTCCTGAATATTGTTGAATTCCGTTTTATTGCCTGAATTCCGTGATTCTGTATGCGTTCTCCGTATCACAGATTTTATAACGCCCTACATGACCCTCTCAGGCTCTGAATCATAATGTCCTTATGTCAATGTTTTGTTTTGGTCATTTCAATGGAGAGAACACACTAATTGATAATGGTGGGATTAATACATTGAGACTGGACAAATAGAGAACATTACCTTCTACGAAAAGCGAGGTAGCTTTTCATCTCCATTAGAAAGGTTAACCCATCCATTAGTTTGGACAGGAAATTGGACAAAACCGGCAAACCGGTTTAATGTCACTAAGGCGCAAAAATGGAACAGTGATAATTTAGGCCATATCAGTTATGTAAAAATAAAGACACTGGATCTAGTGGGATTCTCCCCATTCTCATTTTGTTCTCAGGCAGGTAGCCTAGTGGTTAGAGCGTTGGACTAGTAAACAAAAGGTTGCAAGATTGAATCCCCGAGCTGACATGGTAAAAATCTGTTGTTCTGCCCATGAACAAGGCAGTTAACCCACTGTTCCTAGGCTGTCATTGAAAATAAGAAGTTGTTCTAAACTGAGTTAAATAAAGGTAAAATCCAAAAGTGAGCTCTTGTAGTTCCTGATCTTGATTTTCCACAGGGGTAAAGGTTAACTGCCGCTGTCAGAGCCCTTTAAATTACAGCAGTCTCAGTCTCAGTCCCTGTTGTGTCTCTGGGGGTGTCTGTGTCTGGCTGCTACACTGGGTGTGTCTCTCTGTCCCCGCCCGGGTCAGGGAGTTATGCAGCCCACCGCCCCTCTCCCTGTCCCCTTACCCCTGCCCTCTATTCTTAGCCTCTGTCCAATGAACAATGAAACGAAAGGCTTCTGCCCCGCTGGACCCCAATGTGAGGGAGTTGGGGAGGGGGGAGAGAGGCAGGGTGAAAGGGAAGGAGGGACTGTAATAACAAACCCGGGTTCGTGTCCTGTCAGTGGCCCGGGAAGGGGAAGAAAAACTTAAAACGACAAAAAAAACATCAGGAGGACCTTCCCATTCCAAACAATCCCTCCTGTCGTTCGTCCGGTGATCCGATGGTGAAGAGGTGACTGAGGGTGAAGGGGGGATGGGAGGAGTTGAAGATGACTCACTGACCTGTCTCAGGGGTTCATTTTTGTTTGTCATCCAGGAAATGGATGCGCGAGTGACGCCCTGATAGCATGGTGGTCCACTCCCCAGCTGTCCAGGATCCCTGCTTCCCTGTCCCTGAGCACATTCACACACATACACACCCCACTTTATTACACCATTATTCCATTATCTCTACCAACAGGGATCTATTTGGGGTTTCTGGGGATTAGTGTTTAGCAGATAGAAATATTATGCAGACCAAACATCTCTGTCTGACATGTAGATTCAAGGAATCATGTCAGCTCTATTCATGCATGTCTATCAGCAACGTTTCACAACATCTGCCTACTGAACATGCTCTCAGTGGGTTGGCTTTCCACATTCATTTTCAAGACACTTTTTTATAGAGCTCTATATTAAATCAAAGCTGGTATCTAGGTCTCCAAGGTGAGTGAAATAATAATCTACTGCACAGCTTTGATCCAGAGGGATTCGAAGCTGTTGTTGTAAATTCTATTTTCAATGGAAAGGTGGGGAAACGCCATTCCACTGCAAATGAACAGACCTGATCATCAGTCAGAATACTTAATCACTGAGAACATGAAAGTCTGCTTGGAACTGTTTGTACACGAACAACAAAGCAAGCAAGCCAATATTCCATAAGATGAGAGGAAGGATTTTTCCTCAAGTTTCCAGAAGCCAAGAAGGGATTCTGGGATTGCGAATCAATAAAGAGGGAATTCTTAATGGCATCCAAAATCATCAGGGATGGTTTTGAATTTCAACTGAGAACAGTTGGAGAAAAACAACCATTCCGCTTTACATTGCATGTACAGTACATCCAAGGCTCCATCTGGTTTGTGTATAGCCTAGGCTCTCTCCTGTCTGGCTGTCTGGCTCCAAATAGCCTACAGTACCAGCATCTGTTTGTTTATCATCTGAGACCCACCCTTGCCACCAGACCTGGGTTCAAATACTATTTGAAATCATGTACTTTATCTGTGCTTGATTAAGCTTGCCTGGCTTAATAGACCAATAGAATAGTGTTGCTGTTTGATGAAAATCCTGTAGCATTTTTGCTTTTTCGTAATTGTATGTTCATTCGTGGGAAAATATTTTTATTTTTTCAACTTCCTAAAACGTTTCTGTTTTGGAGATACCTATAAGGGGTTTTCGTCAAACAGTGATGATAATACCAGAACTGTAAACCCTGCCTACTAGCACTCTAGGCAGGCTAGAGCAAACACTCACAGTATTTGAAAGATTTCAAATAGTATTCAAACCCAGGTCTGCTCCACATACAATGTCTGCTTCTGTGTTTGTCATCTGAGACTAAGCCTTGCCACAGGGCCACGTAATGCTATATGCAGTCGTACTAGGGGGTCTTGTGACTGTGGACCTATCGGGTGACAAAACAAAGTGTAGACTAGCGCAGCACAGCTGATTCAAAATGTCACAGAAGGGACGAGAGGGTACGCCAAGTTACTCAGCTGTGCAGACTCAGCCACTGCCACCGAAAAGGACTTAAAGGGAGATTTGCGAGACCTTCCACCTCATTGATCTCTAACCTTTGACCTATAGGCATAGTATGACCTGGAGGCAGTGTTTGACGGATTGGTTGTGGTTGGTAGGTCACTGGCTACAGTATAACTGAGAATTTAACATATAGAGCAATGGCCCTTGCTGCGACCTCACCTCTGGGTCTCCGTGTGTGTAATGATGCACAAGTCAACACAGAACATCCCGCAGGACTATGGTAGACAGGACACAATCTCATTAATTGTTGCCTCAGGGGCTGGTTTGATGCAAAAACAAGCCTGATGATGTCAGAATAACGTGATAAAGGTAATCAGGGACTGACTCTCTGTAACTAAGGAAAAATCTGGTGCGAAATTTCACGTCCTCCCTGGTAAACACATAAATAGATGCATCCACACACACTGTACTGTTTCAGTAGGGCACAGTGTACTGTGTTCTGTTGTTGCTTCATATGAAGTCGACTCGGTGTACAAATGATTTCCATATGACCTTCCCAAAGCCTTCACATTTGAGAACAAATGTCACCTTTGAGGGCGGCTGTTCACACATGCACACGCAAACACACACACACACACACACACACACACACACACACACACACACACACACACAATCCAGGTTGTAAATGTGTTAAATGGAAAGGTCAGTATCACAATCCCTCCACGGACTAAAGGCCTGACCAGATTATTGATAGGTGAGGGTTGAAGTCCACATCATGCCATTACTGCACTTTGACAAGTTCTACCTAGCAAGATAGTGACTGTGTCATTTTTGACTTATCATAACCTGGAGAACCAGGTTATCCACTAATGTGGTCCATATTAGAACAGTCTAAGTCTCACATGATAAGACTGATGCAAGTCCTGCTGAGACAGAAGCGCTCCTAATATGGACACCGTAGCTGTGGCTTCCTTTCCTCAATCAGCTTGTGTTCAGAACTACATCTAATACGGATGCTGAACAAAACAATATTATTGATAATGAATCAACATGATGACATAAAAACACTAATCAGTATTCAACTTCACACCAATCAAAGAGATTCATGTTGTAAAAATACCTGGGTTCAAATACTATTTGAAATATTTATGTTTGCTGTAGCCTGCCTGGAGTGCCAGGTGTACAGGGTTTACATTATTGGATATTCCCTGTTAGTTCCATTGCAACAGGGAGGCTCAATCAATGGCAGATAAAGTATTTGAAATCATTTCAAATGGTATTTGAGCCCAGGTCTGGTTGGAAACTGATACCATAAAGTAAACACACAGCCGATCATCTAGGTCAGTGAGTGGAGTATACAGCCAGCCAGACCACCAGCCAGCCAAACACCATTACAATATGAAAATACTGATCAGGTTACTGGGAAACACACGTATGCATTCACGCACGCACACACACACACACACACACATGCGCTCACATTCTTTCTCACATACATTTATTAGAAATGTGTACACACATGCCACATATCACACGTGGGCTCACACACACACACACTATAAAAACACACACACACTTTGTGAGTGTGAAGGATTGTAGTATAACATCAAACTCTTGGATTGGCCACGCATTCCAAGTCGGATATAAAAATAGGTTTGGCCTGGACGCTTGGTATTATGCTACTGCACACATCCAGTAACATTAGATAAGAATCTAATCACAAGCCAGGTGAGACTGAAAAAGGTCAAAATGCCACCTCGTATTTTTCTTGACCTTAACCTGAGTAATGTAAGTAACGTAACTATCTCTCTGAATAAATCCAATGGGGTTAACGTCGTCTCTCGCTCTCTTTCTCTCTTGCACACAAAAAGTATTTCTGTCTGTCAGTCACTCACTCTCACTCACTGGTCGTGTCCGAATATCCATATGTGCGTCCTAAATAGTAGGCGGTTTGAGTACGGGGGGGAAAAATGAAATAGTATGCGACATTTCGAAAATCGAGTATACTTTAAATGCCTAAATGTCATACTCTTTTTGGCTTTGACAACAGCTGATCAATTAGATATAGTTAATGAGCTACCGAAATCAATGAATAACAGGAAACGACCCAATCGCGCATGACACATTCTCGGTATGCGAACATCGAGTATGGTTTAAATTCCAGGATGTTACGCTCATTTCGGCTCTCAATCTACTAGAATTCGATGCATACTTTTCCACAATGCATTGGAAGAGGTGAGCTGCGAGTGATAGGCCCTAGTTCTCTTCAAGTAGCCAAACAACAAAACTCGGCTACTCAATTGGGAAGATGCCACACAGAGAAGCTTCTGAGGTGGTGTTCAAATGTAGGCTGAGTAGTTTTTGTTCTCCTTAAAATGATCACAAGTATTGCATCGTATGCTAAATCTTTGAAAACAGAAGTACTTTTTTTTTTTTTACCCAAAGTGGATTTCTGTTTTCTCATTGAAAAGTGTTTCTTGTTCTCTTGGCCTTAGTCAGAGCTTTTAAACAAAATGCTAAACATCTTTTTATTTCTGAATGTGTCAGCTCCGGGGACTCGGGGTGTGGCTGCATTTTTGATGTCATGTTAATCGGGCATTTTGATTTGAACATATGAATTGTTTTAGTTTTGTAGGCTACCTATTTCATCATTTAATTTATGGATCAAGCCTTAGCAGTCATTCTGATCTCAATACCAATTATCAGTTTAGTTTATTATGTTCCTGTCCAGCGGTTCTGAATTTGCGATGTACTGTACCTGACTGTCCACGTTTTTCTGTGCAATAGCCTTTTGATTTGAACATTTGATTGGTTTTGGTGTGTGTATAAACTATTTGATTTCATTTATATAGACCTATGTTAGAGCACTTTGGTTTCACTAATATGTTGAAATGGAACCAAATTATATGTTTCTGTCTTCAATCCTTTTTAGGATAGATGGGCGATATTGGTTACGGTATAAGTTGAATGTAATAGTCTGACTATAACCAGCCTGAGTAGGCAGCATTCCTATTCTATTCAGAGTTCAGAGAAATCAATCAAATTGGAATATGTTTTGTAGTATGCAGTTTAAGTATGTAGTACGCTAGTATGGGCACTCACTCACTCACACTCACACTCACACACACACTCTCACACACACACACACACACACACACACACACACACACACACACACACACACACACACACACACACACACACACACACACACACACACACACACACACACACACACACACACACACACACACACACACACACACACTTTTGCCTGGCTTGCATAATCCACGGTGGACTCAACAAGAAAATTCCTTCCAGAGAAAATATTGTTAACACATGATTTACTATAAATAAATCTGTTTAAATCCCCTCTGTGGTTCAGTGTGTTCTTTTGTGTTCCTTACAGCTCAGCAAATGGTAACAACCCAAGGAGGAGGCGGGGGGGGGGGGGGGGATGCCTGCTGTGTGTGTGTATATTCAGTACCAGTCAAACGTTTTAGAACGTTCCAGGGTTTTTCTTTATTTTTTACTACTACAAGGTAAGGGTGGTATACAAAAGATAGCCCTATTGGGTAAAAGACCAAATGGCAAGAACAGCTCAAATAAGTAAAGAGACTTTACTTTAAGACATGAAGGTCATTCAATACGGATAATGTCAAGAACTTTGAAAGTTTCTTCAAGTGCAGTCGCAAAAAACTTGAATTGCTGCAAAGAAACCACTACTAAAGAACAACAATAAGAAGAAGAGACTTGCTTGGGCCAAGAAACACGAGTAATGGACAATAGACCAGTGGAAATCTGTACTTTGGTCTGGTGAGTCCAAATTTGAGATTTTTGGTTCCAACTGCTGTGTCTTTGTGAGATGCAGAGTAGGTGAACGGATGATCTCCGCATGTGTGGTTCCCACTGTGAAGCATGGAGGAGGAGGTGTGATGGTGAGGGGGTGCTTTGCTGGTGACACTTTTAGTGATTTATTTAGAATTCAAGGCACACTTAACCAACATGGCTACCATAGAATTCTGCAGCGACACGCCATCCCATCTGGTTGTGCTTAGTGTGACTATCATTTGTATTTCAATAGGACAAATACCCAAAACACACCTATTTGACCAAGGAGAGTGATGGAGTGTTGCGTCAGATTACCTGGCCTCCACAATCACTCGACCTCAACCCAATTGAGATGGTTTAGGATGAGTTGGACCAAAGAGTGAAGGAAAAGCAGCCAACAGGTGCTCAGCAATGTGGGAACTCCTTCAAGATTGTTGGAAAAACATTCCTCATGAAGCTGGTTGAGAGTATGCCAAGAGTGTGCAAAGCTGTCATCAAGGCAAAGGGTGGCTTCTTTGAAGAATCTAAAATATTAAAGAAATGTTGATTTGTTTAACACTTTTTTGGTTATTACATGATTCCATACATGCCATCATCACATCCACACACAGAGCGAGAGAGGACACCCCCCCCCCCACACACACTTATACAGAAATACCATCGCCACATCCACACACAGAGCGAGAGAGGACCCCCCCCCTCCCCCCCCCCCCCCACACACACACACACACACACACACACACACACACACACACACACACACACACACACACACACACACACACACACACACACATGCCATCGCCACATCCACACACAGACCACACAGAGGCACAGGCACACACATGAGCAAAGGTCCGCAGCTGGAGTTGTAGAGAGGAAGCAGGCACAGTAAGCAGCTTATGTAAGTCCCCAATAGCTAGGCTGGAGGATTGGGGAACAGAGCTTAATATGTTGTCATGGTGGGAATGGCTGTGGCCAAGATCTGTGCGTGAAAGGGGGGGGGAATAGAGCGGGGGAGTGATTACTTTTTGAGGGGGCTTTGAATGGACAGACTGAGAATTATGTATTTTTGCCTTCATGTCATCAGTTTGAGGTTAGAGACATATTCTCCTATTACTAAAAGAAGGGGATTGGCTGCACGTTGAGTTAATGCGTTATGATTATGAAACATTGCAGTGGTTAAAGTAATACTATGGAAAAGGGTAGCATATTGGTCAAACCATTACTGGTTCCACATCGATAATCAAAGCACATACTTTGGTATTTTATAGTTCCTCTGTTAATGTTCTATGAACGTGGAAAGTAAGTCAATGTATTCTGTGGTTATAAAGCGGTGTATGCGGTCAATCTAATAGGCTATATAGAAAGCATTCCGTTTACCATAATTTTCAATGGCACACAATGAGAGCTTGCAGAAGATATCTACCACAGCACTGCCACTGTGAGACGCAACGACGCATATTCAATGGTTCTGTTAATATTCTGTTATGGTTCTGTTAATATTTTGTTGATATTAAAGCAAAGAACGAAGACATAATGTACTCCTGTGTCAGTGTCTCAGGGGATGAGAATATTTCCTTCTGATATCATATGACCCCTTTATATTTAAATATGTTGACTCCGTGTGTGTCTCCAGCTGGGGTGCTGATAGTCCTCTTCTTGGTGTGTCTGAGTCCCAAATAGTACCCTGTTCCTTATGCAGCGTACTACTTTTTTTTCAGGTCAAATGTAGTGCTCTATGCAGTGAATATGGTGCCATTTGGAGCACAGCCTCTGTCTCACGTCACCTGAAAAGGTAGTGAAGAGAGGGAGGAAGGTAGGGAGTGAGAGGGACTGGATGGGTAGAGAAAATCCCTGCTCAAGTACAGTGCATTCGGAAAAGTATTCAGACCCCTTGACTGTCCACATTTTGTTACGTTACAGCCTTATTCTAAAATTTATAAATATTTTTTTACACATCAATCTACACACAATACCTCATAATGACAAAGCGTAAACAGTTTTTTTTAGATTTTTGCAAATGTATTAAAACCAAAAAAAACAGACATACCTTATTAACATAAGTATTCAGACCATTTTCTATGAAATTTGAAATTGAGCTCAGGTGCATACTGTTCCCATTGATCATCCTTGAGATGTTTCTACAACTTGATTGGAGTCCACCTGTGGTAAATTCAATTGATTGGACATGATTTGTAAAGGCACACACCTGTTTATATAAGGTCCCACAGTTGACAGTGCATGTCAGAGCAAAAACGAAGCCATGAGGTCGAAGGAATTGTCGGTAGAGCTCCAAGACAGGATTGTGTCGAGGCCAAACTGAGCAATCAGGGGGAGAAGGGCGTTGGTCAGGGCAGTGACCAAGAACCTGTTGGTCACTCTGACAGCGCTCCAGAGTTCCTCTTGGAGATGGGAGAACCTTCCAGAAGGACAACAGTCTCTGCAGCACTCCACTAATCAGGTCTTATGGTAGAGTGGCCAGACGGAAGCCACTCTTCAGTAAAAGGCACATGACAGCCAGCTTGGAGTTTACCAAAAGGCACCTAAAGATTCTCAGACCATGAGAAACAAGATTATCTGGGCTGATGAAACCAAGATTGAATTATTTGGCCTGAATGACAAGCGTCACGTCTGGAGGAAACCTGGCACCATCCATACGGTGAAGCATGGTGGTGTAGTAGCCAGAGCCCGGACTTGAACCCGATCGAACATCTCTGGAGAGACTGAAAATAGCTGTGCAGCGACGCTCCCCATCCAACCTGACAGAGCTTGAGAGGATCTGCAAAGAACAATGGGAGAAACTCCCCAAATACTGGTGAGCCAAGCTTGTAGCGTCATACCCAAGAAGATTCAAGGCTGTAATCACTGCCAAAAGTGCTTCAACAAAGTACTGAGTAAAGGGTCTGAATACTTATGTAAATGAGATTTTATTTTTTATTTTTAATAAATTTGCAAACATTTCTAAAACATGTTTTTGCTTTATCATTTTTGGGTATTGTGGGTAGATTGATTAAGGGAAAAAAATGTACATTTGTTTTTAGAATAAGGCTGTAACGTAAAACAATGTGAAAAATGTCAAGAGGTCTGAAATTCTTCCAAATGCATTGTGCACCAGTCACATCTGGTGGCACTGGCAACTCGTGTAGGAACATGTGATTGAGGATGCATGTGTGCCAAAGCAATACAACCTGACACACATAATACACTTGCTACAATTAGTACACTCACAACAAGTGTAACAATGCTGTGGAAATCAATCAACCTGGACTCATGGGTCGACGTAACATAGTAAAATGTGTGTGAGTGTTTGAGAAAGTCATGTGAATATGCATAGAGGCCGTGCAGATAGTGTGAGGGTGCAGATAGACCGACATTTTTCTACCTCCAGTTAGTAAGAAATGTTATGTTTCGTATGGTATGTATTCATTTTTGTATGTCCATCATCCATTTTATATGATATGTTACATTCTCAAATTTGTACGATATATTACGAATTCTAATTTGTGTGATTTGTTATTGTAACAGTCGTCATATGAAGGGGACCAAGGCGCAGCATGAGTGCTCATCGTAAATTTTAATGAAAATGAACACTGAATACAAATAAACAAAAATGACAGCCGACAGTTCTGTCAGGTTAATCTAACAAAAACAGAAAACTACTACCCACACCAACACAGGAAAAACAGGTTGTCTAAGTATGGCTTCCAATCAGAGACAACAATAGACAGCTGCCTCTGATTGGAAACCATACCTAGCCAAAACATAGAAAACAAAAACATAGAATGCCCACCAACCCTGACCTAACTAAACAGAGAAAACACAGCTCTCCTAGGTCAGAGCGTGACAGTGATGAATTACAATTTGTACAATATGTTATGAATTTGCAATACTCATTATGTTACGAATTCCAATTTGTTGTGGCTAACGCTGGTTAGGTGTCTAACATTAGCTACGCTAGGGGTTAGGCTAAAGTGTATGTTTAGGGTTAAGATTTGCATTATGGGAAGGGTTAGCTGACATTCTTAAGTAGTTGCAAAGTAGCTAAAAGGTAGTAAGTAGTCGCTAATTAGCTAAAATAATAAAGTTGTCCATGAGGTCATTTGAACAGGGAACCTTTAGGTTGCTAGATGTTCATGTTACATGTCCATCAATCCATCCATCCTCCCCAACCAATCTCCCTCCTTTTGTTTTTGGGTTAATTAACCATCTATCTTTTGTAACCATAACAAATGTAACAGATCATACTAATTGGAGGGATACAACATTTATGTTTACTATGATACCTATAGTCTTTGAGGCCAAGCTGGATTAAGATATCCAGAAAGTGAATTGTTTAAAATTCACTTGGAAATCACAGAAAGAAGCAATTGTGCGTGAGAAATCTCCGCAGCTTTCTGAGTTGAATACACTGTGAAATTAACTGCTTTCACTTTACTTTGTCCCGTAATATTTCTTGGACGATTATATCATCAAATTCGTGAAAACTTGATATTTACTTACAGCTTTGTTTCTGATGTATGGTTGTGTTTGCTGCCAGCTTGAGGTTGTATGCTGACATTACAGTTGTTATATTTACCTTAAAGTTCACAGCTTGGCAAAGTTGATAACAGAGAGAATATGTATGCTGTTGTCTGTTCTTTTGGGTCCTTTGCTGTATATCTCATTCTGGATAGAAGATTGATTCTGTTTCAAGGTAACACAACAAGGCGCACTAACAATGGTTAATAAGGAGTTACTTTCCTGGGAGAGAAGAGTCATCCTTTTAAAGGTCAAGGAACTTGGTTATTTTGTGAACCTCTCCTTTTATATAGGGAGCAGTATTGTATATACACTTCCCTTTATTTGAACACTGAAGATGAAATTGTAAAACTTCACCTTTTATTTGAGGGTATTTACATGCATATCTGTTTTACCTTTTAGAAATGAAAGCACGTTATGTATCTAGACCTCCCATTTGAATATGTTTTTTTATTTGGACAAATTCACTGTGTGTATAAAAATGGTCCAAAATTTGGTATTTGGTCTCATATTCCTAGCACACAATGACTACATCAAGCTTGTTGCTCTACAAACTTGTTGGATGCATTTGCAGTTTGTTTTGGTTGTATTTTGGATTATGTTTTGCCCAATAGGAACTGAATGAGTAATAATGTATTATGTCATTTTGGAGTCACTTTTATTGTAAATAAGAATAAAAAAGGTTTCTGAAAACGTCTACATTAATGTGGATGCTACCATGATTATAGATAATAATTTACAAAATAACCTCCAACACCCTACTCAACAAATTGGATGCAGTCTATCACAGTGCCATCCGTTTTGTCACCAAAGCCCCATATACTACCCACCACTGCGACCTGTACGCTCTCGTTGGCTGGCCCTCGCTTCATACTCGTCGCCAAACCCACTGGCTCCAAGTCATCTACAAGACCCTGGTAGGTAAAGTCCCGCCTTATCTCTGCTCGCTGGTCACCATAGCTGCACCCACCCGTAGCACGCGTTCCAGCAGGTATATCTCACTTGTCACCCCCAAAGCCAATTCCTCCTTTGGCCGCCTCTCCTTCCAGTTCTCTGCTGCCAATGACTGGAACGAACTACAAAAATCTCTGAAACTGGAAACACTTATCTCCCTCACTAGCTTTAAGCACCAGCTGTCAGAGCAGCTCACAGATCACTGCACCTGTACATAGCCCATCTATAAATAGCCCAAACAACTACCTCTTCCCCTACTGTATTTATTTATTTATTTGTTTATTTTGCTCCTTTGCACCCCAGTATTTCTACTTTGCACACTCATCTACTGTCAAATCTACCATTCCAGTGTTTTTTCATTTCTATATTGTATTTACTTCGCCACCATGGCCTATTTATTGCCTTTACCTCCCTTATCTCACCTCATTTGCTCACATTGTATATAGACTTATTTTTCTACTGTATTATTGACTGTATGTTTGTTTTACTCCATGTGTAACTCTGTGTTGTTGTATGTGTCGAACTGCTTTGCTTCGTCTTGGCCAGGTCGCAGTTGTAAATGAGAACTTGTTCTCAACTTTCCTACCTGGTTAAATAAAGGTGAAATATATACATATATTTTTTAAATAATCATGATTGAATCATGAATATTGATGAGTGAGAAAATTACAGAGGAACAAAGATCACACCCCCCCAAAAATGCTAAACTTCCCTGGGTCGTTCCATGAAATGATTGCTTTTTGTGTCCCTTTGATATTTTTTGGTAGAAATTGTGCACAAATATGACATTTTCAAAGCCTGATATAATAAATTAAGAGCCATTTAATATAGACCACATGGAAAATTCAATCAATCTGATTTTTATATGAATAAACACTTGCTGAAGTGCCAAAATTCAGCCTTTTGACATGACCCTCTGTGCAACCTCTGTGACTTCTAGGAAGATTTTAACACACTTAACCCCAACATCATTGTAAAGTCCTAGCTATTTTGTTGCTTTGACAATGTAATTTCTGAAGATTATTATTTATTTAATGTGATTAGTGATTCACTTTGAGGTCAACCCTGTTAAGTGAACTGAACTCTCGTTTTAATATGGTGGAACTATTCCTTTTTAAATATTTTTTTCAAAAGAAAGATTTAACATCTAGTAGTCAAGTCATAGTGTATAATCGGGTGAGTTGGTTCTACTCTTTGTGGCCATTTTGTGGTGGAAAACTGAGTGGTTCGAGCATAACACGTCAACCCTGTTACCCATGGATAGGCAGGCTAGAATGTTTTTAACAATGACATGTTTTTGCTTAGCTTGTTTAAAATTGCCCCTCCATGTTGCACACAACAAGCTTGTCACAGGTAGATTAATGGATGATTTAAGATGAATTTGTCAACCCTGTTACACAGGTTGACGTTTCTTGTCATGAATCTTCCCCTGGAGGCAGAACTGAGCGATTTCTGCTAGCTGGGCCAGCTGCAAAGTAAAAATTGGTTATCATTACTGTACAAATTAATGAAAACCAAAATGTGCTTTTTGGTCTTAATTTAAGGTTATGGTTAGGTTTAAAATCACGTCTCCCGAGTGTCGCAGTGGTCTAAGACACTGCATCGCAGTGCTAGCTGTGCGACCGGAGATTCTGGGTTCGAGTCCAGGCTCTGTCGCATTTGGCCTTGACTGGGAGACCCATGGGGCAGCGCACAATTGGCCCAGCGCTGTCCAGGTTAGGGGAGGGTTTGGCCGGCAGGGATGTCCTTGTCCCATTGTGCACTAGTGACTCCTGGGGTGGGCTGGGTGCAGTGCATGCTGACACAGTTGCCAGGTTTACAGTCTTTCCTCTGACACATTGGTGCTTCTGGGTTAAGTGGGCATTGTGTCAAGAAACAGTGCAGCTTGGTTGGGTTGGGTTGTGTTTTGGAGGATGTACGGCTTTTGGCCATCGCCTCTCCTGAGTCCGTACGGGAGTTGCAGCGATGAGACAAGACTGTAACTACCAATTGGGGATAAAAAGGAGTAAAAAAAAAAGATTTTATGACTTTGTTGCTGTGCCAGCTACAGTGGTGACAACTCTGCAGAGATGCCTTCAGGGCATTCATGACAACAAATTGCAACCTGCCCCTGTTACGGTCAACCCTGTTACTTTATTTGGCACTTAATTGGCACTTACAATAGTCACTTTTTTACTTTCTCTTTTGAGATGGTAAAACATGTTTTTTATTAAGAGGAACGTGTTTGCACACAAATTTGCCCACCGACGTCAAACTGCTGTCAGGTTAAGATCCTGATGAGAACAACGAGCATGCAGATGAGCTTCCCTGAGACGGTTTCTGGCAGGTTTGTGCAGAAATTCTTCGATTGTGCAAATCCACAGTTTCTTCAGCTGTCCAGGTGGCTGGTCTCAGGCGATCCCGCAGGTGAATAAGTCAGATGTGGAGGTCCTGGGCTGGCGTGGTTACACATGGTCTGCAGTTGTGAGGCTATTGGACGTACTGCCAAACTCTCTAAAATGACGTTCTGGTAGAGAAATTAACATTCAATTCTGGTAGACATTCCTGCAGTCAGTATGCCAATGGCACGCTCCCTCAAAACTTGAGACATCTGTGGCATTGTGTTGTGTGACAAAACTGCACATTTTAGAGTGTCCTTTTATTGTCCCCAGCACAAGGGTATTTTCATATCTGTTTTACCATTTAGAAATGAAGGCACTTTATAGTACCCATTTGAAGGTAACATAAGTATTTGGACAAATATAGAGTTAGGGACTATAAGGTTCTATCTGTATTTTTGTCCAAATTATATTGACATAGTCTTGTTCTGTTCAATGTTCTCTACCTATATAGTACTCTAAATTCCCCAATTCATGTTGTTAAGTTGAAAGAATAGAAGATAAACATTTCTGAAAGATAGAACCTTATTGTCCCAAGCTCTAAAACAGCATGTATAGTGTATTACATTTAGTCAAATGTTTAGTAGGTCCCATCTTCCTCTACTTTCTTCACTGCCTCAGCATATGACACCTTCTGCACTACTCTAACCCTGGAAACCTCAACCTGCCTCTCTCGCACGGGACATTTCTGATCCCCAGCCCCATGGGCACCCCTACAATTAACACATACCACTACTTTCCCCAATGCTACACATTCCTTTGTCTCATGACCTTCTGCACACTTCTCACACCAAGGAACCTCCCTCCTACACACTGCTGCCACATGCCCATAAGCTTGACACCTGTAACAATGGAATGTATTCGGCACAAAAGCTTGTACAGGATAACTTATATATCCTAACGTCACTTTGTCGAGGAAAGACTCAACATCTAAAATCAAAAGAACAGACAATGTTTCTCCACTCACGTCACCCTGTCTGCGTCGCACCAAACGACGAGCATCACAAACACCGGGAATCTTTTCCTTTAGTTGGTCAGCTTACACATTTACCGCTACTCCAGTAATCATTATTTTCTTGCCCCTGGTGGGAGCACTGCAGCTTTCCTCCTGGTTCACTGAGCGTGTGCAGCAGGCACGTGCACAGATAGGGGTAATAAATGGAACGTTATCAAACATATGGAAACCACGTTTGACTCCATTCCATTTATTCCATTCCAGCCATTACAATGAGTCAGTCCTCCTATAGCTCATCACATCAGCCTCCTCTGGTATATATATATATATTTTGTTTATACAGTTTTCATCGTTGTTGTTCTGAACCCACTGGCCGCAAGTCGTTGTGACTCACCACGCCGCTACCCAGATCCGTTGGTTGGTTACGCATGCTGGTCTGCCCTGTCTAATCACCGTATACTAAAATATCCACATGAGCCATTAGCCAGCCAGACATATATCATGAGTTAGAAGATTAGGATTATATTATGAAGTTATTATTTAAGAGCATTGAAGATAAATCATAATCAGTCCCCCCGAAAATATTGCGCTAGCTATCTAGTAGATTTACATAATCATCAACATCCATGATGAGCTGATAGCCCACCCTATTTTCCAATGGAAATCATATCTTTAGGAGGCACTGTAACTAGCTTGCTTACAATTTGTGATGCTGAGTGAGTGTGTTGTTGCAGAAATAAATAGACCTATTCTATGTTAAAAAAAAAATATACAAAAAAAACATTTTGAGCACCTGCCCCTTGAAAGGTCTGTACACTGCACTGGTGTGCAAGCTGCACAGTGGGGGGGGGGGGGGGGGGGGGGGGCATAAGTTACGTAACACTGCGGCCCTGTCTCTTTCAGAGCGAAGGACAATGAGGTGTTGGTATGCACATGACAGGCCGACAGGCTGACTACTGTCTCTTAGAAAATACATCCCTTTCATCTTTTACAATTTACAGGAAGTGAGAGATGCATTCATATTTGAATCGTGCGTACATAAATGAGCTGTATAATACTATAGCTGTGAATACTATTTCTCCTAGTATGTGCTTTGCTATATCATCTTTCTGTTGTGAGTGTGTTGTTGTGGGTTTGTTTTTGTTTTCCCCAATTATTTTTGAAAATGCTGAGCAGAGTATACTACTGTATAACTTATGCCACATTACTGGAATTACCATTACATTACCACCTGACCTGTGAGGTACGGTTTTCAACAGTAGAGGGCATTAGAGATTCATATATTGTGGAAACAGCTCACTAGTCAACTATTTTGCTGCCTCTCAAGACAAGGGACAGACTGTCGAAACATAACTCAACACTAAACATCCACACATGTATTTGATGGAATGCATTGTAAAAGTTGGCGGTAAGTTCCCTAAACGAGACAAGAAATGCTTCTCTAGGAGGCAACGATTGAGCACACATTCCAAAAGAGCACCAAGGTTACAGCAAAGTAAGTAAACGGAGAGAAAAACAGACATAGAATGACTGATATTTGAGTCGCCTCTGACCTTAATAAAAAAAAAATTCATTCATACGAAATACATTTTATGGCTTAGGGGCATACACTTGTGAAATTCAGAGGAATGTTGGTTTCTAAATAAGTGATATGAATCCTTGTCAGTCATCAGCTCCATAGCAGAAGTTGGGTTTTCTGTGACCTTTTGACTCTCTGGAGGGCTGATGTGTATGCATGTTTAGTTAGATCAGATGCGATTGTCCTGAGCTGGAACAAAACACGTACTAGGTTATTATAGTAAACTAAAACTAATCATGAAAAAACTATTGAGTAAACTAAAACAAAATAATTAATAATAATTATCGTGTGCATCACAACCCCAAGCTATCACTAGCTAAAAGGGAGAAAAAAAACGCTAAGTAGCTAACTTGATTTTCCTTACATGTTAAAAAGCTTTAGACTGGTGTAAACATGGGTGAGAGAGTTTCCTTCCACCATATTTTTTGCACCAGTCTCTGCGCCATTCCTTTAAATCCAAGTCACATTGAGATTGACTTTATATAATTTAAACCTAACATATGACCTGACCCTAACCCATCACCTTATGTATTACTGCCCCGAAATTGCACACTAACCCTTGAGGAATAACAAAGACTGTCTTGGAGATACCAAGTAGCCTACCCAGGGAGCACGATATGCATTTTCAGCATCTTTTCAACTAAAAATAATGATTGTCAACGTCTTTTGCTCATAGGGTACAAGTCATTTGACGTTCATTGTGAAATCCGTTAGTTATGTGTGTTCTGTTCTCTAGACTGTGTTCTGTAGCGTTCTGTAGCCTTGCTGTGAATGTGATGCAGAGCAATGTCGACTGGACTTTGTTATCTAATTGATCGTCCGAGCCAATAGGGAGTTACACTGAGAATACAAAACATTAAGAACTTACTCCATGACATAGACTGACCAGGTGAATCCAGGTGAAAGCTATGATCCATTATTGATGTCACCTGTTAAAGCCACTTCAACCAGTGCAGATGAAGGGGAGGAGACAGGTTAAAGAAGGATTTTTAAGCCTTGGCACAAGTGAGACATGGATTGTGTATGTGTGCCATTTAGAGGGTGAATGGACAAGACAAAAGATTGAAGTGCCTTTGAACGGGATATGGTAGTAGGTGCCAGGCGCACCGGACTGTGTCAAGAATTGCAACGCTTCTGGGTTTTCACGCTCAACAGTTTCCTGTGTCAAGAATGGTCCACCACCCAAAGAACATCCAGGCAACTTGACTCAACTGTGGGAAGCATTGGAGTCAACATGAGCCAGCATCCCTGTGGAACGCTTGTGACGCTTGGTAGAGTCCATGCCCTGACGAATTGAGGCTGTTCTGAGGGCAAAAGGGGGAGGAGGCAGTGCAAGTGTAGTTCAATATTAAGGTGTTCCTAATGTTTGGTAAGTTAAATAGTTTTCCTTCCAAAACATGGAATTTAAAATATTAAAAAGCAGCTTGTCTGCAGTTGACATGGTGTGGGCGTAACCCAACAGCAGAATGATGTGGGCGTGTTCCAATCATAAAAAAAATATTAACGCGAGTAGGCCACTGATTGGCCAGCTCATCCTTCTCAGGAGCAAATAGCAAGCATTTCTGAGGCGGGGTTGTGTTTCGTTTTTTTTCTTCTTCAATTTATCCTTTGGACACAAACCATATTTGTTCCAACCCTATGGTGATCAGTGCTTACGGTACTCAAAACAAACCTGTATAGACTGACTTACTTACTTGGAATCTAGTACACATTGCTTGTACACTTCAATCAACACAGTGAGCGTTGTCACACATTCTTAAAGTACCTGTAAAGTGGAAATCTCACTTTTAAAAGTTAATGTTCTATTGACTCATACCCAGATAATGTTATTGACTCATCCTATACTCTTCTTTGCGTGTACTTCATGGTCAAGAAGTCCTAGGAATGAGTATCATGTGAACATTACCAGATATGCGTGTTTATCTAGAACAAACCTATTTTGCGCTAAGTGTATGTGTACATGTCCTTCCTCTGTGCGTGTGTGTACCTGTGTGCATGCGTGTGTCATGCCTCATCAATGAGCCAAATGTCTTTTTCACCTCTCTGCATTTTGGGGAGTAAAACACTTATATAGTCTGTTTTATTGTTTTATTGCCATTTTATAATGTTTGGACCTTGTATGAGCAATCTTCTCACATAAAGGCCATATGGGGAAAACGCTCTGAGTAGATGTCAATAATACACTTCTGTGTACAAAACGGGACATAATAGCTAACATTAGCCTGGAATGATGAAGTGCAAAATGCCCTCCTATTCTAGCTGGAAGAATCCTTCAATTCAGCCTGTACCAGGCAGCAGGCTTCCTCCTCGCCCACCCCACTCATGCCCGGGTATGTCAGGGTGGCTGGGGTACTGGTGCCAGTCTAGCACCCAGTGTGCTACACTCAATGGGCCTTTGTGGACACTGCCATCCTTCCCTCCTGACCAACCCCCGCTGTCCATTCAGGGTGGTCACATCGCACGCCCACTCCCAGCCTGCCGTGCTCCGTCTCACAATGTGTCCCTGTCACGGGCGCCTCGTTGGCATGCAAAGGCCGTGGTGTTCGTCTGGAACGGGCGCGCTCCTTGACGCCTCTCACAGGATAAGGGAAATGAGGGATACAGGCTTGTGATAGGGTGGTGATGGCTGCTTCCTGTATCCGTTGGTAACTCATTCAAATCCTCTTATTATAGTCTGAGAAGATTCCTCACTACGGAAGCTAGTGAGAAATTCAATGACATCATCCCTTTAACGATGAGGTAAGATGAGATGAGATAAGATGGTCAACAAAAATAAGACCCTAAAGAAATTCTAAAAAAACACAATTGAGAGCATCCTGTCGGGCTGTATCACCGTCTGGTACGGCAATTGCACCGTCCGCAATCAGCCGTAGGGCTCTCCAGAGGGTGGTGCTGGTGCCGTCAGTGCAGTACCTCACCAGGGGAACACTGCCTGCCCTCCAGGACATCTACATCACCTGGTGTCACAGGAAGGCCAAGAAGATCATCAAGGACCTCAGCCACCCAAGCTACGGCCTGTTCACCCTGCTACCATCTAGAAGGTGAAGACAGTACAGGTGCATCCACCCTGTACCCTGCCTTGAAACGTAGACATTTTTATTTTTTTTAAACCTTTATTTAACTAGGCAAGTCAGTTAAGAACAAATTCTTATTTACAATGACGGCCTACCAAAAGGCAAAAGGCCTCTTTGCGAGGACAGTGGGCTGGGATTAAAAACAAAACATTTAATGAAAATATAGGACAAAACACACATCACGACAAGAGAGACACCACAACACTACATAAAGAGAGACCTAGGACAACAACACAGCATGGCAGCAACACAACAGTACAACGGGCAAGACGGTAGAGACAACAATACATCACGCGAAGCAGCCACAACTGTCAGTAAGTGTCCACGATTGAGTCTTTGAATGAAGAGATGGAGATAAATCTGTCCAGTTTGAGTGTTTGTTGCAGCTCGTTCCAGTCTCTAGCTGCAGTGAACTGAAAAGAGGAGCGACCCAGGAATGTGTGTGCTTTGGGGACCTTTAACAGAATGTGACTGGCAGAACGGGTGTTGTTTGTGGAGGATGAGGGCTGCAGTAGATATCTCAGATAGGGGGGAGTGAGGCCTAAGAGGGTTTTATAAATAAGCATCAACCAGTGGGTCTTGTGACGGGTATACAGAGATGACCAGTTTATAGAGGAGTATAGAGTGCAGTGATATGTCCTATAAGGAACATTGGTGGCAAATCTGATGACCAAATGTTAAAGAACATCTGAGAGCACCCTTACCTGCCAATCTATAAATTATGTCTCCGTAATCTGGCATGAGTAAAATGGTCCTGAATCAGGGTTAGTTTGGCAGCTGGGGTGAAAGAGGAGTGATTACAATGGAGGAAACCAAGTCTAGATTTAACCTTAAGACTGCAGCTTGGATATGTGCTGAGAAGGACAGTGCACCATCTAGCCATGCTCCCAAGTACTTGTATGAGGTGACTACCTCAAGCTCTAAACCCTCAGAGTTAGTAATCACACCTGTGGAGAGAGGGGCATTCTTCTTACCAAACCACATGACCTTTGTTTTGGAGGTGTTCAGAACAAGGTTAAGGGCAGAGAAAGCTTGTTGGACACTAAGAAAGCTTTGTTGTAGAGCGTTTAGCACAAAATCCGGGGAGGGGCCAGCTGAGTATAAGACTGTATCATCTGCATATAAATGGATGAGAGAGCCTCCTACTGCCTGAGCTATGTTGTTGATGTAAATTCAGAAGAGCGTTGGGCCTAGGATCAAACCTTGGAGTACTCCCTTGGTGACAGGCAGTGGCTGAGACAGCAGATGTCCTGACTTTATACACTGCACTCTTTGAGAGAGGTAGTTAGCAAACCAGGCCAAAGACCCCTCAGAGACACCAATACTCCTTAGCCGGCCCACAAGAATGGAATGGTCTGCCGTATCAAAAGTTGGCCAAGTCAATAAAAATAGCAGCACAACATTGCTTAGAATCAAGGGTAATGAGGACCTTTAAGGTTGCAGTGACACATCCATAACCTGAGCGGAAGCCAGATTGCATACCCGAGAGAATACTATAGACATCAAGAAAGCCAGTCAGTTGATTATTAATTATTTTCCAACACTTTTCATAAACAGGACAAAATAAAAATGGGCCTATAACAATTAGGATCAGCTTGATCTCCCCCTTTAAATAAAGGACGCACCGTGTCTGCCTTCCAAGTAATGGGAACCTCCCCAGAGAGGAGAGACAGGTTAAAAAGGTCATTGATAGGCTTGGCGATGATAAGGGCAGAAAGCTTAAAGAAGAAAGGGTCTAAACCATCTGACCAAGATGTTTTTTTGGGGTCAAGTTTAAGGAGCTCCTTTAGTACCTCGGACTCAGTGACTGCCTGCAGGGAGAAACTTTGTAGTGGGGCAGGGGAAAAAGAGAGAGGAACATCGGGCTAGTCACATTAGAAGGTGTGGGAGATAAGGAAATGTTGGACGGGCAAGGAGGCATGGCTGAGTCAAATAGGAATCCTGACTTAATGCAGTGGTGACTAAAGAGCTCAGCCATGTGCTCCTTGTCAGTAACAACCACATCATCAACATTAAGGGACATGGGCAGCTGTGAGGAGAAGGGTTTATTCTCCAGGTCTTTAACCATTTTCCAGAACTTGTTGGGGTTAGATCCACAGAGAGAGAACTGCTCCTTAAAGTAACTAACTTTGGCCTTCCAGATAGCCTGAGTGCACTTATTTTTGCTTGAACGAGAGCCTGAGTGTGTGTGTGCCGAGCCTTTCGCCAAATGGAATTCTTGAGCTGGGGTAACTGCAATATCACGGTCGAACCAAGGGGCAGAACCTGTTTTTAATTCTTATTTTCTTTATGGGGGCGTGTTTGTTAAGAATACCACTGAAAATATTTTTAAAAAATGTCCAGGCGTCTTCGACAGAGGGGATCAAGCTGATTCTATACCATTTTACAGAGGCCAGGTCATGAAGGAAGGTTTACTCATGAAAGTTTTTTAGCAAACATCTATGACAAATCAGGAGAGGTCGTTTCACTGAGCAGCCATTACGAACACAGGCTGTAAAACAGTGATCACTAAAGTCATTACAGAAAACACCAGACTGATACCTATCAGGATTATTTGTGAGGATAACATCAAGGAGAGTAGCCTTTTCTGGGTGTTTGGAGTAATACCTGGTCACTGTTACTAGCTGGCTATCACCCTGTACTCTACACTGCACCTTAGAGACTGCTGCCCTATGTACATAGTCACTGAACACTGGTCACTTTAATAATGTTTACTTACCCTTTTACCCACTTCATATGTATATACTGTATTCTAGTCAAGGATCATCCTATAAATATACTGCTGTACACACCTTTTCTATTCATATACTGTCCATACTGTCTACACACACCATTATATTAATATATACATACACACAACCACACATACACACACATACAGTGCATTTGCAAAGTATTCAGTATTCCCTTTGACTTTTTCCACATTTTGTTACATTACAGCCTTAATTTAAAATTGATTCATTTGTTTTACTTCCTCATCAATCTAAATGCAATATCCCATAATGACAAAGCAAAAACAGGTTTTTAGAAATTTGTGCAAATGTATTTAAAAAAAATACTTTACTTAGTACTTTGTTGAAGCACCTTTAGCATCGATTACAACCTCAAGTCTTCTTGAGTACGACGCTACAAGCTTGGCACACCTGTATTTAGGATGTTTCTTCCATTCATCTCTGCAGATCCTCTCAAGCTCTGTCACTACACAGCTATTTTCAGGTTTCTCGAGAGATGTTCGATCGGGTTCAAGTCCCGACTCTGGCTGGGCCACTCAAGGACATTAAGAAACTTGATGACGAAGCCACTCCTGCATTGTCTTGGCTGTGTGCTTAGGAGGTGAAACTTCGCCCCAGTCTGAGGTCCTGATCACTCTGGAGCAGGTATTCATCAAGGATCTCTCTGTACTTTGCTCCGTTCATTTTTCTCTCGATCCTGACTAGTCTCCCAGTCCCTACCACTGAAAAACATCCCCACATCATGATGCTGCCACCACCATGCTTCACCGTAGGGATGGTCCAAGTTTTCCTCCAGGTGTGACGGTTGGCTTTCAGGCCAAAGAATTCAATCTTAGTTTCATCAGAGCAGAGAATCTTGTTTCTCATGGTCTGAGAGTCCCTTCAGCGGCTTTTGGCAAACTCCAAGCGGGCTGTCATGTGGCTTTTACTGAGGAGTGGCTTCCGTCTGGCCACTCTACCATAAAAGCCTGATTGGTGGAGTGCTGCAGAGATGGTTGTCCTTCAGGAAGGTTCTCCCATCTCCACAGAGGAGCTCCGGAGGTCTGTCAGACTGACCATCGGGTTCTTGGTCACCTCCCTGACCAACGCCCTTCTCCTCCGATTGCTCAGTTTGGCTGGGCGACCAGCTCTAGGAGGAATCTTGGTGGTTCCAAACTTCTACCTTGTAAGAATGATGGAGGCCACTGTGTTCTTGGGGACCTTCAATGCTGCACACATTTTTGGTACCCTTCCCCAAATCTGTGCCTGGACACCATCCTGTCTCGGAGCTCAACGGACAATTCCTTCGACGTCATGGCTTCGTTTTTGCTCTGACATGCACTGTCAACTGTGGGACCTTATATAGACAGGTGTGTGCCTTTCCAAATCATGTCCAATTCATTGAATTTACCACAGGTGGATTCCAATCAAGTTATAGAAACATCTCAAGGATGATCAATGGAAACAGGATGCACCTGAGCTCAATTTCAAGTCTCATAGCAAAGGGTCTGAATACTTATATAAATAAGCTATTTCAGTTTTTTATTTTTTATACTTTTAAAACCGTGTTTTCACTTTGCCATTATGGGGTATTGTGTGTAAATTGATGAGAAAAAAATTAAATTGAATCAATTTTAGAATAAGGCTGTAATGTAAAAAATTTGGAAAAAGTCAATGGGTCTGAATACTTTACGAAGGCACTGTCAATATACACTACCATTCAAAAGTTTGGGGTCACTTAGAGATGTCCTTGTTTTTGAAAGAAAATTTCAAAAATTGCCCATTTTAAAATAACATCAAATTGATCAGAAATACAGTGTAGACATGGTTAATGTTGTAAATGGCTATTGTTGCTGGAAACAGCAGATTTTTTTAAATGGAGTATCTACAGTTGAAGTCGGAAGTTTACATACACCTTAGTCAAATACATTTAAACTCAGTTTTTCACAATTCCTGACATTTAATCCTAGTAAAAATTCCCTGTCTTAGGTCAGTTAGGATCACCACTTTATTTTAAGAATGTGAAATGTCAGAATCAAAGTAGAGAGAATGATTTATTTCAGCTTTCTTTCATCACATTCCCAGTGGGTCAGAAGTTTACATACACTCAATTAGTATTTGGTAGCATTTCCTTTAAATTGATTAACTTGGGTCAAATGTTTCGGATAGCCTTCCACAAGCTTCCCACAATAAGCTGGGTGAATTTTGGCCCATTCCTCCTGACAGAGCTGGTGTAACTGAGTCAGGTTTGTAGGCCTCCTTGGTCGCACACGCTTTTTCAGTTCTGCCAACAGATTTTCTATGGGATTGAGGTCAGGGCTTTGTGATGGCCACTCCAATACCTTGACTTTGTCGTCCTTAAGCCATTTTGCCACAACTTTGGAAGTATGCTTGGGGTCATTGTCCATTTGGAAGACCCATTTGCGACCAAGCTTTAACTTCCTGACTGATGTCTTGAGATGTTTCTTCAATATATCCACATAATTTTCCCTCCTCATGATGCCATTTATTTTGTGAAGTGCACCAGTCCCTCCTGCAGCAAAGCACCCCCACAACATGACGCTGCCACCCCTGTGCTTCACGGTTGGGATGTTGCGCTTCGGTTTGCAAGCCTCCCCCTTTTTCCTCCAAACATAACAATGGTCATTATTGCCAAACAGTTCAATTTTTGTTTCGTCAGACCAGAGGACATTCCTCCAAAAAGTGCGATCTTTGTACCCATGTGGAGTTGCAAACCGTAGTCTGGCGTTTTTATGGCAGTTTTGGAGCAGTGGCTTCTTCCTTGCTGAGCGGCCTTTCAGGTTATGTCGATATAGGACTCGTTTTACTGTGGATATAGATACTTTGTACCTGTTTCCTCCAGCATCTTCACAAGGTCCTTTGCTGTTGTTCTGGGATTGATTTGCACTTTTCATCTCTAGGAGACAGAACGCATCTCCTTCCTGAGCAGTATGACGGCTGTGTGGTCCCATGGTGTTTATACTTGCGTACTATTGTTTGTACAGATGAACGTGGGACCTTCAGGCATTTGGAAATTGCTCCCAAGGATGAACCAGACTTGTGGAGGTCTACAATTTTTTTCTGAGGTCTTGGCTGATTTCTTTTGATTTTCCCATGATGTCAAGCAAAGAGGCACTGAGTTTGAAGGTAGGCCTTGAAATACATCTACAGGCTCACCTCCAATTGACAGAAGCTTCTAAAGCCATGACATAATTTTCTAAGCTGTTTAAAGGCACAGTCAACTTAGTGTATGTAAACTTCTGACCCACTGGAATTGTGATACAGTGAATTATAAGTGAAATAAACAATTGTTGGAGAAATTACTTGTGTCATGCACAAAGTAGATATACCAACCGAATTGCCAAAACTATAGTTTGTTAAAAAGGAATTTGTGGAGTGGTTGAAAAACAAGTTTTAATGACTCCAACTAAAGTGTATGTAAACTTCTGACTTCAGCTGTACATAGGTGTATGGAGGCCCATTATCAGCAACCATCACTCATGTGTTCCAACAGCACGTTATGTTAGTTAATCCAAGTTTATCATTTTAAAAGGCTAATTGATCATTAGAAAACCCTTTTGAAATTATGTTAGCACAGCTGAAAACTGTTGTTCTGATTAAAGAAGCAATAAAACTGGCCATCTTTAGACTAGTTGAGTATCTGGAGCATCAGCATTTGTGGGTTCAATTACAGGCTCAAAATGGACAGAAACAAATAACTTTCTTCTGAAACTCGTCAGTCTATTCTTGTTCTGAGAAATTAAGGCTATTCCATGAGAGAAATTGGCAAGAAACTGAAGATCTCGTACAACACTGTGTACTACT
This sequence comes from Salmo trutta, assembly GCF_901001165.1. Classification (NCBI taxonomy): domain Eukaryota; kingdom Metazoa; phylum Chordata; class Actinopteri; order Salmoniformes; family Salmonidae; genus Salmo; species Salmo trutta. The sequence goes on along the minus strand of NC_042960.1, from coordinate 19,316,365 downwards.
CCCTTCACAGAACAGCGCAAACTGGCTCTAACCAGAATAGAAAGAGGAGTGGGAGGCCCTGGTGCACAACTGAGCAAGAGGACAAGTACATTAGAGTGTCAAGTTTGAGAAACAGATGCCTCACAAGTCCTCAACTGGCAGCGTCATTAAATAGTACCTGCAAAACATCAGTTTCAACGTCAACAGTAAAGAGGTGACTCCGGGATGCTTGCCTTCTTGGAAGAGTTGCAAAGAAAAAGCCACATCTCAGACTGGCCAATAAATAGAAAAGATTAAGATGGGCGAAGGAACACAGACAATGGACAGAGATACGCCCCATGTATGGAATGATCTGCAGACCCCAAACTTTTGAACGATAGTGTATATATTCCAGACTCTGACATTGTTCAATCTGGTATTTCTTAATTTCATTATTTCAATTGTTTGGGTTTGTGTGTATTGTTAGGTATTACTGCATTGTGTTTGCTTTTGGTCCAGTTTTAATGGACTAATCCTATTGATTATATAGGTGACACTTGACACGTGATCTAGTCTAATTCAGTTTGAGAGATGCTTTTTGTTGTTCTCGAATCTAGACTAGTCATCATCAGCAGACAGTGTTTGACTGTAGAGCAATATAAGGTTCTGACATCTTAACCACTATCTCAGCTCATTCACTGAGACAGATCCCAATGATGACATTGTTAATGTGCAGTCACTAAGTGGGTGACTAAATAAATAATATAGCTAAACTCAATAGAATCTCAACAGAATTATTTCTAGCCAAGTATGTTGCATCAACTTCTATAGGCATATAAATGTAAATAACAAACATCCTATGATCGATGATCTATAATAAAATAGTCTGCATGTGATTACATGCATGCAATAATACCATTATTTTTTATCACCATCATCATGTAAAAAAAATGTTCAATCCCGACGCCAGCCAGGCAGATGTGGAGTTCTCCCATATCTGATGCCAGCTCGGAATAAACACAGCAAACTACGTGAGCAATGCATTCATTCTTCTGCCTCCCTCCTTCCTTCCAGAACACAGCAATCCCGCGTATACACTGTACACGACTCTGTCTCCGTTAAACGGGCTAGGAGGAGGGACTACGAGCACTACGTGCTTGGAGAACCGTTCAAAAATTGACCACGAGAATATTTTACACCTGGAAATCAATTTAGATAATCGTTTGAGGAGCAGTAGTTGCCTTTTTAATCGGTTTCATTTATCGTTATGTCCGCTTCTCAGTTTTGTGTCAGTTACAGTGTTGATAAATATTGCTACATCGCTAGCCAGCAAGCCAATATCGAGCAAACCATATTCAACCACCAACATCGCGAGTTGAATGAAGACGCTTTGCATGGGCTGTAGCCTATCCCGTGTAGATAAGACAGTTGTGTAGCTAACATTACTGTAACTAGTTATCTGACGTGCAGAGTTTTTGTTTGTTTTATTGGCCTGATATTTCTCTCATTGGTATTGGTGAAGAAGAGACGAGCAGATATCGAGGACGGTATTGATTGGTAAGTGTCCTAATATTTGTGTTGCTTTGCAGCACCAAACGTGTCTGTATACAGGCTTGTATGTTAATAGGAGTGGTTGCAGTTGGGATATCGTTGTGAAAATCGAGCTAGTTTACTTGTTTATCTGATGTATAAATTATAGGGATTCAACCTAAACCATTGTTTCATCGATTTTTTTGCAAATACGCCCCCCTCCGCGCTCCCTTTTTCAGCTGACGATGGACAAGCAAAATGCATTTAGGCCCATTATCATCAGCTGTGCTTTAGCCTACCTCTCGTTGGCTAATATTGGATCATGTTTTCATAATAACATAGTAAAACGTGAAACTATTGTCAATATTGTATGAGTCGATACAATCGACGTTGTTGTTAAGCAAGTGTAATACTCGTTAGGCCTAGCTCGTGCTGTGGGAATCAGTTGCTCGTGATAAACTGCTTGTTCAATCATTTGCATAGCAGACTGATTTGCGAATTGTGCATTTTCTATGCAGTTTCACTTTGAAAACGCATTGGCTCTTGGTTCAGCAAAACCTGAAAGTGAAGTTACTATGTTTGCACACACGATAGATAGAATGTTCTAGACTTGCTCCTATTCGAAGTGCTGTTGGCTGGCTTCGTGCTTTGGCCATGCATGTGCTTAGTAAAGTGCTAACGTTATATGAACAAACTAGTACCGCCAGACAACACTATAACCAATAGCGAAATCATGTTCTTCCCTCTTGACGTAGGCTAAGTAGTTGCACATAATTGCTTATCATTACAGGGTTGGTGTCATCAGTGGATGGGAAGAAAAGGTTTAGGTAATGCATTAACCCTTACCTGCCCAGCACAGACTGCTGTTAAGTTTGAGGCTCGCCTAATATGCAGCATCTGCTCTATAATGATGCTATAAACCTGCTATAGACCTCACTGGCTTCTGACTCAAGATGCTCTGCATATGTCATGCCACGTGCACACAGATAGTTGAATAGCTAAAGCCATAAAGGCTTAACTCTGTATTCTCTGTGATTCAAACCCTCGCAGCAATTTCCATACCTTATTCTTAGGTATACATTTCCACTGTAAACCAAGTGTACCAAGAGTTTCGCAGTGCCCCCCCCCCCTTTATTGGAAAGGCTATTAAGAAGTAATCAGGGACTTTTTATTGTGCACAATGTCCAAAGATGTCTTTTAGCCTTTTCTACATCTTGGCTGCTGAGGGACAAATGGACAATATAAAGAACACCCACCCCTGGAGAGTCAGTGGCGGGTCAACTGCATAATTTCTCTCAAGGAGCCCTCCACTTCAAATATTACATCAAAGGTGTCATGCTCATTAGGGCACAGAATGGAAAAAGGTTTGAAAACATTTTGCAACGAAAAATGAATTCGTGTTTCTCATTGGACAACTCCTGTTTCATTCCGTTTTCTTCTGTTTGCGCCTAATGAACATGACCAAGGACTCTTAAAGCCATAGGAAGGTGACGCCACCCAAATGCGTACCCCGTTTACCAAACCTGTCAATCACCGGAGTGGTACAGTAGATGACAGGCTTCAAGCTGCGCTTGCTAATCCCAAACTACACAATTCTGCTGGTTAGGAGCAGGGGTGAAAGTAAGGCGGTCCGGTAAATAAATAGTGGGGGTACGCCGTACCGGTAAAACGTGAGCCTATCAAAATGAATATAACATGCCTAAAGAACTATAGGCTGTTACACCACTATTTAATATCACTGCATGTCTGCTGCATGAAACATGTGCGAATTGACTGGAAACTGGGGAGTATACGCTCCAAATTGCATTGTGGTTTGAGGAGAACACTTACATTTTGTCAAGGCGGAGATGAGTGGCCGAGACCGAGGCGCGCATGGACAACAGTTGATGGATGATGCATCCATGATGTTTTGTGACTGTCTCTTTCCATTCATTAAATAGTGGGTGCACAGTGAACTGCTGGGGTTTGGATGTTGGAATTATTTTGTGAGTGAACGAATGATTGATTGTTTGACAATCAGATGAAAACATCGTGACTGGTTGTGTTTATGCCACATTATAAGGCAAAGTCCATAAGGCTAGGGAAAGCTAAGTTTTCCCTAAAGTAAATTTAATTAAATTGCCAAAATTATATAGTGTAATTACCTTACTCCTGTACAGTGGTGGAAAAAGTACTCAATTGTTATACTTGAGTAAAAGTAAAGATACCTTAATAGAAAATAATAGAAAGTGAAAGTCACCCAGTAAAATACTACTTGAGTAAAAGTCTAAAAGTATTTTGGTTTTAAATATACTTAAGTATCAAAAGTATAAGGATAATAATTTCAAATTGCTTATATTAAGCAACCAGATAGCACCATTTTCTTGCCAAAAGGCCAGAATCTTTGGCAATGACATGGAGGGGTCGCGGCCGGCTGCGACACAGCCTAGGATCGAACCTGAGTCTGTAGTGACACCTCAAGCACTGCGATGCAGTGCCTTAGACTGCTGCGCCAGTTGGGAGGCCCGTTATAATTTTTTTTTGGAATGGCGCCACTTGTGCGCACTTCCGGTAATACCCCATACCCCAGTGTTGTACATTTACATTTTAGTCATTTAGCAGACACTCTTATCCAGAGCGACTTACAGTAGTGAATGCATACATTTCATTAAAAAAAATTCTCCGTACTGGAGAAAAAATTTACAGAAACGGTAGGACTAGGGCTGTCCCCAACAACAACAAAAATCTTGGTCGACCGGGTGTCGTCCTATTCTTTCGACCGATCGATTGGTCAAAATGTTTAAACGTATTTTTCCATATATAGACAGACTTACCCTATGTGTTTGAATAAAATCAACTACATATGCACTGAGCTTGTTTGATACTTTAAGCACACTGTTTGATTTAAATAATTAAGACACAAATGACTCAAGGAAGAGCCCGACGGTCACACTGTGTTAACAAAAATGAGAGTACCTGTGTGAGTTGTGCACGTTTTCTCGCTCTCCTCACTACTGCGACGAAAAGACACCGCAGCACAGCAAGTGTTTATTGCGCTGTCCGTGTTGAAGCTGCAACAACATGTCAGCCGTTTAGTTTCTGATTGAGAAGTTCTGTTAACGAAGTCCCTAATTTCTTTACTTAAAACATCCCCTATTCCCTCACCCGTGCTCTCTTTATGTGAAACATGTAAGCATCGCATGCTTGTAACCAGTAGGCCTGACCTATTGCCTGTCATAATCACATCAATAAATTGGTTATAAAAAACTCCGAACACATAAGGTTGACAGCAAAATGGATGTGGAAGACGTGAAAAATAAACTTGAGCCTGTTCTAGTGTACCAGAGAGTCTGTACTAATGGGGAAAAAATATATAAAGCATTTTATTACAGCAGACTAAGAACGGTTGCATGTGTTCGTGAATTGCGGTTTATTTATTGTTTAGGCTAATTCTTCAAAGCACCCTTTGTTATTTAATTTAAAAACGAAAATGCTTGATTGCATTTCAAATCATGAATGTTTCGTATTCTGTGTGACAGCATGAACGAACTAATGAATGAATGATTGATACTGTGGCCTATATATTGAAATACAAGCCTAAGTAAGTTACGGTACTAAGACTAAACAGGACGCCTTCTTAGGCCTACAGCTCTATGGTGGTTATACAAGCCTACTATACAAAGCCTACTAATGATGACAACATGACTTATTATAATGATGATAATAATAATAATAGTTGTAATAATAAGAAGGAGCTCAAGAAAAAGGGGGGTATAGGAACAAGAGCTGTGTGCATTTTATGTGTGACAAACAGGTGCTGTTATATTACCGTATGATTTTACTGCCTATTTGGAATAGTGTAAACAACACTAAATAAATTATAGGTAATACCAGTCTGTTCTAACAAAAAAAAATGGTAAAGCCTTTATTACAGCATAGCAAAGTGAAATTGCTTTGCCCAACATTTTGCTGTTGCATGAGGCTTGGTGCTCACGGTGATTCCGTGAGCACCAAGCCACCAAGTTAGGCTATTAAACAAACACTCAAACAGGAAACAGAAGCAAGATTGTTCTTATTTCTGTAGATATATATGGATAATTTATAAGCCAGGCACATTTAACAGGTAGGCTATTGATTATATACCTAATTAAATTGGGGTCTCTTCCCTCCTCAATATTCTTAGACAATTAGGCTAAGGCAAGGGCTGTATCCTTGTCCGTTGTTTTCAATCCCAATTTGCTGGTTAACTTTGCCATTATGCACATAGCAACATAGGGAAAGGCGCCAATTCCAAGGTGCACTGAAGATTATGTTTCAGAACCGAGGACAGCGACCGTGTCCAACGTGGGAGAAATAATATTAAGTTTATTAGTGTTGCACCATTATCTTTTGGAGTCAGACAAGAGACTTATCAGAGTTGGTGCAGTACGCTGACAATTTATTAGGTACACCCATCTAGTACCAGATCGGACCCCCCTTCATCCCAATGCCGCTTTATTGGGTTGAGGTCTGGGGACTCCGCAGGCCACTCAAGTAAACTGAACTTGCTGTCATGTTCCAGGCAATGTCTTTCCACTCCTCAATTGACCAGTGATCATGTGCCCGCTGGAGCCGCCTCTTCTTGTTTTTAGCTGATAGGAGTGGGACCCGGTGTGGTCGTCTGCTGCAATAGCCCATCCGTGACAAGGATCGACGAGTTGTGCATTCCGAGGTGCCGCTCTACACACCACTGTTGTACTGCGCCCTTATTTGCCTATTTGTGGCCCGCCTGTTAGCTTGCACGATTCTTGCCATTCTCCTTTGACGTCTCTCCTCAATGAGCTGTTTTCCCCCACAGGACTACCGCTGACTGGATGTTTTTTGCTTGTCACAGCATTCTCGGTAAATCGTGGACTGTCGTGCGTGAAAAGCCCATGAGGGCGGCCGTTTGTGACAGACTGTGTCCAGTGTGCCTGGCACTGACGATCATACCATGCTCAAAGTCGCTTAGGTCACTCGTTTTGCCCATTGTAATGTTCAGTCGAACAGTAACTGGATGCCTGTCTGCCTGCTTTATATAGCAAGCCACGGCCACGTGACTCACTGTCTGTAGGGGTGATCCATTTTCGTGAACTGGGTGGTGTGCCTAATAAACTTACAATAAAGTCAATAAAAAAGCAAGTGCCATTTAAGATCCCTTTTTTGAAACCATAATATCAGCTGGTTATTATATCGTGGAAAACAATCTTCAAAAAGGTAGTAACCTCAGCAGTGGCACTTGCGTAGAATCCTATGGCTGTGCAATGGCATAGCCTTGTTTTGTTTATTTAATGAGCCCTTATCACAGTCAAGACGCACCCAAACCATAATATAACATAATAAAATGGAACATTTGCCGGTGCGAAGTGATGTGCATCTCGTGTCTGGAACAGTTATTCTCAGTGATAATTTGAAACGGGGCTTAATTTGGCGAGTAGAGAGAGAAGAAAGAAAAAAATCTGGGTTACAAACCAAAATCGCTCTTATTTTTGATGTACAGACAGACGTTCAGTTGAGTTTATTCTGCCTGTTCTTTTCAATTTTCAAAATGGATGAACAATTCCACATTGAACACTGCATTGCAGGGAGATGAATTACCGCCGCAACGTCTGCTTGTTGATTAGGCCTATATTTAAGGATTCTGATGAAAATACGCTCTTTGACATTATCAAACTAATGTTTTTGTGTATTTACAGTGTGGAACCTGTCTATGTTTACGGGGGTTATAGCCTAGGTTAACCAATTAAACATGTCACTAGCAGTTTGCAAAGTAGCCATTTTTTCATTCTTCAATCAACCAGGCCAATATTGAATTTGTGATAAAACTGTCGTGATTTGGCAAGGAATGTAGCTTGTGTATCCCATCAGTTAGATACGTTTTTATAGGCGTTTCTGTAAGCCTAACGGGAGCTTGTGTGTGCACTCAGCACCCATGTGTGGAGGAAGCAGTCGGAATGCATTTGAGTGAATGGGAATTTAGGGATAAGAACTGTGTGATGCTTGGCTTGGTTCATTTTTTTGTTGTGCCCCGCAAATGTACAAATGGAACACTAGAGTCAAAGCAAGTTAACATTGTCTTTTCACTTGCCTGTTCGGGCAGCCATGTAGCACATTCCACTTAATAGTTTTACAGTATAATAAAAAAAAAGCTCTGGTTAAAGATCGAGCTTGACGTTACTCATTCTCATCCCTAATCTTGACTGTACCCAATTCAACGAGTGTAGAAACAACAGACACAACATCCTTTACTTCAGTTGGGTAACTCCATTCTCCAGTCATAAACAAGGAAGTTGGGCACCGGCTTTTAAAAAAATATATATATTTCACCTTTATTTAACCAGGTAGGCAAGTTGAGAACAAGTTCTCATTTACAATTGCGACCTGGCCAAGATAAAGCAAAGCAGTTCGACAACATACAAAAACACAGAGTTACACATGGAGTAAAACAACATACAATCAATGATGCAGTAGAAAAAAAATAAGACTATATACAATGTGAGCAAATGATGTGAAATAAGGGAGGTAAAGGCAAAAAAGGCCATGGTGGCAAAGTAAATAAAGTATAGCAAGTAAAACACTGGAATGGTAGATTTGTAATTTGAAGAAAGTTCAAAGTTAAAATATAAATAATATGGTGCAAAGGAGCAAAATAAATAAATTATAGATGGGCTATGTACAGGTGCAGTGATCTGGGAGCTGCTCTGATAGCTGGTGCTTAAAGCTAGTAAGGGAGATAAGTGTTTCCAGTTTCAGAGATTTTTGTATGCTTAGTAACAGTGTTACCATTTAGCATCCTATCTGTCATTGTACACATGATGCACCGCTGTCATCACACAGATTTACGATTCCCTTTTTTGATGCAACCGAGCTTACTTAACGGTTAAGCAGCCACAGATGTGAGGCAGTCATCTCATAGGCCTTTTATAGCAGTCGGACACACGCACATTCCCTGGCTTGGCTTAGTGCTGGGTAGTATTGACCAATGAACTTGCAATAGTATTATGCCATGTGCCTCAGGATGTGACTTCTGTTCTGAGACAGTCTCTTGTCATAGGTCTGTCCTGTCAGAGCGGCAGGTAGCCTAGCGGTTAAGAGCGTTGGGCCAGTAACCGAAAGCCGACTAGGTGAAAAATCTGATGTGCCCCTGAGCCAGGCACTTAACCCTAAATTACTAAAATGTCAAATGTATTTCAGGAAGTACTAGCCTAAACTTAATTGACATGTTGGAATGTCGTCTATGTGATGGAATTGTAGCGAGGAGGGCCCTTGGTGGGCAAGCACAAACACAATTAGGGCCTAGGCTATAGGCCTACATCAAAACACTAATTTCCTCAGTGTTGACTTGTAGCCTAATCCTGATTAAGCCTAATTGATGGTTTGAATTATTCATTCATTTCCATTTTAGCTTTCTTAGGGCTCGCTTTCATTGTCATTTGTGCCAGGCAGTGGCTTGCTATGTAAGCCAACATCTGGACGATGCTCAAGGACAAGGTGGTCAGGCCTTTGAGAGTGCTGCTGAGTCAGGGCTTTGCTTAATTTGACCTTGATTAATGTGTCATGTCCTATTCAGTCCCGTCTGTCCACCACGGGTAATCAATTAGGCATCTCTAGCCCACGGGTTTGGTGGTGTGAGCGAGCGTGCACATGTGCAACTATTCTTAGGTGTAGAGATGTTGATATTGGTGCCATGTTTATATCCATTCTTGTCTCGCTCTTTGTATTTGTATAGTAGGCACTTGACTCTCCCGATCACATTAATGCTATACTATATGCAGAAGTTCAGCCAACTAAAGCATTGATATTGAGTCTTTGTGTTGTGTTGGATTTGTGTTTGGCTTTGCCAAGCGTTGCCAAGTTGTTGTCGGGCCCTGGTCTGACCATTCACGCATCACATGACCACAGGTTTTATTTAGCGACACTGGACAGGGCTCTTGTTTCTATCATCTCATTGAAATGAAATGCAAGTAGACCATTAGCAAAACATCTACATACTGTGTTGTGTTTACTGAATCTGACCCACATGATTTGGTCAATTTATATCCCCAAACATATGTCTAAGAACTAGCATAGTAGGCTAATTGGGATGAAAAGTAGCCCACCTTCAGGCTAAAAGTTAGAACATGTTCAACTATAGCCGAAAGGTCTGGGTGACCGTTTAAACTCCATTTAGAAACATAGGAGAGTTTGATCCCCTGGCTTTGAATGAGTCACCCAATAGTCAGTCAATTATTATGTGTGTGTATGCAGGTGGGCAGATGCCCAAACAGGACGTGTAAACCATGTGAATGGGGGTAAGGTGCAAATCCAGGGGCCTCCACCAAAAAGTAGGGCTGTTTAAAAATGGCCCATGTTTATGAGACGACACAGAGAGAGATGGGTAAGAAGAGAGTAATTCCTTCCTGAAAATGTAGGCCTAGTGCTGGATGGGAGGGGGGGAGGAGGAAGAGGGGAGGGCTACATGCGACAGCTGCGTGTGTCAGTTCCCAGCTTGTTTGTACCAGCTTGTGTTACTGTCTGAGCCCACCGAAGAAGAACGAGCAAAGCGAAAAGGAAGAGGGAGAGGTGGAGAGAAGTGTTTGACTGCTGGCCACAGGGAGTGTGAAAAAAATAAATGCAGAAAGGTATGAAAAACGCCTTATTTTCATTTTTGAAGTAGACAAATATCGGCCCTATGGCTCTATATCTCTTGTCATTATTGGTTTCTCACAAAACTACAGATATAGAAAGCCTGTTGTGGCTAATAATTGGCATAATGCTACGACCAATGTCAGTCATGAAGGTGGGTTCTAAGCCTTTTTTTGCATCTCGCCTGCCTCTAATAAAGTCACTACCAATGTTGGTCATGCAGCCAGGTCAGTGTCCCACATCAAGACATGCAGCCAGTGTCCCACCTCAAGATGGGCCTCAGTCTCTTGCCCATCTGTCTCTAAAGCCATTGAATCTGAGTCAGTGAGGCGGATCCCACAGCACAGCCCCAGATTAGCCCTCAGGGTAAAGGGGATTAATTAGCCGCAGGAGCAACACCGTTTCCCTGGGTCAGGGGTTAGAAGATTGACCCTGCTGCCCGGCTCACACGCAGGGAACTTAGACTGTCTTCCATGCAGTTCTGGTCCCGTATTCATAAAGCATCTCAGAGTAGGAGTGCTGATCTAGGAATAATTTTGCCTTCCATTCTAATGAATAGGACCTGGTCCTGGGCCCTAGTGATAGTTTCATGTTGGGATATTATTTTTGATGTATCATTTTGCCAATAGTGCAACATGTTTGCGGTAGTTGGCTGTACCTGCACCAGAACGCAGTATTTTTCCTCTAACTTTATCTCAATCTTTTTTTTAAAAGGGAGCCAATTTGTTTTCAGCATTTATTTCCATGAATAATCAAAGCTTGTTTTCACATGGCTCTCTCTTGTCCCTCTGCAGCAGACATATGGTGAGCAAAATGTTTGGAACATCGAATCGCAATAAGAACACAGTATTGAATCGCAATACATATAGTATCAGCACCAAAGTATCATGATAATATCGTATCTTTAGGTCCCTGGCAATTCCCAGCCCTAAAGGGTCCTGATCCTAGATCAGCACTCCTAATTTGAGACGCTCAAGAAGGATCCTGAAGAACACAGTACAGTGGTCTATGGTTTCAACAGCCTCTGTTCTGTTGTTGTAAGGTTTCTTCTAAAAGTCACTCTAGCAATGTTTTCCCAAAACCAACTGACCGTTGCTATCTCTAAGAATGCATTGGTCTGTTTATGTGACCTACTTGGAATATTCCCTGGTTTAATTCTGGGAATGGAGGCATCTGCCCTCAGTATCCTGACATCTGATACCAAATGAGACAATGACAAAATGTCTGTGTTCCATTGATTCAGTGCCATCTATTAAAGATGGGCTATAGAACAGTAGCATAATCTTAGACATAGGCCTATGTTATTGTGAATGCTGACTTTGGATACAGTGCAATTAAAAACACAATCCTTGGATAGCTTTTCAGAATTCACAGATAAATTGGTCCACAAGGCATAGAAACCGTAAAGGACTTGGTAATGGGAAATAAAGTTATTTCCATGGCAGAATAAAAAAGCAATTTTGGACTGACCAATGTTGATATTTTCAAATACATGCAACTTGAAAGTTTAATATCAAGAAATCTTTTGGACATCAGCGCAATCTTGAGGGAATCCTTTATGTGTCACGCCCTGATCTGTTTCACCTGTCTTTGTGATTGTCTCCACCCACCTCCAGGTGTCTCCTGTTTTCCCCATTAGTCCCCGGTGTATTTATCCCTGTGTTTCCTGTCTCTCTGCCAGCTTGTCTTGTTTTGCCAAGTCAACCAGTGTTTCTCCTAGCTCCTATTTTTCTCAGTCTGTTTTTTCCTAGCCCTCCTGGTTTTGACCTTTGCCTGTCCTGACTCCGTATCCGCCTGCCTGACCACTCTGCCTGTTCTGACCTCGAGCCTGCCTATCCCCTGGTACTGTTTGGACTCTGACCTGGTTTATGAAGTCTCGCCTGTCCCCGACCTGCCTTTTGCCTACCCCGTTTGGTATAATACATATCGGCGCTCAACCATCTGCCTCCTGTGTCTGCATTTGGGTCTTGCCTTATGCCCTTATAATCTGAGTCAGAAAAGTATATTCATATGATAGGTAAGATATATAAAACCTTGCGGAGAGCCTATCCAACTGACAATCTCTTAGAAAAATGTATAAACTATTGGAACAAGACTTAAAATAACTGATATTGGCACAAGATGGAGGGAAAGTTGGAACATAACTAATGAAATGAGTTAGCAAATGCTTAATCCAGTATAAACTAATGTATAGAATTTATAACTGTGTAGATATCCATAGGATATAACTCTGATCAATATAAGCGAAGATAATTTTTTTTGTAGAGTGGATTTATGAAAATTTGTTAACAAACGTTACCTAGTGAGATTTACACGGGTATCAAAACGCCGAGGCGGTTTAAGCACAAAACACAGACCTTATTTGAAGTAGATCAAGACATTCTCTATGGAAGACATGAACGGTAAAATAACGAAGGAACCCCTTTCAAGTTCAGTCACAAGTTATTACAGGAATTATGACGCGTCGACTATTTCTCTCTAAACCATATACCTTTGATTATTACGAGCCTGCTGCTGCCTACCACCGCTCAGTCAGACTGCTCTATCAAATATCAAATCATAGACTTAACTATAATATAATAAACCTTAGGTCATTAATATGGTCAAATCCAGAAACTATCATCTCGAAAACATTATTCTTTCAGTGACATACGGAACCATTCCGTATTTTGTCTAACGGGTGGCATCCATAAGTCTAAATATTCCTGTTACATCGCACAACCTACAATGTTATTTAATAGTTCTGTAAAATTCTGGCAAATTAGTTCGCAACGAGCCAGATTCTCTATACCCTGATTCTGCGTGCAACGAACGCAAGAGAACGGACACAATTTCACCTGGTTAATATTGCCTGCTAACCTGGATTTCTTTTAGCTAAATATGCAGGTTTAAAAATATATACTTCTGTGTATTGATTTTAAGAAAGGCATTGATGTTTATGGTTAGGTACAGTCGTGCAATTTTTTTGCAAATGCGCTTTTGTTAAATCATCCCCGTTTGGCGAAGTCAATGGTCTTCACAGTTCGCAACAAGCCAGGCGGCCCAAACTGCTGCATATACCCTGACTCTGTTTGCAAGAGAAGTGACACATTTTCCCTAGTTAAAATAAATTCATGTTAGCAGGCAATATTAACTAAATATGCAGGTTTAAAAATATATACTTGTGTATTGATTTTAAGAAAGACATTGATGTTTATGGTTAGGTACACGTCGGCGCAAAGACAGTCCTTTTTCGCGAATGCGCACCACATCGATTATATGCAAAGCAGGACAGGCTAGATAAACTAGTAATATCATCAACCATGTGTAGTTAACTAGTGTTTATGATTGATTGATTGTTTTTTTTATAAGATAAGTTTAATGCTAGCTAGCAACTTACCTTGGCAATGTAAAGCAGGTGGTTAGAGCGTTGGGTAGTTAACGTAAGGTTGCATCCCCAAGCTGACAAGGTAAAAATCTGTCGTTCTGCCCCTGAACAAGGCAGTTAACCCATCGTTCCTAGGCCGTCATTGAAAATAAGAAGGTGTTCTTAACTGAGTTAAATAAAGGTAAAAAAATTATTGGCAAATCGGTGGCCAAAAATACCGATTACCGATTGTTATGAACACTTGAAATCGGCCCTAATTAATCGGCCATTCAGATTAATCGGTCGACCTCTAAACAAAACCAATACTGCTAAATTCATTGTTTTTGTCATTTTCAATTCTCCCTGACTGTCTAGTTTTTATTTTTAGTTTTCAAAGATTATATTATAAAAACTAAAATATATAGATCCATCATTGTTTCTACATACTTTATCTGGTTTTAGTCATTTAAGTTTACACCGTGATTTATTATAATTCTTTTTTAATACAGCGGCCCGAAAAAACGCAAAGGATTTCAATGGCAGAAACATCCCTGAGGTTGACCTTGTTCACTCTTATCGAAGTGCATTCTCTACCCTTTGCTACCACATCTCCATCTCTGGAACTAAAGTTAGTCTGACCTAGTTTATTGCAGAACTTGGCATCAACTGTGCAGAAAAACAAGCATTCTTTTTTTCGCAATACATATTTCAGCGCCTGAGGGAACAGCGCTGTTATGTTTTCTCCCTGAATCGCTATGACGCCTATTTAACGCTATAGCAGTGTCGCTCCCCCTCGGTGAACAAATCCAATCACCCATATTGTCCCGCTGGCCAATAGAGAACAAAGTGGAGTTTTTCGAAGGTTTCCCCTTTACAAAGAGACTAACTGACAGAAGTATAGGATGTATCCCGTGGTAAGCTTTGTGAGTCTTCTGCATTAGGGCTGACTTGACTGGGTCAGTTTGCAGATTAGCTCACCACTGTTGTCACAATGACTAGGAACAATGATATATACTTTTAGCCTAAGCTGTGATGATTCCAATTACTTCTAAAGCCCTGATAATGCTACTACCACCATGTCAGGAATTTGGGCTTCAAGCTCAATTAAACAATGGCTGACTGATTTGTGTGTGTGTATAGTAGTGGTGAGTCGTGACGGGCAGCGTTTTGAACAGCCCCATGCCTGCCTGCCTGCTGCCGCTTATGGAGCTCTGCCTTCTGCCCGAGGCCTCTGGTTTGGTGTTGCCCTTTGGTATGTTAAGTTTCAAATGTGCAAATCATGGCTGGCTGTAGCTGCCAGTGGAAATTTCCACTTCAGAATCAGATAATGGACTTTGTTTCGGGTGCTGGGGACTCGCCACAAGCCCTCTGTAAATTGGCTGGTGGTGTTGCGAAACACTGCAAACGGTCAGCTATTTTAATACAAAAGAGAGGGGGCGGGGTCTTACAAAAGCATGTGTTCTGAACCAAAACTATACAACTGGAGTTAGTTAAAAAAGCAGTTCTACAAAGAGGAATTTTGGCTCCTTGATTTCTCAAGGAAGATTTAATCCTCAACAAAGAGGGTGAAAGCCTGATTTAGTGTGAACGTGTTACACTACTATCTATGATAATTAGTGAACTACTGTAGTGACTTTTTGATTGCTGATGTTCTTTCATAATGTATCAACCTACCATGTTTGGGCAGTTAGGCCCACTGAAAAGTCTAATTGTTTGGTGAATCTCTTCCTCCAATGAGTGTAATCAAACCACCATGAAGACCGTTTACAATAGGATACGAATACAAATGAAAACTTCTTGTGCTTCCTAATCATGCAGTAGTGACAGTCAGTTTCCCTTCAATCCCGGACAATGCTGTTGCAACGGAGAATTATTCCTCAAAAATGAATCTGTGGGTGGAGGTTCAAAGGTTAAGTTGGTCATGATCAGGACATGTGATTTGTCCTCTAGCAAAAGTAGTATTGATCAAACACTCTAAGAGATCTTCAGGAAAAACCCCAGCTCAATGTGTTTTGTCTGAATGTCAAGGGTGTGTGCTCGGCCCTCTCCTGTACTCCCTGTTCACCCACGACTGTGTGGCCATGCACGCCTCCAACTCAATCATCAAGTTTGCAGACGACACAACAGTAGTGGGCTTGATCACCAACAACGAGGAGACAGCCTACCGGGAGGAGGTGAAGGCACTCGGAGTGTGGTGTCAGGAAAACAACCTCTCACCCAAAGTATTAAAAAAAGGAAACAGCAGAGGGAGCACCCCCCTATCATTTACATTTACATCGAAGGGACAGCAGTGAAGAAGGTGGAAAGTTTTAAGTTCCTGGGCGTACACATCACAGACAAACTGAAATGGTCCACCCACACAAACAGTGTGGAGAAGAACACGCAACAGTGCCTCCTCAACCTCAGGAGGCTGAAGAAATGTGGCTTGTCACCCAAAACCCTGACAAACTTTTACAGATGCGCAATCGAGAGCATCCTGTTGGGCTGTATCACAGCCTGGTACGGCAACTGCTCCGCCCTCAACCGTAAGGCTCTCCAGAGGGTGGTGCGGTCAGCACAACGCATCACCTGGGGCAAACTACCTGCCCTCCATGACACCTACAGCACCCGATGTCACAGGAAGGCCAAAAAGATCATGAAGGACAACAACCACCCAAGCCACTGCCTGTTCACACCGCTATCATCAAGAAGGCGAGGTCAGTACAGGTGCATCAAAGCTGGGACCGAGAGATTGAGAAACGGCTTCTATCTCAAGACCATCAGACTACTAAACAGCAATCACTAACTCAGAGAGGCTGCCGCCTACATGAAGACCCAATCACTGGTCACTTTAATAAATGGATCACTAGTCACTTTAAATAATGCCACTTTAATAATGTTTACATATCTTACATTACTCATATCACATGTATATACTGTATTTTATACCATCTACTGCACCTTGCCTATGCCGCTCGGCCATCGCTCATCCGTATACTTATATGTACATATTCTCATTCACCCCTTTTAGATTTGTGTGTATTAGGTAGTTGTTGGGAATTGTTAGATTACTTGTTAGATATTACTGCACAGTTGGAACTAGAAGCACAAGCATTTCGCTACACTCGCATTAACATCTGCTAACCATGTGTATGTGACCAATAAAATTAGATTTGACATTCTGGTTATTGACCATGGGTGCTGTGTCTAGATAAGCCACTGACTTACCCCGCTTTGGCCCATTCCTGTTACTTAGTATTAGGCCCTGCCCAATGCAATGGAAAATTACTGGAACGATGCAAAGAGGGTTCTTCTTTCACTTTCTGACTATCTACTTGGCTGGCTATCTGGTGGGAGGGACTTCCAGGCACCTCTAATTTTAGGTCCAGTGTAAGGCAATGTGCTCTGGTCTGGGGTTCCTTAGTTTGCCGGAACGGCACGGCTCAGAGTGGATATGGTATTACGGCCCCATGCCGGCTTGTAGTGTGATTTGAGAAAGCCACAGGTTATGCAAGGGAGAAAAGGAGGGTAATTTTGTTAGAGCCTTTCAAAGGGCATTTCGGGTTGTGGAGTATTCGGACAGTTTGAGGTATGAAAGCAATGATTTTTCAACACTTGTGTCAAATTGAGCCATTACATTTATTGCTGGAAGGGGGGGGGGGGGGCAACCAAGAATGCACACTAAAGATAGCTCCTTCATGGCCGTATTAATTGAATACCTGCAATGTGGAGATAACCAATAGTTTAAATGGTACAGCTTGCCAGTAAACCACCACTACCCTCCAAAAATAAGGAAATGAACTTGCCCAATAATCCCCGGACTACTCACTTGGCGCCTAACATCCTACCATGTGGGCGGTTACTCTGGTGCAATCCAGGAACCAGCGGGCAGCGCCATGTGACCGACGCATGGAGGCAACGAGGGGAAAACTACTGAGGCCTCACCCTGAGGTCACCCAGTCCCAGCCAGGGTAATCAGATCCCTTATCCCTGGGCAGACTCTAGTCAACGGTTGCTCATACTAGTCCACATCCTGGGAACCTCAGGCGATCCACATATTTAATATATTCCAGTACGAACACACCTGATTCAGCTTGTCAACAAGCCATCATCATCAAGCCCTTAACTAGTTGGATCAGGTGTGCAAGCGGTGGAATAAATCAAATGTGGGAAACTGTCAATGCACCCAAGGACATGTTTGAGAAACACTACTTTAACTAGAGAAACAGCCTTCCCTCAGTGCTGGTGTTATTAATGATCTTGTTTCTCCGCACCCATACATGTCTGACTGGGACTTCACTGTTGTCTGTGACATAAGAAATGCACCCTCTTTTGCATGTGTACTTGTGTAGTCAAACTTTTGTTCAGGTCAAGGCTTTGAGATTGGTCACATCCTTCAGTGTTGTCTGACTAGACTAAATTGTAATCAATAAAGCAGGCTAGTTTTATTGAAAGCTAGTTTGGCATTAACTAGGCTTTGGCTACTGTATGTTTTGGCATTAGCTAGGCTACGTGTTGTTTAAGTGTTTTGGCCCATCTATTTCCCCTTAAGATGATTTGTGAACAGTCCTGTGGATTGGCAGCTGGTTGGTGGCTGCTGGGCAATGGCTGAGAGGCACTCCAGAGTGTGTGTGTGCAAACACAAGGCATGTCTTACTTCCTATACAACACTTCTGAATCACATACTGTGGTTTTATGGTGCTTAACCAAATACATTTAAATTGTTTGAGTATTCGTTTAGACTATTTTGTTGAAACAAATCGGTTCTGTAACCCCATAACTTATAATTGCCAAATGTCCAATTTCAGTATGAAACGTGGTCAAAGACTTCTCTCAAGCCACGTTGGAGGGCTTATTGAAATCAATGTAAGATGGATCACACAGAGGGCAAATAATTTATCTTCAAACCAGAACCGGTTTCACTTTCACTGTCCGGCAGGAATCTCCACTGCTGTAACCTTCTGAGGTCCCCCAGGACAAGCTGGAGAAGGGGAGTAGAAGAAGGTCTAGAAGAGTAAATTACTGTAAGAAAAGCCCTGTGGAAGAACTTCGAGCTGTTCTGGGGCTTGTGGGAAGAGGGTGTTGGTTGTGTCATTTGATACCTCACTTGTTAAAAATTGCAACCCACTTGCAGATGGCTGAAGGCTGCAGCACTCAAGGAATCTTTCAAAAAACGTCTCTGCTTAACTACAACCTTTTGTATGGTCTACGTCAGAGGGCCTATCGTCGAAATGTGGCTGCTGGTTTTGTTTTCGTGGAAATGTCAGCAAATTTAGTTTAGTCTAAATAAATAATTCAAGATGGAATGAACACTGAAAGACACTGCAAGCCTTGAAGACTAAAAATATCTGTATTATTTATTCTTTACAAATGTTAAGAGCCTTGCCAAAGAGAGAGAGCCCTCACCTTATCTAACCTCACAAAGAGCTTAGGCTACATAGCTTCTCAAAGGTTAGCCTTTGAAACAAAGAGCCAACAACCAAAAGCCTTTTTTGCCTTGTCGTTGTCTCACCTAAAATCATTCTCTCTCAAAACGAGTTGGCTATCAGTTCTCCGCTTCTCACATGGCAGAGTGCGTCGTGCTCTCTCTCGGTCTGCTTCCCCAGTCTATTTTTACGGCTTTATCATCCTCTGTGAGCCTTGTATAAGTCTCCTCAGAGAGGCACGACCGACGTGTTGAAATGCGAACTACCCCACGGCTAACAAAGCAGTGTGGTTACAGTACTGTAAGGACGGACCCGTTGCCTCATAGAACGATGAGAGGGCAAAGCCTTTGTTGTTCCGCCCATTAAAATGCTTTTGGCTGAACTGGCCTTGGCATAGTTAGCGAGAATATACGGCCTATATTGAGCAGATATAGGCTAGTCTGTAAGCACGCTCCCATTTCCCTCACCTCCTCAAGCCTGTCTCCAGTCAACTATGAGCTGTTGGTTTGTTGTGTCCTGGCCTGGTTGAGAGGGCCTTCCAGTTTGAAGGGAGGATAGGCTAGATGGGAGGTATTTTTAGATGCTCTAATAGATTTTGGGTTGGAACCAGTCTGAGGTGGATGGAGTGTTGAGTAAATGAGAAGTAGGAGCTAGGGAATTTTCAGGTCCTTTGTAGGATATTTTAGGTACTTTTCTGTGATGAGATCTGATGACTTTTAGGTGCTTTCCTTTTGAGGGCAGTGGTGTGTCAGCGGTAGATTCTGTAATTCATACAGTCAATAGTCCTGTCTCTCTGACTGTCAGTTCAATTGGCTTAGTTCTGGCACTGTGTGAGGCAAGTGAAGTGTACTTTGGATTTTTCCCCTCTCAAAGTGACCTGATTCAGTACAAACAAGGGAAATGTGAATAAAGGTCCACGTTGTGAGGTCCGTTGATCCCTGGAGTGAGTGTGCGTTTATTTGTAGGCATTTGTGTGTTCCAGCCCCACAGAGTAACTGGCTGTAGGCCGTAGTCTCCCTAGCTGTCAGTGCCCATTTAAGAGTAGATGTCTCTCTGTCTCTGTCTCTCTGTGTCTGTCTGTTTGCTCCTTCAGTGAATGACTGTCGCTGTCAGTGCTGAGAGGCACAGGCTCTGGACCGGTATCTCCACTTCCTGGGCTTCTTCGACCTCCTGCAAGGATGTGCTTAGAGACGGAGAGATCCCAGTGATGAAAGAAGGAAAAAGTCTTTTTAGAGGGTAGTCGGTGTCAGAATTGAAGAGCGAGTCAGTGTCAGAATTTAAAAGGGATGAATTAGGACTGCCAATAGTGTATTTGAGTATTTTCTTCTCATTTCTTTGCTCCATTCAATAGCAGGACAACATACAGCCCTGAGTGACACCTGAAACGAGCCTTTGTGGATGACGTCGGTTGTTTACCGCGGCGGGGTAGGGTTACCGGGACGACGGGGTGAACCCGGGACCATCTAGCTAAGCGAATCCTGATACTGTCCATTAGCAGGGGGTCGATGATCGACAGCCGCCTGCGACACAACGAGGGGAGGAAGGGGTTCTGGCAGGGATTCTATAAATCACTCTGGACGAGATCCCCAAGAGAGACCTTTAAAATCCGCTCTTCCCTGACCCGTTCCTTATCCCGTCCCACCCTACTTCAACAGCCGCTAGGCTACTTAGCTGCTATGTTGACATTTACAGTGGCAAGAAAGAGTATGTGAACCCTTTAGAAATGCCTGGATTTCTGCATAAATTCGTCATAAAATTTGATCCGATTATCATCTAGGTCACAACAACAGACAAACACAGTCGGCTTAAAGTAATAACACATAAACAATTATACGTTTTCATGTCTTTATTGAACACACCGTGTAAACATTCACAGTGCAGGGTGGGAAAAGTATGTGAACCCTTGGATTTAATAACTGGTTGACCCTCCTTTGTCAGCAATGACCTCAACCAAAAGTTTTCTGTAGTTGCGGATCAGACCTCTTTACAAAACTGTTTCAGTTCAGCAATATTCTTGGGATGTCTGGTGTGAACTGCTCTCTTGAAGTCATGCCACAGCCTCTCAATCGGGTTGAGGTCAGGACTCTGACTGGGCCACTATTTTCTTCTGTTGAAGCCATTCTGTTGTTGATTTACTTCTGTGTTTTGGGTCGTTGTGCTGTTGCGTCACCCAACTTTTGTTGAGCTTCAGTAGCCGGACAGATAGCCTAACATTCTCCTGAAAAATGTCTTGATAAACTTGGGAATTCATTTTTCTGTCGATGATAGCAAGCTGTCCAGGTCCTGAGGCAGCAAAGCAGCCCCAAACCATGATGCTCCCTCCACCATACTTTACAGTTGGAATGACGTTTTGATGTCGGTGTGCTGTACCTTTTTTCTCAACACCTAGTGTTGTGTGTTCCTTCCAAACAATTCCATACAACATCTGTCCACAGAATATTTTGCCAGTAGCGCTGTGGAACATCCAGGTGCACTTTTGCAAACTTCAGACGTGCAGCAATGTTTTTTTTGGACAGCAGTGACTTCCGTGGTGTCCTCCCATGAACACCATTCTTGTTTAGTGTTTTACGTATCGTGGACTCATCAACAAGGATGTTAGCATGTTCCTCAGATTTCTGTAAGTCTTTAGCTGACACTCCAGGATTCCTCTTAACCTCATTGAGCATTCTGATCTTGCAGTCATCTTTGCAGGACGGCCACTCATAGGGAGAGTAGCAACAGTGCTGAACTTTCTCCATTTATTTCTCCTTACTGTGGACTGATGAACATCAAGGCTTTTAGACATACTTTTGTAACCCTTTCCAGCTTTATGCAAGTCAACAATTCTTAATCTTAGGTCTTCTGAGATCTCTTTTGTTCGAGGCATGGTTCACATCAGGCAATGCTTCTTGTGAATAGCAAACTCAGATTTTGTGAGTTTTTTTTATAGGGCAAAGCAGCTCTAAACAACATCGCCAAATCTCTACTCATTGATTGGACTCCAGGTTAGCTGACTCCTGACTCCAATTAGCTTTTGGAGAAGTCGTTCTCCTAGGGATTCACATACTTTTCCCAGCCTACACTGTGAATGTTTAAATTATGTATTCAATATAGACAAGAAAAATACAATAATTTGTGTGTTATTAGTTTAAGCACACTCTTTGTCTATTGTTGTCAATTTATGCAGAAATCCAGTTAATTCCAAAGGGTTCACATACTTTTTCTTGCCACTGTAGGCCAAGACCTGCACCCCCAGATCTTACATCAATTGAATCAAAGCCGTGTCCTGTATGTCCTCTGTGTGTCACCACACGTGGTGAAAACGTAGCTATTTAATCAACTTAACATCAATCATAAATCATGCCTAACTGTAATAGGCTAGATTTTGGGGAATGTAGTGGTAAGTCCATCATTTTGAGATGATAGTCAGGGGCCGAGGACAGTCTGTCAGGGACTGAAATGGTCTATTGTATTCAAGTCCTCTTGTAGCTAGCCTGTTAGACAGTGTAAAAAAACAGATAGGCTAAGCTTTAATGACTGCAAATCGCCTAATGGTCAATCCATAAAACTCTGGAAAAAAATCACAGTATACTACCAGGGGCACAAGTCGTAAAAACAAACTGCTCCTCCACACACACCTTCTAGTCTACCTCAGTCATGATAAGTTATAACAGTGCCTTCATAAAGAAATTAGTGATCATATCTGAGTGCTGCTTGCCTGCCATGGCATTAGCACCCACCCAACAACGTTTACACGGTGGGTTGTTGCATAACGACGCATGGCTCTGCCAGTCCTGACAGAAACAGCCTTTGTCTCAGCAAGCTTGCGCTGGCTCTGGTGTATGTTTGTGTGTTTCTCAACATTGTTCGGAGGGAGAGAGTTCCACTGCCGGATCCAGCTAGAGCCACAGCAGAACTAGTCTTGGGGTGAGCCAAGCCCAGTCCAAACAAGACGATGGTGGAGCTAATTGTTATCTATCTGGGCTAAATAAATAAACTCAGCAAAAAAAGAAACGTCCCTTTTTCAGGATCCTGTCTTTCAAAGATAATTCAAAAAAATCCAAGTAACTTCACAGGTCTTCATTTTAAAGGGTTTAAACACTGTTTCCCATGCTTGTTCAATGAACCATAAACAATTAATGAACATGCACCTGTGGAACGGTCTTTAAGACACTAACAGCTTACAGACGGTAGGCAATTAGTGTCCTAAGTTTCCATAACTGTCATCTTAAAGAGGCCTTTCTACTGACTCTGAAAAACACCAAAAGAAAGATGCCCAGGGTCCCTGCTCATCTGCGTGAACGTGCCTTAGGCATACTGCAAGGGGGCATGAGGACTGCAGATGTGGCCAGGGCAATAAATTGCAATGTCCATACTGTGAGACGCCTAAGACAGCGCTACAGGTAGACAGGATGTACAGCTGATCGTCCTCGCAGTGACAGACCAAGTGTAACAACACCTGACAAGGATCGGTACATCCGAACATCACAGCTGCGGGACAGGTACAGGATGGAAACAACAACTGCCCGAGTTACGCCAGGAACACACAATCCCTCCATCAGTGCACAGACTCTCTGCAATACACTGAGAGAGGCTGGACTGAGGGCTTGTAGGGCTGTTGTAAGGCAGGTCCTCACCAGACATCACTGGCACCAGCGTGACAATGAGGAGGAGATGCACTGCAGTACTTAATGTAGCTGGTGGTCACACCAGATACTGTTACTTTTGATTTTGACACCCCCCTTTGTTCAGGGACACATTATTCCATTTCTGTTAGTCTAACGTCTGTGGAACTTGTTCAGTTTATGTCTCAGTTGTTGAGTCTTATGTTCATACAAATATTTACAGATGTTACGTTTTCTGAAAATAAACGCAGTTGACAGTGAGAGGACCTTTTTTTTGCTGAGTTTAGATTGTTACTCCAATGTCTCCGAGTAGCCCTAGACTAGCCATCATAGTTGCCTTTGGGTCAATATATAATATCCACAGAAGTAGAATCGCTAGAAGGGTTTCCAGTCAAATTGCCATGGACAGCGATTCTGTCCGATCTAGTGACTCTGTCTATCGCTATATCACTGCAGAAAATAAGGCAGTTAGGTTTTTTGTTTGTTTCTGTATCAAGTCAGTAAGAGTGACTTGTCCTCGGACTGTGGCATAGATTAGAGGTTAAGCTAGTATCTATAAAACTGAAATGAAATATGCCCTGTTACAGAAATACAATGTGTTCTCTGTCCAAAGAATTTGGTATTTGGTATTTTATTAGGATCCCCATTAGCTGTTGCAAAAGCAGCAGCTACTCTTCCTGTGGTCCACACAAACATGACATGGTACAGAACATTAATAGACAAGAACAGCTCAAGGACAGACCTACATAATTTTTTTTAAATGTCACACACAATCTACATATCAATACATATACACACTATCTAGGTCAAATAGGGGAGAGGCATTGTGCCAAGAGGTGTTCCTTTTACCAGTTTTTTTGGGGGGGCCATTCATTTTGCCAAGACCAAGAACTAGGCTACGACAGCAGTGAGGGGGGGTTGGAGGAGATGGATGATCTTGACCTGTCAGCCAGGCTGCCCATTGGAAGTACTGCTGTAGTAGGCCTGCTCACAGATCTCAGACCTGTCAGCCTGCCTCCTTAGGCATCCTTCATTAGTAGTACAATAGTAATGCCTTTCTCAGCTGTAGATCAAGAGGCTGTTTAGATAAACCGGAATAGGGAGTCGTCGAATGAGGCCATATTGAGGTAAAATGTGCCTGTAAGTGTAGATCTAAGATCAGCTTACCAGTTATACTAGCCTAACCTTCACCATCTGAGGGTTATATGTAAAAAAATAAAATAAAAAAGACCACTTGAAGGCAGATTTGTGGAAAGCTGTCAGAGGAGACTAAAGTGTGTTATTTTATTTTTTTTCAGAGTGAGAGGATGGCAGGTTAGGTGAAACGCTGCACTTAGCCTACTGCAGGATACCACACAGACAGCTGGT
Organism: Salmo trutta; assembly: GCF_901001165.1. Classification (NCBI taxonomy): domain Eukaryota; kingdom Metazoa; phylum Chordata; class Actinopteri; order Salmoniformes; family Salmonidae; genus Salmo; species Salmo trutta. The sequence continues at coordinate 19,291,532 of NC_042960.1, read as the reverse complement.
GGGACCTTAGAGCCGTCGGGGTTGGGAAGGGTTAATCCCCCCCCCCCATGCACTACATACATACATGCGGACACCCCTTCACATGTTGTGGATTCAGCTATTTCAGCCACACCCGTTGCTGACAGGTGTACAGCACTAGTCAAAAGATTGGACACATTTACTCATTCAAGGGTTTTTCTTTATTTTTGACTATATAACACATATGGAATCATGTAGTAACCAAAAAGGTGTTCAACAAATCCAAATATTTTATATTTGAGATTCTTCAAAGTAGTCACCCTTTGCCTTGATGACAGCTTTGCATTCTCTCAACCAGCTTCATGAGGTAGTCACCTGGAATGCATTTCAATTAACAGCTGTGCCTTATTAAAAGTTAACTTGTGGAATGTCTTTCCTTCTGAATGCGTTTGACACAATCAGTTGTGTTGTGACAAGGTAGGGGTGGTATACAGACGATAGCTCTATTTGGTAAAAGATCAAGTTCATATTATGGAAAGAACAGCTCAAATAAGCAAAGAGAAATGACAATCCATCATTACTTTAAGACATGAAGATCATTCAATACGGATAATGTCAAGAACTTCTAAAGTTTCTTCAAGTGCAATCGCAAAAACCATCAAGCGCTATGATGAAACTGGCTCTCATGAGGACCGCCACAGGTAAGGACGACCCAGAGTTACCTCTGCTGCAGAGGATAACTTCATTAGTGTTACCAGCCTCAGAAATTGCAGCCCAAGTAAATGATTCAGAGTTCAAGTAACAGACACATCTCAACATCAACTGTTCAGAGGAGACTGCGTGAATCAGGCCTTCATGGTTGAATTGCTGCAAAGAAACCACTACTAAAGGACACCGATAAGAAGAAGAGACTTGCTTGGGCCAAGGAACATGTCCTTTGGAAATCTGTCCTTTGGTCTGATGAGTCCAAAATTTAGATTTTTTTCGGTTCCAACCGCCATGTCTTTGTGAGACACAGAGTAGATGAACAGATGATCTCCGCATGCGTGGTTCCCACTGTGAGGCATAGAGAAGATGGTGTGGGGGTGCTTTGCTGGTGACCATGTCTGTGATTTATTTAGAATTCAAGGTACACTTAACCAGCATGGTTACCACAGCATTCTGCAGCATTACGCCATCTGGTCTGGGCTTTGTGGGACTATCATTTGTTTTTCAACAGGACAATGACCCAACACACCTCCAGGCTGTGTAAGGGCTATTTGACCAAGAAGAAAAGGGATGGAGTGCTGCATCAGATGACCTGGCCTCCACAATCACCTGACCTCAACCAAATTGAGATGGTTTGGGATGAGTTGGACCACAGAGTGACGGAAAAGCAGCCAACAAGTGCTCAGCATATGTGGGAACTCCTTCAAGACTGTTGAAAAAGCATTCCAGGTGAAGCTGGTTGAGAGAATGTCAAGAGTGTGCAAAGCTGTCACCAAGGCAAAGGGTGGCTACTTTGAAGAATCTCAAATAGAATATATATTTTGATTTGTTTAACACTTTTTTGGTTACTATGTGTTATTTCATAGTTTTGATTTCTGCACTATTATTCTACAAGGTAGAAACAAATAGTAAAAATAAAGAAAAACCCTTGAATGAGTAGGTGTGTAGGGGCGGGACACGATGCAAATAGTCCAGCTAGCCATTTGATTACCTGGTCAGGAGTCTTATGGCTTGGGGGTAAATGCTGTTGAGAAGCCTTTTGGTCCTAGACTTGGCACTCCGTTACCGCTTGCCATGCGATAGCAGAGAGAACAGTCTGACTGGGGTCTTTGACAATTTTTAGGGCCTTCCTCGGACACCGCCTGGTATAGAGGTCCTGGATGGCAGGCAGCTTAGCCCCAGTGATGTACTGGGCCGTACGCACTACCCTCTGTAGAGCTTCGCGGTCGGAGGCCGAGCAGTTGCCGTACCAAGCAGTGATGTGACCAGTCAGGATGCTCTCGATGTTGCAGCTGTAGAACCTTTTGAGGATCTGAGGACCCATGACAAATCTTTTTAGTTTCCTGAGGGGAATAGGCTTTGTCATGCCCTCGTCACGACTGTCTTGGTGTGTTTGGACCATTCTAGTTTGTTGGTGATGTGGACCTCAAGGAACTTGAAGCTCTCAACCTGCTCCACTACAGCCCTGTCAATGAGAATGGGGGCGTGCTCGGTCTTCCTTTTCCTGTAGTCCACAATCATCTTCTTTGTCTTGATTATGTTGAGGGATAGGTTGTTATTCTGGCACCACCCGGCCAGGTCTCTGACCTCCCTATACGCTGTCTCGTCATTGTCGGTGATCAGGCCTACCACTGTTGTGTCGTATGCAAACTTAATGATGGTGTTGGAGTCGTGCCTGGCCACACAGTCGTGGGTGAACAGGGAGTACAGGAAGGGACTGAGAACACACCCCTGAGGGGCTCCAGTGTTGAGGATCAGCGTGGCAGATGTGTTGCTACCTACCCTCACCACCCTTCAGGAAGTCCAGGATCCAGTTGCAGAGGGAGGTGTTTGGTCCCAGGATCCTTAGCTTAGTGATGAGCTTTGAGGGCACTATGGTGTTGAACGCTGAGCTGTAGTCAATGAATATCATTCTCACATAGGTGCTCCTTTTGTCCAGGTGGGAAAGGGCAGTGTGGAGTGCAATAGAGATTGCATCATCTGTGGATTTGTTTGGGCGGTAGGCAAATTGGAGTGGGTCTAGGGTTTCTGGGATTATGGTGATGATGTGAGCCATGACTAGCCTTTCAAAGCACTTCATTGCTACGGATCTTTAGTCATTTAAGCAGGTTACCTTAGTGTTCTTGGGCACAGGGACTATGGTGGTCTGCTTGAAACATGTTGGTTTTACAGACTCAATCAGGGACATGTTGAAAATGTCAGTGAAGACACCTGCCAGTTGGTCAGCACATGCCCGGCGCACACGTCCTGGTAATCCGTCTGGCCCCGCGGCCTTGTGAATGTTGTCCTGTTTAAAGGTCTTCCTCACGTCGGCTACAGAGAGCGTGATCACACAGTCGTCCGGAACAGCTGATGCTCTCATGCATGCCTCGGTGTTGCTTGCCTCGAAGCGAGCATAGGAGTGATTTAGCTCGTCTAGTAGGCTCATGTCACTGGGCAGCTCGCGGCTGTGCATCCCATTGTAGTCTGTAATAGTTTGCAGGCCCTGCCACATAAGGTGAGCGTCGGAGCCGATTCAATCTTAGTCCTGTATTGGCGCTTTGCCTGTTTGATGGTTCGTCGGAGGGCATAGCAGGTTTCTTATAAGCTTCCGGGTTAGAGTCCCGCACCTTGAAAGCAGTGGGTCTACCCTTTAGCTCAGTGCGAATGTTACCTGTAATGCATGGCTTCTGGTAGGATATGTACGTACAGTCACTTTGGTAAGGGCCTTCCCTGTGGCTCAGTTGGTAGAGCATGGTGTTTGCAACGCCAGCATGGTGTGTGCAACGCCATGGTTGTGGGTTCAATTCCCACGGGGGGCCAGTACCAAAAAAAATGCATGAAATGAAATGTATGCATTCACTACTGTAAGTCGCTCTGGATAAGAGTGTCTGCTAAATGACTAAAATGTAAATGTAAAATGTCACTGTGGGGACGACATCCTCGATGCACTTATTGATAAAGCCAGTGACTAATGTGGTGTACTCAATGCCATCGGAAGAATCCCGGAACATATTCCAGTCTGTGCTAGCAAAACAGTCCTGTAGTTTAGCATCTGCTTCATCTGACCACTTTTTTATAGACCGAGTCACTGGTGCTTCCTGCTTTAATTTTTGCTTGTAAGCAGGAATCAGAAGGATAGAATTGTGGTCAGATTTGCCAAATGGAGGGCGAGGGAGAGCTTTGTATGCGTCTCTGTGTGTGGAGTACAAGTGATCTAGAATGGTTTTCCCTCTGGTTGCGCATTTAACATGCTGATAGACATTTTGGTAAAACTGATTTAAGTTTCCCTGCATTAAAGTCCCCGGCCGCTAGGAGAGTCGCCTCTGGGTGAGCAGTTTGCTGTTTGCTTATTTCCTTATACAGCTGACTGAGTGTGGTCTTAGTGCAGGAATCCGTCTGTGGTGGTAAATAAACAGTCACGACAAATATAGATGAAAACTCTCTTGGCAAATAGTGTGGTCTACAGCTTATCATTAAATACTTTACTTCAGGTGAGCAAAATCCAGAGACTTCCTTAGATTTTGTGCACCAGCTGTTTACAAATATGCGCAATCTGCCCCCCCCCCCCCCCCTTACTTGAGTGTGCTGTTCTATCTAGCCAGTGCAGTGTAGATTCCGCAAGCTGAATATCCATGTTGGCAAGTAATACTGACGGTAAAGGCAGATTTCCCACTCGCCGTCGGCGTATCCTTACAAGGCACCCCGCTCTGTGTCCTCTGTACCTGAGTCTTTTTCTCCTGCCAATGACGGGGATTTTGGCCTTGTCGGGTGTCTGAAGTACATCCTGTGCGTCCTGCTTGTTGAAGTAAAAATCTTTGTCTAATCCGAGGTGAGTGATCGCTGTCCTGATATCCAGAAGCTCTTTTGCCGTAAGATACGGTGGCAGAAACATTATGTACAAAATAAGTTACAAATGACGCGAGGAAAAACACACATAATTGGTTAGGCGCCCGTAAAACTGCTGCCATTTCTTCCGGCGCCATTTTATCATCGTCTTCTCTTCCCAAACAGTTGAAACTCAGCTCAAACATTGAAAAACAACCTAGCTTGTGAACAAAACAAGGTAAATAGCCAAGAAAAACAAGGACAGAGTCTCACTTCAGTAGACTTTAGTTTCAAGTAAATTAGACCTGGTAGATTATATATATATTTTTGATCTACCTGCCACGGTGGCTGCTGGACCAAAAAGCTAATTTTAGTCCCTGGTCTGTACATATGGGTTTCATGTTACCCCAGAGTTTGTGTGGGTGTTTGCTTCTGGAATGTGTATGTCAAAGGGCCATGTGGAACCAGTGTGTTTGGGAGCCCAGCTAAGTGGCGATAACCGGGCTTTCCAGTCGTTGCCTCGTTTTGATAGAAAGATTGTGAGGTTGGCGTGGAGCCACTGCATACTGGCAGAGCAGGGGGGCAGATTTGAGCCCAACCGAGAGGGCAGCAGTGTTTATGACCGCATACCAGCCTAGGGGCTAAAGCTAGGGAGACTGAGGGTGTTTAAATTGTGATGGTGTTATTACTACCATTCGTGGTCGCAGTGTGTGTGACGAGGGGAAAAGGAAAATGAACAAAGGCTGAGCCTCTTCCCAGCTCTGCCGTTCTCAGAGTTATAGATTGGGTTCCGCTCAACACTATGAAGGCACCACGCGGGTGAGTGTGTGTGTGTGGGTTAATGAGTGTGTGTCCTCTGGAAGTGAACAGTGTGCGGAAGACAGGGTTTATGGTTTATTATGTCTGTTGGCGTGGCTGTATAGGGAGGAGTAACTGTAAACTGTGTGTGTGGAGTTGGGCTGTATCCAGTTTCTTACCTTCTTACTGTGCCTGTGCCATCCCAGGATATACATTATTACCGGTAGTGCACACAAGGGGTGCTGTTTTTTTTTTTTTTTCAAATGTAAAAAAAAAACCAAAAATGTTATTTACCAGAATGCTAACATGTACTAAGGAATCCCCATAGGGGATGCTAGGTAAACGCTAACTAGCGCATGCAAACCTTTTCTACTAAGACATCTCATAAAGTAATGCAAGTATCTCAAAACACAGTTTGCAGCACACACAAAACAAATATTAGACCGCAGGGATCTTCATCCAGGAGGGGATTGTCTCTGCTGCTGTCACCAAGAAGCTTGATCTTGCAAGCTAACGTTAGCCATTTATCAAAACCCAGCTGGAGTGAGTTGATTTGGCACATCTTAGATAGTTAACTTAATAGTTATAAAATATATCAGGTTGTAATTTCCTACAAGTTAAGTTGCGCTGCAGGAGTGACTCACCTCAAGAAGCTCCCGTTTTGCTTGTTGTGCATCTTTGTAAACAAACACACTTGCCTGGCTTAAACAGCTGTTTTGGGGAACTAGTACCGGTAAGCTTCATAATGAAAAATGATCTAACAGGCGAACTGATGAACGCGATCTGCTTTGTCTATTTCCTAGTGCACAGGTTGACTGCAGGTATTTATTTAAAATGTACAAATATTCAGATTTATATATTTTTTAAATGTATTGACAGTATTGGAAAATCCATACAGAGGATTTGGGGGGGCTTTTGAAGCGTAACCACAGAATGCAGCACGTGACTGAAGAGACAACCAATTTGCTAGTTACAACATCTGCTCTGGAAAGACAGCAGAGAGTAGAAAGGCAGTTTGCCATTTACAGCAGCGCGTCCCCTGAACGATAACGAAGAGGTAGGTCTCCTGACCACAGAGACGGGGGTGAGAAGGTGATGAAGCGTACTTCATGAGCTGTAACCGAAAAACAACTGGCATTTGGAAAGTTTGAGGTGAGGGATAAAGTGCGGTGGAACAAGTTAGCCAGAGAAACCTATAGAGGTGAAAGAAACACCACACACTTTCCCTCTTTCTCACTTTTTCAATCCAGTGGATAAAAATGGGTATGCCAGGTGTACTCTGCCTGAAAGAGATCAATTATGCCAACAAAGGGTCTCATGCTCTGCTGCTGGCACATTGTAAATCAGATGTCCACAGGCAGAACGTGTACAATGTAATAACCTGCAGAGTAGCCCAAAGATATTGCTTTTGTTGTGTTGAACTCGACAGTAACACTTTTGTGTGAGTGAGGAGGGATTATTACATTTTTTACTCAGTGAACATTATTTTTGCACACATGTAGCCTTGTGCGCTTGATCGATGTCTACTATAGTGGCCACTATAATAGAGCAAAAATAGAATGCCTGTTTGTTTCATTCTATTTCTACTTTAAGATGTTTTTTCCCAAGTGCAATATTTAGATGTGTGTGTGTGTGTGTGTGTGTGTGTGTGTGATCACAAGCGTTCTATTATAAAGGCTGCCATGGCTAACTGCAATATTAGTGTATTGTTTTTTTCCCCCCAAGACTTTAGTGTCAATTGCAGTAAAGTCTAGGCAACAAATAACATTGGATTGCTTTCTTTACATTTTTTTGCTGTGACTTAGGTTCACATTAAGCACTTTTTATTTTACACACACACAATTCTTTGTTGTTTAATTAGTTAAAACCTGCATTTCCCCCTAGCAGGGATTTTTTGCATGTTTCGGTTCAACAAAAAAAAGTGACACCTTTTTTGGGCCCTCACCAGTTTGCATCCCTACGAACTGCCAGATGGTGAAGCGTGATTCATCATTCCAGAGAACACGTTTCCACTGCTCCAATGGCGGCGAGCTTTACACCGCTCCAGCCGACGCTTGGCACTGTGCATGGTGATCTTAGGCTTGTGTGCGGCTGCTCGGCCATGTAGACACATTTCATGAAGCCCCCGACGAGCAGTTCTTGTTCTGACGTTGCTTCCAGAGGCAGTTTGGAACTCGGTAGTGAGTGTTGCAACCAAGGACAGACGACTACACTAGCTTCAAACCACTGAAAATACAATATTTTTGGTTACTGAAAATATATTTCACAGCGATTTAAATGGCACAATGATTCTCTACACCCCTCAAACTCTTATGGACCAAGTGGCACAGAGGTCGCTGTGAAATCTCTTTTGTCTGGCGCAGCGGTCTAAGGCACTGCATTGCTGTGCTAGAGGCGTCACCACAGACCCAGGTTCGATCCCGGGCTGTATCACAACCGGCCGTGATTAGGAGCCCCATAGGGCGGTGCACAATTGGCTCAGAGTCGTCCTGGTTAGGGGAGGGTTTGGCCAGGGTAGGCAGTCATTGTAAATAAAATGTGTTCTTAACTGACTTGCCTAGTATAAATCAGGCCCTGATTAGAGGGGAACAATGAAAAATTCAGTGGAACTAGCTTCGAGGTCCAGAATAGATTTATTTATTCATTATTTAAACTTTATTTGACCTGGGACACTAGGTGGGTGCAATTATTTATCAGGTAGAACAGAAAACCAGCAGGCTCCGGACCTTGTAGGATTAGAGACAAATACCCCTGCTCTACACTTTTATATTGTTACATAAACTGAAATTAGGTGAACTAATTTAAATTTTATCAACCAGGAAATGGTGTTGCACCTTTAAAATCGAGGGGTTTTGACCATTTTGGACATTTTTACAGCGTGAGCGTCTCTTCTCATCCCACTTCAACATGCAGTGCTGTTATGAAATTATCAACTTTACCCTACCCTTTATAACAATCACCATATATACTGATTGTTTAAAGCAAAACTACCAAAACTATTGCTGATGGTGATCTTGAACAATAAAATCTAATGTAAGCCCCGATCAGCAGGTATAGCCAGATGAGTTGTCTCCGGTAGCTTCATTTTATTCAGGTAAAACACCATTTTCAACAGCGCATTTGTTAACAATAACCTAGCAAATTACATTGATTGTCACTGTACTAATAAAGACTAATATTGCTCAAGCCATTTTACAAGCATTCGAATGCTGAAGGTGCCGCAGTGATGTGCAAGATCAGGAATAGGCCTACCTCAGTGACATTACGCAACTAACAAATGTATATGATCATGGTGGCTTGTTCTCGTCAATTCACCCTACCTATTGTCATTGTGGCAGGCTGGAAGCCATATCAAAGCTTTCTGCTGGCTATGAGAAATTGTCCAGTACACACTCAGCCCAATTGACCACAGGACTGTATGTGACTATCTATCACTTTATCACATCCCCTAATCCATCTCTCTCTCTCTTTGCAGGATATCCATGAGCTCCGATTTCCAGCACTATAGTTTCAGGATGCCTAATATCGGGTTTCAGAACCTTCCTCTCAACATCTACATTGTGGTGTTTGGGACCGCCATCTTTGTCTTCATCCTCAGCCTTCTCTTCTGTTGCTACTTGATAAGGTATGATCCACACTGCTACGTCCTAGTTGACATAGGCTAGTTCCTAGTTTCTATAGTCTACTTTGAAAATCTTGATTTGTGTTTAGGTTTCCTTGCACCGGTGCCAGACAGTGTAGATTCTGGGTTATGACATTTGTTTGTGACCCCATATTTGACCCCATATTTGACATCAACAGAGCCTCACTTCAATGTTTACGGTGGCCATTTAAAAAAAAAAGAATGGCCCCTTCAATACATTTGAAGTCCCAGACCTGGCTGTATTATATTGCTTTGCGGAGATCTTATTGGCCCGCCACTCTAGCCCCTCTGGTCCAATCACGATAGTCCTGAGCACTGTTGCCATGGTGGACAACCATGGCAATGGCCAATGACGTTGGAACTCTGTAGCGTTTCTTACCTAAAGTAGCGAGAAGCAGCATGTCTCAACCCAAATTCACCCTGCCCTTTTACCTAACCCGGCAGGGGGAGATGGTATGTGTGTTTCTGCTTTTGTTTCATTGTTTCGCCCCTCCCTCCTCAAGACAAACTATGAAATTGATACAGTGTCACGATACAATTCTGTGAGGAAAAAGAAAAGGGGGAAAAAAGGTGGTCAGATTACCAAGTAATTTATAGAAAAACGTTGTCCCAAATGGCACCCTATTCCCTATAGTGCACTACATTTGAGCAAGCAGAGCCCTATGGGCCCTAGTCAAAAGTAATGCACTGTGTAGGGAATAGGGTGCCATTTGGGACAGTTTTTACTCTGAGAGGCTTCTAAAGATGCAGTCTCCCTTTCTAACACGTGGCCCCCATGGTTCCCTAAACCACCCACCAACCACACACACACCACAAAACCACAAGGCCTCACTGGATAGGCTACACTTCCCATGTATATTAACACAGAATCAGTTTGATTTTCCTTGACCCAGTTTCATTGCCTTTAGAGACCGACGGACGAAACACTGAGCCCTGTCTTAACTTTAGCCCCCTTCACATCACACCGAGGCTCCAGTGTGGCGTTTCCCTTAGATACAGATCTAGGATCAGCTTCCCTCAATCCTAACCTTAACCATTAGTGGGGAAAATGCTAAACTACCCATAGACGCTCTTCTTGGGTCAACTTGACCCTACTCCTCACAGCCAGTCCACAGATGATCCTCTAAAAGCTGGACAAATACGGAAAAGGAGAGGGGAACGAGGCCAGTCGGGCTCTGTAGAGGACGTGTGAATGCTCGCTTTCCCGGTGTGGCCCAAGCAAACACGGCCCGGACAGCTTGACGTGAGGCTGAACGTCACAGGTAGACTCGACTCCCTCCTCTCGGTCAGTCCCGAAGTCCACACACATACGTGAAATAAGCCTGTGGTTGGCGAACACACCATACATACACACACACACATACACGTTGAGGAGTGTTTGTTGCCCAGTTCTGTTTTAGAAGTCAGTTACATTATTTTAGTGTAGGAGTCCATGGAAAGATCACATCCCTAAGCACCAAGTGGCCCTTCTGTGGTCTCCTGTATTTTTAATGAAACTTTAATCTATCCCCCTCACTACCATGCTAACAGGGCCACTTATCAAATCTGCCCCTCACCTTTGACAACCCCCTGACCCCTCACCTTTGACCCCTGACCTCTGCCCCTTGCCCAATGGGAGTCTCTGCACCTTTACCCGCTGCTCTCTTTCAGAAGGTGTCAGTCTCTCTCCTAGAACTGTGCTGCTGTGTGTTACAGATCCCTCAGCCTCTCGCTCTGCTCCGAGAGGTTAAGGTTACTAGTAACGGAGGTAAATCTTCAACACATATGTCTCTCAATCGCTTTCTCTTTTTCTCCCTTTTTTTTTTTTAATACACTGAGTGTACAAAATATTAGGAACATGTTTTTAATATTGAGTTGCACCCCCTTTTGCCCTCAGAACAGCCTCAATTCGTTGGGGGCATGGACTACAAGGTGTCAAGCGTTCCACAGGGATGCTGGCCCTTGTTGACTCCAATGCTTCCTTAAGTTGGGTCAAGTTGGCTGGATGTCCTTTGGGCGGTGGACCATTCTTGATAGACACGGGAAACTGTTGAGCGTGAAAAACCCAGCAGCGTTGCAGATCTTGACGCACTCATCCCGGTGCGCCTGGCACCTACTACCATACCCTGTTCAAACGCACTTAAATCTTTTTTTTGCCCATTCACCTTCGAATGGCACACACACAATCCATGTCTCAAGGCTTAAAAGTCCTTCTTTAACCTGTCTTCTCCCCTTCATCTACACTGATTTTGAAGTGGATTTAACAGGTGACATCCATAAGGGATAAAAGCTTTTACCTGGATTCAGTCTGTCATGGAAAGAGCAGGTGTTCCAAATGTTTTGTGAACTCTGTGTATATCTATCCCTCCTCCTACTGTCTTTCGATTCTGTTTTTCATTCAACATGTTTTATTCTTTTGCCGTTTTGATTTGTGCTGAAGTGAATGGTTGGTGTAATGACAATACAAACCGACCACTGGCGTTATCTATGATCTTCCTTTTAACTTCAGGTGATGGGAAAATGTCTAAACGGAGTTACCAAAATAGTTATTTGTTTATAAATGTCTGTTAATATCCAAGCTAGCTTAATGTTAATTCACTACGTGTATTAACTGTTCATAGTAAAAATGAACACAGGGTGGTATATACTCACCGTTTTCATAATATTTGTGGATCTATTTAAATGTTTTGCTTTCTCATGGCTGACTTTCTTCAAGCTATAGTAAGTTAGGTGTCATTTTCCATTCACAACACTTTTCAAAGGGTTATTTATCTTAAGAATATGGACTTCCCTATGCTTGGCTGCCTCTCTCTTGAGTTGACCTTTATACTCCTCTCCCATTTGTGAGCATTGTCATGCCCTCTTAAAGGACCTTAGCTTCCCCACTAAAGATGAAGGTTAATGTGCCCAGTCGTTTCCTTTCCTTGTATTCTATCCGCTTGATCACTGATCTAAGGACTTTAAAGGTGAAAGTAAAATATCAGAGCCCTATCCAGTCCTATCACCCATCATTGCTTCTGAAGGTCAAGGGAAGAAAATCAAGAAAGGAAGTTGTTTAGTTTTATTGGGATGTAAAGTAAAGCTCCCATTTCTCCCACACAAATGATTCATCTGTCTCTCCTTCTAGCCTAGTCAGCAGTAACGAAGGCCACTACGGTAAAGTCAAGACAGGAGCTCTGGTTAGATAGGCGCACTCACGTGAAAAGCATCCCTGCTGCATTCACACGAATGATGGTGATAAAACCATGTGTCCTGCTGGCAGAAACCGTACGTGGGGGTGCTTTTTTTAACGCTTGAGAGGGAAAGCGTTAGTCTCTCGACCTGGCGGACATTTTGTCTAAGCAGTCCAGTTCGGACCAGACCATTTGCCATTCAGTACGGGTGGCCCACATTACATTGAGTCGTGTCAAGGTGTGGAATTCCCACCTAGTTGTGGCAGTGGAGCTGTGCCACAGCACGACTGCTGACCAGTGCTCCGTCAAAGTCGTCATAAGGTCGTCCGGGTGACGTTTGAGTGAGATTGAGTTTGGTGCTGATAGGTGGGAAGTAGGTTATGTTTTGGTTTGGTCAGGGTTAGTGGGGGAGGTGTATAAGTGTCATTAGGGTCAGAAGCAGCCAAGCCATTGGGGTTAAATGTCACCGTTCACAGCTGTGAGATGGGTGTGATATCACAGAGTTCGTCCCAAATGAAACCCTATTCCCTATATAGTGCACTACATTAGACAAGAGCACATAGGGATTTGGGATACCACCATTGTGAAATCAAATGGGTCTGTGGGCAGAACGGGTGCCCTACCCGACCTCAGGCCATTCCATTTCATAGACCATAAAAGATAGCAGATCCAATCGTTTTCAAAAGCCATTTTGAAATGCCAAGTGGAACCACATATGATGACAGTATTTCCTGTGTGTGTGTGTATATAAAGAGTTCATAGGGAAAGGCCTGGATTCAATTCAGTGGTTATTACAATGACCGTAGCTTTTATCTTCCATCAACTCATCTGGATTGATTTATGACTTCAAAACTAAAGATTAAAAAAAATGAAAGGTTAAGATTGAATCCAGGCTACCATAGTCAAGATATTGTACAGGGGTGAGTTTCTTGAAAGTTTCGTAGCACTAAAATAATTTTTAATCCAATGTAGACCAGGCTAGTTCAAAACTGCAGCACTGCCATCAATGTCTGTTTCTACAGCGCCTAAACAGTTGAATTTGACTGGCTTTTATTTCCGTGCTGGAGATTTGAATGGACATTGTTAAAGCAGCCATGTTTTTCTGCCCCGAATGCTCTCTATCTATACAGTTGCTCACTTCCTGTTTCAGGGTCCATTGACTTGCCACTGTATCTGAATGTACTGTGAGTGCAACTGGCGAGTTGTAGCGGCTCCTTTACTAATTGAAGAGATGCTGTGTTTCTCTGCCTTGTCCCTACAGGTTAAGGCACCAGGCGCACAAGGAGCTGTATGCGTACAAACAAGTAAGAGGCCCGTTGTCTATGCACGCGTGCGCTCACACTTGCACACACACACACAAATATACTATGGACATGGTTTATTTTTCTCACAGTATGTCACTGTAGCCTACAAATCCTCTGTTGCTGAACATACACATTATATAGTACACACCCTTAATATACATACTGTAGAAGGCATCAGAGTAAAAACAGAAGGATTGTGGTTTATTTTGGGCTAGTTTCATTGGAAGTGGGGGACTCCACCTTAATCAAATGTACGGCCAGTTTTAGCCAGCCAGCCTGCTGAAAAAGTAACTTCCGGTCGTAGCTGTACTCCTTCCTGTCAGAGAAGACATTTCCAGATGCTGTGTGTGAAATAGCAGCAGGAAGCATTGATTTTGTTGATACGCCTTTAATCCCTTTAAGTGAGTGGTGAGGGCTCGGGGCTGAGCCACACAGGACCATAACTGCCTGTAACTGATCTGAACTCTACTGTCCATTCATACATCACCATTCTTCTAATACTAAAAACAAACAAGTATTGGATTCACTTCTGGATGTTTCCTGTGAGAAAAAGTGTGTTTTATGTTGTCTGTTCTAATTGTATGCCTTTTTTATTTCCCCTCAGGTTATACAGAAGGAAAAAGTCAAAGAGCTAAATTTGCATGAGGTAAGCACTTAACTTTTTTCTTGTTCCATTGTCTTGACTTCTATTGATACTGTATCTCATGGTTACATGGGCTTTGAGTTGATATTGTTTAGCATTGCACCAGGTGTTGAAACTTTTTTTATTGGACCGGACATGGACATTCTGTAATACGACTGACAAGCTTAGCACACTCTGTGCTGTACTTCCCTAATGTAACCTATTAGTCGTTGTACTGAACTGTACTTCTCTCAAATGCAACCTTTCAAACAGCAAATGCCACGTATTTGTTTAACCATTATTTAGAAAATGATTGCAATACGTTAGGGTTTGCGTTAGGCTCTGCTCCTTCGAGGTATCTCACTGCCAGAGCGTGCATCATGTTAAAGCTGTAATATGTCACTTTTTAGGTGACCCTTACCCAATTCACATAGAAATATGAGTTTATAGATCTGTCATTCTCATTGAAAGCAAGTCTAAGACGCAGTAGGTATGTTCTATGTGTGCTATTTCTATGTTTAAGTTTTGTATCTTACTTTTGGTTTTGTACACCAGCTTCAAACAGCTGAAAATATATTTTTGGTTATGGAAAATCTATTTCACAGCGGTTTAGATGGTACAATGATTCTCTACACTATACTTGCTTGTTTTGTCACAAACTGAAATTAGGCAAACTATTCACATTTTTGCAACCAGGAAATGGCGGAGTGATTTTTGCATAGTGCACCTTTTTAAGATCATAATAATTACAGGCAGTGAGCAAGGTACTCTGTATCAATCCCACCGCAGGATGGAAACACAGAACCAAACAGGTGGAGGCTGGGGTAGTGGGTGGGTACAAGAAAATGCAAGCGCATACTATCGAGTAACCAACGGCAGTGGAGAATGTGAGTAAAACTGATCAGCTTAAATATACCACCATATTAAGGTAGAAAGTGTTTGTAGAATATGATTGGTGCGACGTCAGCTAATGCATATACTCTGGTTTCCTGTCTGAACAGGCGGAGCTTCATGAACTGTAAGGTCGCCGTTGGTCTGGTATTTACATTGATTGTTTTGTTGTTTACTGCTGTGTTACCGTATATGGGTCCCATGGCATACATTTAGGCTACTTATTGATTTAGAAACGTGTGACCTTGATGAAGCAGATTTATCAATGTCGTCTGAAGCAAACTGGTTGTTCAATAGCCGCAAGATCCCTTAGGCTTCTCTTGAAAAATCGATTTGTATCTCAACTAGATTAACCTGCTAAAAATAAAATGTTGTTGAAAGAGCGAGGGAACCCCTTTATGCAAAGTGGACCTGTCGAGACAGATTTAGTTGAGCTGTCAGCAGACTGTCGTTGTTGTATCTCTCTCATTTTTAGGGTATCAATGTCAGAAGAGGCACATTGTGTGCGCGCGCTTGCGTTTTTGAGTGTGCATGTGCCTTGTCCTCTCATTATGCATGTCTGTCTCTGGAGCTTGTTACGGTCCATCTGTTGCGTCAGACAATGTGTTAAAGTCATGTTAGCCCAGCTCTACAGCTAGCAGCGTTATCCCCTTTTCCACAGATCTCCTTCACAGCCTCAGCCCTGGCCCCTTTTAAACTAGACCCAAGTGGCCCTACTAGCCTCTTGCTAGCCCCCGCTACTCCCTTTAGCACGTCAATGCTAATGAAAAAACTAGCGCTGGCACCCGCGTGTGAGGAGCGAAAGCGCTACGTTGCTAACGCTAACCAAACGGCTCTCCCACAGTGCAGAGGTCTAGTTATGTAGCCATTATTGAGTCATTCTATGTCATTAAAAGTGGGAGAGCGCTACAGTATGTGACATGTGTGTGCCTGTGTGTGTTTGTGAGCGTGTGTGCGTGATTGTTGGACAGCCAAGTTGTTATGTATTGCTGAAAAACACTCACCAACGCTGGCCGGGGGAATGACCCATTTTATTGGAAGGGCCCTGTCCAAAGGAAAATGTTTTGGAAAAAGTGTATAGATTGCGCCTCTTGCAGCTGTATACATCTAACCTTCATTTGACACAGAGCATGGCAACAACAGCTGTGAATAATACGTGCTGACAAGGTAAAAATCGGTCGGTCTGCCTTTGAACAAGGCAGTTAACCCACTGTTCCTAGGCCGTCATTGAAAATAAGAATTTGTTCTTAACTGACTTGCCTAGTTATATAAAGGTAAAATAAAAAATAAAAAATCATTGTATCCAGCTGAACATAACCCTTATAAATACACACAGGTCTACAACCTCGCACACACACACACCAGTACATCACTTCGTGTCCTTGTCTGTGTATGATGGACAGGGGTTGTATTGTGTGAGGAAGTGCATCAGCTCAATGTTGTGGCAGTTCAGTAGTAGTGTCCTTGATAGTACTCAGCCAAACTATTACAGATAGTGTTGCTGTGACGTTGCACTGTACAGCAGCAGCGATGTAACATTCAAAGAGCAATAGGGGAACATTCTAAACCAATCTCTAACATTCAAAGGACGTTAAGGGAACTTTCTAGGCCTAAACCTTGTGACAAAGTAGCATATTCAAAATGTAGGACTACTGTATGTGGCTGATGAGTGTTGAAATTAGCAAGCTTTGACTTTGGCTTCAATACGCTCTCAGCTCTGTTTGACTTGCCGTATTTTACTTGCGATCCTTCCCATAGCAAACAGAGGCCTACTTTTGAATTAGTCAGCCGTTATCGTTTTGATAAGATAAGCCTAACTCTGGCGCTGCATCACGAATGGCACCCTATTCCCTACATAGCATAGTACACTACTTTTGTTCTGAGCCTTTTGGGGACACGGTCAAGGTCTATGTTCATAGCACTACTGATGATATCAGGAGCATGAATTAAATACCGTTACAAGGACATGGTTTAGTAGGAGCAGCAATGCTCCCTGTTTGCCAATAATTGCCTATAGATTAAGGTAGGCCTTTTCAGTTTGAACACGCGCACACACACACTGCTTTTTATGAGTGTAGTAATGGACGTCTGTGATGACCAAGGGACTGTGGCCCTCAACAGTAGTTTTGAATGGGCCCCTGGGGGTGAATCACTGTCCCCATTACACCCCCACATTGTCCCCATCAACTCAAAAGCTCTTTGTCCCTGGTTGTGTTTCATTCCAGAAATATGTCCGCTTCATATCTGCCATTGGACAGATATAGCCTAACCGATAGCTTAACTTTTGCCTAGTTTCCTTGCCATGCTGCTTTCTCTTCAGGATAGAGTGGAGGCGGCAAATGGTCATCTGGAATGAAACAGTCCCTCAACTCTAGTTCAGTGCAGTTGTAGAGGGGAGAAGGGAAAGTTGTCAGGAATGAGATGCAGCCCATCTCACCTCAGTGCAGTTAGCCTAGTGGTTAGAGCGTTGGGCCAGTAACCGAAAGGTTGCTAGATCGAATCCTCGAGTTGACAAGGTAAAAATCTGAAAACCCACTGTTCCTAGGCCATCATTGTAAATAAGAATTTGTTCTTAACTGACTTGCCTAGTTAAAGGTTAAATACAATTTTTTTAAAGTTGTACACAGAGTGGAAAAACTCCACTAGCCTCAGCCTGGGTCTCTGTGACCCCATTTCCTGCCCAAGGCAGAGCTGCTTACCCTCCAACCCATAGCCTGCCTGGGGGGCGCACACACTGACCAGTACACATTCTGACACACACACCTCACGTACCATCCCCACTTAACAAACTGCTCATTAAGCCAAAGGGTTTAAACAGGGTTTCTTTTTCTTTTTTACCTTTATTTAACTAGGAAAGTCAGTTAAGAACAAATAATTATTTACAATGGCGGCCTCCCGGGAAACAGTGGGTTAACTGCCTTGTTCAGGGGCAGAACAACAGATTTTTACCTTGTCAACTTGGGGACTTTCAGTTACTGACCCAACGCTCTAACCATGAAGCTACCTGCCACCCCTCTTAAGTGTCTACGTGGGATTAGAACTATACAGAATGGTACAAGGAGCTTGATTGTTTGGTTAATAGGAATTGTATCTCACAAACTGGCCTAGCCTGAACCAGCGCGAGACGTTGTTGCTGATCTTGGGTCAGTTTAGCATTTTCTCCACTAATGGTTAAGTATATGATTGAGGGAGGGGAAACTAGATCTGTACCTAGGGGAAACTTCAGACAGAACACATCCCAAGCAACCTTTAGGTGGAACGGTAATAATAGAGCCAGACTGAATAAATGAATTTGCCGTCATGAATTTTCTAATTTTCATGAGGCCGCTGGCATTTGGAGCAGAGCGGTTGTTTTTCAATCAGACACAGGCTGTCTGGCTTTGTTTAAATGCTAGCTATGTGGATAGTGGTCTGTGTTGTTGCTCAATTTTACGAGAGCAACCAGGTAAGTCTTATGTAAGCTGGGATGTGGACCAAGAGGAGCAATGGGTGGCCAGTTGCCAGGGCCAGTATTCATAAAGCGTAGGATCAGGTCCCCTCTAATCTCTCGTGGACAGATCTACGTAAACATAACTGATACCGTAGAATCTGTCAGGACTGTATGGGATGCGTAGGATAACGAGCAGCAGTAGTTTGGGTTATTTGGACAAATCACGTTTTTGCAGGTTGTTAGCGTCTTTTGAATTTCGGAAGGGGAGGGGACGTTCGACCCGTGACTTGCAAAGAGAGAGGGTGGAGCTCCTTGTTCATTATCATCTGAAAGGCAAACTTGATACTAAATCAGCACTCCTACTGAGACACTTTATCAATATGGGCTGAGCTGGAATCAAAGTAAAGAGACACGAAATAGCCTAGTAAATATTCTTACTGTATAACTGCTGTACATCTTGTATCAAAAGCGACAACTTGTTTACAAGGGGATGATTTGAGTTTATTTTAACATAGCAGTTACATAGTATAAGAGAGAGCACTCACGATGTCAAACTCTCTATCTCACCCACCCCCCTCTCCTTGAGTGGAGTGACTATCTTTTCATAAAAATGTATTCCGGGATTTGCAGTGGTTGGAGTCGTCGGGATGTTTTTTCCCATGGCGACAGAGATCAGTGGTCTCGTAAATAGTTATATGATGACTGCTATCTCCAGTGTCCCTATGTCCTGACTCATAAATCAATCAAATGTATTTATAAAGCCTAAAGCCCTTTTTACATCAGCAGATGTCACAAAGTGCTATACAGAAACCCAGCCTGAAACCCTAAACAGCAAGCGATGCAGATCTAGAAACACGGTGGCTAGGAAAAACTCCCTAGCAAGGCAGGAACCTAGGAAGAAACCTAGAGAGGAACCAGGCTCTGATGGGTGGCCTGTCCTCTTCTGGCTGTGCTGGGTGGAGATAGTACATGGCTATTAAGGCCAGATTGTTGAGCAAGAGAGAGAGAGCGAGAGAGGGTAGCACATCCGGTGATCAGGTCAGGGTTCCGCAGTCGAAACTGGAAGCAGCAGCACGACCAGGTGGACTGGGGACAGCCAGTAGTCCTGAGGCATGGTCCTAGGGCTCAGATCCTCTGTATGGAAGCAGGGTCCTTAGACTATTTTCAGTGCAGGTTGCTATTGTAACCCTGGCTACACCCAAAGAGACTGCTTTCCAGAGTTGAGCACAGCAGCACACCAATTTATTTTAGTGATTGTAAGACATGTACATGCCCTCGTACACACGCTGTGAGACCTGGGTGTGTGCTGTACTGAGCTCAGGAGGAGGTCGTGCTGAGATGTGCAGTTTGGTCCTGCTCGAGCACACAACTGTCAGATTTAATGCACTGCTCATCTACATGATTTAACTCTCACTTGCATAGATATCACACACACACACACAGGAGGTGGTGGTGCTGAGACGTGCAGTTTTGGGCCGTATCTCTCACACACCATCCTAGCTCACCACTCCTCTCCTCTCCTCCCATTAGTGTAACAACATAGTTAAAGAGAGGGCACTGAAAAGAACTGACACCATTGATCTAGTGAATGAGAAGGAGCCAGGGTTAGTGTTCAATGGAGCTCAACCGAGAGGATGGTGTCTTGTCTCTAACTACACCCTAGAGAGAAACCTTAGAGGGCTAAGCCGGCAGTACCTCTTTTCATCCCCAGCCCCAAGCTAGTTTGTATTGAAAAGGGGGGAGAGAGGGAGAAGTATGCCTTTTGTCCTTGAAGTGTAGCACTCCGAAGTAGGTCCTGCCCCGAACGTAATACTGTAGCCAAAATGGCTGCAGACAAAAAGCTAGGCTCATAGAGTTGAATATAGGACACGTTTGCAAAGATGTGACCTATATCCAACTCTATGGCTAGGATACACAGCACTAGCAGTTCTTCTGTATTGAGGGAATGTTATACGCATTCTTGAATTTAGCCTAGTAACTCGCATAGAGGTCACTGTGCAGTGTTTAGTGAGCCTCCTGGGCCGTCGTCCCAGGACAAATGTCATGTGTTGTACTGATATGGATTGAAAGTACCCTTGGATATCGGGATGCACTTAATGACGCAGTTGTAATGTCTGGGGTACAACATTACTATCTTTGTCTAGATAGTTTGTGGTGGTTAATTTCTGTATTATCAAATGAGGAGAGACAAACTTATCACACAAGTCAGAGTTATACTTAAACTGAATCTTTATTAGTGAGAGCTTTGCAATAGCGATGGCTGGTCGACGAATCAACCTCAGATGATTCGTTGAGAGCCACAACACAAAGGCTACTGAGATCTTTTATAGCAAAGATCTACCCCCTAGTCTACATAACAAACAACAGATGTTTGGAACGGGTCACAAGGTGAGACTTTTTAAATGAGAAAGGAGTGTCCCGTAGCCAAATAGCATTCGCTATAAATTATCGTTCAGTTTGGCCCCTAAGACGAGGCTCCGATCTCATTCCTGGTACTTCATAGCACGAAAACACCAACTCATCCAATGGCATAAATCAATTGTCAACTCCAGATACTCCCATCTCAAGAAAAACCCCTTGACCACACGCCTGGACAAGCTGTTTGAGGGGAGTGAGCCTCTAGGTCATACACTATCCCAGGATAAGTACATCAGAGATGACATACAGTGGTTCCAGTCACTACCCCACACATCTGTTGTCTCAAACCTTATCTCCCCCAAGGCCAAAGGAAGGAATGACTGGCGCACAGACATTGTGGAGACAAGTAATTGGCTCCCCATTAATCACGCCATCCCTTCACATGGTTTAAGAATAGGTAAAGACACATTCACATATGAAGACGATGTTCCCTCCTGTCCTCTTCTCTTTCTGATATTCTGCATAGCACCAGGGACATGTGAAATACAAGCCTGACCTCTCCCCCCTCTGGGCCCCAGGTGACTGAGCCCCAGCTTAGGGAAGATGTGCAACTGCCAACACCAGAGTCTGAAGGAATACATTCTAATAACAAGTATATCATATAAGCATATTATGCAGATAAGACATCTTAATTATCTATGTTACCCAACTAATTCTGATTCTTCTGCCACAAGTTACAAGGGTGATTCTTCATGAACATTGTGGAACCACTACTGGCAGTAATGTATACACACACACACACACACAATAGTGCTGATAGGTCACTGAATGGGGTGTGTGTGTGTGTGTGTGTGTGTGTGTGTGTGTACAGCAGCACTGACAAGCTAGTGAGTAGATGAGCTCTATCCAGTCTGCCGGTCTCCATCCTGCCTCTGTCAGCACTGTTGTCTTGTACCTTCCCCATTGTCCTCTGACAGACAGATAGACAGACAGAGAGACACACACACACACACACACACACACACAAAGATCTCCCGGTCCACACAGAGACCTATTGTGACAGTGGGTTAAATGCTTCATCACAGACCCCAACACGCATGCAAACCACACACACACTCTTCTTCTCCCAGTCCACACAGAGTCCTATTGTGACAGTAGGTCTAATCCTTCCTCACTGCCACAAACAGACTACTCCCAGTCATTGTCAACACACACACACCGACCACTGCCTCTCAGCACGCTGCTCAATCGAACATGCTCTGCTGGTACAAACAGTGTGCGTCCCAAATGACGCCCTATTCCCTACTTAGTGCACTACTTTGAGCAGGGTCCATGCGATTCAAATCAAATGTAGTGGACTATATAGGGAATAAGGTGCCATGAGACTCATGCATAGACTAATTTCTCCCGGGGTGTCCTATAACAGAGCCGATTTGGCTTATTCTGACTAAGGTGGGTGCTTACAGGTTTTCAGAATAAGGTCTGAGCATGTAGTAGTAGTTCTAAACAACGATCCCTGCATCAATATTGCTAATACAGGAGTGATTAAATCCAGCCCTCCACAAAAAGAGACTTTAAATACCCAGGCGGGTGTCCCTCTCTCTCCCTGTGTGGTGTTCTCTTGTCTTACTACACAGCTAGTATTTTCTTCAGCTTGGCCAAACTAGGCTATAAAATTAGCTTTTTAATGGTCTTATTTAGGCCTATTTGCCTAGCTGTCTGGGCTGGCACCTTTACGCAGGAAAGTACACACACACACACACACACACACTACACCGCACCCAGCTGGGCCAGATTTGTTTGGGCTGAGGAGACCCTTACTGGATCTAGTTTCAACTGGTTTTAAAGGCTTGTGTGAAGTTGAGGGCACAATCGACATTGTGTGTGTGTGTGTGTGTGTGTGTGTGTGTATCGTATGTAATTTCTGGATTTAGTTGGGCTGTGATGAAAAGATCACACCCCTGTGCATGTGTTAAGTTGCATTTTTACAATACTCCAGGTGCAGAGGCCTTTTCTGTTTCCACACTCCAGAATGCTCCCCTCTAACGTCACAGTTTAATGAAAACATTCTACTGTTTGAGGGAGAGGCTTCTTTCTCCAGCCCGAGGAGTCTTATCTCGAGGTGTGTCGCCACTCTTTCGAGGCCTGAGAAATCGCATATTGAGGTCTGGCATGAGAAGTGGTATATCGAGGCGATGGGTTCCAGGGCCTATATTCATAAAGCATCTAGTAGGAGTGCTGATCTAGGATCAGGTTCCCCTGTCCACGTAGTCTTCTTCATTATGATCTAAAAGGCAAAACTAACTGATCCTAGATCAGCACTCGCTGAGACGCTTCATGAATATGGGCCCAGAAGTGTACAAATCGTATGTGTGTCGACGCTCCCTCCTCTGGCTATACCCAGACATGTTTTAGTTTGAGATACTGACGTCTGTCATCCTTGATGCGTTGCCATAACGGTATATACAAAACCCACTATCTCGAAGCTGTTTATGTTGTTCGGTGTTTCTGCCCTGCTAGTGCTAACAGCCCTGTTTCTCCCCTCTGTCTTAAGTCTCTCTCGTTCTGTCTCAATCTCTCCTCTCTCTCCTTAAACTTCAGCTACAATGACTGTGGTTGTTTTGCTGCCTTGCTAACCCTGTGTCCCCCCCCCCCCCATCTGTGTCAACAGATATGTGCGGTGTGCTTGGAGGAGTTCAAACAGAAAGACGAGCTGGGGATTTGCCCGTGCAAACACGCCTTTCACAGGAAGTAAGTACACCAGAGGCCTGGCTGATGCCCAGAGCCTGTGGATGGAGCCTAGCCCAGTTAGGCCTAGCCCAGCTAAGCCTAGGCTGTCTTCCACTCAGCCCCAGTCTCACAATAACATTAAACAGTGTGGTTGAGCACCATTTACATAACCCAATCTAATAGCCACACCCTGTACACAGAGCACCTTTCCCATCCAAACTGCGATTCTAAAGGATCGCCCAGTTGCACGATAAGTTCTGTTGATGAGCATATGGGGCTAAGCTGACCCAAAATGCTGCCTCCCGCCTCCTCACACAAAGTTACATCCACACAGTGATTCCAGCTCGCTCAGCCCAGTCTAATTTATTTGACCTTTATGTAACTAGGCAAGTCAGTTAAGAACAAATTCTTATTTTCAATGACGGCCAAGGAACAGTGGGGTAACTGCCTGTTCAGGGGCAGAACGACAGATTTGTACCTTGTCTGCTCGGTGATTTGAACTTGCAACCTTTCGGTTACTAGTCCAACACTCTAACCACTAGGCTACCCTGCCTCCCCTAATACACACACACACGCTGTATGCAGCCAAATTCGAACAATAACAAGTTCCGTTAATGATGAGCATGTGGGTCCAACTAGACCCACAATAACAGTAATATTGGTCTGTTGTTGCTAAGCATGAGGGGCAAAGTGGATCCAAAATGGTGGACATCCTCTTCACACAGTTAGTCCAGTGATTCCAACGCACTTAGCCCCAGTTGCACAATAACAGTTCTGTTGAGGGGCAAAGTGGACCCAATATTGTGGACCGGACCCTTCCTCACACCAAGTCAAACATGTTATGATTCGGCTGCAGAAGTGATGGTCCCTTTACTGCCATTTCTTCACCGCTATCTACAGTACCCGCCCCCTCCAAGTTCTCTTAGTAGAGCAACCCAACACACGGCAACAGAGTGAAAGACTGAAGAAATCCGGGAAAGTGTGAAAGTAGGGGGGGGTGAGATGAATGCGATGGAGAGAGATTATAGGGAAAGGAAACGACCGGCCGAGAGCAAGTGAGAGGGAACACAATGCAGCACTTGATGGATTGGAAGTCTCTGGTGGCCTGGGGCCAAATGAGTTTCCTCCCACCAGCATGACAATTTAAATTGGGCTGTTTACGTCGTGCGAGCCTCGGCCTAGTTTTTACCACATGTCAGGAGCTGGGGCGGGGCCCACTCAATCTCAACACACTCCGCTGTGTGTGTGTGTGGCCCTCTAGGACTGCAGAGAGAACTAGATGGCACTAGAGAGTAGACGATTTATAAACCTCACAGGGGTTGAATGCATCCCTCTATTAGGTGACCGTGAGAAGGAAGCACAGTCCCACTCCCCCTTCACTCCTATGTGTGAGTCCCTTCCCAACCCTGTAGGACCAGAGTGTACCAAAATAGAACTGCCAGCCCCACTGTAAATAATTCAGTAGCAACGAACACGCCACGCCACCCCCACTTACTTCTGACTGAGTCATGGGCAGAAGCTCTAGTGGTGCGTCCCAAATGGCACCCTATTCCCTCTTTGGTGCTCTACTTTTGCACTCCATTCCCTGTTTAGGGGTGCATACATTTTGCACCCTATTTAGTGCACTATATAGTGCCATTTGGGACGCACACCCTAGTCTAGGCCCCATCAACCTACTGTACTGTCTCGCGCTGTAGTCTCGCTGTCTGTTCCGCTAACAATGCATAGCGCAGAGCATCCTTATTCAGTAGGGCTGAACATGTAGGGATGGTAGATGGCTGCAGATAGAAATGGAACACACAGAACAGGTAGACAGAACACACACATTAGATAATTTTTTTATACAGTTACTGAGCTATTTCTAGCTGCTATGCGGAACAGTCTGCCCTGTGGAATAAGCCCCCTGGTCTCCCAGTGCTAGCACTTTGTGAGCAGTCAGAAATAGAATAGCTGGATCAGTTGCAGCAGTCAAAGAGCTGAACTGAGAGGGCTAGTGTTTAGAGAGACAACACTAGAAACACCCACACGGGTACACTAATAGTCTATTTGATGTTAGTGTCACCCACATTTGCAAGTGATGACTTAAGCCTAAGGGTTAAGAGAGTTGGGTCAGTAACTAAAAGGTTGCTGGTTTGACTCCCTGAGCCGACTAGGTGAACAATCTGTCAATGTGCCCCTTGAGCAAGGCACTTAACCCTAATTGCTCCAGTAATTTGCTCTGGATAAGAGTGTCTGCTAAATGACCTTAAAAATGAACCATCTTGTCTCTCTCTATCCCCCCACTCCCTGTTCTTCTCCCTCACCCCTCTCTCTTCCTGTTCTCCCCGTCTCCCACCTCGCTCTCTCCCTGTCCTTTTCCCCCCCTCGCTCTCTCCCTGTCCTTCTCCCCCCCCTCGCTCTCTCCCTGTCCCCCCCCCACTCTCTCCCTGTCCTTCTCCCCCCCCCCCCCCGCTCTCTCCCTGTCCTTCTCCCTCCCTCTCCTCCCGCCCCGTCTGTCTCTCTCGCTCTACCAGGTGCCTCATTAAGTGGCTGGAGGTGAGGAAGGTGTGCCCGCTGTGCAACATGCCCGTCCTGCAGCTTGCCCAGCAGGCGGGCAACACCATCGACGTCACCGTGCCCATACAGCAGCCCCTGCCAGGCATGGAAAACCTGGTGTAGCGCAGACTGCAGTGCACACACACACACCTGTACAAGTACACGTATACCTCGATCACACCGACAGCGTCATTGCATTTTGATACACCAGAAGTACATTCATTTCCAATGGAACGCTGTGTTTGCCTTGCATCATCGGACGTATGCATCAAATTCTTTGCGTAGACGGCTTGACAGAAATGGTAGAAGATGATGCCGCGTACCATTTTGCGCAATGACGCTGTAGGTGTGATCGAGGCGTTTATATGTGATTAAAAGACAGGACAGACAATGGAGAAACACAACAGTGTTACGATGCAGACAGAGACTCACGGTGACGAAGAAGTGAATCTCCTCTCATCTCTCTGCCTTGGTGGATTCCCATAAGGATTTTTTTTATAATAACGGTTCTTTACTGACAATCTTTTTTTCTTTTCTTTTGGACACAGCCGTGGTCACTATTCTGACCGTTTCACAACCAAAGCACTTTTCTGGGGACACCAGCACGTGACGAGTAAGAGGCACGAAAACCAACAACTACAACACGTTGACATGAAAATGGCGTCATCGTTTAGTTTTCTTTTTAACGACTAAACCTTAGTTTTTTTTTCTTTTTCTACAAGCACTTTAAAAATTGAACGCTTGTGAGGAGGTTGTAGTAGCAACAAGGTTATATTTTATATTATATTATTTCGATGAACTTTATATATATATATACACACAAAACAGAGCCACGTGAGTTAATTTTTTAGTTGAGTGGAGACTTTTTTTGGGGGGGGGTAGGGAGCATAATATCTTAAAGGGACAGTAGCCTCCAAATGAATTAACGTCTGGATACTCGTGGGAAGCTCAAGGAACCCCAGAATTCTGTGGCCTGATCCACCCTCTCACACATACAAAAGTGGATATTGGAGGGGAATATGTGTGTGTGTGTGTGTGTGTGTGTGTGTGTGTGTGTGTGTGTGTGTGTGTGTGTGTGTGTGTGTGTGGGGAGGATCACCCCAACCTCAGTACTTGGTGTCTAAACAACTTAATGTGAATTAAGAGAGGATGGGTGTGAATGTGGGGTTGTGACCCGAATCTGGTTCACCGGTGTGCATCGGACTCTGCGTCCCCTCTTGCATATGAAGGTTGTACAGTTTGTTACTCACTGCACACCTCAGTGTCAGCGTTCCCAAATGGCACTCTATTCTCTAAAAAGTGCACTATTTAGGGAATAGGGTGCTGTTTGGGAACGCTGCCTGTGTGCGTGTTACAAAAAGGCTGTGGCCATTGTCACGGTCTGCATCTGTCATTTCAGAAAAAGCCAATAGTTACTATTCTGTTGGGGGGAAAAAATGTGAACTAATTGTTAAAACGCAACAATGCCGAGTTCGTATTCTCATTGAAAGATTTTTCACTATGAGGTTTTATGAGGGTCGAATCATTAACATAGTAGTATTCTCTAGTGTAAACATAGAGCCCCCCTGTGTGTGTCACACACACACAGAGACAGACACACACACTCGACTAACTGTGGAGGGGTCCTGGCCTCTATCACTTCCTGTGGACTGGCGATCAGGAAGTAAGAGAAACCCAACACCCATGGCACCCCTAGAGCCAACATCCAATCAGATGCCTCCGTTACTGTTGCATAAGAGAAGATTGAGCTCCTCCCGAGCCCACAGCGCTTCCAAAGCATTACTCATTCAGCTTGTGGCAACAGAGCGCTATGAAAACGCATAGCTGGAAGATTCCTCTTTTGGTTTTATACAGTTAAAGATACATCCCTCTCTTGCCGTCCTCAGGTTTGAGTGAGGTTTAGCCTGATGGAAGTCTAAAACAACTAGCCCAATCTACACACTACATAGTAAACGAGTACTTCATATAATGCCAAGATGATTATATTCCAATATTGTCGCCGATGTGATCATGTCTAGAATCATATATTCTATACGCTAATCTTTACAAAACCTAGAACAAACACTGGTCCACTGAGGCAGTGGTTCTTAAACTTTTCCAGCTCGAGAACCAAATTTTGAAATTGACTGTCCTCCCCTCACCCAAAAGGTCCTCCAACAACCCAAAAGAACAATAAATAGCGCGTGATTATATATATATATATATATATATATATATATATATATATATATATATATATATATATATATATATATATATATATACGATGTAGCATTACATGTGGCAGAAAAACTCATGGTCTTTTACTCGGCACTGAAAGAGCAGGACCACCCGCGCTTTCACTTCCTCAATTCAGTCAACGACTCAAAGCTGCTTCTGCGATTAGTAATTACTTAACGCTATTTAGCTTTAGCTTAGCGTTGATCTAATTAGGCTATGGGGGATATAGGCTAATTATCTAGTTCAAATTCTGGCAGCACTCAGCATATCGGTCAACACACATACGTACGTTCCCAGTAGATGTCATTGAGCTGGTATAGGCCCTGGTTAGCAGTTGTAGAGAAAAGCAGGCTCATTCCAGCGTTTTCCCCCAATCGCTCTCTCCACACTGGTGTTTTGTTCCCCGATATACACACACACACACACACACCAGCACCTCTACCCTGGTGCTTTGTTGCACCACCTTTTGTGGCATCACTGTAGTAAAAGTGCTGTGTGATAGTTTGGAACAGAGGGGAAACAGTGTCCCATAGGTCAGGGGTCAGCTTGTGTCACTGTGTCAAAGGTCACAGACTAGATCTAGGTGATTGGTCATAATAATGGCGTTAAATGCAACTTTATTTATAAGAAAGCCTGGTCTGTCCTAAGAGGGAAGAACCGAATCGACCCTGTTAAGTGTTTGTACCTTTTCAGGACCCCGGCTTTTTCAGTGCTGAGCATCAGGCCCAGCTCTAGAACCACTGCGCTTGTGTCTCCTAAAAATAGTGGTATTCTTAGAATTCTAGGTGTTAAGACCACCAAGTCGTTAACGAAATGTACTGTGTCCACTGGCTTTACCTTCGTACAACAACAGAGGGGAATGTTAGCCTACTGTAGCTAGCTGGTGAAAAGAATAGTAGGACATTGTTTCTGATATTGGCAAGAAATGTCTCCCTTCCGCCCTGCCCAATAATATCTATTGTATTGGAGGGAGGAGGATGACAATTGTGATTATTGTATATTTTTTTTTACTTGTGCTTTACTTACGATGTGTGTTCATTTTGGCTATTTGTTTGAAGAGACACCAGTCTGTGGTTGAATGTGGAATGAGAAAAACCATAACCTTTTTATTGAAGTCGCCCGGCGTTGCTTGTATGTGCGGGTCGCTTCGATACCCGTTTGCCTCTTCTTGGTTCTTCTTTGTGGCTACACACAAAAATGAGCTACACAGGAACCAATGGAGGTGTCACCCTTTCTGTATATAACTCAAATATAGGTATGTAACACACCTCTTTGTACAAAGAGACTTCAACGCTGATATTAATTTCAGAACTCCAAAGTTTGACTGGTCCGAAGTTTATTTTTTGACAACTAGCCCCGCCACTTTCTTATTCCCTAAAGACTCCTATATTGTAACAGATAGCCAACAAGAACACAGCAAGTCTTGATGCTTCATCCTCTACTATGTGTGGATGTCTCTGAATTGACGGTTTAAAGGGAGATTTAACGATAGAACTGGGTGGGGAGGAGACCGATAATGTGAAAGCATGCGATGAAATGGCGGCTGCACTCGCAACCGATTTCACCATTTGTAATTGTACATAGAGTAGTAGTAGTAGTAGTAGTAGTAGTAGGAAGACATACTGCATAAACACTTTTTACTGTGAGGGGGTGTGCATTGTGCACCTGTTAGGTTCTAATTCAGAATAAAAACACTCAATGGACATTATGAAAGCTTAACCAAGTTTATTCTGCCCAGAGGGTCAATACAGCTGCATTCAGACAAATACATGTTTCCACCACCACAAGTATATATATTCAATTTAGGCACTCCTCTCCAATCCTTACATATTTTATGGTTCGACAGGAAGACGAAGTGATAAGGGAGAAATGATGGTTTATTACCTTAAGGGGATCTGACCTCATCCCCCTTGATGCCTAATCCAAAGATCTCCACCCGTATCCCCTCTAGCAATCCTGTGACTTCTTCCCATCCACCTAGCACATTCCAAAGCCATCTGGCTCCTACAGATAACCATTCACTTCTGATGTAAAACCCAGTCTCTAGGATAGCAATGTTCCAAGTTTAACCCAGAATCCAACACAACGAATAGTTGAGGATAATTCTTCCATTGAAAACACTGCATCTGAGCACTTAACTGCCATTTGCCCATCCGAGAATTGCGACAATTCCAGACATCTTGTAATGCTTTCTTTCAAATGAGAGTTGAAGGTCAGAAGAGAACTCTTATCTATTATACTCCATCATTTCTTCCTGTGTAACTCCCTAATCCTTCCCCCACACTTCTTGGACCAGACAACATGGTTCTAGGTTCTCTCCGAGTCCTGGAAAGCATGTAGCCACGGTCAAGTGCCATAACAGCAGGCAGTTAGAGGCCCTTCTGCGAGAGGAAGGAATCATGTGTATATTCATAGTGAATAATCACCTATCGTCTACTAGTTATTCCTTCGCAAGGTACCAGGCCAAATCTATTTGAAAAACATTGGGAGTTTGGACGGTTGATGAATTTAGTGATGACCCACCCCATCGTGACCTCCATTGATGTCAGCGCTGTTCCAGAGAACGCCAGCCTATTGGACTGTAATATTAAAGGACTATGATGTACTTGCTTCAGTATCATGAATTACTGAGAGGAGTGAGGCTCTTTGTCACGACAGCAACCAAAATGCGTAATAACGAGCCCCTTATCTTGTATCCTTTCTATAAGGTGCTTTTATCTCAGAAAGTATACCCAGAGACAGAGGAGAAAGTGGGACATCCCACTCCTTAATTTTTTTGTGTTTCAATGGAAGACAATGAACTAAGTAGACCAGACCAAGCTGCGATCACAGTGGTGTCTATAGTAGAGCCACTCCCTTAAGTAGACATTTTTTTAAATGGTGAAACGGCCTCAGTGAACCATCTTTTTTTTAATCAACCATCTTTGGTATACCTGGCTGTTGGCAGCCATTTTGTGGGCCGGATCTCAAGGTCAACGCTGTGTAATTGGCCGCTTGGGCCTCAATAACATGTGTCACTGCCTCACTGAAAACTCTCAATGTTGTGTATGGTGTCTATTCATTCAATGTATAGCTCTTGTAGAACCCCCCCCCCCCCTCTCCCTTCCTCAAGTACATCCCGTCTCGCCCCTAATCCACTTTATCCCAACCTCCCACTATGTCCAATAGCCACCACATTCTTCAATGGGTCAACCTACCCCACCCTGTGATAACCTCTCCCACCATCTTACCCCAGCCTCCCGCTTCATCCACCAACCCACACTTTCTTCCCTTGACAGGTGAACCTACCCTACCCTCAATGGATCTACCCATCCTACCCCGAGTTAACATTGTTTATAAAATGAAGAATTCTGCAGCAGAATATTTTTGGAGAAATATGCTGTACAGTATTTGTAAGCTCTATTTTTGTATATTTAATTGCCATTTGAGGAAAAAAATAATGAATGCATTTCTTTTGCTAATTCTGTTTTATTCATTAAAAAAAAATTGTTGCATGTGACTGACTTGAACTGTAAATAAAATTACCACGTTTTGGAAATAATGACTGCTTGCTATGCTTTATTAGTAAAGTTCCTTTACATGGTTGTAGCAGCATCCTTAAAGGGGCAATATGGGATTCAAACAGCAGTGGGTCCCCGCCACATTTTTTGGAAACAGCTGAGGGTTGGGTCTGTTGAAATGGAACCACTCTAATCCCAGATTGCGCCTTTAACATTGTACTTCAGCGGAAGGTAATTGTTTACCATGTCAAATAGTTAGCCAGATCTCATAATCCTGAACATGTGGTAATACTCCTGAGGGGTATACTAGGAAGGAAGCTATAATGAACAAAAATATATACAGTTTCAAAGATTTCTGAGTTAGTTCACATAAGGAAATCAGTCAATTAGGCCCAAATCTGTGGATTTCACATGACTGGGAATACAGATATGCAACTGTTGGTCACAAAACTTTTTTTTTTTAATAAATAGGGTGTGGATCAGAAAACCAGTC
Organism: Salmo trutta; assembly: GCF_901001165.1. Lineage (NCBI taxonomy): Eukaryota > Metazoa > Chordata > Actinopteri > Salmoniformes > Salmonidae > Salmo > Salmo trutta. The sequence goes on along the minus strand of NC_042960.1, from coordinate 19,259,383 downwards.
AGTAGCTGGTGTGACCACCATTTGCCTCATGCAGTGTGACATCTTCGCATAGACTTGTGGCCCGTGGAATGTTGTCCCACTCCTCTTCAATGGCTGTGCAAAGTTGCTGGATATTGTCGGGAACTGGAACATGCTGTCGATCCAGAGCATCCCAAACATGCTCAATAGTGACACTTCTGGTGAGTATGCAGGCCATGGAAGAACTGGGACATTTTCAGATTCCAGGAATTGTGTACAGATCCTTGTGACATGGGGCCTAACATTACCATGCTGAAATATGAGGTGATGGCAGCAGGTAAATGGCACAATGGGCCTCAGGATCTCGCCACGGTATCTATGTGCATTGAAATTGCCATTGATAAAATGCAATTGTGTTTATTGTCTGTAGCTTATGCCTGTCCATACGATAAACCCACCGCCACCATGGGGCACTCTGTTCAACGTTGTCATCAGCAAACCGTTCGCCCACACGACGCCATACACGTGGTCTGCGGTTGTGAGGCCGGTTGGACATACTGCCAAATTCTCTAAAACAACCGAGGCGACTTATTTGTGCACAACATTTGAGAGAAATAGCCTTTTTGTGCATATGGAACATTTCTGGGATCTTATTTCAGCTCGTGAAACATGGGACCAACACTTTAGATGTTTGTTCAGTGTAGATCTACTCGGGGTTTTCTACAGCTAGCCAGCTTCAGTTAACTTCACATTCCAGTCCAGGCTTCATCCGTACTACGACGGTGGATATTGCTTTTCTGCCTGCCACTAACTAGCAGGTTTGTAACTGCGCATGCATGCCGCACGTGGATAGTCCAACACCAAACTCTTCATTGAGACGATGTAACATCAATCCATGGGCGAGATATTGCAACATTTTCATTTGTGCCGAAATCAAAATGAAAGAGCCTGCTGAATTTGCAAGATATGGTGTGAGATAGGCTTTTAGAAGTGCCGTCTTTATTTTATTACTTATCCCCATGCCGTCTTTGTACACAAGTACATTTTTCTCCCCACCCTTATCGATTTAAATAATTGTATTAAGTCATACAAAAGTTTTACTGTGCATCAGTGGAGTTCATCTCAAGAACATGGAAGCGCTGTTCTTGGAGAGAGTAATGTGGGCAGGAGCGAGAACTGCCACTGACCTGACACACTCACTCAACCAGGAGTACCAACTCATACCCTCAAGCCGCCGATTCAGAGTCCATCTATACAAAACCACCAGACCCCAGAAATCATTCTTTCCCACCAGTCAGTGGAGGCTGCTGAGGGGAGGACGGCGTATAACAATGGCTGGAAAGGAGTCAATAGAATAGTATCAACCACATGGAAACCACGTTTGATACCATTCCAGCCATTATTATGAGCCGTCCTCCCCTCAGCAGCCTCCACTGCCACCAGTATAAATCAATTGAATAAATAACTGCTCAACTCCTCCCAGAATTGACTAACTTTATTACAGACTATCCACATGTTCTCTGCTGTAGTTATTGCTTGTCATTTATGTATGCATTTATGCACCTATTGGTGATGCTGTGGTGTTTGTTAATATGCATGACACAATGATTATTTCACATGCATCCTGTTATTACTAAATCTGTAATGTGATCGAGTTTATTTTTTTTTTAAACAAAAACGTGTTAAACTTCATCCCCTTCATTTGAGGAAGATGACTCAATCTATGCGAGAGGGAGGGCATCATTTCATTAGTCCTCAACTCACGACTCAGACACTTCATTCAGGATAAATGGAGTTAGCCTGCCCTGGAGCAGGTTAGTTCTGAAGCATTCATTGCCATAGAAATTTACCTGGCTAAAAGGTGAGCCACTTTCGTGGTACCGGTTATACCGAGTTGAACTCAGTTGACCAAAGATACCTCGGTAATGCCTCAAACTTGATTTGTAGTATTGGGCTCTGGTATGACATAATACCAATGCTGGAAATGTATTCAAGTGGCTGATCAAGACTCTTGGCTCGCACACTGCATCACTAGTTGCATAACACCAACTTTTACAGATGCAGACCCTCCCCAAACAAACAGCAACACTCCAAATTACAGGCCATTTACCATTGGACAATTTTCTTCAAGGTTCCTGTTTGTGTAAGTGGGTGTTTTCTCTCTCGCGAGAGCATGCTTTTCCCGCGTGAGCTCACAGTTCCTCCATATTGATCCCGTTCCACTGCTCAGACGTTGCATGCATCAACCAATGGTTGCGTGCCACGTCATCGACTGACAGAAACCTTATAACATATGTGGTTAGCTGATACGTAAAATACCTTTCCAGGCGTTGTAAGATCTAGCAGGCATCAATGACGCCTGGGCAGAGGAATGCGCCCAATATCTGGCATGCTCATGTGAGAGAGGGGACAGTTGGCTCTGGTCTACTTATTGTCCCATCCCGCTCACCCAGATATTTTTGCCAGTGAGATATCTTGCCACAGGGGCAATAAGTAGACCAGAGAAAATGAGTGGGGTGTCACACCTTCCTTACCTCAGAGCTCCATGGCAACAACAGGCCTCAGAGTGTCTGTACTGTTCCCTCTCGACTTGCTTCAGCCAATTAGAGCCTCTGTACCGTTTCCTTCTCTGGTGTTGAGTGAAATTAAGGATTGGCTGGTTTAGATCACTCAAACACAACTCTGGACCTCAAAGCCAGTTTCATTGCATTTTTTCAACATTCCCCTCTAATTAGGGACTGTTTTAGACCTGGGACACCAGGTGTGTGCAATTAATTATCAGAACAGAAAACCAGCAGGCTCCAGACGTTGTAGGGTAAGAGTTGAATACCCCTGGTTTAGATTGAAGGTATTGAATCTGATAATCATGTTGTACAGGATAAACTGTGATTGACTAAGATTATCACGGGAAATCAGCCAAAATCGTTTTCTCTACTGGTTTGGGACAAACACATATCGAGCATCTCAGAGCAGGAGTACTGATTTAGGATCAGTTTTGTACTTCCAATCACAAAAGTTACATAGACAGGGAAGACATGACTCTAGATCAGCACTGCTACTCTGAGATGCGTTATAAATACAGACCGATTAGGGTGTAAAGTGCCACCACTAACTTACTACCTGTTGAACTAAACAGGAGTTTGGTTCTTGATTGACCATTTTAAAGAATCCACAGACGTTTAATGTATGTTTTAAGGGGCCCAGAAAGTTAGCCTGGATAAACCAGACTGAACACTGCACTCACCATTGTGCATCCCATCTTTCAGTATGGTGTAACCAGGCTACCACGAAAGTAGTAGCCAATTTGCATCTGCTCTCTAAGGCAGCCCATTCTGATTCTTTGCCCAAATATTGGCAAAAGATCTGACTAGTCAAAAGACCAATAATTGGGCAAAATATCAGAATTAGGCTGCCTGTGTAGAAGCAGCCTAAGAGCTGTACCACTCTAAAGTACTTTTAAACGTAAGACAGATGTGAATCGGCCACAAGAGGAAATTAAAAGTAGTGCCTGGTTGGACGCCTTCAGTTTGCTGAAATAAAAGGAAAAAAATAATAAAAGCCTTGCCACTTTACTCCTGTTTTCAGACCAATTTGTCCATGCCTGTTGAGTTTCTGTAATCACAGGCAAGTGAAAGCCTCTCACCTCGAATTCACACTCCAAGTATCCATATTCAGAACACAGTGACTCACACATACACCACACACGCATTCCAGTTAGTAAAATGACGTTGAAAATACATTTTTCTGACGTTGACATCAGGTTCATTTTCAGTTCTGAATGAAAGTTGAAAAGACATCTGAAATCAAATAAAAGGGATACTGTTCAGCCAGCGGCTCACGAGGCAAACACAAAAACCCAGAGAAATGAAAGTTATACAGTTAACTGTCTGAAGCAATGGAGGAGGACAAATCACATATTAGAAATGTTATGTTTTGATTGGCTAATTGCCGGTAGGAATTCAGCCATGTTTACGTGCTGGTCATGACTTTGTACATAGCAGGGCGGTGGTGATCACATTGGGCTCAGTCTACATTAAATCATAAGATCTCCATATTGTGTAATGACAACTCATCTATGTCAACATTTTGTAATGAAACCAATGTGTTATCTGGATGGTTAGAGGAAGAAAGGCTCCATTGTCAAAGTATATGAATAGAGCCGCAGGCTCTGTTGCCCAGTCCACTTTTACAGCAGTGGGGAATACAAGTAATACTAGCATCTGGATTTGGTATATTCCACACACTCTGGTCAGCAGTGATAACTATCAATAGTAAATCCTGTTCCAGTGTTTGTGCATCCTAATTGTCACCCTATATAGTGTACAACTTTTGACCAGGGCTCACAGGGCTCTGGTCAAAAGTAGTGCAATTATGTAGGTAATAGGTGACATTTGGGAGACATACTTGGCCTTCACTGGAGCCCTCTGGGCCACAAATCAAATAGTACGGCCATTCATGACTTCTCTGTACAGCTGGAGCAAAGCTGGTGTCTATTTGTCTTGTCACGTGATGGAGTTGACGTGTGTGTGTGTGGAGTGGGGTTTCTGGATTAGTGTGTCAGTGGGTTGGTCTGAAAGGTGAAGAATATATCAAAAGCAGACACATCACGTGCAACCTCTGCACCATAGGTGGGAGCCTAACTACCTCGACCAGTCTTCAGCAGTTGAGGGCCCCTATGGGCCATGGTTAAAAGTAATGAACTACATAGGGAATAGGTGCCAATAAGGATGCAGCCTGTGTTGTTGTTTCCCTTTGCCCTACTGACCAACTGGCCTCTCCCAGTCCATACTGTGTTGCGTCTACTCTGGATTGGCTCGAGAGGTGAGATAAGACTATCAGCCGCTTGACTTCCACCTACTTTCCCCTGCAGTCAGAACCTTGTGACCCGGTCAAAGGTCAACCACAGAGTGGCGTGGTCTGGCTGGGTTGTCTTTTAGTTTATAGCCTTTGGTCCTGTCCAGAAACAACCCCTAGCGTAGACCAGGGGATTCCCAAACTTTTTTCCTTCGTGACCCAACATACCGGTTGAGTGGTGAAAAAACATGGACAAGTTAACAATACCCTCTTCTTCAAAACATGCAACTGAATGTAAATGTAAAGTATGTGGTCTTAAGGAATTGACTGTATACTAACACAAATATTTGTAACAATGCACAAAAAACATCATCCTGTGACCCATCCGGAACCCTGCCGCAACCCAAAAGTCGGTCCCGACCCACAGTTTGGGAACCACTGTCCTAGGCTATGATGGAAGGATTGGACGGGTGTAAGTTGTGTGGCATATAAATGATATCTAGCCTATCAAAGGTTAAGGTTAGACATGTGGCGGACAATATGTGTGCAGTCCACGTTAATCGTCATCACATGCATATTGTAGAATCTCGAAAGCAGCAGCGATAGTACTATTTGTACGTTGGGTGTGAGCCTTGCTTTTTCCACATGTATTATGTTAAGGTGGTTGTGTGAGGCGTAGGACTCTACTCAGTCCATAACACGGCAGTTCAGCTCTAAAGCCCGATTTAAATTTAAAGGCAATGTTCCCACGTTAGCGGACACCTCATTCACAGTAAACACGACATATGTCAGCTCAATTGGAAATTACCTTTAAATTTGTGTCATACAATCTGTAATGCTTCATTGATACAGATTTAATAGAGCCCCTATACCTTTTCTAGAGTAGGTACAGTACAGTGAGTGACCTGTCCACAATGTTCAGTATGTGAAGTCTCACATCAGGTGTTTATTAGGAAAAATGTCAAATAACTCAGTTGCATACATCTGTGAAGGGTGATGATAGGCCAAACTCTAGTCAAGAGTTTGGCCTGTTTTACCGGTTTGAGTTCTGTTAGCCAATAGAGAGAGGAAGGAATAAGGTGAACTACCATAGGCACAGCCCTAGGCCCAACATTAGGCCACTGTGCTTGTAAATGGAGCAACACTGCCCTCTAGCGGACAAATAGGATGCTTCAAGTCCATTTATTGGGCGCTTAAATAGAGTAGGGCGAAGTTGTCCCTAGACACTGATCTTAGGTCAGTTTAGTATTTCCCCCTACTAATGGTTAAGGATTGGAGGAAGGGATAGCTGATCCTAGATCTGTACCTAGAGGAAACAGTCTGGTAGGAGTACATCAAGAGGTTTTAAAAGAGAACCACTTCTTTTAGGCTTGGTTTTTGTATAAACACTTTGTGACAACTGTTGTAAAAAGGGCTGTATAAATACATTTCATTGATTGATTCATTCTACAAAAAAAAATAGAATTGTTTGAAAAGCAAATGATATGTATTTAAGCCATTTTATTGATGATAAGAAACGGATGAATTTGACTATGAGTGGGAAAATAACACCTTTTCATTTATTGCAATGGTCTTGGGATGATGAACGGCATAACACTGTTATGGGAACGACTGTTTGGGTTTTGAATCATCCTGGTCATACCAACATGACATACCTATATTCAATATAGTACATTAATGAGCAGAATATCAATGACTGTCCAAAATAATAATGAAAGAATGTGCACACTTAGTTGCCCGGATAAGTGTTGAGGTAATGAGTTCAAATACTATTCAGACAAATGGACAGAGAATACAATCATCCAGACAGGGAATATGTGCAGAAGAGGTTAAAAAAAATTTGTTTAAACGCTAGCCTGTGTCCCGGATCTGTTCGTGCCATCTTGCCAATCCCGATGGTCATTGACATGGCAAGATGTAGCAACAGATCTGGATCCAGGCTAATTAATTACATAAGAATTGAGACATTTGTTTCTGAAATGGCACCCTGTTCCCTACATAGCGCACTACTTTTGATCAGGGCTCACAGGATTCTGGTCAAAAGCAGTGCACTATATAGGGGATCGGGTGCCATTTGGGACAAGAGAGACATAATATTAGATAAAAACATAAAATCTTGGCACAAAGCTGGTCTTAGGAAAATGCAGTCAAATGCCTGACACAGTAGAATAGTTTGTTTTACAGACAAAAATGGATTGGCCATATCCCAAACAACCTTACTCCATGAATCAGAACTGGGCTTTGAAAGAAAATTAAGATACACTATTTTCTTGTGTGTATCAATAGGAAACATTGGCCAGGGTTCTCGAAAATAACAAATAATGAAAGCATCATGTACCAACTTATTACAATAAATGAATAAAATGGCGACAAGGAATCGTGATCATGGGAATCATTAAATTATTTGATATTCGGAATGACTAAGTTACCAAATCAAGTCATAAAAACATTAAACGGGATAGTTCACCAAATTACAAATTGTTACATTGGTTTCCTTACCTTATAAGCAGTCTGTGGCAGTGGCCAGGTAAACAAAACCAAAGCATGGACTTACCTTGTCAATAGACTGCTTATAAGGTAAGGGAAACTATGTCATTGTGTAATTTGGGGTAATTCTCTCTTTAACGACAGACACATTGAATCTTAGCTATGGATAAGATCCTCGTAGTACAACATACAGCAGGGATCATCAACTACAATCAGCCGCGGACCGATTTTATTCTTGAGCGGATGGCCAGAGAGATAGAAGATAATTACATATAATTTGTAGGCTAAACATTTACCGTAAGGCCAAACAGATACAGTACCAGTCAAAAAGTTCCGGATTGACTGACCTTCATGTCTTAAAGTAATGATGGACTGTCGTATCGCTTTGCTTATTTGAGCTGTTCTTGCCTTAATATCGACTTGGTCTTTTGCCAAATAGGCAAATATACCAATCCTACCTCGTCACAACACAACTGATTGGCTCAAACGCATTAAGGGAAGAAATTCCATAAATGAACTTTAGGCACACCTGTTAATTGAAATGCATTCCAGGTGAGTACCTCAAGAAGCTGGTTGAGAGAATGCCAAGAGTGTGAAAAGCTATCATCAAGGCAAAGGGTGGCTACTTTGTAAAATCTAAAATATATTTTGATTTGTTTAGCACTTTTTTGGTTACTACATGATTCCATATGTGTTATTTCATAGTTTTGATGTCTTCACTATTATTCTACAATGTAGAAAATAGTAAAAATAAAGAAAAACCTTTGAATGAGTACGTGTCCAAACTTTTGACTGGTACTGTATATTTGACTAAAACAATCATTTCAAACCTTGCTTACATTTGTATACGATCACATATCTCTATTATGCGTGGGAATAGGCGGTGCCAGAGGAAAGCCCATAAAATTGTCAGAGACTCCAGTCAGCCAAGTCATAGACTGTTTTCTCTGCTACCACACGGCAAGCAGTACCGGAGCACCAAGTCTAGGTCCAAAAGGCTTCTTAACAGCTTCTACTCCCAAGTCATAAGACTGCTGAACAATTCATTAAATGGCCACTGGTCTATCACATTGACCCCTCCCTCCATTTGTTTTGTACATATTTTCTTAACTCTTCTTGAACTGCACTGTTGGTTAAGGGCTTGTAAGTAAGCATTTCACAGTAAGGTCAACACTTGTTGTATTGGGCGCATTTGACAAATAAAGTTGGATTTGAATACTTTGGAACAGATTTCCTTAATGAAAATCAATTGGAGCCAATTTATTGTTGTTTTTACAGTACTTTATGTCCAACCAAGTTCTTTTGTTGCTCAGAAATAAAATAAAATGCAATTAAAATCCCTGCCCGGGACCACCAGTTGGGGAACCCAGACATAGAGTATGTTTTTGTCAGAATGACTCCTCTTAATCTCATTCTCTTATTTGATTCAGTTTTCAGGACATGTTCTAAAACAATTTCAGCAGGACTTCTGTCACACAATAAATTTGGATAAGAAGCTTTAAAGCAAACCAACACAAACACAGAGTACACAAACATAGTTAGACTCGCCATTACCTGGTAACGATCATGAGCATAAGGTCATGTTGGTGTACAATTAACCTCAACAGGACTTCAAATGCAGTTGAACCAGGTTGGCCATGGGTTCAACCATAAACTTCAACAGCCAATGACAGATTTAGGCGATAAAATAGGGTCTGCATTGTGTGACATGTTAAAAAAAAAAAAAAAAACTCTCCATTGCCATTGGCTACTGGTCATGAAGTGATCTACCTTCTTGCTCCTAATTGGCCACCATTCAGTTTAAACAAATCAACCAATCATCACGACTATGTAAGAGAGCAACCAACCTATCGCTCACACGACAGCGGAAACCATGGAAACGGCGTGACAATGTTGACTGACTGAAGTGTGATTTTTGTTACTCTTACAGAACCTCTAAAAGCGCTCTAGAAAAAAAGTGCATCATAATATGTCAAATACTGAGAAAGCGTTTTAAACATTAACAAACAGCACTAATATTAAATATCAGTATTATCTTATTTTTTCCCCCCCCACTAGTGCAACAGACGTATTAAAAATAAAATACAGCATAAACTTTTGCAAGCAATCTTAAAATCTTTTTAAATATTAATTTATAACTACAGCCACTACAGCAGAATATGTTAAAGGCAACGTGATGATTGATGCATGAACAAACATGCCAACATTATAGACCTCTTTTTATAGAAATAAATAGCTCAAATAATCTTTATCCTCTTTCTTTCCTAAATAATGTCCATCTCTATAGCACATTTCTGATGAACATTGAATATAAAGCATCTATAGCACACGACTGCAAACTTCAACACTACCGTTTATACATAACATACAGTGGCAAGAAAAAGCATGTGAACCCTTTGGAATTACCTGGATTTCTGCATAAATTGGTCATCAAATTGATCTGATCTTCATCTAAGTCACAAACATAGTGTGCTCAATAGACAACCAGTGTGCTTAGACTAATAACACACAAATTATTGTATTTTTCTTGTCTATATTGAATACATCATTTAAACATTGGAAAAAGTATGTGAACCCCAAGGCTAATGACTTCTCCAAAAGCTGATTGGAGTCAGCTAACCTGGAGTCCAATCAATGAGAAGAGATTGGCGACGTTGTTTAGAGCTGCCTTGCCCTATAAAAAAAAAAAAACTCACAAAATTTGAGTTTGCTCTTCAACAGAAGCATCGCCTGATGTGAACCATGCCTCGAACAAAAGAGATCTCAGAATACCTAAGATTAAGAATTGTTGACTTGCATAAAGCTGGAAAGGGTTACAAAAGTATCTCTAAAAGCCTTGATGTTCATCAGTCCACAGTAAGGAGAAATAAATGGAGAAAGTTCAGCACTGTTGGACAGATGAAACTACAGTTGAGTTGTTTGGAAGGAACACACAACACTATGTGTGGAGAAAAAAATACACAGCACACAAACATCAAAACCTCATCCCAACTGTAAAGTATGGTGGAGGGAGCATCATGGTTTGGGGCTGCCTCAGGGCCTGGACAGCTTGCTACTGTAGACAGAAAAAATTAATTCCTTAGTTTATCAAGACATTTTGCAGGAGAATGTAGGCTATCTGTCCGCCAATTGAAGCGCAACAGAAGTTGGGTGATGCAACAGGACAACGACCCAAAACACAGAAATAAATCAACAGAATGACTTCAACAGAAGAAAATACACCTTCTGGAGTGACCCAGTCCTGACCTCAACCCGATTGAGATGCTGTGGCATGACCTCGAGAGCAGTTCACACCAGATATCCCAAGAATATTGCTGAACTGAAACGGTTTCGGAAATAGGAATGGTCCAAAATTCCTCCTGACCGTTGTGCAGGTCTGATCCGCAACTACAGAAAACGTTTGGTTTAGGTTATTGCTGCCAAATGAGGGTCAACAAGTTATTAAATCCTAGGGTTCCCATACTTTTTCCACCCTGCACTGTGAATGTTTACACGGTGTGTTCAATAAAGACATGAAAACGTATAATTGCTTGTGTGTTATTAGTTTAAGCAGACTGTGTTCGTCTATTGTTGTGACCTAGATGAAGATTAGATCAAATTTTATGACCAATTTATGCAGAAATCCAGGTATTTCCAAAGGGTTCACATACCTTTTCTTGCTACTGTAGTTGAATCTTTCCTTTCGACTTTGGAGAAGAAAAAAACTTACAGAATGGACACCTGTAGACTTAATATTTTTTTGTTTTCATCATTTCGATACTTATACGTATGACCTTAATTTTTATAACACCAAATGCAGTAATCTTTTTATATTATAAACAACATTATGTACAGTGTTTAATGTCTAAAAGACGACAAGATTGTCAGGAACTGAAAACCCCCTAAAGCTGAATCCCGAATGGCACCCCACTCCCTATATAGTGCCCTACTTTTGACCGGAGCCCTATGGGCCCTGGTCTAACGTACAGCAGTTCACTATAAAGGGGAAAAGGGAGCCATTTGGAGCGCACGTAAATAAACAAGTGCATTGTGTTTTCTCTATTGTGACAGTGACTTTAAAAACACCTTTTACTCGAAACCCATTTTCAATCTCTGAGGGGCAAGGCAGTACAATATTCAGTATTGGAAGAGAACATGGAAAGATGAGAAACCACTGTAGTGTGTGTGTGTTCATGTCAGGCTAGCACTACTAAAACAAACCAGCGCGTAACTTAGAACAGAATTCGGTGCTCAACTTCACTAAACATCTCTCCGTTGAAAAAACTAAACGGGGAAGCAGCACACGGGCTGCATCTCAATGGTCTAAAATGGCTTTCTCTCATTTCCTTTATCTACAATGACCTACAAACAAAGGATAAGTCAAAGCCTACCAGAGGATCAGCTTCCAACTGTTGTCTTCTGTCAGAAGGAGCCCACATTAGACTTGAGATGCCTCCCTGGGATGGGTGCATGGCTTGGGTCGGTGTGCATTGTTGCCTGAGCTCGACGACTTGCTTGAATGCATTAACGGTACAGAATTGCGAGTGGATCCATACAGGCTAACTCTGCCCTCTTCTCCCATCATTGCACTGAGCGAAAATAACTGGTCAGGTGTAAGACAGCCTAACTATGAGCTTCCACCATTTTGTTTTCACTTGTCAAGGCAATCAGTGCAGATGAAGAAACAAGAAGAGGACTTTGAGGCAATTGAGATCAAGTCTGCATCCCAAATGTCACCCTATTTCCAATATAGTGCACTACCTTTGACCAGAGCCATTTGGGAGGCATCCAGAGACACTTCCTACTTCTCCACCAGCTGTGTGTCGTTGCACGAGTTATCCTGCTCAGCAGAGGGCTCCAGAGAGTCAGCTGACCTATGACATCGAACAAATTGCAACTGGTCATAAAGTTGGATAGAGGGCACAGTTATGAAGCCATTATGGCAAAGAGGCAAATATGTGCCCTCTATCCAACTCTATGTAATTGGAGGGCAATAAGAAGCCCTTCCGGTGTACTGGCTGGAAATACAACAGCATATATATATATATATATCATAATAAACGGCTGTAACATATATATACATGTATTATACATTATGTTTATAGCCAGTTTAGCATATAAATGGCATCATGTCATTCAACAATCAGCAACTTTTTGCTCATGGAAGTTGTGGTTTGCGTGCACTGGATGTAGACCATAGCCGTTTCTCAACTGGCACCCTATTCAGCGCACTACTTTTGACCAGAGCCTTATGAGCCCTGGCTAAACGTATTACACTAAATAGGGAATAGGGTGCATTTGGGATGTAGCTTATGCATGTAATTCACTGCCGCTTACAGAGCTAGTGGCTAGTATAGGGTTAACGCCTGCCTTTACAACACTCCTATAGATTAGTGGCACACTGGAGAAACCATTTTGCGAAATGAAGATAGAACAGACACGGCTGTGAATGGCATCAATTCTGAAATAGAGGCATAATGAATTAATTTGCAACCCTGTTTAAAAACAAATAAAACAGTAGCTGCCTTATGGACCAACCGGCCTATAGATACCGTAATAGTTCCACAGACAAAAGTAATTGACAGCTGAAAAATCCAAGGGTGTGCGAGAGATGGTGCTCGGCTGATGATCATGCTAAGGATGGACCTAGTGTTCAATACTGCACTGTTCCCATGGCGACCACACCATGGAGTGGCTGATTGGCCGATAAAGACCTTGGAATAAAAATGTTCTCAAGGTGACAAGATATCTTCTCATTTTATGTTCGACCAAGTCTGCAGCTGGTATGTCATGTATTGCCCTCCCTTACACACACACACAGGTTGGGAGACTATTTTAACTAACTTTTTAGCATCTTGATTAAAAGCATCCCAGACACATTCTCTGCAATGCTCTCAGTGAATAAAGAGAGAACGAGAGCCTGCTCTTTCATGACATCCGTCCTCCTGCTTACAGCTATTTTCTCAGTTGAAATCAAAATGGCCGCCGAGATTACAGCATCTACAAAGTCCAATAGTCCTGCTGAGTTTACGTTTCAAATCCGTTTGCCAGGTCAGAAACTCACAGGCAGGGTCCCTGTATGCTTTTGCGGAGACTTACGGGCCCCTGGTCTTGTTACCTGCCTGATGATGTCTTTACCCCACCATAAAGTTGGATAGAGGACACACAAAATGTACTACTTTAAAATGGAGTTAGCCCTCAATGTTGCTGCCCATTTGGTCAAAAAAGCAGCCATTGAAAAGATAGGGGATGAGCTCTCGTACATATCTATGGTAAAGGAGGGTTTGGTCCCTTCATGAGAATCTCCACTGGGTTTGTATGCTCCAGGGTAAGGTGTGGACCTAACCAGGCCCTAACCTAACCAGGCCTAACCAGGCCTCTTGTCTTGTCTATCCTCTGTTCTGTAATGCATTGTAATGGTCTATGGAGCATATATCTGTCTGTGGTGTCTGTGTCTGTCTTTTAGTCAAGGCTAAGGGCCGAAAACACATTGGTTTTTATTTTTAACTAAAAAGCAGCATGTTTATCAACTTCCACTTTCTCCAACAGTTGCTGAATTTCCTCTTCAGTTGTGTGTGTGTGTGTGTTGGCTGACTGGTACGTCAAGGGGTTTCAAATGACAGGGTCTGTTCTGTTGGTGTGACTGGAAACAAAATGGCCGACCCTTCTTTGGGGGGGGGGGTCCTGAGCGGTGAAAGGGGTTAGCAGAGGATGTCCGCCTTCACGTGCAGAATTTTGGAGAAGCCCGGTCTCTTCTTCAAGCCCTGGAGGGTAAGGAGGGATGGATGGAGGGCTTAGACCACTACACTCATTTATGCAGAGAAAAGTCAACCTCACTTCTTTAGTTTGTAGACCATTGTGCATAACGCACACACACAGTAGAGGCCGTTGAACCATCAAAAAAGTGTGTGTAAGTGAGCATGCCTCAATCTATTTCTATCTATCTGAGCGAGTGCATTTAAACATTAGGGCCCGGTGACGATACCAGCGTCGCGATACTCGTTAGTGTCGCGGCAAGGAAGCAAAACGCAAAGCGGCTTCAACTTCTTTAGGAAAACAGCCCTAACGTTGGAAACAAACACCAATACGTCGTCATCCCGAGTCACATTTACTTATTTCCCAAACTATTAACACACTACATTTTACATACAGCAGGTTTTAAAAAACGGACAAAAAAAAAATAAAAAAAAGAGTTCGGTCTGCTTTGCGTTTTCATTTTCGACCATGGGAAAAATATTGCGATGCCGATATCGTCATAGCCCTATTAAGAATGTGTTAACCTAAAATATGCTTAAGAGAATCTGGGAGAATCTGTATTTAGATACAGAAAAGTAAGCATATAACTCAGTTTGTAGACCATTGCGTGCACACATGCACACGCGTAAGAAATGAATGATTGTGCTGGTTCTTTATAGAGGTTTTCACTGACTGTACAGTACACACACAACTCATAGGTTTCTCCCCCTCGAGGGTTTATTGAGTTTGACTAAATGTTTGCTTTGCTTCTCCCCTGTCTGGCTACAGCCATGACAAATGAACAGTGCCGAAATTACACACACACACACACACACACACACACACACACACACACACACTTTTAGGTCTCTGGAGTTAGTTACTTAACGGCTATGAGCAATCTAGCACAGCACCCGCCAGTGAGAAAGGGACTCCTTCCACACTGACTCACAGAAGGAGGGAAGGCTCACACGCCCACCCTATTTCCCTATTTAGTGCACTACTTTGACCAGGGCCCATAGAGAAAAATGTAGACGAAGTCCGAGTGCGAATATCGAAGCGCTCTTCCTCTTAACCTCTGAGTGGCGCCCGTCGTGGGCGTGCGACGCCCTCGACGCCCCGCTTCCTCTCTTCAGAAAGCAGCTGGATTATTCCATTTCCTCAGTTCCTCAGACGACCAGCTGAACTGGCCTTCCTTGAGTCATGTACGGTTGAGTATGGTTGAGTTGTAATAATAGACAACTCTCGCTCACCCACCAAACCATCACTAAAGGATGCTACAGAGTTAGTCATATACATTACATGTATACTGTGGGCAGGAGAGAACCCAAAGACAGGAAATTGTTTTGAGTGGCATAGTTAGGAGTTGCCCTCAAAGAACTGATCCAAAGTTAGTTTTAATAGTATTGGGTCCCCCCCTTATTAAGTGTATTACACCCCCTTTTAAAAATGATCTAAGATTGTTTAAATGCAATTATTTTTAAGAGCATTGGGATGTGGTCTCTGAAGTTAAAGCTCCGTTATAATTACCTGCAGCTTGTTCACCATCTCGTCAAAGAGCTTCCTAGCCTCAGGGCTATTGGGGTCCTCGAAGTAGTCCTCTACACCGATCTGCACCACGATGGACTTCAGGTTACGACACACACCTGGAGGGGCGAGATTGTGTACAACCCTCACACGGAAGCAGCAGACTCGCCACCCAATTCCAAATAGACCCCTCGACCCTACGCCCTAGCCACTTGTGTAGATCTGAAATGATTGACTGGATGAGAAAAGTGCAGACCTGGGTTAAAAAATGGTGCTTACGCAACACTTTGAGCCCTTACTTGCGCAATGGAAGACTAAAATGGGCAGGGATTTCACTTTTGGGATTGTTCTACTGGTTCCTTTGTGAAAATAAAGCCCATATTTATTTGAACCTGGGTCTGGTCTAGGATGTACTCACTGTTGAAGTATAGTAGTGTCTTAGGGGTGGAGGTGAGGGCCCGCATCTCTAGAACATCCAGACCCTCCCAGTAGTGTTCTATGTAGTGTATTATGCAGTGTAGTAGGGTGTACTCACTGTTGAAGTGAAGCAGGGCCTTAGGGGTGACCGGGGTGGAGGTGAGGACCAGCATCTCCAGGCCCTTCAGACCCTCCCTGCACACCTCAGCTGCCACTTCCTGGTTGACCTCACTCACATGGTCCAGCTCCAACACCTGCAGACGCATGCAGTTCCTCGCTGCAGGGGGGAAAGAGGGAGGAGGAGAGAAGGAGGTTGAGATGACTTTCATACCAACAACTTAGTCGGTAGTATGTAAGTAAGTAGCATTGACCGCACCAGAACAGCCCATAGGGCAGGAGAGTATCTTCCGTTTCTGTAGCGTGAGGCAGCTAGAAGCACAAGTTCAACCCCTGGACAGGACGCTTGGTATGTGCTACTCCATTGTTTTTCAAGTGCTAGGTAAGATATCTAAAAGAGCCTATCCAGAGTCTAAAGCAGTCATATACACCTGGCACCACATATTGATATACGTTTGTTCATGGGTTGAAGTGTTAGCATTGCTTACATGAAAATAAAACTTAATAAAAATGCGACCTAAATAAGTTTAAAAGAGAGACGGTCATAGCGAAAGCGCACATAACCAGCCTACAAAACCAAAACAGTGTGTTCACCGTGTTTCTACCATTTGTATGATAATCTCAGATATAGATATATTTGAGATGATTCAATTCAACAGCTTGGGGATAGTGTTTCATCATGTTTCGCCCTAGATGGTAGGATGAGTGTGAACCGATCAGAATGGCTGATTTCCAAATGGCATCCTATTCCCTTAACAGTGCACTACCTTTCACTAGCGCACATACGGTGCCTTCAGAAAGTATTCATACCCCTTGATTTATTCCACATTTTGTTGTGTTACCAGACTGAATTCAAAATTGATTAAAACAAATGTTCTCACCTATCATCAAAGAACACCCACAATGACAAAGTGAAAACATGTTTTTAGAAATGTTTACAATTTCATTGAAAATGAAATAATGTAATTTACATAAGTATTCACACCCCTGACTCAACGTTAGAATCAGCTTTGGCAGCGATTACAGTGTTTCTGAGTAAGTCTAAGAGCTCTGCACACATGGATTGTACAGTATTTCCACTTTATTTTTTTTTATTATTCAAGCTCTGTCAAGTTTGTTGTTGATCATTGCTAGACAGCCATTTTCAAAGTCTTGCCATAGATTTTCAAGACAATTTAAGTCAAAACTGTAACTAGGCCACTCAGGAACATTCAATGTCGTTTTGGTATGCTACTCCAGTGTATATTTGGCCTCGTGTTTTAGGTTATTGTCCTGCTGAAAGGTGTATTTGTCTCCCCGTGTCTGTGGAAAAGTAGACACAGGTTTTCCTCTAGGAGCTCTATTCCATTTATTATTATTATTTTTTAAACTCCCTTGACGATGACAAGCATACCCATAACATGATGCAGCCACCACCATGCTTGAAAATATGAAGAATGGTACTCAGTGATGTGTTGTGTTGGATTTGCCCCAAACATAACGCTTTGTATTCAGGACATAAAGTTAATTTCTTTGCCGCCGTTTCACTTTAGTGCCTTATTCAAACAGGATACATGTTTTGGGATATTTTTTTATTCTGTACAGGCTTCCTTTTCACTATGTCAATTAGATAAGTATTGTGTAGTAATTACAATGTTATTGAGCCATCCTCAGTTTTCTCCTATCACAGCCATTAAAAGTGTTTTAAAATCACCATTGGCCTCATGGTGAAATCCCTGAGTGGTTTCCTTCCTCTCCAGCAACTGAGTTAGGAAGGACGCCTGTATCTTTGTAGTGACTGGGTGTATTGAAACACCATCCAAAGTGTAATTAATAACTTCACCATGCTCAAAGGGATATTCAATGTCTTTTTTTATTTTATCTACCAATAGGTGCCCATCTTTGCGAGGCATTGGAAAACCGCCCTGGTTCTGTGGTAGATTCTACACTATATATACACAAAAGTATGTGGACACCACTTCAAATTAGTGGATTCGGCCATTTCAGCCACACCAGTTCCTGACAGGTGTATAAAATCGAGCACACAGCCATGCAATCTCCATAGACAAACATTAGGAGTAGAATGGCCCATACTTAAGAGCTCAGTGACTTTCAACATGGCACAGTCATAGGATGCCACCTTTCAGTTTGGCAAAATCTCTGCCCTGCTAGAGCTGCCCAGGTCAACTTTAAGTGCTTGTTATTATGAAGTGGAAACATCTAGGAGCAACAATGGCTCAGGCGCTAAGTGCTAGGCCACACAAGCTCACAGAACGGGACCGCCGAGTGCTGAAGCGCGTAGTGTATAAAAATCGTCTGTCCTCGGTTGCAACACTCACTACCGAGTTCCAAACTGCCTCTGGAAGCAACGTCAGCACAATAACTGTTCGTCGGGAGCTTCATGAAATGAGTTTCCATGGCCGAGCAGCCGCACATAAGCGTAAGATCACCATGCGCAATGCCAAGTGTCAGATGTCAGTCCGAAGGACTAATCTGGGTTTGGCGGATGCCAGGAGAACGTTACCTGCCCCAACGCATAATGCCAACTGTAAAGTTTGGTGGAGGAGGAATAATGGTCTGGGGCTGCTTTTCATGGTTCCGGCTAGGCCCCTTAGTTCCATTGAAGCGAAATCTTAACACTACAGCATACAATGACATTCTAGACAATTCTGTGCATCCAACTTTGTGGCAACAGTTTGGGGAAGGCCCTTTCCTGTTTCAGCATGACAATGCCCCCGTGCACAAAGCGAGGTCCATACAGAAATGGTTTGTAGAGATTGGTGTGGAGGAACTTGACTGGCCTGTAAAGAGTCCTGACCTCAACCCCATCGAACACCTTTGCGATGAATTGGAATGGCCAAAATCAGTGCCCGACCTCACCATTACTCGACCTCACCATTGCTTGTGCCTGAATGGAAGCAAGTCCCCGCAGCAATGTTCCAACATCTAGCGGAAAGCCTTCTCAGGAGAGTGGAGGCTGTTTTAGCTGCAAAGGGGGGAACTACATAATAATACCCATGGTTTTGGAATGAGATGTTTGATGAGCAGGTGTCCACATACTTTTGGTCATGTAGTGTATGTTTGAAATTCACTGCTCGACTTGAGGGACCTTACAGGTAACTGTATGTGTGGGGTACAGAGATGAGGTAATCATTCAAAAATCATATTAAACACTACCATTGCACACAGAGTGAGTCCATGCAACTTATTGTGACTTGTTAAGCAAATTTTGTCTCCTGAACTTATTTAGGCTTTCCAATAATAAAAAAAAGAGGTTGAATACCTTTTCAGCTTTACATTTTTAATTAATTAGTAAACATTTCAAAAAATATAATTCCACTTTGACATTATGGGGTATTGTATATGTAGGCCAATGACCCAAAATCTAAATTTATAAAATGTTAAATTCAGGCAGTAACACAACAAAATGTGGAAAAAGTCAAGGGGTGTGAATACTTTTTGAAGGCAATGTTGGGCTCTGGCCAAGAGTAGTGCACTATATAGGAAATAGGGTGCCATTTGAGAGGCACTCAATATCCTTTCCTATTGCCACCCCTCATCCTCACTCAGCCCATGTTTGTTTATTTAAAAAAATATATATTTCACCTTTATTTAACCAGGTAGGCCAGTTGAGAACAAGTTCTCATTTACAACTGCGACCTGGCCAAGATAAAGCAAAGCAGTGCGACAAAAACAACACAGAGTTACACATAAACAAAATGTACAGTCAATAACACAATATAAAAAATCTATGTACAGTGTGTGCAAATGTAGAAGAGTAGGGAGGTAAGACAATAAATAGGCCATAGAGGCAAAATAATTACAATTTAGCATTAACACTGGAGGGATAGATGTGCAGATGATGATGTGCAAGTAGAGATACTGAGGTACAAAAGAGCAAGAAAATAACATTATGGGGATGTACTGATAGACAGGCCACCAAAACATCTGTTTCTCATCTAGCCACAATAGTAATTTCCTCCCTCTGTTCCTGCATGCTGTGAATCGTGAGTAGGAACGCAATAGCTGGGTTACATTTCCTTCTGACTGGGAGGGTATTTGCAGTCGCACGCATCCCGCTTCCCATACGTGTGGATGGGCCAGAAATAAATCAGAATATTTTGTTCCTCAGAAAAAAGAAATCTAAATGTGACAAATAACCCCTTGAAGTACAAAGTCCTATCCATCAACAAACAGTCCCTCCAGGATTCCGCGAACGCATAATTAAATGCAAAATCAACCAATCAGCATATATTATGCGAGAGCTGACAATTTTGACCAATTCCCGCACTTTTAGCACATAAATGGGTCCAATCAAAAGCAGGTTCGTAATGTTGACTAATTACTGCACTGTTACCATGGAAAATGGCCCAATCCAACCACACGTCATCAAAGTTTTCCCCCTGGCCTATCAGCGTATTCACGTGCGAAGATGATGGCTGACAGGCAGTACAATGAACAGAAATCAATCTCATTTGCCAACAAAGAAAAACGACCGTGCGGAAAAAATTCAAAATGTTTTTGGAAACTAGAGAAAGTCGACAAACAGTCACTTCAAATCAGCAAAGCATATGAGAATGTCAGAACAGTTCTTCCCACAGCAGCTGCAGATCATCATGACTGAAGTGGTAGCAGGGAAGACCGTGGCAAGTGCTGAAAGTAGTATGAATCAAGGTGAGTGGCGTTTTACTCAAATTTTTACTCCGCTAACCTTGGCTTTAGTAGGGTGGTCGGCACTCTGCTCTCCCCAGTCTGTCTATGGAGAGCGCTGCTCAAAACGCCGAGTGCTATTTGTCAGCTTTGCCGTTTTAAACTCTCTGTAAAACATAATACGGATCACGAAAGCACAATCTTTGTGGATTTTTGTTTTAGAAATGGAACAGTACATTTCAACCACGATACTCTATTTCTGTTTTCTGTTTGTCTCCCTTACGACCCTTTCAGGAAAAAAAGTAACTCAAGAATTTTGAAGACAACTTATTAGAAAGAAATATCGATCCTCAAATTGAAAGCGATTGATCAGCTTTGAATCTATTTGGGGTTTTTGTTTGAGAGAGAGTGAGTAGGAATGGGAGGTGCATCTTGTGTTGATAGCAAGCCCCAAGCCTGATGGATCGGAGTGGTGTGTGTGACTGATGTGTGAGTGGATTATGACAGAGCTGTTTGTTCAGGAAAATAAACAAAATTGAGCACTATACAAACATTAGGAGTAGTATGGCACGTACTTAAGAGCTCAGTGACTTTCAACGTGGCACAGTCATAGGATGCCAACTTTCAGTTTGGCAAAATCTCTGCCCTGCTAGAGCTGCCACAGTCAACTTTAAGTGCTTGTTATTGTGAAGTGGATTTTTGGCCGCAGAAATCACAAAAACACAATTGCGAAATCCTGGAGGGACTGAACAAAAACCTCTATGAGCCATACAAAGCACTTCAATCCAAATGGTTTCTTTTTTCTGAAAGAATAGTCCCTATATCAGTTTATTTATTAAATGACCAATGAGATTAATTATTCATAAGATATTTATCCAAATTAAATTTCCTCACCCAACGAGGCTAGTCCCTGAATGCCACAACCTGCCCCGCCCACGCCCAGGGCTCTGAGGTACGGCCAGCATCGGCCAATGGTCTGCAGGCATCGGTTGCTGAAGCGAGCCGGTTGTTGGCTGGAGGAGAGAGAGAGAGAGAGAGAGAGAGGTACGTTACAATATATGTGTTAACAGTGTTCATAAAATAAATGTGTGCTAAGAGTTGCCTCTCACCATGGATGTAGTGGTGCCACCTGGAGGGAGATTATGTCTCTACAGCCTGCTCCTAGAGCCCAGATCACCTCCTGTCCTACAGGGTCTGTGGCACTCCTAGAACAAAAAACACCAATTCACCATACTTCATGGTATATCAATCTAGACACCCATTCATAATATATGTCAGGGGTCTCAAACTCATGGCACGTGGGCCAAACGCGGCTCGTCTACTGATTTTATGTGGCAGATTAAATGCTAGTGTACTTACAGTATATTCTGTAATACTACAGTGAAATACTATATAGTATACTGTAGTGGATTATATTGTATAGAGTGTGAGCACCTCGTGGTGGTAGTACCTGTAAAGACAGGTGGGTTGTTTAGCAACAAAGCCGATGCATGCGCAATCGTGGAGCAAAACAGGTGGGGTTGGCTTAGAATTAAAGGATTGTTGACAACATGCAAACTATATTTCCTCTCCAAAGCTTTATTGAAAACATAAATACATTTGCACAATGAGCACTTGTCTCTCAAATACATCATTGCAGTTGTTGGTTAGCTAGCTAGCAAATGTTTTGCGATATTAGCATAGACATGATAAGAGTCAAAACAAGACATGGTATCAATAACAAGATACAACGAGTTGAAATGAGCCACCTACAATTCCCCACATGGCAGCTTCTTGTCATTGTTGCTAGCTATCTGACCGTCCAGAATCATAACACACGGACTTCTGCCCCATCGACGCAGGCGCTAGTGATAACCCGCAATTTCAAATAACCCATCCTCAACCTCCCAACTATATGTGATTAAGTGAAAATTTTAGGCCCGCACCCGACCCTAACCCACAAATATAGAAAAGGCACTGTCCAGTCAGAGACAGGCCTATGTTTCTGCTTATAATTTCCCACATTGTGGTACGTTATTTGTTAGTAAACTTTTCTATAATTAGATACATGCAGCTTCTCTTGTCATTAATTGTTGCCCTAGAATACTAAATGAACCGTTGTTCACCAGAATAATGTCATAAATCGATAGAATAAATGATTCAATCTAGTTGATGTCGGTAAAATTCTTTCATCTCTGCTTCTCTTGCTCAGCAAAGATGTTTAGGGATGCAAGATTTTCTGTGCAAAATTTCCTAGTAACAGTTTGACCGGTTCTAAGGAAATTAAAAAAGGTGTGAATACTACCCAACATGTTTCTGATAAGATTTCAGTTTGACTTAATGATGCTCATAAAGATAGCACCTATAGATGGTCACTAACTGTCTAAATGTGTATAGCGCCTCGCAATCATCACATAACACCGTCATCATCCTCTACACCAAATCTTTCCTGAACATTAGGCTATTGTTCTGGTCCTCCCTTCTATTGATTTTCAACTCTCCTTTTTGCAGCTTTTCTCTTATAGAATTAAACTCCAACATTGTTCTTTTTGACTCAGTGGATCGAAGTTAACTTTTTCTGCCCAAGTTCCGAAAAGCATTTGGCGATTGGAGCGTAATTAGGCCCTAAAGCTTAGGCTACACACAAACAGCAGAAAGAAAATGAATGAAATAAATACATAAAATGTCCTAAAACAAAAATATACAGAAATAATACTTCCTGTTTGCACTGGCAATTGAACCACTTTCAGAAAGTATTAGACAGGACCAAGCGTAACAGGTATCAGTATTGGTAAACATGAATATAAACTAAACTTATCTGCAGATGATCTCCTGATATACCTGACTAATATTTATTGCCAAAAATACTTTCTGAATACTCTAAAATCTCAGGATATAAAATGAATGTGGAAAAAATAAATAAAATGCAATAAATTGTTTTTTTTTTTTAAACTCATGATTCACAGCAGTCTAAGTGGACCACAAAAAATATTAAATACTTGGGATGCTTAATAAGTGACAACAAATATAAAGGTAACTTTATGCCATTACTGAACAGTATGAAAACAGATTCAATTGAATAATCTTCCCATAAATCTTATAAGTAGAATAAAACTCTTCAAATGGTTTTGTATTTATTTTTTGTAATACTAATTCATAGAATAAAAAAGGGAAGTTTCACATCTTCCTACTGTATGTCTGAGGGTTGTTTTAACCTTCCAGACTTGGAGTTGTATCAAATCGCTACCCAAGTTTTTTATTTGCGACATAGTCAAATTCACTAAAGAGGAACAGTAGGTAACTATTGAAGATGCGCAGCTCATCCCCAGAATCTTTTTACGTGTCTATTTTCAAAGGAGAAAGTTAAGAACATTAATAACTTTATTGTTAAGAACACTATAACAACATGGAAGAAAATGAAACATATTCTACAAGAACCAATATCACTTCCTAAAAACATAACCTTATGGAACAATCCTTGGATAGCTTTTCAGAATTCACTGATAAATTGGTCCACATGGAAAACTAAAAGGCATAGAAACCGTAGATGACTTGGTAATGGGAAAAACATTTATTTCCATGACTGCTTTAAAAAGCTATTTTAGATTGACCAACGTAGATATTTGCAAATACATGCAACTTAAAAGTTGTATATTACAAAATGTGGATTTGAAATCTTTTGGATATCAGAGCAATCTTGAGGAATCCTATTTGAGTCAGAAAAGGATGTCCATATGATAGGTAAGATATGCAAAACCTTGCAGAGAGCCTATCCAACTGACAATCTCTTAGTTTATATCTTTTTCTATTGGAACGAGACTTAAAAGAACTAATATTGGTACAAGATGGAGGGAAAGTTGGAACATAACTAACACGACTACAGTTAACAAAAACTTACATTATTTTATACTGAATTAAATGTATAGGATTTTGTCTCTTGTATAATAAATTCTAACTCTACAGAACAATGGAAGAGTCATGTCTGAAGTGTAAAACTAAGAATGACTCAATAATTCATGCCTTCTGGGAATGTTATAAAGTCCAAAAGTTAGGGCAGAGTTAGAAAGTTGGCTGTCAGAAGTATTACAATGTAAATTTACTTTTAACCTCTTCGCTATAGGGGGCAGTATTTTCACGGCCGGATGAAAAACGTATCCAAATTAAACGGCCTACTACTCGGGCCCAGAGTCAAATATTTGCATATTATTAGTAGAATTGGATAGAAACGGCTAACTGTATAGCTTGCATTGATGGCGGAGCTCTGTACTCTGTAACATTGAACAATGTGCTTTCTCCGTAAAGTTATTTTGAAATCTGACACAGCGGTTGCATTAAGAGGTAGTATATCTATAATTCTTTAAATAATTGTTATATATTTTGTCAACGTTTATGATGAGTATTTCTGTAAATGAATGTGCACATTCACCGGAAGTTTTGGAGGCAAATCATTTTCTGAATATCACGCGCCAATGTTAAATGCTGTTTTTGGATATAAATATGAACTTGATCGAACAAAACATACATGTATTGTGTAACATGATGTCCTAGGAGTGTCATCTGATGAAGATCGTCAAAGGTTAGTGCTTAATTTTAGCTGGATTTTGGGTTTTTGTGACATCTCCTTGCTAGGAAAATGGCTGTGTGGCTTTTCTTGTTTAGGTGGTGTCCTAACATAATCTAATGTTTTGCTTTCGCTGTAAAGCCTTTTTAAAATCGGACAACGTGGTTGGATTCAGGAGAAGTGTATCTTTAAAATGGTGTAAAATAGTCATATGTTTGAGAAATTGAAATTATTCGATTTTTGATGTTTTGAATTTCGCGCCCTGCTGTTCCATTGGCTGTTGGCAAGGGGTCCCGCTAGCGGAACGCCTAGATCAGTGGTTCTTAACCTTGTTGGAGGTACTGACCCCCACCAGTTTCATATGCGCATTCACCGAACCCTTCTTAATTGGAAAAATAAAATTCAAAACATAGGTATATATTTTACTGGTGCACAAAATGAACCGTGCATCAACATCAGTGTTCAAAGAACAAAACCATTAAAACATGATTTTCACACAAAAACATAATAATGAATATTTACTGCAAATCAGTGTGACTTCTGCTGTTGCCTTTCAGAGACCAGTTCAGAAATGCGCGGCTTCACCTTGGCAAGTGCCACTGTCATGTCATTTTCGCAACAAAGTCTGTTCCTTTTCTTCATTTTTATGTCCAGCATCCTCGAAAAGGATTGCTCGCAAAGATATGTTGTAACAAACGGTATGAAAATCTCCAGAGCTTTCTTAGCAATAACAGGGTACGTTACCATTTGTTGACACCAAAACGTTGAGAGCGTTGTTGTTCTGAAGAGTTGCTGTTGAACCTGGCTCTGCTGAATTTCAATGATTTCATCGAGGTATTCATCATTGACATCTGTTGTCTCAACACTAAACGTGAACGGCTGTCTCACCCATGCTGGATATGACTCTCGTAGGGAAGTATACGTCGAGAGACTTTGCAAGCTCATCTAAGTGCGTGGCAATTGCTTGCTTCAGTTCCGCGGGTACAGAAATGTCTCCGATTCCAGATACATCTTCGATCTTACTTACACAGTCGTCCAGCAGGGGAAAGTTTGCGAAGTTATCGTTCTCTGTTCGTCGTTTCCATAACGGTAGCTTTTTTTGAAAAGCCTTCAGGTTTTCTTCCGCTTCGATGATGTTGACTCCACCGCCCTGCATCTGTTGATTGAGATGATTGAGAGCTGCGAAGATATCAGCCATGTACGCTAAAATGAGAATGAACTCAGAATTTTTTAAGCAATCTGCATGACGATGTTGGTGCTCTTGCAAAAACAGGGCTAATTCCACACGCACGGCAAAAACACGATTCAGCACCTGTCCCCGGGATAACCACCGAACGTTAGAATGGTACAGAAGTACCTCGAATTCAGAGCCCATTTCTTTACACAGCTCACTGAAGATGCGGTGCCTCAGAGCACTATTTCGCACATAGTTCACGCATTCCACTACAATTTTTAATACTTCTGCCAGTTTTGGAGGCAAGGTTTTTGTTGCCAACGCATGCCTGTGCAGAATACAATGCGTAACAATGTGTGGTGCATCGGCTTTCACTAGCGCACCAAAACCAGACTTTCTTCCCAGCATGACTGGAGCTCCGTCCGAACAAACTGCAGAAACCATATCCCACGAAAGATTGTTGTCTTTGAAGAAGTCATCCACAAGTTTCTTCACATCGGCTGCCTTAGTTGTTGTCGTAAGAGGCTTACAAAATAAAAAATCTTCCTTTATCACGTCGTCTTTCACATAGCACACAAATACAGCAAGCTGGCTTAGATTGGAAACGTCTGTGGTCTCGTCGAGTTGAAGGCTGAATTTTGCCGGGCTTGAAATCAGATCTGCAACTACTTGAGCCAAGATGTCTTTGCTCATGTCCTCTATTATGTCGCTAATGGTGTCATTTGAAAGAGGAATTTGGGATAACTTAACTTCAGCCGCTTTTCCCAGCATGATATTCGCCATCTTCAACACAGCTGGTTTTATGAGTGTTTCACCAATGGTGTGTGGTTTGGCCTGCTTTGCGATCAGGTAAGCAACTTCGTACGATGCAGTGAGGATCGGTTTGTTGATGGGTACAAAGCCGAGAACAGGCAGAGTAGCCTTTTCATCGAATCTGGCTCTCTTCACCTTGAATTCAGCGAGCGTTGTGTTCTTGTATTGTCCATCTCCATGCAGCTTAAGGAAGTGTTCTCTTAGTTTTGCCGGTGCTAGACTAGAATTGCTCAACTTGGCATTGCAAATCATGCAGTTAGGACGCTGACTCTCATCACGTTCCGTTATACATGTGAATCCATATTGTACATATTCGTCCGACCACTTTCTTTTTTTGCTCGACATAGTTAGTATGAAGGGATTAAAATATTAAGAAAGAAATCACACGACGAACCATCACGACAGTCACAATTCGACTACTGAGCGCGCCAAATTCCCTGCAGCACAGATACGCCAAGCGATGTTGCGTGATCACCTGCAGCCAACGATGGCCAAGCGGGGCGTGTCATCACGAATCATATGAGTCGGGTGTGTGTCTTGATCTCCGCCGAACCCCTGAGACTGACTCACCGAACCCCTGGGGTTCGATCGAACCCAGGTTAAGAACCACTGGCCTAGATGCAAGAAGTTTTAATCTGTCTGTCTGCATATTTCAAGACGTGGGTGCCTTGAGATAGCCGATGGGTTGGACGATACTTTTGTGTCGAGGCACAGATCTGGGGAAAGGTACTAAAAAATGTCTGCAGCATTGAAGGTCCCCAAAGAACATCTTAAATGGAAAAAGTTTGGAACCACAAAGCCCCTCTTAGTACTGGCCGCCCAACCAAACTGAGCAATCGGGGGAGAAGGGTCTTAGTCAGGGAGGTGACCGAGAACCCAATTGTAACTCTGACAGAGCTCCAGAGTTCCTCTGTGGGGATGGGAGAACCTTCCAGAAGGACAACCATCTCTGCAGCACTCTACCAATCAGGCTTTTATGGTAGAGTGGCCAGACGGAAGCCACTCCTCAGTAAAGGCACATGACAGCCCGCTTGGAGTTTGCCAAAAGGCACCTAAAGGACTCTCAGACCATGAGAAACCAGATTCTCTGGACTTGAACCTGATCAAAGATCTCTGTAGAGACCTGAAAATAACTGTGCAGCGACACTCCCTATCCAACCTGACAGAGCTTGAGAGGATCTGAAGAGAAGAATGGGAGAAACTCCCCAAATACAGGTGTGAAAAACAGTTTTTCATTTGTCGTTATGGGGTATAGTGTGTAGATTGATGAGGGAAAAAAACACACTGAATGAACACTTAACTTAATACATAAATAAATAAATGAACCGTTCAATTTGGTTTAAATAATGCAAACACAGTGTTGGAGAAGAAAGTAAAAAAAGCTAACGTTGTAAAAAAAGCTAAAAAAAGCTAACGTTTAAGTTCCTTGCCCAGAACATGAGAACATATGAAAGCTGGTGGTTCCTTTTAACATGAGTCTTCAATATTCCCAGTTAAGAAGTTTTAGGTTGTAGTTATTATAGGAATTATGACGCGTCGATTATTTCTCTCTATACCATTTGTATTTCATATACCTTTGACTATTGGATGTTCTTATAGACACTATAGTATTGCCAGCATAATCTTGGGAGTTCATAGGCTTGAAGTCATAAATAGCGCTGTGCTTCAAGCATTTCTAAGAGCTGCTGGCAAACGCAGTAAAGTGCTGTTTGAATGAATGCTTACGAGCCTGCTGCTGCCTACCACCGCTCAGTCCGA